>NC_067476.1:67561823-68181406 GCF_947179515.1 Apodemus sylvaticus
CCCATAGGTTGGGTATGATGTGTCAATATTTTCATTAAATTCCAGGATGTCTTTAATTTCTTACTTTATATCTTCCCTTACTAAGTTATCATTGAGTTTCCACATATATGTGGGCTTTTGCTGATATTGAAGACCAACCTTGGGCCATGGTGATATTGGAGTATGCATTGGAGTATTTCAATCTTCTTGTATCAGTTGAGAGTTGTTTTGTGACCAATTAGATGTTCAATTTTGGATATGGTACTGTGAAGTACTGAGTAGAAAGTATATTATTTTGTTTTAGGGTGAACTGTTCTGTAGATATCTATTAAATCCATTTGGGTTATAACCTCTATTAGTTTCACTATGTTTCTGTTTAGTTTCTGTTTCAGTGACCTGTCCATTGGTCAGAGTGGGGTGTTGAAGTCTCCCCCTATTATTGTGTACAGTTCAACATATGTTTTGAGCTTTAGTAAAGTTTCTTTTATGGACGTGGGTGCTGCTGACTCCTATGGTTAAATTTTGGCAAAGCTGGAAGAAGTTGAGGAAGAGAGCAACACTGTAGAAGGACCAGCAGTCTCAATTAATCTGGACCCCCAAGATCCCTCAAACACTGTATCACCAAACATGCAGCACACACCAGCTCATATGAGTGCACATATCAGCAGAGGACTTCCAGGCAGATGTTCAGTCAGAGAAGCTGCACCTAACCCTCAAGAGACAGAGGACCCAGGGAGTTTAGAAGTCTGGTGGGGCCTGGCAATGGAGGCACATGCCTTTAATTCCAGCACTCGATGGCAGAGACAGGTGGATTTCTGAGTTCAAGGCCAGCCTGGTCTACAGAGTGAGTTCTGGGACAGCCAGGATTATACAGAGAAACTCTGTCTCTAAAAACAGAAACAAACAAACAAAAAAACCAACAACAAAGAAACAACAAAACAGAAGTCTGGTGTGGTGGAAGTAGGTGGTTAGGATACCTCATGGAGAGGGGCGGGTAAGATGCTGAACAGTCAGAGGGGGGATGAGGAGGGAAATAAAATCAGGAGTGTAAAAAAATAAATAAACAAAAGATTAAAAAAAGAAGAAGAAAGAAAAGTGATTTTTTACCTGGGGAACAATAAACTGAAAATTGATAGGCCATCAACTTAGAATTATACAAATACTATGGTTCTTTTTAAAGAATAGAGCAATAATATGACTCCTAACAAGAATCCTTTGAACTCACATATCAGTGTATTCATAATCTATCATCAGAGAAGGTTCCTTGTACTTTCAATGGTAACAAATATAGACACACACAACTGGGCAATGTGCAGAAAGTACGAGATCTTGGATCATTCACTTCTTAATGGGATGCCTTCATCAAACCCCTCACCTCAGGGTTCAGAGAATTTTATGGAAGTGAAGGCAGAAAAATTGTGAAAGCCAGTGGGAATGAAGGATATAGAAAATTTAAAATTAAAATTAAAATTAAAAATGGAAAGGGAAACAAAAACAACAAAAACAATAATAAAACAAGACACATCAACAAAATAACCTAGATACATCAGAATTGATGGACATACGAACTAACAGAAACTGTGGCATCATATGTAGGGCCTTAACGGCAGGGCCAAGGCCTAGTGAAGATGGTCAACACAAAGTAAAATCAACAGTGTTTTTGAATGTATTTTGTCTCATAGGTTTTTTTAGTACTTTTTTACACTTATAAAACTTTTGCTTGCATATTTTGGCTTCTAAATTTCTACATGAATGATCATGTGTATATCTGTGTATATGTATACCTTGTGCTTTTTCCTTAGCCCATTTGTGTTTGTTTTTTACTGTCTGTTTTTCTTGTTATTGTTTTAGTTTACTGTTTTTTTTTTCTTAAGGAGAGAGAGAAAGGATGTGGATTTAGGTGGGTGGGTAAGTAAGGGGGATATGGTAGAAAACTGGAATAAGAAAAATGTGATAATATATTTTATCAAAAAAGCATTCAATATGTACAAGTAAAAATGCATTTGGGTCACTAGAATAAAAGTAAACACAAATATATTTTCCAGCTTGCATATTATTGACTTGTATATCCTTATGATTAAAACACAATTGTCTGGATTAATATGTTAATTCATTTTGCATCAAGAATAATATTTTGCATACTACATTGCAGTCTTTAAAACTCATATTTAGGGATGGGGAAATGAAAAACTATAATCAGAATACAGTGTATGAAAATTTATTTTCAATAAAATTTTTTATGTCAATACACAAACACATGTAGATATACCACACAGTATTTTAGCTTAAACTAGTTTATAAATCACCATCTATAAAATATAGTATGTAAATAGATGTCTAAATTTAATAGACAAGGCAAGCATTTTATATTTACTGGAAGTTGCACACACACACACACACACACACACACATATATATATATATAACCACACACACACACACACACACATATATATATATAACCACATACAATGACAATTTCTTTTCAATTCAGAAGCTATCTATAATGGTACATATACTATTGACCTGTGTGATGAACTACTAAGTTTTATGAATTATATAAACAAACATAGGTATACTGAAAAGGAAAACCACATGCTAAATGTATAGAAAATCAGAGAGTCTCAAAAACCTGAAATAGCTTATTCAGGGTCAGAAATGACAAAATATAGTAAATGTATGAACTACAAATGTTTTAAAAATCACTATTTTAATAACAAAAATAAAATAAAAATAATATAAAAACAGATTCTAGAAAACACAGATACCACAAGAAATATAATTCATAAATCCTTTCTACAATATTTACATATGATAAAGGCAGTTTGTGAAGTAGCTTATGAAAACCAGATGATTACATATATGTTACATAATTTTAGTGAAATAAATATTCATCCAGTCTGATAAATTTCATGTCAGTCAACAGAATATCAGTTTATTATAAATTATTGGCCCCAGTGTGTCACCTTTTTAAAATGTGAAAATGGAGTTGGTATGTCTGTGTTATACTAGCACAAGGATGGGTATTCAGTCCGCAGGCAGACTAATAAAAGGGACAAGGCAACCAGGCATATACAAAAACCCTTGTGTAGGATAACAGAGATAATTGCATTCACAGAATCCCTGACCACCCAGCCTAGGCAATAAGCTCATCCTAGGTTCAATAAGATAACCACTCTCAAACACTAATGTGAAGAACAATATATAAGGACACCTGACATCAATTACTGGTCTTCCCTTCCCCATGCATCCTCAAGAACACATGCATACAAACAAATACAAACACATCCATAGGATATTGATACTCACATACTACATGCACATCCATGACCATGGGGAAAATCAATAAAATGAATTGAATAGTTATCTATTAAAACATTTATTTTGAAACAATTTTACATACCCAGTTTGTAATATAAAGGAAAATTAACTGTAGGTATTGCAATTAATTAAGTGTTAGAATTGCATGGTTCTCCAGGGCTTAATAATTAAAACAAAAGGGAAGGTATTGCATGCAAATTTTGAAGTTGACAGATTTACAGTGTATCATGTCTAGAGCAACACAAGACAGGACTATAGATATGGCCCAATCATTAAGAAGACATTTATGGTAAAGAGATGATCAAATAATAAACATTCAAGAGAATGAATAATGCTATTAATGAGTACACAGAAAAATTTGTTTGATGGGACATACACTAACAAACATTCAGTTTTAACTGAGAAGAAAATGCTTCAGAGTGTCAATAATTTTTAACTTTTCTCTTCTTTTTGAACTTTAAATGCTTTCACATTTGTCACTAAAACATTATGATTTACAACACAATATAATTTTCTATAACTTAATGCTACTTCAAACATTTATTTAAAATTCAAATTTAGACACAACTGAGCACATTCTTTTTAAGGTAAATATATGCTTGTATATTAAATTATGAAAAAGTAATTTATAAAACAACATAGAATATTATTCAAGAAATGACAGTCATTTAAAATATGTCAGAAGTTGAATTTATGAAGCAAAATGAAATACATTTTATTATTTCAAGTGTTACTTCCATCATCTTATCACATGTATGTGGAATTACCATCTATATTGTAGCACTGAAGTAATTTAACAATACATTTAATTCCTTGTCAAAAACTACTTAAGAAATTGACTGCAAATTATACAGTGAGTGACTTCTGAAAATATAGACATTGCCCAAATTACCGTTTCAGTATATTTATTAAAATATTTAATAAGTGAGAAATTTTATATGATATGGATCTAAGAATTTCAAGCATGTTTTCGTATCTTGTAAACTAGTATTCTTCAAAACAAAACAAAGTAAAACAAAACAAAAGACAGGTTTTTACTATGATACATGAAATTCAGCCAGGAAAACTAACATCTAAAACTGGGTTCCTGGAAATTACTAACCTATGTTTGTATAAGGCAAGACCCAAAGAAATAGAAAAGTAAAATTAATTGTACTTGTTTATAGAAATGCACCAAGGGTACATGCAAGTAAAAAAAGTGACTGACTGGTTCATATCATTGTTACGTTAACTTTCTGGAACCTTGTCTCTTCTTCACTAATCTAACTACAGCACTTTTGACTTCTTTGTTTCTGAGACTATAAATAAGTGGATTCAGCATGGGAATCACAATTGTGTAGAAAATAGAAGCTACTTGATCCTTTCCCAAAGAATAAGACTTACTTGGCTTTAAATAAGTAAAAATCAGAGTGCTGTAAAAAACAGTCACTCCGAGGAGATGAGAGGCACAAGTGGAAAAGGCTTTTTGCTTTCCTGAAGTGGAATTTATTTTCAAAATAGTAGAAAGAATAGATACATAGGATGAAGATATTGCGATAAGTGACCCCGGGATTGTGGAACCTGCAAAAATGAATATAATGACTTCAACTACATGTGTGTCACTGCAAGACAGAGATAGAAGTGGAGACGTGTCACAATAAAAATGATGGATGATGTTGGACTTGCAGAAATGTAGCGTAATCATGCTAAACACAGTTACAGAGGAATCCACAGTTCCAATTACATAGGACCCAGTAAGGAGAGCAAGGCAGCATCGTGAAGACATAATAACAGGGTAATGTAAAGGGTTGCAGATGGCTATGTAGCGGTCATAGGCCATTGAGGAAAGCAAAAAACATTCAGTAGCTGATAAGAGGATGAAAATGTACAGTTGGGTGAAACAATCTGTGTAGGAAATGCTCTTGTTTGTTGTTAGCAGGTTCTCTAATGTTTTTGGTGTTATGGCAGTAGAATAACTTAGGTCAAGAAATGACAAATGCATGAGGAAAAAATACATTGGAGTGTGAAGCTGAGTATCTAGACAGATGATCAACATCATGCCTATGTTGCCCAGAACAGTGACCAGGTATATCAGGAGAAACAGTACAGAGAGGACCAGCTGTATTTCTTTAGAATCTGCCAACCCCATGAGGATGAAGTCTGGTTTATTTGTTTGATTCCAGATGTACATAGTCAATGACCCTAAAAGATGGGCAATCAAAGGTAATACCTATACTGTATGATAACAGAGATGTATGTGTAAATGTCTGTCACTGCACTTTCATTATAACAGTATATAAATATACATGATTAGATTTCCAAATAGAAGTATAGAGCAGAATTTGATTATATTAGAAGTGCTATTATGTGCTATAAAACAATAAAACTAGTGGTATTCTAAATAATTTTTTTATGAATTTATTGGCATGAAATGTTATACATGTGGTCTTATTAGTCTATATTATAATCTAGTAGATAGAAAATAATTAATTAATTTATGAATTCATTTGAATACAACACAAATTCACATTGAGTCTGTGATCATATTAAAATTATGAGATACACAAGAATCCTAGTCACACTTAGTTCAGTAAATCTAAGTAAAATATACAGCATTTAATCAAAGACAACTTATATATTTCCAGATATTTTCTATATCAATTAACTCTAAGTACATTTTATTAAACGTTAGTAGACTACATTAGGACAAATAGCTATTTAAAAGATGGTTTATTATCTTCTGAAAATTTCAAACAAAATTTAATTATAATTATTTATTGAAATATGAATTATCACTGGTATCATATCCTTCCATTTACTCTATGCTTGTCACAATCCTGTTACATCTATACAAGCTAAATTATATGGAAACTTATATTTTAAAATGCAATCTTATTTTATTTGTTTCAACCTCCACTATTTTAAAAATACTTACTCAAAATGTCAAAGTTGGCAGAAGAAAAACAGGAAAAATATTTCCAATATTATGTGCTTGAAAACATTCAACTTCCAAATTTTCTCACAATTAAAATAGAAAATTTACCTACAGATCTGAACATATCTGCCTGAGATCTTTTGTTTTTCTTGATATTACATTTTTCATTCTTTTGTGTACACATTTTTTAAAAAATCAGAAGGAAATTATCCTTTCCTCGAGTCTTTGTTAAAATCAATTTTTATAAGAAAATTATGGTTTGAATTTATTCCATGAGTGAGTATAAATATTAGGACAACAGTCTATGTTTTTGTCTCTAGTTTATGATTGTGGGACTTATGTAAAGTCATGAGCATCACGTAACCTGGTCATTCTCAGGAGGCAATTTCTAAACCATGCTTATTGGCAAGCTTTCAAGGACTGAGATCAAAACACTAATTCATCAAAGGTTCTGTTTATTCATGGGAGCCTTATAAAGAAGAACATAGTAACTGTTTTTTTCTGATGTACTTTGTTTATTCATAGTCTTATTAATTCAATACATTTATAAAGTATAATATTTATAAAAAACTCCCCTCATATTAGGATATTTTCAAGTAGTATGGACAGAAGAGAAATTTATTTTTGAATTTAAAGTCCTACTTTGGTAATGAGATCATGATTGAATAATAGAAATATTTTTAGAAAGAGTTAAAGAAATGATTTTGCTAGAGATAAAATATATTGATTAAAAACAATAAAATATGTGATCTTATTACTGGTAAGTGTAGTTCTCACCTCTCTCTCATCAAGGAATTTTTTCATTGCAGCAGAAAGATATCATTACAGGAAGTTACAACCTATTAAATTGAACTGTTCAGGAGCCTAGTCCAAACTGATAAATTTACAAAACAATTCCAGCCTCTAAAGCTTATGGATTATTTCAAAAGAGAGGCCAGAAATATTAGAAGGTCCAGAGGAATAGGGGATTTGCTATGAGAAGGTATGTCCTTAACATATCAGAAGCTAAATTTATGAAGTCTCTTCTAAAGGTCTGCTTAAGCGTGAGCTGAATTAAACATTAACAATGGACATTCCATCTTCGATTCGGAAAGCTATACTAATGTAGCCTAATAACCAGGAATGATACAATGCATACACTTGCACAGCCATGTTCATTGTTACTCTATTGACAATACCTAGACAATTTAAAACAATCAATCAAACAAACAAACAAACCAAAAACCAAAATATTCTTCAACTGATTAGTGGACAATGAAAATGTCATACATGTTCATGATGGAATACCATTCAGTGCTAAGAAAGTGAAATTACAAACATTTCAAGAAAAACAATGGAACTAGCAAAGATTGTGTTGAGTGAGGTAACTCAGAAATTTATACCTAGAAAAATATATGCCTCTTGCTCACGTTCTTTCTCATCAGATCCTCCTAATTGCAAATCATCAGATGTTAGTAAATAGCCATGATTGACTGAACAAACTGGGAAAGAAAAAAAAGAGCATTCAGATTCTGGGGGATTATGGGGAGCAATAGCAATATACAAGTGATCTATTGGGAGGAACAAGTTGCAATTGGGAAAAGGTGTAAAATAAATATAGAAAGTTAGGAAGATAAACTAGGATAAAAAGATAGGAGAGTCTCAGAGTGAGAAGCCATCTCAAGTGCCATGCCAAATACCAATGGATTTATGTTACTTTTAAAGTATACAATGACAGTCACTATAATTGGGAAAACGTTCAAAGACACTAGAAGTGTATTTGGCATAATTCCAACACCACTCTGGATGTTTTAGGTTTACATGCTGAGATTATGAACTTAAAGAATCCTGCTCCACTGAGCTTTGGTGCTACTGCTATTGCTGTTAAAATTATTCATAGCCTGAAGTCAGTATTTTCATCTTGGTCAAACTTTAAGCGTGGCATGTATAGCTTGATCATACTAGCCTTTCTTGTCATGGGAACACTTTTATTCCTGCACATTGTGTTAAAGCTTGTCTTTAACAACATCAATATGTTGGCACCTAAAGTACATAGCTTGAGACTAAAATTGAACCCCAGATAGAATTATTAATTTAAAGGGTGGCAAGCCAAGGATGGCTAAGATTTTGCACATCATTGAAAAATTATGCATACATATATTATAATATATATTATAATGTAACATTATTAAAAATGCTAAAATGTCACCTTTATTCAAATAAACACAAACATGCTGCTCGTGACCCTGAAGGTGATCAGGAAGACATTATTGTCAGAATGACCTAAGACAGGCTCAGCCTAAAAAGTCCCGTAAGCCCCCTTCCCTTCCCCTGTCCTCCCACCCACCCCTTCCCACTTCCCCGTTCTGGTTTTGCCGAATACTGCTTCACTGAGCCTTTCCAGAACCAGGGGCCACTCCTCCTTTCTTCTTGTACCTCATTTGATGTGTGGATTATGTTTTGGGTATTCCAGTTTTCTAGGTTAATATCCACTTATTAGTGAGTGCATACCATGATTCACCTTTTGAGTCTGGGTTACCTTACTTAGTATGATGTTCTCTAGCTCCATCCATTTGCCTAAGAATTTCATGAATTCATTGTTTCTAATGGCTGAATAGTACTCCATTGTGTAGATATACCACATTTTTTGCATCCACTCTTCTGTTGAGGGATACCTGAGTTCTTTCCAGCATCTGGCAATTATAAAAAGGGCTGCTATGGACATAGTAGAGCATGTATCCTTATTACATGGTGGGGAATCCTCTGGGTATATGCCCAGGAGTGGCATAGCAGGATCTTCTGGGAGGGAGGTGCCCAGTTTTCAGAGGAACCGCCAGACTGATTTCCAGAGTGGTTGTACCAATTTGCAACCCCACCAGCAGTGGAGGAGTGTTCCTCTTTCTCCACACCCTCTCCAACACCTGCTGTCTCCTGAATTTTTAATCTTAGCCATTCTGACTGGTGTAAGATGAAATCTCAGGGTTGTTTTGATTTGCATTTCCCTAATGACTAATGAAGTTGAGCATTTTTTAAGATGCTTCTCCACCATCCGAAGTTCTTCAGGTGAGAATTCTTTGTTTAACACTGTACCCCATTTTTAATAGGGTTGTTTGGTTTTCCAGAGTCTAACTTCTTGAGTTCTTTATATATATTGGATATTAGCTATCTATCTCATGTAGGATTGGTGAAGATCTTTTCCCAATTTGTTGGTTGCCGATTTGTCCTCTTGATGGTGTCCTTTGCCTTACAGAAACTATGTAATTTTATGAGGTCCCATTTGTCAATTCTTGCTCTTAGAGTATTTGCTATTGGTGTTCTGTTCAGAAACTTTCTCCCTGTACCGATGTCCTCAAGGGTATTCCCCAGTTTCTTTTCTATTAGCTTCAGAGTGTCTGGCTTTATATGGAGATCCTTGATCCATTTGGATTTGAGCTTAGTACAAGGAGACAAGGATGGATCAATTCACATTCTTCTGCATGCTGACCTCCAGTTGAACCAGCACCATTTGTTGAAAAAGCTATCTTTTTTCCATGGATGTTTTCAGCCTCTTTGTCGAGGATCAACTGGCCATAGGTGTGTGGGTTCATTTCTGGATCTAAGTGGTCTTTAATACCAACAAAAACAACAGAAAACCCACATACACATGGAAACTGAACAATATTCTACTCAATGATACCTTGGTCAAGGAAGAAATAAAGAAAGAAATTAAAGACTTTTTAGAACACAATGAAAATGAAAACACAACATACCCAAATCTATGGGACACAATGAAAGCAGTGCTAAGAGGAAAACTCATAGCCCTGAGTGCCTCCAAAAAGAAAATGGAGAGAGCATACATTACCAGCTTAATGACACACCTGAAAGTCCTGGAACAAAAAGAAGCTATTTCACCCAGGAGGAGTAGAAGGCAGGAAATCATCAAACTCAGGGCCGAAATCAATCAAGTAGAAACAAAGAGAACCATACAAAAAATCAACAAAACCAGGAGCTGGTTCTTTGAGAAAATCAACAAGATAGATGAACCCTTAGCCAGACTGACCAAAGGGCACAGAGAAAGTATCCAAATTAACAAACTTAGAAATGGAAAGGGAGATATAACAACGGAAACTGAGGAAATCCAAAAAATCATCAGATCCTACTACAAGAGCCTGTACTCAACACAACTGGAGAATCTGGAGGAAATGGACAATTTCCTTGACAGATATCAAATATCAGAATTAAATCAGGACCAACTAGACCATCTAAACAGTCCCATAATGCCTAAAGAAATAGAAGGAGTCATAGAAAGTCTTCCAACCAAAAAAAGCACAGGACCAGATGGTTTCAGTGCAGAATTCTATCAGACCTTCAAAGAAGAGTTAACACCAATACTCTTCAAACTATTCCACAAAATAGAAACAGAAGGAACACTACCCAATTCCTTCTACGAAGCCACAATTACACTGATACCAAAGCCACACAAAGATCCAACAAAGAAAGAGAACTTCAGACCAATTTCCCTTATTATAATTGTTTTAATGGATGTTTATACTACATTAACTTACATTCTCAACATGATAAACACATTTAATGCATACCATGGATCGCTAATACTTCATTCTGCTCTGGTTTTTACTATGGCAGCATGGGACATTGCTGCAAATTGCTAATTCTTTATATATTTGAGAAACAATGACAAATAAAAGATAACCCTGAAATCAGTAAATATTTTGGAGTTAGTGTAGTAGTGAAAGCTAAGTTCATATGATAAAATCATATTAACATGTCTGAATATGAACTGAACAAGGACAACAATAGACATGTCTAAATGAACAGAGGAATGACCCCATGGGTCTAACTCCTAGACAACTCAAGAAATTTGAAAGCTAGGGAAGTAGTCTTTCATAGGGAAGAACAAACCAATTGCTTATCCAATATCAAATGGTTAACTCTAAAATTAATAAATACAAGTACTATAATGTAAGTTCAAATAGTTGAATTTAGGAATATTTACATATATGTATACGCATATATATCATACATATACATATACCATATATATATATATATATATATATATATATGCATATGCAGGAATGGCAAGAAAAAACAAATAATGAAATAAAGAGGTCATGAATTTAAAATTGAGCAAGGAGAAGTATGAGGGAAGAAAGCACTGGGATAAATGGAAGGTATATTTAAAGACATTATTTTATAATATCAAAATTTTTAAAAAATGAAAGGTATAAAATAAACTTAAACCATGGTTTTATAAAATGTACATTTCATTTAAAATCAATTATGCAAAATCGGCATACATTGTTGAAAAAGATGAATAAGACATTCTGATGGATCTTGATTTATTTGAAATTAGTTTTCTATAATTACATTAGCTAGAATGATTACATCAGAACCTTAGGATGTAGTTAACTGATTTAGTTAATAGTGTTAATTTCAATTAAATCTTACACTTGAGAATCATATATTTGGTCAACTTTTCTGAGAGCAATGCAATTTATGAGAAGAATTATAGGTGATAACAATCAGAGAAGATAATTTGCTTATTCTAAAACAGCATGCAAACTGTGATAACAGGACAACTTCTCTATACCCCACTCCTAGATGAAAAGTTACAGGCCCCAAGACATGGAGATAAGTATTCTCATATTTCAGCTAATTAGTAAGATGTTCAACATACTTAACCATTTAAGAAATGCAAATCAAATCATCTGTGATACTCAATCTCTCACCAGTCAATGACTCAGTTAAAAAACAAATATGAGAGCTAGTGAGGATGTGTAGTAAAAGGAACACTCTGCCAATGTTGGCAGGAGTGTAAACATGTACAGTCACTTTGTAAATCAATATGCCTCTTTCCCATATAATTGGGAAACAGTTCTATCCCAAAACAGAGTCATATCATTCCTGAGCATTTACCCAAAGGATGTTCAATCCTACAATGAGAACACTTAACTATGTAAAAGCAGCTTTATTTATAATAGCCAGAAACTGAAAGTTACTAGATGTCCTTCAACCAAAGAATGGATTTTTTAAAAATGGTACATTTATACAATGGATAAGAGTTTAAGTAACAAGGACATAATTAACAAGGAAGACTTCAGGGGGAAAGCAATGATCTTCCTAGGAAAGAAAAATAGACTACATTTTCCTAGTGAACTGTGGGTTGGTGGTAATGAGAACAGGAGGATCACATGTATTGGGGGAGTAATGAATACTGGGACAGACAACTGAGATGGGTGAGCATCACTAGAGTAAGCAAGAAATCTAGTAAAATGGAAACTCCAAGGAATCTATGAGAGTTACACTACTGAAAACTCCTAGCAATACAGGATATGAAGCTTGAACCAACAATCATCTGTATCCAGGAAGGGCCTCAAGTGGAGGGATTGACATACCAACCCAGCTATTAAACCTTTTACCTTATTTTACCATGTCTGCAGGACATAATGGGACTGGACCACTGTAAATATATCATCAGACAGACCAGAGAGACATTTTCCAGCAACTTATAAGAGCAGATGCAGTGCCCCAAGATCAAATATTAGACATAGTTCAAGGAGGCCGATGGAGGAACTGGAAGGAGAATTGGAGGAGCCAGAGGTATCAAGAATATGGCTCATATTCATATAATCAACTGACATGGGCTCAAGTGGGTTCACACTTATCAGGTTGTCTGTATGATTTTAGACTAGATACTCTGCGTATCAGTTATTATTGTACAATCCAGTGTTCTTGGAGGATTCCTAACATTGGGAGTAGGGGCTGTTTCAGACTCTTGTATGCTTTACTTTTGAGACCTGAATTGCCTCAACTTTAGTTGGTGTGCCTAGAAAGGCTTCTTTTTTCTGAAAGTAGGTAAAGGGATGTGGATCTAGGGGAAAGGGAACATGGTGTGAGAACAGAGTAGAGGGAAGGGAAACTGTATTTGAGATGAATTATATGAGAGAAAAATAAATATAATGAACAAAACCATGGACATTTTGCATGAATTTAACTCCAGAAGGCATTGGTATCATCCGCTCATCTTGAGCAAGTATATGTGGTCAATGTTTTATTAATACATCTTAATTTTGATCATATTTAATTTATTTCAGGTTGACAAGCCACATATTATACTAGTAGTGTCAACAGAATTATAAGTCTATTTAGGGATCTTAATTCATTGTAACTTTAAGCAATAATAAAGCCATAGCTCAGTATAATTAAACTGTCACTTATAATTTACTTTCACTGTCTATCTCTGTGTCTTTGTCTGCCTCTCTATATGCCATCTCTATCATCTATCTATCTGTCTACCTACCATGTATCTACCTATCATTTATTTATCTGTCTATATGTCTATCTATCATCTACCTCTCTATTATCTGTTTATCTATCCATCTATCTATATATCTATCTGTCTACCTATCATGTATCTACCTATCATTTATCTGTCTATATGTCTATCTATCATCTACCTCTCTATTATCTATCTATCTATCTATCTATCCATCTATCTATCTATCTATCTATCTATCTATCTATCTATCTATCTATCTATCTAATTTCCCTGTCGTTTACTTATTTACTTTGTCTTTCTTCTTCCTCCTCTCCTGAATTATGTTTAATTATGTTAAAATTTCTTTTTCTGTCACTCTTTAGAAAGCAGATATTTACCTTTTCTTGTACTTAGTTTTCACTTAATTCATCATTATTTTACACTGGTATGTGTTTTGTTTTTATAATATTAACTCTCTACTTTCCTGTCTCACTCTCACTCTTCAACCTGGGTTTTCTTTTTTCTATTTCTAAATAATAACTCCTAAAACTTTGTGGGGTTTTTTTCAGATTTCACATGTAAGTAAAAACACATGACATTTGCTTTTTATGCCTGGTTAATTTTACTTAGTATAATGATCATGATTCATACAACATTTTAAACAATCCACAGTATTTGTCCATTTAATTTCTGAATAATTTGCATACAGTATATAAAACACATTTTATTTACTTACACTCCTATTGATGGGTACCCAGGCTGATTCTGATCTTTGGTTATTGTTTTATGTTAAATGAATGTGCTTCTCACTTAAATATATTCTGCTCTTTCTTTAGGTATATCCATGTATCTGTTTTAGGACTCTTCTTGTCTTTTGTGGAACCAATATAGAAAGTACTAATATGACTTCACTGCTGTACATTATAACCACATACACACACACACACACACACAAAAGCAAGCATTAGTATTGGCCTTCATCCTTCCCTGCTTTCTGTGATGCTTCAATTCTTAGTAAAGGCTGTTCTCAATAAATAACAAAGGATCTCAATATAGATTTTATTTGCATTTTGATCGTGAACAGTGATCTTACCATGTACATGCTCTAGATAAATAATAAAATAAATCAATAAGAATAACAACAATATAGATTGCAGACAGGACATTTCCTGGAGAATAAAATATCAGAATATTTCCTGGATGGTTGATATAATAATCTGCTACTCTTTAAAAAATTAAAATAAGAAAACATACATGTATTCAATATTTGAATAAACTGGAGAGTTAAAGCTTGTAAAAATAAACATACTTGAATATATATGATAATCAGTATAGTTCTAAACTAATAATTAATACATTTCAGAAAAATTATATATAAATAAATAATTCATATTTATGACTATAAGAGATCAACAAAAATGTTAAATGCTTAGAGAATGGGATTCCATTTTCATTTATAATCCTTTAAAAAAATTTTATTTTGTGCACATTGGTATTTTGCCTGCCTATGTGACAATGTGACAGTGTCAGATCAACTGGAACCTGAGCCACTATTTTGGGCTGCCATATAATGAACCAAGAATTGAACTTGTGTCCTTTGGAAGAGCAGACAGTGCTCTTAACCACTGAGTCACCTCTCCAGGCACTGAACTACATTTTTAAAAAAAGGATGTTTAAATTAAAGAAAGATATATGGATATAAATAAAAAAATCAAATAAATTATTACTTTGAAAATATTCATGATGTTCAAAAAACATAAATTCATTGTAAATATCATGCCTTAGAGAAGTTGTTTTCTACAATGCACTGAAATCTCTGTCAATAAATTAATTCAGAAAGTTATTTTGAACATTTTACAAATATAAATTAAGAGAAAGAAAGGGCAACGTAATACAGAAAAAAAATACGTTATGTATCTCAAATGATCCAACTGTTATAAGTTTAGCAGGTACATACAGAAGTTATTGCTGCATTCAGACTTCTGACTTAATGTGTTTTTAAGATTTGAGCTCTACTGCAATGTAAGATAAGAAGTAACATCTTGCCCAAACACTAAGAGTACAATCAACTCACAACTTGTAATGCCAAAGATGATCAAATATTAGGATTTTACGTGAGTAAAGAAAGTTGCAAAAGGATATGGAGAGGAAACATTCACTTAGTGGGGATTTTTTTGTATATTTTCAGATGTACAATGACATTAATTGAGATGAACATGAGCACAGATATCAATAATTAAGACTGTTTCTTTTCTTTAATAACTTTAATTATTTTCCATATTGTCACCAATATTACAATATACCATTTTTCTATAATTTAGTTTTCTTCACTAATTTAACACAAGTCCAAATTTCAGAATTATTGATTTTATTTCTTTCAAGCTAATTGACTCTGATTAAATTAACTGGAAAAATTAAATATTTGTGAATATCCTACAAGCATATTATGCAAAAAGATTTAGTAATATCTTCAAGTTATAATCAGTGGAGATGCTCAGTTTCTTCAATGTCATAACCATTTTGTTATCACGTTGACATGAACTTATTTTTCACTTTGTGCAAATGATCAAACTGAGATTTAAGTTTTACTCACTTGATACAGATAGACATATAAAGAACAATTTCAGATTATAAAAAAGATGACTTTAGAAATTGTTATTGTGCCACAGTTGTTTCCTAAAATAAATAAATGAAATTTCATAATATATTAATTCTATATAAGCTTAATAATTATAAATATATATTTGATATTACATGCTATTTGTCCTGATGAACACAAATATTTAAAGCATGGATTTGATGTGCAGGTTTTAAATTCCAATTATGACATAGACTTTTAAAGTCCTGCTCTAAGATATGCCCAAAGCATGTTTTTGTAAGGGAAGTACCACACAACTAGAAAGAAGAAACAGGTATGTCAGTTTTGTGCCAAGAGAGAAGCTGAAGAACTTAATAGAAAAAAAAATGATTTATATATTTAGCAACTGTATTATTAAAATTTCTGGGTATACTCTCTCTTCTTCATAACTCTAATGACAGCACTTTTTACTTCTTTGTTTCTGAGACTATAAATAAGTGGGTTCAGCATGGGAATCACAATTGTATAAAAAACAGAAGCTACTTGGTCCTTTCCTAGGGAGTAGGACTTACTTGGTTTTAAATAAGTAAAGATCATTGTACCATAAAAAACAGTGACTCCTATAAGATGTGAGGCACAAGTGGAGAAGGCTTTGTGCTTACCTGAAGAAGAATTTATCTTCAAAACTGTAGAGATAATAGACACATAGGATGAGGATATTGTGATAAGGGACAGCAATAGAGTAGAACCAGCTAAAATAAATATAGTAGCTTCTGCAACATAGGCATCACTGCAGGACAGAGCTAAAATTGGGAATGTGTCACAAAAGAAATGATGAATTACCTTGGAGTTACAGAAATTCAGTGTACTTAAGGAAAAGACAGTGACAGAGGAGTCCATAGTTCCAATCATGTAGGACATAGCAATGAGAGCATATGAGCGCCTAGAGGACATAATAACTGGATACTGTAGAGGATTGCAGATAGCTACATAGCGGTCATAGGCCATTGATGAGAGTATAAAACATTCAGCAGCTGCCAAGAGGACAAAGAAATACAATTGGGTGAAGCACCCCAAGAAGGAAATATATTTTATGGAAGTCAACAGGTTCTGTAAGGTTTTAGGTGTGATGACAGTTGAATAACTGAGGTCAAGGAATGACAAGTGGGAGATGAAAAAATACATTGGAGTATGAAGCTGGACATCTAGATAAACGATCAGTATCATGCCTATGTTCCCCAACACAGTGAGCATGTATATCAGGAGAAAAAGTACAGAGAGGACCAGCTGAATCTCCTTAGAATCTGTCAGTCCCACAAGTGTGAACTCAGGTTCATTTGTGTGATTCCAGGCATTCATAGTGAATAGTCCTAAAATGTGAAGTTAAATACAATGCTTAGACTGAATTTCAGAAAAGTATTTGTCTCTAAGTGTTGAAAAGCCTTCTTATAATTGTTTTATCTCTTCAACTTCATATTATTTTACAGTTTGCAGTAATAAATTTAACCAATCAAGTAGATGGATTTATAAGCATCACTTTACTATGGTCTCGCACACTTCATAATGTTAATGGAATTGGTAGCATTCTGAATAAATTCCTTTAGACTAGAGAAAATATTAAACTACATAAACTACTATTATTTCTTTATTTCAGATTAGGCAAATCCACATAATGATCAAATTAATTAAGAAAAATTGAAACAGATGAGTTTATGAGTACATAATAAGGCTTTGACCCCAGAGTGTATTTAACATTTTGTGTTTTAATGTTTATATTAATTGAGCAAAATCAATTGAAATATTGGGCATATGGTAAAAAATATTTTGAAAATAAACAATTTATATTCAGTTAGTATTTTTAGTGATGTCAATTAACTATGATTACAAATAAATATTTCATTTTTAAAGAATATAATGGACTCTATTAAGATATATAATTATTAATTTTGAAAAGATGTTTTAATTTCCTTAAAATCCAAAATCAATGTCTTCTAAAACTACAACTTCAAATTATGATGTTTTATTTTATAATTTCAATCTATCAATGCCATAACAAATATTCTAAATTACTTGTAAAATTACTATATGATACATGTTCACAGATATACTTTAATAGAATCTGTTCCCCTTCAAATTTTAAGAATACTTACTGCAAGCCAAGGTTAGGTAAAGCAAACAAACTTTTAAGAATTTATGCCTAAAAATTTTATCTGTAGATTTTTCTAAAAATAATATAGGAAATCTACTCAAGGATATGAAATTATCTGCATTACATCATTTTTTCCTTTACATATTCATTACTGCATTTTGTACATTCATTATTTTTACTTGTAAGATAAATTTAATCACTGAACAAATTTTATGCAGGTCTCAGTCAAATGACATTTTATCTCAAAAGATTCCAGAGACTGTCGTAGCTAAGGCAGGATAGTTTATGTCTTGCCTCCTTTAATATTCCAAGGCTCCTCATGTAAGGACTTTGAGCATCACGCAATATGTTGTCATCGGCAGGAGCCAATTTCCAAGAGAGACTACTTGGCACACTATCAGAAACAAAGTTCAAGATTAAATTAAGACAGGAAAAGAATGATTACTTTTTTTCTGGTTCATCAAATTCAATATATGTGAACGTATTTATATGTATATGTATTATATTGACTCAATTAGTAAATAATTTCTTGACTTATAAGTAGCATAGTACAGTGATCTAGTATTATATTTTATCTCCTATAGAAATTTAGGAATTTTTCTGTGATACATTAGCTACATTATCAATAACACTATTAGTTTTCTTGTCGTCTGTCAGAATTGATAAAGTGTAGAAAAACCCCAACAATATTGTTGATGAAAAAAAGTGCTTGCTCATAGGAGCCTGGTCTAGCTGTCCTCCTGAAAGGCTCTGACAGCACAGCCAACCATTGGACTGAGCTCAGGGTTTTCAGTGGAAGAGGAAGGTGAAGGACTGAAGCAGCTGAAGGAAATTGCAAACCTATAGGAAGAACAATATCAGCTAACTTGACCACCTAGGGCTCACAGGGACTAAATCATCAACCATAGAGTGTACATAGATCCATGGCTCCAGCTACATATACAGCAGAGGATGGCCTTACTAGCATGAATTGGAGGGGAGGCCATTGGTCCTATGGAGGCTTGATATCCCAGCATAAGGGTATGCTAGAGCAGCGAGGCAGGAGTGGGTGAGTGGGTAGACAATCAACCTAATATAGGCAAAGGGGAGGGGTGATTTGATGGGGGTTGGGAAGGGAATTTCATTTAAAATGTGCATGAATAAAATGATTAATAAATTAAAAATATAAGTAATAATACCATTAACATAAATCATAATACCATTAATATATCATTGATGTGGGATAAATCCCATATCAAAATAGACTTTTTTTTTTTTTTTTTTTTGGTTTTTTGGATTTGGTTTTTTCCAGACAGGGTTTCTCTGTGTAGCCCTGGCTGTGCTGGAACTCACTTTGAAGACCAGGCTGGCCTCAAACTCAGAAATATGCCTGCCTCTGCCTCTGCCTCCCAGAGTGCTGGGATTACAGGCATGTGCCACCACCACCCAGCTTCAAAATAGATTTTTAAAGTAGGTGAATATTATATACACTTAGAATATTAGTTCACTTATCAGCTTTGTATTTATGAAAACTTGTTAAATATTTAACCACTAAGGTGGAATTAGAGTACTTGGCTCTAAATACTAAAAAAGCATTCAGGAAAAATTAATTAAGTTTTACTTTACACAAACATCAAAAGTTATCAAACTTTTATAGTTTATGCAATCATATTGATGAGATTTAAGTAATTGTTACAAAAGTTTAGTAAAAAAATTTTAAAGTTCTAAAATGGAAATATATTTGTAATGTAACGTTGAATGGAAGAAAGATAACTCATATAGCAATTTTATGTATACATATATTTTAAATTAAAGAAAATGGTAATATTCTTTATTGAGGTAATGATCTGTGAGCCCAGATGTGACTCTAAACAGGAAAGTTGACCTCACTGATGATACTTTTGGGCTGCTTGGTTCCAGAATGTTTCCATCTTCTTATATTCAGACCATTTTCAGACTATGGAGAACTAACCTACATATAAAAGATCTTGTCCCAACAATTTATGGCCCTGTAAAAGCATAACCCCCCTGAGACATGTTTGCACAATATATACTTCTGCAAAGAGACTGTTTTCACACAACCTTTAAAACATTCTTGGAAGTGGCCAGTAAAAAAAATGGGGGAGAGGTGTTCCATAATTAAAAATGTAACTGTGTCATTGTTCACATATGTAATTCTTAACACTGTTCTCATTACACCTTTCTGGCAAAAAATGTAGACACAGGAGTTCCAGTTTTAGAATAAATAACCGTTTGATTGAAAAAAAAGGGAGAGGAGTACAAAAGGGTGTTCATAGTAAATTCAAAGCACTGTTTCATTCTACATGCTCATTGTACATTCAAAGCAATAATTTCACAAGACTTTCTTTTACCATCATGTGCATCTATAGGCTTTTCCTTAGATATGACCTAAAAAGAATGTTTTTCCTTGATCACAATTTTATCCCAACCTTTTTCTCCTCTTAATTCATTGAAATTCATGAAATTCATTGTATTGCTTATTATGCCACCCTTATATACTATTCTTTGAGGAGGGGCTACATTTATTATATGAATATAACTTTATTCTATCTTTTTGGAAAAATACTTAAAATCATCTCCTTCAAGTTTCTTCTTAAAGTTATTTGAATAAAATAATTAATTATATAAAATCATTAGTTCATCTAAACAACATTAATTCATGACAGTTCATCTTCATGTTGATTTGCAGTAAATTTATCAAGTTATCGCACAAGAAATAATTACTCCTGGTTATAGGCAGTGAGGATTCCCCAATGTCTACTAACACTAACACAAAGCCAAATAAATGAAGAGTTTGGCAACAAAATACATGAGAAACCACATCAGCAATACTTGGACAAAGTTTCTGGGGCTGCAACTCATCAGAGCACACCCACTACATCTGAGCAGAATTATGGGCCACCTCTAAGGAGCCCACTTGCCAATTTCAGATCATCCTGCACAGCATCCATCAAGTAGCATTTCACTCCTCTGTTTTATGAGATGGTTCCAAATTGTTTGTGTCCAGGAACAACGTTTTGGTATGCCTGAAACTAAACTTCAGAAATTTATGTTTCAAGTTCAGACCTGCAACTTTTAGGAAGCTTTGTCTTGAAATCTTGCCCCAATATTAACTAAACAACAATCACACTTGGTGTAAACTCAGTATTTTCTACTTTGAAAATTCTCACAAACTTAGTTAAAGTCAGTAGATAAAATGGCAAGAAACTCTGAAGTTGCATGGTGTCAAGTCTCTGCTTTTTCTTCATTCTTGTTCTTTTTATTTCTCCATTTCTGTAGTTCAGGTTCGACTAAGAACAGGAAAGTACAACAAAATCTAAGGAATCAAATACCTACCCAACAAACATAAGGCCAGATAGCAGCACCTAGAATTAAGATTATGCCAAAACCGGATCTAGAGTATCTTAGTTATGGTTTCCATTGTTTTGAAGAGATATCATGGTCAAGACAACACTTATACTGAACAACAATTATTTGGGGCTATTTTACAGGTTCAGAGGTTCAGTCCATTATCATCATAGTGGGAACCATAGCAACATTCATGCATACATGGCATTGGAAAATTTCTATATCTTGATCCAAAGGCAGCCAGGAGGAGACTAGATTGTACAATGAGACAGCAAGAGCACTAGGAGCTCTCATAACCCAACTACAGAGTGATACACTTCCTCCAACAAAGTCACACTCATTCCAACAAGGCTATACCACCTAACATTTCTACTGCCCCTGGGCTAAGCATATTCAAATCATTGCATTCCACAGTCTGTCTACTATAGTTTTTTTTCAAACACATGAATCTATAGGCGCCATATGTAGGCATAGCATAATGCAAAATGCATGTAATTCAAATTCAAATGTCCCTATATTCTATCATAGTCTCAACAATGCTTAAAAGTCAAAAGATCAAAGTCTCTTCTGAGATTCATGTAATCTTTATTTCTATAACCCGTTTAAAAAATAAAAATAAAAAAGCAGATCGCATAATTTCAACACTCAGAATGTGAATTACCATTGCAATATATCTTGGTGAGGAAATACTGAGCCAAATTAAGACAGGAATCCAGTTGGGCAAACTCCTAACTCTGGAACCCCATGTAAGATATCAAACCACTCTTCAAATCTTTAATTCTTTTCATCTTTGTTGACTACAATACCTTGGGCTGGTTTCATTCACTGTTAACAGCTTTCTCGGGCTGGTGTACCACAGATCTGGTTCTATAATATCTTGGGATATCCAAGGCACCTTCAACTGTATAGCTTCTTGTTCCAATGTCTGGGATCTATACACGGTCTTCTGGACTCTTCAAAAGGCCTTGGGTCACTTCCCCAGCTCTGACCTCTGTAGCACTCTAGGCTCTGGTTGACACTACTCTGCTGTTGCTGCTCTTTTTGATGGGCATCCCATAATACTGACGTTTCCAATACTGGTGTCTTCCACTCAACTAGGCTTCACCAGTAGACTTTTATAGGCTTTTCCATTATACCATTATACCAAGCTTCAACGTCTTTTCCTGATTCCCTTCAGTCTTGGGATGTCGACTGCAACTGAAACTTTATCTTTACCATTGGCCTTTTCTGACCTTTCACAGTTTCAAGCCTCTCAGTTGCTCTCCATAGACCCTTTATTCCTTCAAAATCAGTACCCTCGTGAGTGATCCTTATATGTTACCCTGTCTACTTGCATCTGTCTCTGAAATACAGCTTTTTTATGCACTGAGAACTCACTTCCCAGAAAATTTCATCTCTGTAATCTTGGTGTCTTCTTAATCACTGCCAATTTCTTACTTCCAACTAACCAGCATCAATTGTCCCAGAAATCCTTTCTATTCTTGACTCTAAAGTCAGAGTCATGTGGCTGAAGCAGTCAAAGTCTGTTGCTTGTTGGGGCTGGAACATGCACCATCCCCTCCCTTCTTATTCTATTACATCATCCATTGCCTAAGTTCAGATGTCTTGGAACTTGTTCTGTAAACGTGACCTTGAACTCAGAGATCTGCATGTCTCTGTGTCCTTAGCGCTGGGATTAAAGTTGTGTACTACCATGCCTGGACTTATGATTTTTTTTTTACCTGGAACTTGTTCTGTACTATCCTGGTCTTGAGCTCAAAGATCTGCTTGACTTTCTCCAGGGATTAAAGACATGTACCACCATGCCTGGACCTAAGGGTTTCTTTGATTATTTTTCACATAATCTTTATAAGGATGGCACTATGCCTCAATATCGGCCTCACATGTACACCATATCTTTCTGAGTTATAGTTCCTTCCAGATTAAAAATCCAAATGAAAACAATGAACAGGCATTAATAACACGTTAAATGATAAAACTATTCCTTGTTCTACTGCAAAAGCATAAACAATAAGTTTAGTTGGATGGGATCTTGCACTGAAGTTCCATTCCCTTAATTACATGCAATATCCTTGAACACAGGATTTACCTACCTTCTTCTTAGTGTCCCTTTAATACTTGAACCATACACTTTCTATTTTTCTTTCTAGGTTACTATGCTTCATAAGAGTAAACTGGAGGGCAAAGTCTATTCTGGGGTTTTAGAGACTTCCTTTGTCAGTGCAATTAATTTTAATCTGTTCACCTTACACTCAGGCAGACTCTTCAGACAAGAGAGCCACATTCTTCATGGAAATATCCCAAGAATGATCTCTGGGTAACATATCAAATTCTTCTTCCTTAAAACCTTTTCAGTCAATCCCAGAGAGTTCAAATCACACTCAGAACCTCTGTTTTCCATACTTCTATTAGAATGGCCATTAAGACCCACTTTAAAGAATTCTACTCCTTTCCAAATCCAAAGATCCAGAACGTACACTTCTCCAAACAAAATACATGGTCAGGCATATCACAGCAATACCAATGTCCCAGGTAGCAACTCCTATCTTAGTTAGGGCTTCCATTTCTGTGAAGAGATACCATGACCAAGACAACTCTTACCAAGAGCAGAAATTAATTGGGACTGGCTTATAGTTCATTATTATCATAGTGGAAAACATAGCAGTATCCAGGCAGGCATGGTAATAAAGAATTTCTACACCATGATCTAAAGACAACTAGGAGGAGACTGGTATGTGATGGGGGCCAACAGAAGATTCCTTTCCAAACTTGGCAGAACTTGAGCACTTGAAGTCTTCAAAGCCTACCTATAATGAAACACTTCCTCCAACTATTGGGGTTTTGTCTAAGCTCCACCCCACACCTACCTGGCAATAGCCAGTTATGCCCCGCCCCAGAGATCTGGCCCACTATAAGAGGGGCTACTTGCTCCTCCTCTCCCTCTTTGCTCCCTGCTCTCCCACACTCTCTCACCTGTCTGCCCCTGGGGCTCTTCCCCCCTCCACGTGGTCATGGCTGGCCTCCACTCTCTCTATTCTCTCTCTCTCTCTCTCTCTCTCTCTCTCTCTCTCTCTCTCTCTCTCTCTCTCTCTCTCTCCCTCTCTCTCTCTACCACTAACTCCCAATAAACTCTATTCTATACCATGTCTCTGTGTGTGTGGTCCCTCAGGGGCAGAGGTGCCCAGGCAAGGGACTGCCTGGACACCTTCCCCCATGCTGCCTAGCCACACTCACCTAACCCCCTACACTCCCCCCCTTTTAAGCCCCTTCATCCTGATGCCAAAAGTCCTTCACTTGGTGCTGAAACCCAGGAACGAGAAACACCATGGGATATTAAGTCTCTCGGTAAGTCTTACACCCCCACTGGTCAGGCGTTTCCCTGCAGGACTGCTGCTGTTCTGTTCTCTCCCTCTTTCCCAGTGGAACTCAGTGGCAGCCTGCGGGGCTCATGGCGTGCTGGCCATGGTTGCAGTTGCTCCCGGGGGCCTCATGCGAACCTTCCTCTTCCCCCACCACCAGACCCCTTCCTGCTCCAGAACTGCTGCAGAAGTTGCTGCTGCTGCCACCGCTTCTGAGGCAGCTCCGCCCCTCCCGCACTGTTGCTAGGATACAAAACAAGCTACTTCCCAGCCACTGCTGGTTACCTAACTTCCTACGTCTGCTGCTGACAGGAAGTTCTGCCCTGTGCATGTGCAATCACTAACTTTCATCACAACAACCACAGATTCTGGTAGCACAACTGCTACACTTGGTGAGGTCTCTCCAGGCTCTCAGAATAGGCTGTGCTCCATCCCTGCTGAGCGAGGCCACCTCCTCGCCGCAGCAAGCCTGCACTCCTTTCCAGTTGCTGCGCCGAACCCCCCACCACCATACTGTCCTGCTCTGCTGGCTACAGCGCAGATTTCTAGGGCTTTTACCTGCAAAAGCCTAGCCACAGCCCACGCCCAGCTCCACACTGGCTGCTATGATGCTCCACCAATTCTACTACTGGATTCTCTCAAAGATCTACAGCTTCTCCCTACCACCCTGTCTTCCCTCTTCTTCACTGCACGGACTCCTTCCCACCTCTCACAACGTCCTCTACTGTTAATACAGCAGGCCATGACTGGTCTTGCAGACACACACAGGCAGGAGAAGCAAGGTTGGGGGACCAGGTCCCACAGCCAAGCTATCCACATTGGCTTCCACAAGTATGTGTGCTACATGTCAGGTTCTTCCCTCTACCAGATTAGAAATTTAAATAAACATTAACCACAATAGTAAATAACCCTTAGCTTTCAAATGAAGTCTGGCCAACCACTTTTGGAACGAAGGGTTTCCTCTCATGCCTAGTACATACTCCTGCTTAGGACGTCTAGACCCACCCCCAGGTGTATCCAAATCCAGAAGTGATCCTGAGTCTCCCTTTGGCTTTTACAGCTGGTCTCGAAAATCTTGGTCCAGGTGGAATATTTCCTCCGGCTTTTCTAGCCTCGGCTCCCAAGGGTCCTCACGATGGTCTGGGCTCTTTGGCTTATCTGCCTTTCAGTTGTTTCTGCACTCTTTAGGATGCTAAGTTTGCAGAACAACTCCCTCTCCTACCCAGTGGGTGCTACTTGTCTTCGACTGTATACTTTTAAAATTAACAGTCTGGTAAACGATAAAGAATCTGAACTCACCTATTTTGTGTTTCCACACCCTTAACTCATTTGCTCCTATAGCCTGCTTGCTCAAGTTCATGTTAATGAGCCTAAATCTGCATAGACAAACTCGCTTTCTGTCACTACAATTTAATCCATTGCTGCCAGCTTTCTTACTCTAATCCTAGCATCTTTACTAATCAAGGCAATATACTTTCCTCTACCCATGCAACCTGTCAAAGCTACTTAAGATTTTCATTCCTAGTCTCTCTTTAACTATTGCTCTTCTATCATGTGCTCAATCTTGTCAGAAGTTTGTTATTAGATTTAAGACAGACAGAATTCCCAAAAGCCTGACAGCTTCTCCCAGGAGGTCTCAGAAGAAAGATGGACACCCACTGCCACAGGATGCTGCCTGAAAGAGTGCAGTGGACAAAACTGGATACCTTGAGTCAAATGACTTAGCTAAACAAAGGTAAGCCATTTCTCATGTCATGGGTATCCATTCCACAGAGAAAAAGCCATGCATCTTCTGTGCTTGAAAGCCAGACTGACAGCCAAAGCCGCCATGGAGACCACAGACCACAAAGAACTGCTGCCTACTGGAATCTGTCATTCTTTAATAATATAACTGCTAAGTTATTGTTTATTCCTCAGACTTCTGACTACATTGACAGCTAGACAGTTATCTCCTTACCTAAACTGTTTCCATTAAATGCTTCATATTTCCTCTTCTTGCTCTGTCACTGTCCCAACCTTCAATTCTATTCCTTCTGATCCACAAAGACTGTTTCTCATTTTAAAGATTCCTTCTCATCTTAAAGACTCTTCATATGGTTAACTCATGTTGTTATCTCTTTAATAAACTTGTTAGCTACAGGAAACCTACCCAGATCTACTGCTCATAGACCAAGTAGGCTCCATCCAGATAAGTACATCTGTCCAAGTTCCCACTTTACTACCTTTCCAAAGGGTGGAATTCCTCTGGGTTTCAATTGTACATCTAAAAATTTTCCTTTCTCCCAAATGTACTTAGTCTTATTCCCTACCTATACTAATGTGTTCCAACATCTTGTTAAGTCCAGGCCCTTGCCATATCCAGGACAGCTCCAGAGAAGCAACCTTCAGATGCTCCAATCTCCTCTCAGCTTCTCCAGACACAGACAGCTTCTACTGGACCTGTTCTCCTGACCTATCCTCAAATGGCTCTACAAACCCTGGACAGCAAAGAAGCAGCCAGTCCTCCTGAGACTGGACAATCACCACCCATACCCTTTTCTCTAGGTTTCCCAGAGACACGCCACCCCAATGTCAGCATGAAGCAGCCAGATCTCAACAAAGACCCGGTTCCTGCTTCGCCGTATTCGCCATTACTTCATTTCTTTTTATTTTTCTTTTATTAATAACCAAACATTGGGGGATGTTGGGGTTTTGTCTAAGCTCCACCCCACATCTACCTGGCAATAGCCAGGTATGCCCCGCCCCAAAGATCTGACCCACTATAAGAGGGGCTACTTACTCCCCCTCTTTCTCTTTGCTCTCCGCTCTCCCACACTCTCTCACCTCTCTGCCCCTGGGGCTCTTCCCCCCTCCACGTGGTCATGGCTGGCCTCTATGCTCTCTATTTTCTCTCTCTCTCTCTCTCTCTCTCTCTCTCTCTCTCTCTCTCTCTCTCTACCACTAACTCCCATCCCCTATTCTGAATAAACTCTATTCTATACCATGTCTGTGTGTGTGTGGTCCCTCAGGGGCAGAGGTGCCAGGCAAGGGCCCGCCTGGACAACTTCCCCCACGCTGCCTAGCCACACTCACCTAATTCACTATACTCCCCCACTTTTAAGTCCCTTCATCCTGCTGCCGAAAATCCTTCACCAACAAGGCCACAATTCTTTCAGCAGGACTATACCTCCTAATAGTGCACAAGTACAACGCATATTCAAATTACCTCATTGGTTATAGTTATTAATATTTGACTTATAACAACAAGCTTAAAATGTCTAAGATAGATTCAAAAACTCTATTATAGCAGGCCATGAAAAATAAAATATAAATATAGAACAAGACAAAAACTTTAAAATAGCTGTATGGATGTGATGAAGACTTAAAAAATTATATCAATAAGTCTATCAGTGTAATAAATTGTTGTATTCTGTTGTTACTGCGCACTGGTTCCTGGAAGAGAAACTTAGGGATGGATGGTGAAATGGCAAAAGGAGAAATGAGTCAAGACAACATGGTGCTGATTAAGACTCAAACTTTAATAAATGTTAGTTAATATATAGCTTGGGAAGAAACCTCTCCTCCCAGACTTCAAGGTGAAGTCTGAGAACTTGCTAGCTCTAATCACAGCAGGTTGCCTGCTGAGATCAGAGCACTTCAAGTCTAGCAGATCTGGAATGTTTCCAGATGAGGCTGCCCTGAGGCTGCCCATGGCTTCCAGGTGAGAGCAGAGGGCTGTGTTGTTCTATAAAGAACAAAGGCCAGGAATTTCACAGGCTGAGAACTGATGATCAGAGCAGAGACTGGAAATCCCAGCTCAAACACTGGAGGGGAAGGGACAATAAATGATTACATGAGCAAATGTGTGTGTTTACATACACACAAAATACTAGAATGAAATGAGGAAAGTTGTAAATATACAAAAGTAGAAAGGAAAGTATTAAATAAATCAAACAAGAGACCCATGGCTTCAGCTGCATATGTAGCAGAGGAAGGTCTTATCTGGTATCAATGGGAGGGAATGGCATTGGTTCTCTGAAGATTGTTGCCCCAGCATAGGAGAATGCTAGGATGGTGAGGTGGGAGTAGGTAGGTAGGTGGGGGAGCATTCTCATAGAAGCAGGGGCAGGATGAATAGGATAGGGGAGTTTCAGAAGGGGAAATTGGGAAGGGGGATAACAGCTGACATGTAAATAAATAAAATAACCACAAAAAGAGAGAGAAAAAAGAATGAAAGAATACAGGATATGGAACAGACAACCTCAGGTATCGAAGACTAGATAGAAGAAATGAATATCTTACTAAAAAACAAATGTTAGATCAAAAATATTCCAGGCCACAAACATTCAGGAAATGGTACAATAAATATACAAATCAAAAAATAAATTGGACTAGAAAAAAACTCATGAAAGAAAATAATCAAAACAATAAATTTATGGAAATAAGAAAAGAACAATGCACATAGTTGGGGTTCTGTCTAAGCTCCACCCCATACCTACCTGGCAATAGCCAGGTATGCTCTACCCCAGAGAACTGGCCCACTATAAGAGGGGCTACTTGCTCTTCCTCTCTCTCCCTTTGCTCTCTGCCCTCCCACATATTCTCACCTCTCTGCCCCATGGGCTCCCCCCCCTCCATGTGGTCATGGCCGGCCTCCACTCCACTCCACTTCTCTACTCTCTCTCTGTCTCTCTGTCTCTCTCTGTCTCTGTCTTTGTCTCTGTCTCTTCCACTAACTCCCATTCCCTACTCTGAATAAACTCTACTGTATACCATGCCTGTGTGTGTGTGGTCTGTCAGGGGGCAGAGGTGCCCAGGCAAGGGCCTGCCTGGACATCCCCTTCCCCACACTGCCAAGCCACTCTCCCTTAACCCCCAGTCCTCTCCTTTTTAAGCCCCCTTCACACATTAATACAGAAATGTAGAATAATTTTAATCCAGCAACATGGCTGCTGATCACATCTGAAGACCTTCAAGGTCAGTGTGATGTTGCTGGAATACAGACATACCCTTATATATCTTTAATCCCTCTGTCAGGAATCTTTTAGTAAATACCTTTAATCCAAAACAATGACATCTAATTGAGTAGCAAAGTGACAAGTCAGGGAAAAATTTGACAGAATATATCAGACTTAGAATATGCACAACTCTCAGGATAAAAACTATTTAAAATCAGCACAGGGAAAGTGAAGTCACTCTAGTCAGTGTGGTCTGTCAGTTGGGAATCACTGCAGTGAGTTCACTGGAGTAGAAAGGAGTCACTGGAGTAGAATTATGAGTTCTTACACTTCAATGAATGTGAGCAGAGTCAGCTAAATGAGAGAATAAGATGGAGTCAGAAGGTTAGAACAAGTTTCCAGAATTAATTTGAGGCTAGCACAGCAAATCAGTTAGCTGCTGAAAGATGCCAGATTGAATCAATCAGTTTGGAGAGTAATGTGAGCCAGAACACCTGAATTGAAACAGCCAGGCAGAGTTGAGAATGAACAAGAAAAGGGGGAACTTGTGCAACAGTAAGCCTCTAAGATGAAAATTACTTTAGGTGAATAAAAATTAATTTTACAAGGAAAAAGAGCAAATAATATATAAAGTCAGATCTATTCAAATAACATATGGATTCTCAGTGAAGACTCTAAAAGCCATCATGGCCAGGAAGGATATTCTACAGATTCTGAAATAACTGATGGTATCATACACTAAAATATATATCAAAAATTTGAACTAAATACAAAGAATCAGTAAGACATTTCATAAGAAAATCAAATATATGCAGTATCTAGAAAAAAACTCCATTCTATAGAAGGCTCTAGAAGGAAAATAGCAAATTGCAGAGATTAGCCACAAAAATTTAAAAAATACACACACACACACACACACACACACACACACACACACACGCGCAGAATAAATAATTTGAAAACATCAAATCAAAAGAAGGGTAGAAATCAAGCATACCTCCTCAAAATAGGAATAAACAAAAGCTACTTATTGATAACTCTTGGTATCAATGAGCACAGTTCCCACAATAAAAAGATCCAGGCAAAGATTTGACTTGAAAACATGATCCATTATAATATTCTATCCAGGAAACATACCTTAACATCGAAGGTAGATATTACTTCAGGAAAAATGATGTAAAAGTTATGTGATGAAAATAGATGAAAAAGGCAATAATGTATAGACATTTTAATACTAACAGAATAGACTTTAAACCAAAACTAATCAAAACAGAGAGGGAAGAACAGCAAAAAAGGAAGATAGAACATGAGGGTATTTCAGTTCTAGAGCTTTTACAGTCCCTAAAATTCAAGAGGTAATAATATCTACATATCAATATCTACATCTACATCTACATCTACATCTACAACTACATCTACGTCTACATCTACATCTATCTTTCTATCTATCTATCTATCTATCTATCATCTATCTATCTACTAAAAAAATGGCATGCATTGGCATGAAAACAGGCAAATGGAACATTAGAATCAAAGTAAAGACACAGGCATAAATTCAGGTAGCTATGGGACCTAATTTTTGATGAAGAATCTAGAAACATTAACTGGGAGGCAAATAACATTTCCAACAAAGGGTGCTAGACAAACTGGAACTCTACATGTAGAGAAATTTATCAAAATCTATGTGCATTACCCACCAGGAAGGGAATAATAGGGTGGAGGAAATGCATACTAAGTGACTTTTGAGGGTTATATGTAAACCGACTACTGGAAAATCTTCTTCAAATACATACACTTATGAAAGAAATCTCAATGCAGTTACTTATGTAATGGTGAAGAGGATTCCCCAAATAGATGTATTTGACACTAAGTGAAATATTCAGTCCTATGAATGGGTTACAACTAGTTGAGTTATTGGACAAAGAATGGGATATGGAAGTTTCTAAACAAACTATATCTAGCTTTATTGTGTGTTCTCCACAAATTAATGGTACTTCCTATTACTGAAGACATCTAAATATCTCATTTAATATGGAGATGTAGAGATAGTAGATAATTAAAACCTTTACCTCTATTGACTAGTGTTCATAGTACTAGAAGGTACTCCTCATGGTATCAGTTGAGAAAGATAACCAACTCAACTGCAAAACCTGTGATCTACAAAGGTGATCTGTGTGTATAATACAGCAATGTTACAGTGGCACAAAGTGTAAAAAATGAGAGTAAACAAACACTCTATGATTGGATTCGACATACACTCCATTTGATAGAACTCATGTCTGACACTGCTGGAGTTGCCAAGGAACAGAGAAAAGATAGGTCATGATCTTAGGACAGTGGAAGTCAACCTTCAGAATATTGTAAGATTTTACTATAGTTCTTCATGTTATAGTGACCCCCAAACATATCAATATTTTGTTCTTACTTCATAAGTGTAATTTTGTTGTTATGAATTGTAATTTAAATATTTGATATCTAAGATATCTGATATGCAACCCCTGTGAAAGGGTTATTCAACCACAAAGGAGTTGCTCCTACAGATTGAAAACTGCAGACCTAGAAGACCACATGCTATTTTTTATTGCTACAGGAATGAAGAAATTAAATGATTCTTAATGATATTCTGCTATAAACATAGATAAGTTTCTCATGCAGTCAACCTCAGAGAAACTTCCTCTTCTGGGAGATAGAAACTAATACAGAGTCTTATCTGTGCAATGTGAAGAAAATGAGAGACCCTGAAACATTCAGAGCTAAATATAATGCCTTCATTGACACCCTCACTCAGGGTTCTAGGTGTCCTGAAAAAAGAGGAGACCGAAAAACCATAAGAGACAGTGGAGATGTATGACACCAAAAAACATTGACTCTAGACACAGAAAGACTGAAGCATATGACCTGAGAGAGGCATGAATAGTTCCTTCACAGGTTCAAATCAGAGTTACACAGAGAGATGGGGAAATGGACAAGATGCTATTTTAAATTGGAATGAATTACAAAGTATTAGCCACAATTTACAGTTTGCTATACCTAGTAGATGGTCTGCAAAAAAGGAAGTCACTGCTATTTTTCTAGATTTTTTTTCTTATGACATTCTCTTTGGGCATTTTTTTGTCTTACTACTCTTTTGTTTATAAATTATGGTTTATGATTTTGTGTTTTTTACATTTTGTTCTTTTGTGAGTGTCTTGCTTTTTCTTTGTAATTGTCATTATTTTTTATTCTGAATTGTTTGATTTTGCTTTCCTGTTTATCCAATTTTTAAAAGAGTAATAAAAGCATGGAGTTCTATGAGTAGCGAGGTGGATCAAGTACAAGTTGGGGAAAGGGAACCCTTGTTCAGAATAGAGTGCATGAAAAAATTTTTCAAAAAACCCTAGTTTACTCATTGACTTCATTTTTTAAAATTTCCCACATGTTTGTAATAGAGGAGATGCATCAGCTGACTTTGAAATCCTGAAGGTTAATGTAAACTGTTTAAAGCTTTTCCACCAAACTAATGGCTTTTATTTTATAATAGACAATAATAGCTTAGGAATCATCTGCCTTCAAAAAATACAGGTGAAAGTTTGTGAAGGCATCTTTGAATTATATTCTTGCTTGCTGTCATACTCCAATACTAGAAAAACTACCTATTGGAAGTAATATTTGCACATTCTCTATATTGCAGTGCTACCTATCATCATAACACACACTCAAGGTGTATACCACAATGACATGTGTTCTGGATTTTTTCCATCTATTAAGTGTTATCATAGATGACATCATAGATGTTCCTTAGATGGAACATCTTTGAAGCACTCTATCTGGTACAATTTGTACATTTTCCTTTTTATCAATTTTAAGAAGTTAACAGATATTTATTGCCTGAAACTTTAAAACTTGTTTGGCTGAACTATGAGAAGCGAAATAATAGGGAAGCCAACTCCTCCATTCTCTTCCAGTTATGAGTACTTTTCTAAGACTAGGAAAATTGTACTGAGGCTTCTTTATATCAGTTAAGAACTGTTTCAGTAGCTCTCAGAAAACTTGAGGTTTCACAATGCTTAATAACCTCTGTGTCTATCGCAATTCTTTGCTTGCTCCTGAACTCCCAAAATAAGAAGTCTTGATCTGACTACTGCTAAGAATGGGTGTGTGCCCTCTTCGTGAATAATAGTTCTTTTGTAACAGCAAATGCAAATGTGTGATTGATGGGTCCCAACATCCCATTCCGCAGAAAAAATTCAATGTTTTTTTATGTATGGCATTTTAATTTTATTCCACCCTTGTCCATCATTAATAGTTCCTTTCTCTGTATTAACTGCAAACTTACATTTTAATCCTCATTGTAAGTAAATAAACCAAGTTCTCCCTGAATCAAACTACTGCCTTGACTAGGTCTGCATTAGGATATTGTTTAATCTGAACCCCATTAGGTTTTCTAATCATCATTCTCACCTTACTGGCTCTATATCCCTGTGCAATTACCTGTGTTCAAATATGCTTTAGTCAGGTTTGATGGCAAGCTCAATTTCCACCACATCTGATCAAATAAAAATCTTTCTTCCTGCTACATAACTTTAATCTGAGTTATACTCCTTTAGAACCTGCTAACAAATTCTATACCCTTCCCACTGAATGATTCCAATAAAGGAATGCATAATCTAGTAATCTGAGAAATCAGGAGAGTTGAAATAAAAGTGGTTGGTGACATTAGAGTTGAATATGAACAACTTGCTCATACAAATACATAGACATAATCCATAGAGATATTCTGTATGATCCAATGTGGAGAACAGAGTAGTCTATTTGATATAATCATTGAATGGTGTGGAGGATTGGAGACAGCTACATAACTATCATAGGCTACTGAAGCATTAAGAAAACATTCAAGTAGATTTCCTTGGAATTTTTCATTCCTGTAAGGATAAATTCAGGCTTATGTGTGTAAGTCAAGACATTCCTAATGAATGGTTATAAACCATTGAGAAATAAAATCATATTTATTTTTAATGATTTCTAAAGGATTTTGTTTTTATGTACATTCCAGGGATTAATAATCATGTATTTGAAATGCACATATTTAAGAATATTTGACTATAAACATTTTGGTTGAAAAATTCTAGGATGATATTTGAATATGTCATAATTATAAACATATTTCAGGGTTTAATTAATTTGTAATTAATTTCATGTTTAACACAGGTATAGGGTGGCATTTTACATATTACCTTTAGCAATTTTTATTAGATATATTAAATAGGACATAACAGTCTAGTAACACAATTTTACTGTACATACATGCTGACTCTAATACCTGGTTCATTTCGTTGTACTCATAGAAAAAGTTCATGTCACAATCATCTCGTTTAAAATTCACTAAAACCAAGCATGATGTTTGACATATAAAAAAAAATGTTGAGCATATAATTTATTGTTCATTTCTTTGCAATACATCAAGATTACATATAATTAAACTTAACTTACCAAGACTCTAATTGGTTGCACTAGAACATAAAATTATTTATGGACTTTTGCACTTTTGATTACCTGATCAACAAAACCAAATTTCTACTTAAGTTAATTGTCCAAAATATCGTCATTGCTAGAACACTCTTCTCTTCTGCAATCTCTGATATTAACTGTATAATACTAGATGTATTATGTGTACATATATTAGCTAATAAATAACATATTTTTACTTTAAATGATCTAAAACTCTCTAATTTTAAGAATGCTAACTATGAACCAAAGTTTATATTTGTAACTTACAAACCTAAAAAAAAAGTATCAACGGACAATGTTTACTATTAATATAAGAGAAAATCTATTTAAAGTTATAAAAATTCTGTCCTGTTGCAATCATTATCTTATAGGTTAATATTCATATTTTATGCAATTGTTTTTTAATTGGTAAGTGAAGTTGACCTAGAAATATTATGCAAATTTTGGTCAAATGGACACTCCTAGGAGGTTATGTCCCACAGGTGTCTCTGCCTTTAACCTGGCCATAGTAAGCTCTCCATCTCTGTCTAATAACTTCAGAGTTTCTCATGTATGGGCCATGTGCATCATGATTCCTGTGGTCATCCTCAGAGGCAATTTTTAAACAATGACTTGGCATGCTTTCAAGTGAGAGGACTGAGTTAGCCAGAGTCAGGCTAATGATGTCAGACTGAAAACTGGCAATTCAGGAGACTAAGTCTGCGGTTTTTGTTTTGTTTTTGTTTTTGTTTTTTCCCTGAACTGAAAAAATCCAAAACAAGTCAATTCCTAAACAAACAAACAAAAAAAAAACAAAATATAAACAATGACGAAAACACTCAATGACAGCCAATCAGGAGCTTCCACAAGTTGCACCACCCTGATAGCTTTAGGTACTATCCAGCTCTCATATACTATGACTATACTATGCTTTTTCTTTTACTTGGTTAACCTATGTGCTTATATCAATTATGGATATATTTATACCTTTAAAAGAATATAGTACTTCATATTTTGCCATTTTCATGCCTAATGCTTTTGCTGCTTGTTTTGAGTATATGGGAGGGGATATACAGGATCACACAATGTCCTGCATATGATTGTCATGGCAAGATACATGTCATTGTAACCTATCCACTAACCTTGTGGGACGAGAGTATCAGTGATATGCACTGTCACCATCTAAGTCTCCTTGCCACTCCTCCAAATATATTTTAAAATGATTATATAGTCATCAATTTGTTTTCGTTTGCTTGATTTTTGCATTAATATTATTTATTATTTTTTGACATGTTCTTGCTCTGTACAAAGCTGTCCTATTGGTCTTTAAGTTGTCTAGAATGTTGTCAGATGAGTGACAATCCTCCTGTCTCAGAATTACAAGTGCCAGGATTACAAACATATACCACATCCAACAAGTACAGGAATCTTTTGGAAGCAAGAACAATGTTTTCCCAAACATTATAGTTTCTCTAAAATTAGGCTTATATGTTTTGTATTAATCATTCCATTCATTTACCTTTACTCAAATGATATCCTACTTATCAGTAACCCCCTCCACCAACCCCCCATCCCTCGATATCCCACTTCCCAGTTATTCCTTCACCCAAACCCCTATCCCACAACCCCCTCTCCCCTCCACTTTGCCTATAAGAGGGTACTTCCAGACCCACCCACACTCTTCTGCCCAACCACTTCTGCATCTTCCTACACTTGCACATCAAACCACCCCAGGACCAAGGACTTCCTTTCTCATTATTGTAAGGCAAGGTCATCCTCTGCTACATATGTATTTGGAGCCCTGGATCTCTCAAGGTACACTCTGTGATTGATGGTCTAGACTCTGAGACAACTGGGTGGTCAGGCCAGCATATGTTGTTCTTCCAGTGGGGTTGGAATTCTCCTCATCTCTTCCATTCCTTTCACCAGCTTCCCTACCAGAATCCCTGAGCTCAGTCATCAACATCTCCAAGCATCCACATCTGTATTGGTCAGTTGTTGGCCAGACCTTCCAAGCAAATGCCACGTTAGGTTTCTGTCAGGAAGTGTCTTTGGATTTCAGCAACAGTGTTAGGTTTGGTGTCTACAGACATGACGGATCCCCAGGTGGGGCAGTCTACTGTTGGCCCTTCCTTCAGTATTTATTCCATTTTTGTCCCTGTTCTTCCCTTGCACAGGAAAATTTCTGGGTTAAAAACTTTGAGATGAGTGGGTAGCCTGATCCCTTACCCACGAACTGTGACTATTGGAGGTTGTCTCAACAGGTTTAATCTCCCACTTCTCTATGCGTTTCAGCTAAATTCATCCTTGTTGGGTCCCGGGAGCCTCATGTTTCCCTGGTTCACAGAGAATCTTTATATAAACTTTTTTTTCTTACTTTTCTATGTTTAAATTCACTTCAATGAAGTTTTGTATAGCTGTGTTCAATTATTTGAGTGGGATTTTTACCACTTACTTGGGTTCTATAAGCGGTATATTTTAAAAATAGCTGTATTAGTTCTTTTGTTTTACTTTATTTTATTTTATTTATTTTACCTTTTTATTAGATTTGCTTTATTTACATTTCAAATGTTACCCCCTTTCTTCTATTCCTCTCCAAAAACCCCTAATCCCACCCCTCTTCCCAGCTCACCAATCCATCCACTCCCACTTTGCTGTCCTTGCATTCCCCTACACTGAGGCATCATAAGCTAATAATTGCCAATAGCTCCAGAGCAATGTTGGCACCTACTTCTCATCTCCTATTTCCATACTGGGATTTGGGATGGTTTAAGCTTCCTCAGCTAAGCTTTTTCTTTTGTTTTTAATTAAATCATGTACTAATTTTATATGCTAAACAAGCAGCATCCTTTCTTCCCTTTCCTCCCATTCCTTCATTTTCATACCTCCCCCTCCCCAGAGTTTGAGCACATTCCTTTCTACTCAGAAAAGGGAAGGCATCCTATTGAAATCTTCATAACCTTGTCATATCAAATTGCAGTAGGACTAGGTGAATCTTCTTTTATTGTGGTTAGACAAAAAGGAGGAATACTGTCAAAGTCAGTCAATGAAGCCATAGTGACTCTAATACTTAAACCACACAAAGATTCAATCAAGAAAGATAATTTCAAATCAATCACCCTTCTGACCAATTATGCACACACACACACACACACACACACACACACACACACACACACACACAAAGAACAAAAAACTATTAAACGGAATTCAAAAGCACATCAAAGACAACAGTTCCCACAATAAAGCAGGCTTTATTCCAGAGATGCATTGATGGATTTGAAAAAAAAATCAATGTAATTCACTATATAAATATCAGAAAGAAAGGAAAAAACCCACACAATAATCTCATTATGTACTGAAAAAGGTTTTGAGAAATCCAATATTCTTTGCGGTATTTTAGCTAGAGCCATAAGAAAAATTAAGGAGATAAAGGGGATACAAAATGAAAAGAAAGAGTCAAAATCTTGATATTTGCAGATGATGTCGTAGTGCATGTAAGTGACACCAAATCCTCTACCAGAGAACCCCTACAGCTGATAAACAGTTTCACTAAAATGTCTGGGTAAAAAGTAAATCAAAAAGATCAGTAGCCCTCCTATACTCAAATGATAAACAGTCAGAGAATGAAATTAGGGAAGCAATACCCTTTACAATAGCCACAAATAATTCAAAGTTACTTGGTATAACTCTAACCTTGCAAATGAAAAACCTGTATGACAAGAACTTCAAGTGTTTGAAGAACTAATTTAAAGAAGATAATCAGAAGATAGAAAGATCTGTCATGCTTGTGGATAGATAAGATTAACAGTAAAATGTGACCATATACAGATTCAATTATCTTGAAAATTCAGCTACGTTCAAAATCCCAACACAATCTTTTAAAGATCTTGAAAGAATAAATCTCAATTTTATATGGAAAACCAAACATAAATAAATAAATGAATAAATGAATAAATAAATAAATAAATAAATAAATAAATAAATAAATTCAGGGTATCTAAAACAATCCTGAGTGATAGAAACTTTTTTTTTTAGTTTTATTATTTTTTTATTCGATATAATTTATTTACATTTCAAATGATTTCCCTTTTCTAGCCCCCCCCCACTCCCCGAAAGTCCCGTAAGGCCCCTTCTCTTCCCCTGTCCTCCCACCCACCCCTTCCCACTTCCCCGTTCTCGTTTTGCCAAATACTGTTTCACTGAGTCTTTCCAGAACCAGGGGCCACCCCTCCTTTCTTCTTTTACCTCCTTTGATGTGTGGATTATGTTTTGGGTATTCCAGTTTTCTAGGTTAATATCCACTTATTAGTGAGTGCATACTATGATTCACCTTTTGAGTCTGGGTTACCTCACTTAGTATGATATTCTCTAGATCCATCCATTTGCCTAAGAATTTCATGAGTTCATTGTTTCTAATGGCTGAATAGTACTCCATTGTGTAGATATACCACATTTTTTGCATCCACTCTTCTGTTGAGGGATACCTGGGTTCTTTCCAGCATCTGGCAATTATAAATAGGGCTGCTATGAACATAGTAGTACATGTACCCTTATTACATGGTGGGGAGTCTTCTGGGTATATGCCCAGGAGTGGTATAGCAGGATCTTCTGGAATGAGGTGCCCAGTTTTCGGAGGAACTGCCAGACTGATTTCCAGAGTGGTTGTACCAATTTGCAACCCCACCAGCAGTGGAGGAGTGTTCCTCTTTCTCCACACCCTCTCCAACACCTGCTGTCTCCTGAATTTTTAATCTTAGCCATTCTGACTGGTGTAAGATGAAATCTTAGGGTTGTTTTGATTTGCATTTCCCTAACGACTAATGAAGTTGAGCATTTTTTAAGATGCTTCTCAGCCATCCGAAGTTCTTCAGGTGAGAATACTTTGTTTAACTCTCTACCCCATTTTTAATAGGGTTGTTTGGTTTTCTGGAGTCTAACTTCTTGAGTTCTTTTTTTTTTTTTAATTTTTTTTTATTCGATATAATTTATTTACATTTCAAATGATTTCCCCTTTTCTAGCCCCCCCCCACTCCCCGAAAGTCCCGCAAACCCCCTTCTCGTCCCCTGTCCTCCCACCCACCCCTTCCCACTTCCCCGTTCTGGTTTTGCTGAATACTGTTTCACTGAGACTTTCCAGAACCATGGGCCATTCCTCCTTTCTTCTTGTACCTCATTTGATGTGTGGATTATGATTTGGGTATTCCAGTTTTCTAGGTTAATATCCACTTATTAGTGAGTGCATACCATGATTCATCTTTTGAGTCTGGGTTATCTCACTTAGTATGATATTCTCTAGCTCCATCCATTTGCCTAAGAATTTCATAAATTCATTGTTTCTAATGGCTGAATAGTACTCCATTGTGTAGATATACCACATTTTTTGCATCCACTCTTCTGTTGAGGGATACCTGGGTTCTTTCCAGCATCTGGCAATTACAAATAGGGCTGCTATGAACATAGTAGAACATGTATCCTTATTACATGGTGGGGAGTCTTCTGGGTATATGCCCAGGAGTGGTATAGCAGGATCTTCTGGAAGTAAGGTACCCAGTTTTCGGAGGAACCGCCAGATTGATTTCCAGAGTGGTTGTACCAATTTGCAACCCCACCAGCAGTGGAGGAGTGTTCCTCTTTCTCCACACCCTCTCCAACACCTGCTGTCTCCTGAATTTTTAATCTTAGCCATTCTGACTGGTGTAAGATGAAATCTTAGGGTTGTTTTGATTTGCATTTCCCTAATGACTAATGAAGTTGAGCATTTTTTAAGATGTTTCTCCGCCATCCGAAGTTCTTCAGGTGAGAATTCTTTGTTTAACTCTGTACCCCATTTTTTAATAGGGTTGTTTGGTTTTCTGGAGTCTAACTTCTTGAGTTCTTTATATATATTGGATATTAGCCCTCTATCTGATGTAGGATTGGTGAAGATCTTTTCCCAATTTGTTGGTTGCTGATTTGTCCTCTTGATGGTGTCCTTTGCCTTACAGAAACTTTGTAATTTTATGAGGTCCCATTTGTCAATTCTTGCTCTTAGAGCAAACGCAATTGGTGTTCTGTTCAGAAACTTTCTCCCTGTACCGATGTCCTCAAGGGTCTTCCCCAGTTTCTTTTCTATTAGCTTCAAAGTGTCTGGCTTTATGTGGAGGTCCTTGATCCATTTGGATTTGAGCTTAGTACAAGGAGACAAGGATGGATCAATTCTCATTCTTCTGCATGCTGACCTCCAGTTGAACCAGCACCATTTGTTGAAAAGGCTATCTTTTTTCCATTGGATGTTTTCAGCCTCTTTGTCGAGGATCAAGTGGCCATAGGTGTGTGGGTTCATTTCTGGATCTTCAATCCTGTTCCATTGATCCTCCTGCCTGTCACTGTACCAATACCATGCAGTTTTTAACACTATTGCTCTGTAGTATTGCTTGAGGTCAGGGATACTGATTCCCCCAGATTTTCTTTTGTTGCTGAGAATAGTTTTAGCTATCCTGGGTTTTTTGTTGTTCCAGATGAATTTGATAATTGGTCTTTCTAACTCTGTGAAGAATTGAGTTGGGATTTTGATGGGTATTGCATTGAATCTGTATAGTGCTTTAGGCAAAATGGCCATTTTAACTATATTGATTCTACCGATCCATGAGCATGGGAGGTTTTCCCATTTTTTGAGGTCTTCTTCCATTTCCTTCTTCAGAGTCTTGAAGTTCTTGTCATACAGATCTTTCACATGTTTGGTAAGAGTCACCCCAAGATACTTTATACTGTTTGTGGTTAATGTAAATGGGGTCATTTCCCTAATTTCTTTCTCAGCCTGCTTATCCTTTGAGTATAGGAAGGCCACTGATTTGCTTGAGTTGATTTTATAACCTGCCACTTTGCTGAAGTTGCTTATCAGCTGTAGGAGCTCTCCAGTGGAGTTCTTTGGGTCACTTAGGTAGACGATCATGTCGTCTGCAAATAATGATAGTTTGACGTCTTCCTTTCCAACTTGTATCCCTTTGACTTCCTTATGTTGTCGAATTGCCCGACCTAGTACCTCAAGCACAATATTGAAAAGATAAGGAGAAAGGGGGCAGCCTTGTCTGGTCCCTGATTTCAGTGGGATTGCTTCAAGTTTCTCTCCCTTTAGCTTGATGCTGGCTACCGGTTTGCTGTATATTGCTTTTACTATGTTTAGATATGGGCCTTGAATTCCTGTTCTCTCCAAGACTTTAAGCATGAAAGGATGTTGAATTTTGTCAAATGCTTTTTCAGCATCCAATGAAATGACCATGTTGTTTTGTTCTTTGAGTTTGTTTATGTAGTGGATTGCATTGATGGATTTCCGTATATTGAACCAACCCTGCATTCCCGGGATAAAGCCTACTTGATCATGGTGGATGATCGTTTTGATGTGTTCTTGGATTCGGTTGGCAAGAATTTTATTGAGTATTTTTGCATCGATGTTCATAAGGGAAATTGGTCTGAAGTTCTCTTTCTTTGTTGGATCTTTTTGTGGCTTTGGTATCAGCGTAATTGTGGCTTCGTAGAAAGAATTGGGTAGTGTTCCTTCTGTTTCTATTTTGTGGAATAGTTTGAAGAGAATTGGTGTTAACTCTTCTTTGAAGGTCTGATAGAATTCTGCACTGAAGCCATCTGGTTCTGTGCGTTTTTTGGTTGGAAGACTTTCTATGATTCCTTCTATTTCTTTAGGCATTATGGGACTGTTTAGATGGTCTAGTTGGTCCTAATTTAATTTTGGTATTTGGTATCTGTCAAGGAAATTGTCCATTTCCTCCAGATTCTCCAGTTGTGTTGAGTACAGGCTCTTGTAGTAGGATCTGATGATTTTTTGGATTTCCTCAGTTTCCGTTGTTATATCTCCCTTTTCATTTCTAAGTTTGTTAATTTGGATACTTTCTCTGTGCCCTTTAGTCAGTCTGGCTAAGGGTTTATCTATCTTGTTGATTTTCTCAAAGAACCAGCTCCTAGTTTTGTTGATTTTTTGTATGGTTCTCTTTGTTTCTACTTGATTGATTTCGGCCCTGAGTTTGATGATTTCCTGCCTTCTACTCCTCCTGGGCGAAATAGCTTCTTTTTGTTCTAGGCCTTTCAGGTGTGTCATTAAGCTGGTAATGTATGCTCTCTCCATTTTCTTCTTGGAGGCATTCAGGGCTATGAGTTTTCCTCTTAGCACTGCTTTCATTGTGTCCCATAGATTTGGGTATGTTGTGTTTTCATTTTCATTGTGTTCTAAAAAGTCTTTAATTTCTTTCTTTATTTCTTCCTTGACCAAGGTATCATTGAGTAGAGTATTGTTCAGTTTCCACATGTATGTGGGTTTTCTGTTGTTTCTGTTGCTATTGAAGACCACTTTTACTACATAGTGATCAGATAGGAGGCATGGGATTAGTTCTATCTTCTTATATTTGTTGAGGTCTGTCTTGTGACTAATTATATGGTCGATTTTGGAGAAGGTACCATGAGGTGCTGAGAAAAAGGTATATTCTTTTGTTTTAGGATAGAATGTTCTATATATATATATCTGTTAAATCTAATAGGTCCAAAGCTTCAATTAGTTTCATTGTGTCCCTGTTTAGTTTCTGTTTTCCTGATCGGTGCATTGAGGAAAGTGCAGTGTTGAAGTCACCCACAATTATTGTGTTAGGTGCAATGTGTGCTTTTAGTTTTAATAAAGTTTCTTTTACGAAAGAGGGTGCCCTTGCATTTGGGGCACAGATGTTCAGGATTGACAGTTCTTCTTTTTGTATTTTTCCTTTGACCAGAAAGAAGTGTCCCTCAGGGTCTCTTTTGATGACTTTGGGTTGAAAGTCAATTTTATCTGATATTAAAATGGCTACTCCAGCTTGTTTCCTGAGACCATTTGCTTGTAAAATTGTCTTCCAGCCTTTTACTCTAAGGTAGTGTTTGTCTTTGACCCTGAGGTGTGGTTCCTGTAAGCAGCAAAATGTAGGGTCCTGTTTACGTATCCATTCAGTTAGTCTGTGTCTTTTTATTGGGGCATTAAGTCCATTGATGTTAAGAGATATTAAGGAATAGTGATTGTTACTTCCTATCATTTTTGATGTTATTTTTTAAATTTGAATGCTTAACTTCTTTTGGGTTTGATGAAAGGTTACTATCTTGCTTTTTCCAGGGTGAAGTTTCCCTCCTTCTATTGGTGTTGTCTTCCTATTAGCCTTTTTAGGGCTGGGTTTGTGCATAGATATTGGGTAAACTTGGTTTTGTCATGAAATATCTTAGTTTCTCCATCTATGGTGATTGAGAGTTTTGTTGGATATAGTAGTTTTGGTTGGCATTTGTGTTCTCTTAGAGTCTGCATGAGATCTGCCCAGGACCTTCTAGCCTTCATAGTCTCAGGTGAAAAGTCTGCTGTGATTCTGATAGGTCTTCCTTTATATGTTACTTGGCCTTTTTCTCTTACTGCCTTTAGTATTCTTTCTTTGTTTAGAACATTTGGTGTTTTGATTATTATGTGACAGGAAGTATTTCTGTTCTGGTCCAGTCTGTTTGGAGTTCTGTAGGCTTCTTGTATATTCATGGGCATCTCTCTCTTTAGGTTAGGGAAGTTTTCTTCCATAATTTTATTGAAGATATTTGCTGGCCCTTTAAGTTGTAAATCTTCACTCTCATCTATGCCTATAATCCTTAGGTTTGGTCTTCTCCTTATGTCCTGGATTTCCTGGATATTTTGGGTTGCAAGCTTTTTGAATTTTGCATTTTCTTTAACTGTTGAGTCCATGGTTTCTATGGAATCTTCAGCATCTGAGATTCTTTCTTCTGTCTCTTGTATTCTGTTGTTGATATTTGCATCTCTGTCCCCTGATTTCTTCCCAAGGCTTTCTATCTCCAAAGTTGTCTCCCTTTGAGTTTTCTTAGTTGTTTCTACTTCTGATTTTAGATCCTGGATGGTTTTGCTTAGCTCCTTCACTTGCTTGTTTGTGCTTTCCTGTAATTCTTTAAGAGATTTTTGTGTTTCCTCTTTCATGACCTCAGCCTGTTGACCAAAGTTCTCCTGTATTTCTTTAAGAGATTTTTGTGTTTCCTCTTTCATGACCTCAGCCTGTTGACCAAAGTTCTCCTGTATTTCTTTAAGTGTTTTTTGCATTTCCTCCTTGTTGGCTTTTGTATTCTCCTGGATTTCTTTCAATGATTTTTGTGTTTCCCTTGCAAGGGCTTCTAACTTTTGATCCATTTTCTCCTGAATTTCTTTAAGTATGTCCTTCATGTGTTCCTGTACCAGCATCATGACCAGTGATTTTAAATCCAAATCTTGTTTTACTGGTGTGATGGGGTATCCAGGACATATTGGTAGAGGAGAATTGGGTTCAGATGTTGCCATATTGCCTTGATTTCTGTTAGTGACGTTCCTGCGTTTGCCTTTTGCCATCTAGTTCTCACTGGTGTTAGTTTGTCTTGTCAGTGCTGGACTCACCAGTGCAAGCTGCCCCTTCCCAGTTGGCCTCTGGTGCACAGCTTACCTCCTGCACTGCTTGTAGACAGGGTGCTGCTGCCCAGGCTGTTCAGATCCCAAAGCAGGCACCTGAAGGCTCCCGCTGGGGCCCGCTGGATTCACTGGAGCACACTGACTTCTCCCAGCTGGCCGCCCGGAAGCCCAGCTAGCCTCTTGTAGGACTTGGAGATATGGTGCTGCTGCCCAGGCTGATCTGGATGCGGAAGCGGAGAGAGTAGAGCTGAGGGCTTCTGCCTGAGGTCTTGCCCCAGATTGTGTCTGTGGACCAGGTGGAGCCTGTGTGCACCCCCAGGGTGTGCTGACGGTGTATGCTGCTGTGACCTCCCCTGTGTTCAGCTCACTCCGCTGGGCAGCTGATCCGCCAACCGGGCTGGAGCACACAAGGTTAGCCTGGCCGCCCAGGCCCTGAGTCCAGGCAAAAGACTGGGAGGCCAAGGTCCGAGCAAAGTTCCCCTAGGGCTATGACTGTTAATTGGGTCTGCCAGGTGACTAGGATGGCGGGCGTGCGAGCCCGCGCTCCCTGAAAGCGCCGGGAGAGTCTGCTGTGCTAACAATCACCTGGGCGGGTTGACTCACAGATGGCCCACCAAGCCGCCCAGTTCTTGTGGTCAGTCCTGTGCCTTTTAGGGCCTAGACCCCTGCTTTGTTAGCCTCAGGCTATGCCTGTTACAGGTCTGCCCGCCAGAGCTCTCTGTCGTACTGCAGGCAAAATGGCAGCGCGCGCGCAGGCCTGGGCAAAAACCTCCTGGCTGGGTTGGCACCCCGATGGCCCCCCGACCAGCCCAGGGCCTGTGTGCAGGCCAACACCCGTCGGGCTCAGACCACCGCGGTGTTGGCCTCAGATTATGTTTGTGTACCTCAGTCTGTCCGATCCCTGGAGTCTGAAACCAAGATGGATGCACCTCTCCTGACTGGTGGGAGGCCAAGTTCTGAAGTGGCTTCCGTGCAGGAAAGGCGTTGCACAACTGCAGCTGCTTGCCGCCCGGCTGGTCAGTGAAGGTCAGTGGTCGTGGGCGCAGGGCCTAACTGGACCCTGTGTCGCCTTGGTTCCACTGCTGATCTCCCTTCAGCTGGACCAGCCACTGCTGCACTGCCGCCACTGCAGCTGCTGCCGCTGCTGGAAGCATGATTTTTTTTTAAATTTCCATTGTTATGTCTCCCTTTTCATTTCTCATTTTGTTAATTTAGATACTACCCCTGAGCCCTTTAGTTAATTTGGCTAGGAGTTTATCTATCTTGTTGATTCTCTCAAAACACCAGCTTTTTACTTTGTTGATTCTTTGTATATTGTTTTCTTTATTTCTATTTGGTTGATTTAGCCCTGAGTTTGACTGTTTCTTTCTGATCCTCTTGGGTAAGTTTGCTTCTTTTTGTTGTGGAGCTCTCCTGTGTGCTGTTAAGATTCTAGTGTAAGATCTCTACATTTTCTTTACCAGAGAACTTAGTGCTATGAAATTTCCTCTTAGTACTGGTTTCATTGTGTCTCATAGGTTGGGTATGATGTGACAATATTTTCATTAAATTCCAGGATATCTTTAATTTCTTTCTTTATATCTTCCCTTACTAAGTTATCATTGAGTTTTCACATATATGTGGGCTTTTGCTGATATTGCAGACCAACCTTAAGCTATGGTGATCTGATAGGATGCATGGGAGTATTTCAATCTTCTTGTATCAGTTGAGAGTTGTTTTATGACCAATTAGATGGTCAATTTTGGAGATGGTACTGTGAGGTGCTGAGTAGAAAGTATATTATTTTGTTTTAGGTGAACTATTCTGTAAATAACTATTAAATCAATTTGAGTCATTACCTCTACTAGTTTCACTATGTTTCTGTTTAGTTTCTGTTTCAGAGACCTGTCCATTGGTGAGAATGGGGTGTTGAAGTCTCCCCCTATAATTGTGAAGGGTTCAACATATGTTTTGAGCTTTAGTAAAGTTTCTTTTATGAACGTGGGTGCAGCTGACTCTTGCAGTTGAGTTTGGAAAAAGCTGGAAGCAGTTGAGGAAGAGAGCAACAGTGTAGAAGGACCAGCACCTGGACTCCCAATTAACCTGGACTCCCAAGATCTCTCAAACACCATATCACCAAACGTGCAGCACACACCAGCTCATATGAGGGCACATATCAGCAGAGGACTTCCAGGTAGGGGTTCAGTCAGAGAAAATGCACCTAACCCTCAAGAGACAGAGGACCCAGGGAGTTTAGAAATCTGGTGGGGCCGGGCAATGGAGGCATATGCATTTAATTCCAGCACTCGATGGCAGAAGCAGGTGGATTTCTGAGTTCGAGGCCAGCCTGGTCTACAGAGTGAGTTCTGGGACAGCCAGGATTATACAGAGAAACCCTGTCTCTAAAAACCAGAAGCAAACAAACAAAAACAACAAAAAAACCACAACAAAACAGAAGTCTGGTGGGGTGGGAAGTGGGTGGTCAGGACACCTCATGGAGACAGGGGGGCGGGTAAGATGCTGAACAGTCAGAGGAGGGACGAGGAGGCAAATAAATTTAGGAGTGTAAAAAATAAATAAACAAAAGATTTTACAAAAAGAAGAAAAAAAGTGATTTTCACCTGGGGAACAATAACCTGAAAATTGATAGTCCATTGACCTAGAATTATACAAATACTATGGTTCTTTTTAAACAATAGAGCAGCAATAAAATGACTCCTAACAAGAATCCTTTGTACTCACATATTAGTGTATTCATTATCTATCATCAGAGAAGGTTCCTTGTACATTCAATGGTAACAAATATAGACACACACAACTGGGCAATGTACAGAAAGTATGAGACCTTAGAACATTCAGTTCTAAATGGGATGCCTTCATCAAACCCCTCACCTCTGGGTTCAGAGAATTTTTTGGAAGTGAAGGTAGAAAAATTGTGAAAGCCAGTAGGAATGAAGGATATAAAAAAAAAATTAAAATTAAAAAATGGAAAGAAAAACAACAACAACAACAACAACAACAACAAAAACAACAAAACAAAACACAACAACAAAACAATCTAGATACATCAGGATTAATGGACATATGAAGTAACAGAAACTGTGGCAGAATATGTAGGGCCTTAATGACAGGGCCAAGGCCTAGCAAAGTATGGTTAACACAAAGTAAAATCAGTGTTTTTGAAAGTATTTTGTCTCATGGTGTTTTTTCAGTCCTTTCTTTAACTTATAAACATTTTGCTTATATATTTTGGCTTCTGAATTTCTACATGAATGATCATGTGTGTCTCTGTGGATATTTTTTTTTAGCCCATTTGTGGTTTTTTGTTGTTTTTGTTTTTGTATTTTTTTTACTGTCTGTTTTTCTTATTATTGTTTTAGCTTACTTTTTTTTTTCCTAAGAAAAGAGAAAGGATATGGATTTAGGTGGGTAGGGAAGTGAGGGGGATATGGTAGAAAACTGAAATAAGAAAAATGTGATAATATATTTTATGAAAAAAGCATTCAATATGTACAAATAAAAATGTATTGGGACACAGGAATAAAAGTAAACAAAAATATTTTTCCATTTTATTGGCTTGCATATTATTGACTTGTATCTCCTTATGATTAAAACACAATTGTCTGGATTAATATATTAATTCATTTTGCATCAAGAATAATATTTTCATAGTACTTTGCACTCTTTAAAACTTATATTTAGGGATGGGGAAATGAAAAACTATAATCAGCATGCATTGTATGAAAATTTATTTTTAATAAAAATTTTTATGTCAATAAACAAACACATGTAGATATGGCATACAGTATTTTAGCTTAAACTAGTTTATAAATTGCCACATATATATAGATATATACATATATATGTATATAATATATAAATAGATGTCTAAATTTAATAGACAAGGTCAGCATTTTATATTTACTGGCAGTTGTTCATATATATATATGTATAGTGTGTATTGTATGACATGTGTGGTGATGAACTACTAAGATTTCTAAATTGTAGAAACAACCATAGGTATACTAAAAAGAAAAACCACATGCTAAATGAATGGATAATTAGAGAGTCCCAAAAACCTGAAATAGCTTATTGAGGGTCAGAAATGACAAAATACAGTAAATGTATGAACTATAAATGTTTTAAAATCACTATTTTAATAACAAAAATAAAATAATAATACTAATTAAAAAACAGATTCTAAAAAATACAGATACCAGAAGAAGCATATCCTTTCTACAATATTTATGTATAATATAGCCAGTTTATGAAGTAGCTTATGAAAATCAGGTAATTACATATATGTTACATAATTTTACATATATGTTACATAATTTTAGTAAAAATAAATATTCATCCTGTCTAAAAATTTCATGTCAGTCAACAGAATATCAATGTATTATAAATTATTGGCTTCAGTGTGTCACATTTTTAAAATGTGAAAATGGAGTCAGTATGTACGTGTCATACTAGCACAAGGATGGGAGTTTGGTCCGCAGACTAATATAAGGAACAAGGCAACCAGGCATATAACAAAAACCCTTGTGTAAGATAGCAGACATAATTGAATTCACAGAATCCCTGACCAGCAAGCCCAGGCAATAAGCTCATCCTAGGTTCAATAAGATAACCGCTCGCAAAAACTAATGTGAAGAACAATATATAAGGGCACCTGACATCAATTATTGGTCTTCCCTTCCCCATGCATACTCAAGCACACATGCATACAAACAAATACAAACACATCCATATGACATTGATATTCACATACTACATGCACACACATACCCATGGAAAAAATCAATAAAATGAATTGAATAGTTATCTATTAACAAATTTATTCTGAAACAATTTTACATACCCAGTTTGTAATATAAAGGTAAGTTAACTCTAGATATTGCAATTAATTAAGTGTAAGAATTGTATGGTCCTCCAGGGCTTATTAAGTATACACAAAAGGGAAAGTACTGCATGCAAATTTTGAACTTGACAGATTTACAGTATATCATGTCTAGAGCAACACAAGATAGGACTATAGATATGGCCCAATAATTAAGGCATTTGTGGTAAAGAGATGATCAAATAATAAACTTTCAAGAAAATGAATAATGCTATTAATGAATATACAGAAAAATTTGTTCTATGGAACATACACTGACAAATATTCAGTTATTAACTGAGAAGAACATGCTTCAGAGTATCAATAATTTTTAACTTTTCTCTTCTTTTTGAACTTTAAATGCTTTCAAGTTTGTCACTAACATATTATGATTTACAACACAATATGATTTTTCTATAACTTAATTCTACTTCAAACATTTATGTAAAATTCAAATTTGGAAACAACTAAGCATACTCTTTTTAAGTAAATATATGCTTGTACATTAAATCATGAAGAAATAATTTATAAAACACCATGGAATATTCTTCAAGAAATGCCAGTCATTTAAAATATGTCAGAAGATGAATTTATTTATTAATCAAAATAAAACACATTATTTCAAGTGTTACTTCCATCATCTTATCAAATGTATGTGGAATTACCATTTATATTGTAACAATGAAGTAATTTAATAATAAATTTAATTCCTTGTCAAAAACTACTTAAGAAATTGACTGCAAAATATACAGTGAGTGATTTCTGAAAGTATAGACATTGCCCAAATTATCTTTTCAGTATATTTATTTAAATATTTAATAAGTGTGAAATTTTATATGACATGATTCTAAGAATTTCAAGCATGTTTTCTTATGTTGTAAACTAGTATTCCTCAAAACAAAACAAAGTAAAACAAAACAAAAGACATGTTTTTACTATATGATACATGAAATTCAGCCAGGAAAACTAACAACTAAAACTGGGTTCCTGGAAATTACTAACCAATGTTTGTATAAGACAAGACCCAAAGAAATAGAAAAGATAAATTAATTCTACTTGTTTACCGAAATGCAGCAAGGGTACATGGAAGTAGAAAAATGTGACTGACTGGTTAATATCACTGTTATCTTAACTTCCTGGAAACTTGTCTCTTCTTTGCTAATCTAACTACAGCACTTTTGACTTCTTTGTTTCTGAGACTATAAATAAGTGGATTCAGCATGGGAATCACAATTGTGTAGAAAATAGAAGCTACTTGATCCTTTCCCAAAGAATAAGACTTACTTGGCTTTAAATAAGTAAAAATCAGAGTGCTGTAAAAAACAATTACTCCAAGGAGATGAGAGGCACAAGTGGAAAAGGCTTTTTGCTTTCCTGAAGTGGAATTTATTTTCAAAATAGTAGAAAGAATGGATACATAAGATGCAGATATTGTGATAAGGGATCCCAGGATTGTGGAACCTGCAAAAATGAATATAATGACTTCAACTACATGTGTGTCACTGCAAGACAGAGATAGAAGTGGAGATGTGTCACAATAAAAATGATGGATGATATTGGACTTGCAGAAATGTAGCATAATCATGCTAAACACAGTTACAGAGGAATCCACAGCTCCAGTTACATAGGACCCAATAAGGAGAGCAAGGCAGCATCGTGAAGACATAATAACTGGGTAATGTAAAGGGTTGCAGATGGCTATGTAGCGGTCATAGGCCATTGAGGAAAGCAAAAAACATTCAGTAGCTGCTAAGAGAATGAAAATGTACAGTTGGGTAAAACAACCTGTATAGGAAATGCTCTTGTTTGTTGTTAGCAGGTTCTCTAATGTTTTCGGTGTGATGGCAGTTGAATAACTGAGGTCAAGAAATGACAGATGTGTGAGGAAAAAATACATTGGAGTGTGAAGCTGAGTATCTAGACAGATGATCAACATCATGCCTATGTTCCCCAGAACAGTGACCAGGTATATCAGGAGAAACAGTACAGAGAGGACCAGCTGTATTTCTTTGGAATCTGTCAACCCCATGAGGATGAAGTCTGGTTTATTTGTTTGATTTCAGATGTACATAGTCAATGACCCTAAATGATGAGAAAGCAAAGGTAATGCCTCTGCTGTATGATAACAGAGATGTTTGTGCATATGTTTGTCACTGCACTTTCATTATGACAGTATATAAATATACATGATTAGATTTCCAAATAGAAGTATAGAGCAGAATTTGATTATGATATTAGAAGTGCTATTATGTGATATAAAACAAAAAAACTACTGATACTCTAAATAATTTCTTATTTATACTCTAAATATTTCTTATGAATTTATCTGCATAAAATGTTATGCATGTAGTCATATTATTCCATATTTTAATCTAGAAGATAGAAAAGAATTAGTTAACTTATGAATTCACTTGACTACAACACAAATTCACATTGAGTCTGTGATCATGTTAAAATTGTTAAATGCCCAAGAATTAGTCCCACTCTTAGTTCAGTAAATCTAATAAAATATCATGCATTTAATCAAAGAGAGAAAACAACTTCTATAATGTTTCCAGCTCTTTTCTATATTAATTAACTCTAAGTACATTTTATTAAAAGTTAGTAGACTACATAGGGACAAATAACTATCTAAAAGATGGTTTATTATTTTCTGAAAATTTCAAACAAATTTTAACTATAATTATTTTATTGAAATATTAATTATCACTGGTATCATGTCCTTCCATATACTCTATGCTTGCCATAATCCTGTTACTTCTCTACATGCCAAATTATATGGGACCTTATATTTTAAAATACAATCTTATTTTATTTGCTTCAACCTCCACAATTATAAAAATACTTACTTGCAATGTCAAAGTTGACAGAAGAAAAACAGGAAAAATATTTCCAATATTATGTGCTTGAAAACATTCAACTTTCAAATTTTTGCACAATTAAAATAGAAAATTTACTTACAGATCTGAGCACATCTGCTCTAGATCTTTTGTTTTCCTTGATGTTATGTTTTTTATTCTTTTCTGTACTCATTTTTAAAAAACAGAAGGAAATTATCCTTTCCTCGAGTCTTTCTTAAAATCAATTTTTAAAAGAAAATTATGGGTTGAATTTATTCCATGAGTGAGTATAAATATCAGGACAACAGTCTATGCTTTTGTCTCTAGTTTATGATTGTGGGACTTATGTAAAGTCATGAGCATCACATAACATGGTCATTCTCAGGAGGCAATTTCTAAGCCATGTTTATTGGCAAGCTTTCAAGGACTGAAGTCAAAAGACTAATTCATCAAAGGTTCTGTTTATTCCTGTGAGCCTAATAAAGAAGAACATAATAACTGTGTTTTTTCTGATGGTCTACGTTTATTCATAGTCTTATTAATTCAATACATTTATAAAGTATAATATTTATAAAATACTCCCCTCAAATTAGGACATTTTAAAGTAGTATGGATAGAAGGGAAATATATTTTTGAATTTAAAGTGCTTAAGTTGTTAATGAGATCACGATTGAATAATAGAAATATTTTTAGAAAAAGTTAAAGAAATGATTTTGCTAGAAATAAAATATATTTATTAAAAACAATAAAATTTGTGATCTTATTACTGGTAATTGTAGTTCTCACCTCTCTCTCATCAAGGAATTTTACTTTGCAGCAGAAAGATACCATTACAGGAAGTGACAACATATTAAATTGTATAACTGTTTTATTAACTGTTTAGGAGCCTAGCCCAAACTGATAAATTTGCAAAACAATTCCAGCCACTAAGGCTCATGGATTATTTCAAAGGAGAGGCCAGAAATATTAGAAGTTCCAGAGGAATAGGAGATTTGCTATGAGAAGGTATGTCCTTAATATATCAGAAGCTAAATTTATGAAATCTCTTCAAAAGGTCTGCTTAAGCCTGAGCTGAATTAAGCATTAACAATGGACATTCCATCTTCGATAGGGAAAGCCATACTAATGTAGCCTAATGACTAGGAATGATATAATGCATACACTTGTGCAGCCATGTTCTTTGTTGCTGTATTGACAATACCTAGACAATTTAAAACAATCAAACAAACAAACAAACAAACAAAACAAAAACCTGAATATTCTTCAACTGAATAGTATACAATGAAAATGTCATACATGTTCATGATGGAATACAATTTAATGATAAGAAAGTGAAATTACAAACATTTCAAGTAAAACAATGGATCTAGCAAAGATTGTGTTGAGTGAGGTAACTCAGAAATTTACACCTAGAAAAATATATGCCTCATGCTCACGTTTTTTCTCATCCGATCTTCCTAATTTCAAATCATCAGATGTTAGTAAATATCCATGATCGACTGTACAAACTGGGAAAGAAAAAAGAGCATTGAGATTCTGGGGGAATGGGGAACAATAGCAATGTCCAAGTGATCTATTGGGAGGAACAAGTTCCAATTGGTAAAAGGTGTAAAATAAATATAGAAAGTTAGGAAGATAAACTAGGATAGAAAGATAGGAGAGTTTCAGAGTAAGAAGCCATCTCGAGTGCCATGCCAAATACCAATGGATTTGTGTTACTTCTAAAGTTTACAATGACAGTTACTATAATTGGGAAAACGTTCAAAGAAACTTGAAGGGTATTTGGCATAATTCCAACACCTCTCTGGATGCTGAGATTATGAATTTAAAGAATCCTGCTCCACTGAGCTTTGGTGCTACTGCTATTGCTGTTAAAATTATTCATAGCCTGAAGTCAGTATTTTCATCTTGGTCAAAGTTTAAGAGCGGCATACATGGCTTGATCATGCTAGCCCTTCTTGTCCTGGGAATAGTTTTATTCCTGCACATCGTGTTAAAGCTTGTCTTTAACAACATCAATATGTTGGCAGCTAAAGTACATGGCTTGAGACTAAAATTGAACCCCAGACAGAATTATTAATTTAACAGGGTGGCAAGCCAAAGATGGGTAAGATTTTGCACAGCATTGAAAAAATTATGCATACATATATTATAATATATATTATAATATAACATTATTAAAATGCTAAAATGTCAGCTTTATTCAAATAAACACAAACAAGCTGCTCGTGACCTTGAATACGATCAGGAAGACATTATTGTCAGAATGACCTAAGACATAAAAAGGTGCATGATGTAGAGAGCTTTTTGCAGGTATTGCTTGGCAGGAATCTGACATTGAACAAGGACAAGGAAACAGGAAATGGGCTTCAGGCAGGAATCTGACATTAGGCCAAGATGGGGATGTAAGTTCAATCAAGAATCTAACTTTAGGCTATAGTAGGGAAGTAGGCTAAGTCACGAATTTTAGTCTTAGGGTGGAACAAAAGAAGTAGGCTCCAGGCAAGATTTTGGACTTGGACAGGAAGTAAACTCAGCTATTTTGGTCACTCTGACACTCCCTTGGAAACTACTGTAATAGCAGGAGTTTGCTTATTTCCTTGACTATTTGTGTTTATTATTTTGCTTGTTCCTCAATGTACTAATACTTCCCTTAATACTTGCATGTAATTAAAATGGTATAAAAGTGGATTAGAAAAAATTAAACCTGCCTCAGTCTCAGAAATGACTGTGCTGAAGCTACAAATTCAAGAGAGAGAGTGGGGAGAGAGAGAGAGAGAGAGAGAGAGAGAGAGAGAGAGAGAGAGAGAGAGAGAGAGAGAGAGAGAGAAAGAGAGAAAGGAAGGAGGAAGGATGTCTAAGAATGTCATAAGAAATAATCAGCATGCAGAAGAATGCAAATTGATCCATCCTTGTCTCCTTGTACTAAGCTCAACTCCAAATGGATCAAGGACCTTCACATAAAGCCAGACACTCTGAAACTAATAGAAAAGAAACTGGGGAAGACCCTTGAGGACATCAGTACAGGGGGAAAGTTCCTGAACAGAACACCAATTACTTATGCTCTAAGATCAAGAATTGACAAATGGGATCTCATAAAATTACAAAGTTTCTGTAAGGCAAAGGACACCATCAAAACGACAAATCGGCAACCAACAAATTGGGAAAACATCTTCACCAACCCTACATCAGATAGAGGGCTAATATCCAATATATACAAAGAACTCAAGAAGTTAGGCCCCAGAAAACCAAATAAGCCTATTAAAAAATGGGGTGCAGCGTTAAACAAAGAATTCTCACCTGAAGAACTTCAGATGGTGGAGAAACATCTTAAAAAATGCTCAACTTCATCAGTCATCAGGGAAATGCAAATCAAAACAAACCTGAGATTCGTTTTCACCTTACACCAGTCAGAATTGCTAAGATTAAAAATTCAGGAGACAGCAGATGTTGGCGAGGATGTCCAGAAACAGGAACATTACTTCACTGCTGGTGGGGTTGCAAATTGGTACAACCACTCTGGAAATCAGTCTGGCAGTTCCTCAGAAAACTGGGGACGTCACTTCCTAAAGATCCTGCTATACCACTCCTGGGCATATACCCAGAGAATTCCCCAGCATGTAATAAGGATATATGCTCCACTATGTTCATAGAAGCCCTATTTATAATAGCCAGAAGCTGGAAAGAACCCAGGTATCCCTCAACAGAAGAATAGATGCAAAAAATGTGGTATATATACACAATGGAGTATTATTCAGCCATTAGAAACAATGAATTCATGAAATTCTTAGGCAAAGGGATGGAGCTGGAGAATATCATACTAAGTGAGGTAACCCAGTCTCAAAAGATCAATCATGGTATGCATTCACTAATACGTGGATTTTAGCCTGGAAAACTGGAATACCCAAAACATAATCCACACATCAAATAAGGCACAAGAAGAACGGAGGAGTGGCCCCTGGTTCTGGAAAGACTCAGTGTAACAATATAAGGCAAAACCAGAACAAGGAAGTGGGAAGGGGTGGGTGGCAGAACAGGGGGAGGGAAGGGAGCTTATGTGACTTTCGGGGAGTGGGGGGCCAGAAGGGAGGAAATCATTTGAAATGTAAATAAAAAATATATCGAATAAAAACAAAAGAAATCATACTTTTAATATTTACTTAAAATACTTATAACACATGTTAACTTGTGTATAAATAAGCATATATTTAAAATGATACTTTCTTTCCTGGCTTACTCCAACAATCAATCACCATCTAACAAAGAACACATTAGGCACAAGAAGTACTCATTTTACTTGTTAATCAGGACTGTCTGAGAGACACAATCAGAACAATAATGGCTATTACTCTTTTCACTAGTTTCCCTAAGAAGTCAAAGTTTCTATTTTTGGAGACATCATGGACTTCAGACCCAGGTCCCAGAGGACCACGAGACAAAACTGATAAAATTGTTCCTCCCTAGGCACTAGATTTCATCGTACCAGAAGGTGCTATACAACCTTTAATGAAGTACACCAACTAACAGTGCTACACATCCACAATATCTATGAAGCACAGGAAGAAACAGAATGGAAATCAAGAGCAGCAAAAGCAACAACAAAAACATCAACACACATAATGGTGCATTAGTGGCACACATATTATGGAGGTAACCAACAGCTCTCACATTATATTTAAGATTAATAAAGCATTAAAGAATCTATGCCTAGTCCTGGACACCTAAGCAGGTATTAAGATCTAGTGAAGTCAAGGATCTTGGAGAATAACCTACAACTCCAACTTTAATAAACAAGAATAATTTTTAGCTACATCCTAATTAGTTTTCTTCTACCATAGTCAACAATCATCATGTTGATTTCTCTTTGAAACTGACACAGATAACTTTAGAAAAACATACCAAATTAAAATCCTCACATTCTTAAACTTCAGAGGTTATTGAGCATGAGATGTCACACAAATTGAAAGAGCCAGAAGAAATCAGTATTTGCTGGGAGATGGTGTCTGTGATGAGTATTAGAAATCCATGAAATTTCACAATCATGATCTGAAAAGGTACAATAACAATAGATATAATAAAATAGAGGGAGCCCAAGAGGCTTTATCTCTACTCAATAAACTAGAGGGAACTAAGGAATTTGGAAAATGAGGGAAATATATTTTTCATAGATGATAATTGTCATCGGGTACTGTCCATTGAAGGACAACTAGTTTCTTTCCAGCTTCTGGATACTACAAATAGGGCTGCTATGAACATCGTGGAGCATGTGTCCTTATTGCATGCTGAAGAATCCTCTGGATATATGCCCAGTAGTGGTATAACAGGGTCCTCAGGAAGTGACATTCCCAGTTTTCTGAGGAACCGCCAGACTGATTTCCAGAGTGGTTGCACTATCTTGCAATCCCACCAGCAGTGGAGGAGTGTTCCTCTTTCTCCACATCCTCGCCAACACCTGCTGTCTCCTGAGTTTTTGACCTTAGCCATTCTGACTGGTGTGAGGTTAAATCTCAGGGTTGTTTTGATTTGCATTTCCCTAATGATTAATGATGATGAACATTTCTTAAGGTGTTTCTCAGCTCTCCGAAGTTGTTCATGTGAAAATTCTTTGTTTAGCTCCGTACCCCACTTTTTAATGGGGTTATTTGGATCTCTGAGTTCTACTTTCTTGAGTTCTTTGTATATATTAGATATTAGCCCTCTGTCGGATTTAGGGTTGGTGAAGATTCTTTCCCAGTCTATTGGTTGACGTTTTCTCCTTTTGTTGGTGTCCTTTGCCTTACAGAAACTTTGTAGTTTTATGAGGTCCCATTTGTCAATTCTTGATCTTAGAGCATAAGCTATTGGTGTTCTATTCAGGAACTTTCCCCCTCTGCCCATGTCCTCCAGGGTCTTCCCCAGTTTTTTTTCAATTAGTTTCAGTGTGTCAGGTTTTATGTGGAGGTCCTTGATCCATTTGGAGTTGAGCTTGGTACATGGAGATAAGAATGGATTGATGCGCATTGTTCTGCATGCTGACCTCCAATTGAACCAGCACCATTTGTTGAAAAGACTATCTTTTTTCCACTGGATGCTTTCAGCCCCTTTGTCGAAGACCAAGTGACCACAGGTGTGTTGGTTCATTTCTGGGTCTTCAATCCTACTCCATTGATCTGCTTTCTTGATATTGTACCAATACCATGCAGTTTTTATCACTATTGCTCTGTAGTAGAGTTTAAAGTCTGGGATATTGAATCCCCCTGAAGTTCTTTTACTGTTGAGAATAGATTTAGCTATCCTGGGTTTTTTGTTATTCCAGATGAATTTGAGAATTGCTCTTTCTACCTCTATGAAGAACTGGGTTGGGATTTTTATGGGAATAGCATTGAATCTGTAGATTGCCTTTGGCAAGATGGCCATTTTAACTATATTAATCCTGCCAATCCACGAGCATGGAAGGTTTTTCCATTTTCTGAGATCTTCTTCGATTTCCTTCTTCAGAGATCTGAAGTTCTTGTCATATATGTCTTTCACTTGTTTGGTTAGAGTCACCCCAAGATACTTTATGTTGTTTGTAGCTATTGTGAAGGTGGTCATTTCCCTAATTTCTTTCTCAGTCTGCTTATCCTTTGAATATATAAAGGCTACTGATTTGCTTGCGTTGATTTTGTAGCCAGCCACTTTGCTGAAGTTGTTTATCAGCTGTAGGAATTAGAGATTTTAGGGTCACTTAAGTATACGATCATATCATCTGCAAATAGTGATAATTTGACTTCTTCCTTTCCAATTTGTATCCCTTTGACTTCCTTCTGTTGTCTAATTGCTCTAGCTAGGACTTCAAGAACTATATTGAAAAGATATGGAGAGAGGGGGCAGCCTTGTCTAGTCCCTGATTTTAGTGGAATTGCTTCAAGTTTCTCTCCATTTAGTTTGATGTTGGCTACCGGTTTGCTGTATATTGCTTTTACTATGTTTAGATATGGGCCTTGAATTCCTGTCCTTTCCAAGACTTTTAGCATGAAAGGATGCTGAATTTTGTCAAATGCTTTTTTAGCATCTAATGAAATGATCATGTGTTTTTTTTCTTTGAGTTTGTTTATGTAGTGGATAGCATTTATGGATTTCCGTATATTGAACCATCCCTGCATCCCTGGGATGAAGCCTACTTGATCATGGTGGATGATCGTTTTGATGTGTTCTTGGATTCGGTGGGCAAGAATTTTATTTAGTATTTTTGCATTGATATTCATAAGGGAAATTGGCCTGAAATTATCTTTCTTAGTTGGATCTTTGTGTGGTTTTGGGATCAGCGTAATAGTGGCTTCGAAGAAGGAGTTGGGTAGTGTTCCTTCTGTTTCTATTTGGTGGAAGAGTTTGAAGAGTATTGGTTTTAAGTCTTCTTTGAAGGTCTGATAGAATTCTGCACTGAAACCATCTGGTCCTGTGCTTTTTTTGGTTGGAAGCCTATCTATGACCCCTTCTATTTCTTTAGGGGTTATGGGTCTGTTTAGATGGTCTATTTGATCCTGGTTTAATTTTGGTAATTGGGATCTAAGAAAATGTCCATTTCCTCCAGATTCTCCAGTTGTGTTGAGTACAGGTTTTTGTAGCAGGATCTGATGATTTTTTGAATTTCCTCGGTTTCTGTTGTGATATCTCCATTTTCATTTCTAATTTTGTTAATTTGGATACTTTCTCTGTGCTCTTTGGTTAGTCTGGCTAAGGGTTTATCTATCTTGTTGATTTTTTCAAAGAACCAGCTTTTGGTCTTGTTGATTCTTTGTATGGGTCTCTTGGTTTCTAATTGATTGATTTCAGCCCTGAGTTTGATGATTTCCTGTCTTCTCCTCCTCCTGGGTGAATTAGCTTCTTCTTGTTCCAGAGTTTTCAGTTGTTCTGTTAATCTTCTAGTGTAAGCTCTCTCGAATTTCTTTTTGAAGGCACTCAAAGCTATGAGTTTTCCTCTTAGCACTGCTTTCATTGTGTCCCATAGATTTGTGTATGTTGTGCCTTCATTTTCATTAAATTCTAAGCAATCTTTGATTTCTTTTTTTATTTCTTCCTTGACCAAGGTATCATTGAGTAGAGTATTATTCAGTTTCCATGTGTATGTGGGCTTTCTGTTGTTTTTACTGTTACTAAAGACCACTTTTACTCCATAGTGATCTGATAGGAGGCATGGGATTATTTCAATCTTCTTATATTTGTTGAGGTCTGTCTTGTGACCAGCTATATGATCTATTTTGGAGAAGGTACCATGAGGTGCTGAGAAAATGGTATACTCTTTTGCTTTGGGATGAAAAGTTCTATATATATATCTGTTAAATCAAATTGGTTCAAAGCTTCAATTAGTTTCATTGTTTCCCTGTTTAGTGTCTGTTTTCCTGATCGGTCCATTGATGAAAGTGGAGTGTTGAAGTCGCCCACAATTATTATGTTAGGTGCAATGTGTACTTTGAGCTTTAGTAATGTTTCTTTTATGAATGAGGGCGCCCTTGTATTTGGGGTATAGATGTTCAGGATTGAGAGTTCTTCTTGTTGGATTTTTCCTTTGACCAGCAAGTAGTGACCTTCCATGTCTCTTTTGATGACATTAGGTTGAAAGTCAATTTTATCTGAAATTACAATGTCAACTCCGGCTTGTTTCCTGGGACCATTTGCTTGTAGAATTGTCTTCCAGCCTTTTACTCTAAGGTAGTTTTTGTCTTTGACAGTGAGGTGTGTTTCCTGTAAGCAGCAAAATGTAGGGTCCTGTTTACGTAACCAGTCTGTGAGTCTATGTCTTTTTATTGGGGAATTGAGTCCACTGATGTTAAGAAATATCAATGAGTAGTGGTTATTGCTTCCTAACATTTTTGATTTTAATTTTATACGTGTGTGGTTATCCTCTTTCAGTTTGATGAAAGAAGCTTAATATCATGCTCTTGCCAGGGTATAGTTTCCCTCGTTGTACTGGTGCTTTCCCCCTATTAACCTTTGTAGGGCTGGGTTTGTAGAAAGATATTGTGTAAATTTGGTTTTGTCGTGGAATGTGTTGGTTTCTGCATCTATAGTATTTGAGAGTTTCGCTGGGTATAGTAGTCTCAGCTGGCATTTGTGTTCTCTTAGAGTCTGCATGAGCTCCGCCCAGGATCTTCTAGCTTTCATGGTCTCTGGTGAGAAATCTGGTGTGATTCTGATAGGTCTTCCTTTATATGTTACTTGCCCTTTTTCTCTTACTGCCCTAAGTATTCTTTCTTTGTTTAGTACATTTGGGGTTTTGATTATTATGTGACAGGAGGTATTTCTGTTCTGGTCCAGTCTGTTTGGAGTTCTGTAGGCTTCTTGTATATTCATGGGCATCTCTCTCTTTAGGTTAGGGAAGTTTTCTTCCATAATTTTGTTGAAGATATTTGCTGGCCCTTTAAGTTGTAAATCTTCACCCTCATCAGTACCTATGATCCTTAGATTTGGCTTTCTCATTGTGTCCTGGATTTCCTGGATATTTTTGGTTACAAGCTTTTGCATTTTGCATTTTCTTTAACTGTTGAGTCCATGGTTTCTATGGTATCTTCGGCATCTGAGATTCTTTCTTCTATCTCTTGTATTCTGTTGTTTATATTTGCATCTATGGTCCCTGATTTCTTCCCAAGGTTTTCTATCTCCAAAGTTGTCTCCCTTTGTGCTTTCTTAGGTGTTTCTACTTCTGTTTTTAGATCCTGGAAATTTTTGCTCAGTTCTGTCATTTGCTTGTTTGTGTTTTCCTCTAATTCTTTAAGCGATTTTTGTGTTTCCTCTTTCATGACTTCTGCCTGTTGATCAAGGTTCTCCTGTATTTCTTTAAGTGATTTTTGTGTTTCCTCCTTATTGGCCTTTGTATTCTCCTGAATTTCTTTCAATGCTTTCTGTGTTTCCCTTATAAGGGCTTCTAATTTTTGATCCATTTTCTCCTGAATTTCTTTAAGTATGTCCTTCATGTGCTCCTGTACTAGCATCATGACCAGTGATTTTAAATCCAAATCTTGTTTTTCTGGTGTGTTGGGGTATCCAGGACTTGCTAATGTTGGAGAATTGGGTTCAGATGCTGCCATAATGCCTTGGTTTCTGTTAGTAACGTTCCTACGTTTGCCTTTAGCCATCTGGTTCTCCCAGGAGTTAGATGGTCTTATTGTCACTGGCTGGAGCTTCAACCTACTGTGGATCTTTAAGGTTATTTCTGCAACACTGGATAACTGGGTTTCTTCTGGCACAGATTACTGATATGCTGGCTTCCCCTTTTGTGCCTTTGGAGCCCTTCTCAATCTTGCCTCAAGCAATGCTATACTTAGGTTGTCAAGGTCAACCAGGTGTTCTCTGTCTGCTCTATTATGGAGGGAAGAAGTTGTGGTGGGGGTCACTCCCTCTGTTGATTCTCACATAGAACACAGGTCCTAGGATGGACTGGCTTGCAGATGAACCGCGTATGTGCTCAGTTCCTGAGTGCAGGCAGAGCCCTGGCGGTTTGCACCACCAGAAATCTAAGGCTCAGGGTGTTACAGTACCTAGAGATCCTTTTGTGCCCCTGCAGACAGCGAGTTTGGCCGCGGGGCTTCTCTCCTTCTACAGCTTCCTGGGCAGGACATGGCCTGAGCCTGGCGGGCTGGCACACAAAAGCTGCCTACATGCTCAGTTCCTGAGTGCAGGCAGACCCCTGGCGATTTGCACCACCAGAAATCTAAGGCTCAGGGTTTTACAGTACCTAGTGATCCTTTTGTGTCCCTGCAGACAGCAAATATGGCTGTGGGGCTTCTCCAAGACATTATTTTATAATATCAAAATTTTTTAAAAATGAAAGGAATAAAATGAACTTAAACCATGGTTTTATAAAATACATTTCATTTAAGATCATTTATGCAAAATCAGCATACATTGATGAAAAAGATGAATAAGACATTCTGATGAATCTTGATTTATTTGAAATTAGTTTTCTATAATTTCATTAGCTAGAATAATTAAATCAGAGCCTTAGGATGTAGTTAACTGGTTTAGTTAGTAGTGTTAATTTCAATTAAATCTTACACTTGAGAATCATATATTTGATCAACTTTTCTGAGAGCAATGCAATTTATGAGAAGAATTATAATTGATAACAATCAGACAAGATAATTGGCTTATTCTAAAACAACATGCAAACTGTGATAACAGGACAACCTCTCTATACCCCATTCCTAGATGAAAAGTTACAGGCCCCAAGACATGGAGATAAGTTTTCTCATGATTCAGCCAATTAGTCCAATATTCAACATACTTAACCATTTAAGAAATGCAAATCAAAACATCTATGATATTCAATCATTCACCAGTCAATGACTAAGTTAAAACACAAATATGAGAGCTAGTGAGATGTGTAGTAAGGGGAACACTCTGCCAATGTTGGCAGGAGTGTAAACATGTTCAGCCACTTTGGAAATCAATATGCCTCTTTCTCATATAATTGGGAAACAGTTCTATCTCAAAACAGTCATATCACTCCTGAGCATTTACCCAAAGGATATTCAATGCTACAATGAGAATACTTACTCAACTATGTTAAAGCAGCTTTATTTATAATAGCCAGAAACTGAAAGTTACTAGATGTCCTTCAACAAAAGAGTGGATTTTTTTAAAATGGTGCATTTATACAATGGATAAGAGTTTAAGTAACAAGGACATAAGTAACAAGGAAGACTTCAGGGGGAAAGCAATGATCTTCCTGGGAAAGAAAAATAGACTACATTTTCCTAGTGAACTGTGGGTTGGTAGTAATGGGAACAGAAGGATCACATGTATTGGGGGAGTAATGAATACTGGGACAGACAACTGGGATGGATGAGCATCACTAGAGTAAGCAAGAAATGTAGTAAAATAGAAACTCCATGGAATCTATAAGAGTTACACTATTGAAAACTCCTAGCAATACAGGATATGAAGCTTGAACCAACAATCATCTGTATCTAGGGAAGGCCTCAAGTGGAGGGATTGGCATGCCAACCCAGCTATTAAATCTTTTACCTTATTTAGGGATCTATTTGGGGATCTTAATTTATTGTGACTTTAATCAACAATAAAGCCATAGCTCAGTATATTTAAACTGTCATTTATAATTTACTTTCACTGTCTATCTCTGTGTCTTTGTCTGTCTCTCTATATGTCATCTCTATCATTTATCTATCTATCTATCTATCTACCTATCATGTATCTACCTATCATTTATCTGTCTGTATGTCTATCTATCTATCATCTACCTATTATCTGTCTGTCTATCTATCTATCTATCTATCTATCTATCTATCTATCTATCTATCTATCATCTACATCTCTATCATCTATGAATCTATGTATCTATGTATCTACGTATCTATCTATCTATCTATCTATCTATCTATCTATCTATCTATCTATCTATGTATCTATCTATCTGTCTACCTATCATGTATCTACCTATCATTTATCTATCTGTCTATATGTCTATCATCTACCTCTTTATTATCTATCTATCTATCTATCTATCTATCTTTCTATCTATCTATCTATCTATCTATCTTTCCCTATCATTTACTTATTTACTTTGTCTTTCTTCTTCCTCCTCTCCTGAATTATGTTTAATTATGTTAAAATTTCTTTTTCTGTCACTCCTTAGGAAACAGATATTTACCTTTTCTTGTACTTAGTTTTCACTTAATTCATCATTATTTTATAGTGGTATGTGTTTTGTTTTTATAATATTAACTCTCTACTTTCCTGTCTCACTCTCACTCTTCAACCTGGGTTTTCCTGTTTCTATTTGTAAATAATAACTCCGGAAACTTTGTGGGTTTTTTTCAGATTTCCCGTGTAAGTAAAAACACATGACATTTGCTTTTTATGTCTGGTTAATTTTACTTAGTATAATGATCATGAGTCATACAACATTTTAAACAATCCACAGTATTTGTCCATTTAATTTTTGAATAATATTGCACACAGTATATGAAACACATTTTATTTACTCACACTCCTATTGATGGGTACCCAGGCTGATTCTGATCCTTAGTTATTGTTTTGTGTTAAATGAATGTGCTTCTTGCTTAAATATATTCTGCTCTTTCTTTAAGTATATCCATGTATCTGTTTTAGGACTTTTCTTGTCTTTTGTGGAACCAATATAAAAAGTACTAATATGACTTCACTGCTGTACATTACAACTACATACAGACACATATACACACACACACACACACACACAAGCAAGCATTAGTATTGGCCTTCATCCTTCCCTGCTTTCTTTGATGCTTCATTTCTTAGTAAAGGCTGTTCTCAATAAATAACATAGGATCTCAGTATAGATTTTATTTGCATTTTGATTGTGAACAGTGATCTTACCATGTGTACATGCTCTAGATAAATAATAATATAAATCAATAAGAATAACAACAATATAGATTGCAGACAAGACATTTCCTGGAGAAAAAAATATCATAATATTTCCTAGATTGTTGATACAATATTATGCTACTCTTTAAAAAATTAAAATAAGAAAATATACATGTATTCAATATTTGAATAAACTGGAGAGTTAAAGCTTGTAAAAATAAACATACTTGGATATATATGATAATCAGTACAGTTCTAAACTAATAATTAATATATATTTCAGAAAAATTATATATAAATGAATAATTCATATTTATGACTATAAGAGATCAACAAAAATGTTAAATGCTTAGAGAATGGGATTACATTTTCATTTATACTCCTTTAAATTTTTTTTATTTAGTGCACATTGGTATTTTGCCTGCCTATATGACAATGTGACAGTGTCAGATCAACTGGAACCTGAACCACTGTTTTGGGCTGCCATATAATGTACCAAGAATTGAAGTTGTGTCCTTCGGAAGAGCAGACAGTGCTCTTAACCACTGAGTCATCTCTCCAGGCACTGAACTACATTTTTAAAAAAAGGAAGTTTAAATGAAAGACAGATACATTAAACAAGTTATATGATATATGGGTATAAGTAAAATTCAAATAAATTATTACTTTCTTTGAAAATATTCATGATGTGCAAAAACCATAAATTCATTGTAAATATCATGCCTTAGAGAAGTTGTTTTCTACAATGCACTGAAATCTCTGTCATTAAATTAATTCAGAAAGTTATTTTGAACATTTTACAAATGTAAATTAAGAGAAAGGAAGGGCAACATAATACAGGAAAAAAAACTGCTTTCTGTATCTCAAATGATCCAACTGTTATAAGTTTAGCAGGTACATACAGAAGTATTGCTGCATTCAGGCTTCTGACTTAATGTGTTTTTAAGATCTGAGCTCTACTGCAATGTAAGATAAGAAGTAACATCTTGTCCAAACACTAAGAGTACACACAACTCACAACTTGTAATGACAAAGATGATCAAATATTAGGATTTTATGTGAGTGAAGAAAGTTGCAAAAGGATATGGAGAGGAAACATTCACTTAGTGGGTTTGGTTTTTTTTTTGTACATTTTCAGATGTACAATGAAATTATTAATTGAGATGAACATGAGCACAGATATCAATAATTAAGACTGTTTCTTTTCTTTAATAACTTTAATTATTTTCCATATTGTCACCAATATTACAATATACCATTTTTCTATCATTTAGTTTTCCTCACTAATTTAACACAAGTCGAAATTTCAAGGATTATTGATTTTATTTCTTTCAAACTAATTAACTCTGATTAAATTAGCTGGAAAAATTAAATATTTGTGAATATCCTACAAGCATATTATGCAAAAAGGTTTAGTAATATTTTTAAGTTATAATCAGTGGAGATGTTCAGTTTCTTCAATGTCATAACCATTTTGTTATCACGTTGACATGAACTTATTTTTTACTTTATGCAAATGATCAAAGTTCGGAAAGTTTTCTTCCATAATTTTGTTGAAGATATTTGCTGGCCCTTTCAACTGTAAATCTTCACGCTCATCTATACCATATAATGCTTAGGTTTGGTCTTCTCATTGTGTCCTGGATTTCCTGGATGTTCAGGGATACAAGCTTTTTGCATTTTGCATTTTCTTTGTCTGTTGAGTCAATGGTTTCTATGCTATCTTCAGCATCTGAGATTCTTTCTTCCATCTCTTGTATTCTGTTGTTGATATTTGCATCTATGGTCCCTCTTTCTTCACAAGGTTTTCTATCTCCAAAGTTGTCTCCCTTTGTGATTTCTTAGTTGTTTCTACTTCTGATTTTAGATCCTGGATGGTTTTGCTTAGCGCCTTCACTTGCTTGTTTGTGTTTTCCTGTAATTCTTTAAGACATTTTTGTGTTTCCTCTTTCATGACTTCTGCTGTTTGACTCACTTTCTCCTGCATTTCTTTAAGTGTTTTTGTGTTTCTTCTTTATTGGCTTCTACATCCTGAGCCTTATTCTCCTGAATTTCTTTAAGTGATTTTTGTGTTTCCATTATATGTGTTTCTAGCTTATTCATGCTCCCCTGTATTTAAGAGATTCATTTATGTCCTTTTTGCTTTCTTCTAGAAGTATCATGAACAGTGATTTTAAATCCAAATCTTGTTTTTCTGGTGTCTTTGTGTAATCAGGACTTGCTGATGTTGGTGAGTTTGGTTCATATGCTGCCATATTGTCTAGGTTTCTGTTAGTAGCATTCCTGAGTTTGCCTTTTGCCATCTTGTTATTTCTGGCCTTAGTTGGTCATGTCTCTGGCTGGTATTTGTGCCTCCTGTGAGGCTATAGGGCTATTTCTGCAACACTGGATGGCTGGCTTTCCCCTGTTACAGATTGCTGATGTGCTACCCACCTCTTGGGTGCCCTTGCAGCCCCAGTGTGCCTTGCCCCAGGTTGTCTGTGTGAACCAGGTGGTGCCTGTTTGCTCCTTCAGTGAGTGCTGATTGTCTATGCTGCTGTGGGACCTTTTCTGAGTGCTGGTCACTTTGCTGGGCAACCTCTCTCCCAACCAGATTGGGAGCACCAGCACACAAGGCCAGCCTAGCTGCTGAGGCCTGAGTCTAGGCAAAAGCCTGGCAGGCTAAGGCCTGAGCAAAGTTCCCCTCGGGCTATGACTGTTAATTGGTTCTCTCAGGTGCCCAGGATGGTGGCCTGAGCAGGCTCCCTGAAAGTGCAGGGAGAGTCTGCTGGGCTAACAACCTCCTGGCCAGGTTGGCACACAGATGGCCCACTGAGCAGCCCAGGGCCTGGGGTCAGTCCAATGGCTGTCCAACTTAGATCCCCGCGATGTTGGCCTTGGGTTATGTTTGCATACCTCAGTCTGTCTGATTTCTCTGATGGAGGAGAGTCTCTCATAACTGACTGGTGGGAGGCAGAGGTCTGATGTAGCTTCTGTGGGGTAAAAGGCACTGTAAATCTGCCACCGCTTGCAGCCCGGCTGGCCAGCGAAGGTCAGTGGTAGCAGGTGCAAGGCCTACCTGGACCCTGTCACCTTGGTTCCACTGGGATAGCCCTTCCGCTGGACCAGCTGACATTGTGGCAGCTGCTGCAGCCGCTGCCCATGGTGTTCCTCGTGACTGGAGTTTTAGATTTATTCCACCCTTGTTGATCATTAATAGCTTCTTTCTCCATTTTTACTGCAAACTTACATTTTAACCCTGATTTTAAGTATCTCAACCAAGTTCTCCCTGAATCATACTACTGCTATGACTAGATCTACATTAGGATAATGTCTAATCTGGGTAGGTTCCCCATTAGGTAACCATCATTCTTATCTTACTGGCTCTATACCCCTGTGTAATTAACTGTGTTCAAATCTCATTTAGTAGGATTTGACGGCAAGCTCAATTTCAACCACATCTGATCAAGTTAAAAACTCTCCTTCTCTATATAAATTCAATCTGACCTATACTCCTTTAGAACCTGGTAACAAATTCTATACCCTTCCCATTGAATGCAACCAATTAAGGAATGTATAATCTAGTAACTGAAGACAGCAGGAGAGTTGAAATGAAAATGGTTGGTGATATTAGAGTTGAATATGAACAATTTCCTCATATAAATACATAGACATAATCCATAGAGATATCATATATGATCCAATGTGGAGAATAGAGTAGTCTATTTGATATAATCATTGAATGGTGTGGAAGATTGGAGACAGCTACGTAACTATCATAGGCTACTGAAGCATTAAGAAAACATTCAAGTGGATCTCCTTAGAATTTTTCATTCCTGTAAGGATAAATTCAGGCTTATATGTATGTCAAGGCATTCATTGTGAATGGTCTTGAACTGTTGAGAAATCAAGTCATATATATTTTTAATGATTTCTAAAGGATTTTGTTTATATGTATATTCCAGGGATTAATAATCACCTACACATATATAGCAATGTTTGACTATAAACATTTTGCTTGAAAAATTCTAGAATGATATTTGAATATGTCATAATTATAAACATATTTCAGGGTTTAATTAATTTGTAATTAATTTCATGTTTGACACAGGTATAGGGTTGCATTTTACATGTGGCCACTTATATTAGATGTATTAAATAGGACATATCAGTCTAGTAACACAATTTTACTGCATATACATGTTGACTCTATTACTTGGTTCATTTCATTGTACTCAAAGAAAAAGCTCATGTCACAATTATCTCATTTATAAAAAATTCACTAAAACCAAGCATGATGTTAGATATAGAATAAATAAAAACTTAAATATATAATTTATTGCTCATTTATTTGCAATACATTAAGATTACATATAATTAAACTTAACTTTTCAAGACTGTAATTGGTAGCACTAGGACATAAAATTATTTATGGACTTTTGCACTTTTGCTTACCTGATAAACAAAATCAAATTTCTACTTAAGTTAATTGTCAAAAACATCATCATTGCTAGAACACTCTTCTCTTTTGCAATCCCTGATATTAATTGTATAATAATAGATGTATTATGTATATACATATTAGTTAATAAATAACATGTTTTTACTTTAAATGATCTAAATCTCTCTAATTTTAAGAAAACTTACTATAAACCAAAGTCTATATTCATAACTCACCAGTCTAAAATATGTGTCAACTACCAGTTTCCTTTTAATATAAGAGAAAAATCTAATCGAATTTTAAAGTTATAAAATTTCTGAATTGTTGCAATCATTTTCTTATAGATTATTATTCCTACTTTGTGCAATTGTTTTTTATTGGTAAGTTAAGTTGCCCTATAACTATTATGCAAATCTTGGTCAAATGGACACTCCTTGGAGGTTATGACCCACAAGCATCTCTGCTTTTAACTTGGCCATAGTAGGTTCTCCATCTCTGCCTGTTAACCAGAGTTTCTCGTGTATGGGCCTTGAGCATCAGGATTACTGTGGTCATCCTTAGGAGCCAATTTTAAAACAATGAATTGTCATGTTTCAAGTGAGAGGACTGAGCTAGTCAGAGTCAGGCTAACTTGATGTCTGACTGAAAACTGGTAATCCAGGAGACTAAGCCTCAGGATTTTTTCCCTCAACTGAAGAAGTCCAAAACAAATCAATTCCCTCCCCCCCAAAAAATACAAGCATCAAGAAACCACTCAATGGCAGCTAATCAAGAGCTTCCACAAGCTCTACCCACCTGTAGCCACCCTGGCCCCATCTAGCCTGAGCCAAATATTATTATCAGCAACAGCTCTGGAAAGATCCCAGAATTCCCTTTAACCAATCACAAAGGTAGACATACCTCTGGAGATAAAACTAACAAATCAAGAAAAAGAAAAGGACACCAACTCCTTGACTAACATGCTTAAAACTGAACCAGCAATGCTTACACATCTGTCTTCCATCTTGATAAATGGTGGACTCCTCATGCTGGATTTCTGCAGCATAAGCACCTTTTACTGTTGCATGCTATTTTGGTCTGCAGTATCATTCTTGGATGAATCAGGAAACCTTACACAAAGACCAGAGTTCAGTTGATAATTTTTGGGTATCTTCTTTTTGCCTAGGAGCTGAAAAATAAAGTGTATGATCATGCTGTTTTTTTTTCTGGAGTGCTAGGTTGAGGCAAAATATACCTTGGCAGCAACTACAAGAATGGAATATAAGATTAAGTGTATATATTTTTCAAATTAGTATATTGAACTAGAGTAGAAGAGATCAACTTTTCAGACATAAATATAGTTACATTTTCAGTGACAATAAAAAATGGAACAGGGAATTTTTAATGAAGAAATTTTTAAATCAAAACATGATTATGTCAAATGTATTCATTAAAATAATAAAATACATGCAAAGTTCAAACAAGTAAATAAAATGATGCTAAACTCCCTTTAACATGTTATTATCTAAAATTACATGATTTTGTGTACAAAACACTATCTGTATTCTCATTTTTTGGTATACTAGAGATTAACTTTTTATCACTTTATTATATGACACGTATTTTTAAATCTTCTTGCACTGTTTTGTAGAAAAAAATAGGATTTGGTCCATTTAACATCTGAAAAATACACTTTGTATGTACATGCTAAACTTTAACCTACTCATAGGATTGTTCCATTATTTGGCTGTGGAGTTTGATGACTGACGGCTTTAGGTAACTTGTAGCTGTCATATACTATGCCTATATTATGATTTTTCTTTTTCTTCATTAACCTATGTTCCTATTCCAATTATGTATACATTTATACCTGTTAGCAGTATATACTATTTTATATTTTCCCATTTTTATGCCAGATGCTTTTGCTGCTTGTTTTGAGTATATGGGAGAGGATATACAGGATCACACAATGTCCTGCATATGATGGTCATTGCAAGATATATGTCAGTATAATCTATTCACTGTCTTGGGGGTCAAGAGTATCAGTAATAAGCACTTTCATCTTCTAAGCCTCCTTGTCAGTCCTCCAAATACATTTTAAAACAATTATCTAGTCTTCAATTTGTTTTCATTCACTTGATTTTTGTATTATTACTAGTTATTATTTTTAGACATGTTCTTGCTCTGTACATAGCTGTCCTATTGCTCTTCACCTTGTCTAGATTGTTGTCAGATGAGTGACAATCCTGCCTCAAAATTTTAAGTGCTAGGATTACAATGATATCATACCACATCCAATGAGAACAGGAATTTTTCAGAAGCAAGAACAATGTTTTCGCAAATACATTGCAGTCTCTCTAAAATTAAGCTTATATTTTTTGTATTAATCATTAATTCATTTGCATCTCATATGATATCCCACTTCCCAGTTGCCCCCTCCACCAACTCCCAATTCCATAATATCCTACTTCCAGGTTACCCCTCCACCAAACCCCCATCCCACAACCCCCTCTTCCCTCCTCTTTGCCTGTATGAGGGTGCCCCCTGACCCACACATACTCTCCTACCCCACCAATTCAGCGTCCTCCTATACTGGTGCATCAAACCTCCCCAGGACCAAGGGCTTCCCATCCCATTGCTATAAGGCAAGATCATCCTCTGCTACGTATATCTAGAGCCATGGATCTTTCCAGGTACACTCTGTGGTTAGTGGTCTAGACTTTCGGAGAACTGGGTAGTCAGGCCAGCCTATGTTATTCTTCCAACGGGGTTGCAATCAGCTCCTCCAGTCCTTCTGCCAGCTCCCCTACCAGGATCCCTGAGCTCAGACTGATGGTTAGCTCCAAGCATCCACATCTGTATTGGTCAATTGCTGGCCAACTCTTCTAAGGAACTGCCATATTAGGTTTCTGTCAGCAAGTGCCTTTTGACCACAGCAAAGGTGTTAAGTTTGGTGTCTGCAGATCCGATGGATCCCTATGTGGAACAGACCCCTGTTGGCCCTTCCTTCAGTCTTTGTTCCATTTTTTGTCCCTGTTTTTCCTTTGGACAGGAGCATTTCTGGGTTAAAACATTTGAGATGGGTGGGTGGCCAGATCACACAACCATGGGCTGTGACTATCTATTGGAGGTTGTCTCATCAGGTTCTATCTCCCACTTCTCTACGTCATCCCTGTTGAGTCCCAGGAGCCTCATGCTTTCCTGGTTCACACGGAATCATGATATAAACCTTTTTTAAACATTACTATGATTAAATTCACTTCAAGAAGTGCTGTAAAGCTGTATTTAATTATTTGAGTTGGATTTTTACCATTTACTTGTGTTCTATCAGAGCTATATTTTAAAAATAATTGCATTAATTCTTTTGTTTTATTTTACTTTATTTCTTTGTATTTTATTAGATATTTGCTTTATTTACATTTCAAATGTTAGCCTCTTTACTCTTTTCTCCTCCAAAAACCCATAATCCCATCCCCACTCCCCTGCTTACCAACACACCCACCCCCACATTCCTGTCCTGGCATTTCCCTACACTGGGGCATCTAGCCTTCAAAGGATAAAAGGCTTCTTTGTACAAGTGTTTTGATCATATTCAGCCCTTTGCAACTTTTCTTAGATCCAGCATCCCTTCCCCATTTCCCCAACTTGTGTCTTTTTTAAAAATAAAACATCAAGGACAATTTTTGATGCCCAAATATTCCTGGATATATAACATTCCAGAGGACTTTGTATGAAATACCAGAAGCCATGCTCGTACAGAAAATGACTCCCTCTCTTCCAGAAGCTATTAAATGCCAATAGCTCCATAGCAAGGTTGGCACCTACATCTAATCTCCAGTCTCCATACTGGGATTTGGGATGATTTAGGCTTGCACAGCTGAATTTTTTTTTAAATTAATTCATCTACTGAATTTACGTGCTAAACATAACTTTCTTTCTTCTCTTTCATTGCATTCCTTCCTTTTCACACCCCACTCCCAGTTCATCAGCCCCTTCTTTCAGCTCAGAAAAGGGAAGGCATCCTGTGGAAATCTTCATGACCTTGGCATATCACGTCGCAGTAGGACTAAGTGCATCTTATTGTGGCTAGACAAATAAAAGGAATACTGCCAAAGTCAGTAATGAGACCATAGTGACTCTGATACTTATCCCACACAAAGATTCAATCAAGAAAGATAATTTTAGTGAGTCATGACATATTAAAAAATAAGAGGAAAAATATAAAAGTAGACAACAAATTGGTTATTAGTGATAAGCCAAACTAATGACTAAACAAATGTTTATTTAATTTATATTTCTAATCAAAGGCATAAACAAATTAGAATAAGAATAACTGACCAACACAGATACCAAAGAGCAAATAATTAATAATAATTTCCTATGGGATTGATATATGTTAAGGCCAATATTTAAAAGGGATAAACAAAATATATGAATATATAGATATTTAGGATATTTAATTAAATGGTGGTAGTTGGAATACATAAACAATCATGAAATTATTATTCACTAAAGTAGAATATTTTCACTTATATAAAAATACACAGAGCAATTTAGAAAATAATAAGCAAATATAGCTTTACATTAATAGTCAATGGCATGCAATTTAATAATTCATAAGTTATATCTGATGGCTTGAAAAAAGTTTTACTGCATTCAATACTAGAGATTACAAGCAGAATTAAACATTTGGAAAGTGGAACTATTTTTCAAATAATAGTCAAAATATCTAAAAAAATTAGATAAAAGAAAGACAATTTTGACTATAGTTAGAGTTTATGAAGCTGAATTTATGATAATAAAGGAACTCCTCTATAAGAAAATATTTATAACATGTAATCAAATATATATGTCATATCAATTCTATGTCAAAAAAATTCTTAACTAAATGTAATAAAAGGTATACCAATAATTTTATTACATGTTTTCAATTTTCAGATTTTAAAAATTTTCTTTGCTGTATATGTATATACATATATATATATATGTATGTATGTGTATATATATATATATATGTATATATATATCTAATTTTCTTTCAATAAATTCATGTTGTAATGGCTAGATTGGACAATACATCGGAGATTGTTAGGATTACAAGTGTGTATTAAATTTATGGCAATAGATTTCCTCTGCCTGACTTTATCAGAAACAAATTCTTCATCAGTGAAGGTTAAGGCCCTCTCAGTAACTATTTTCTTCATGTGTGGAATTTGAGGGGATCATTCATTGACAGACCCTGTATAGACATCAACTGCTATTATTATTTTGTGGTCTAAAGAAGTGTATCTTGACTACAAAATTGCATTTCTCTTATCTCAAAATTTTATTTTAAATTTTCAGAACAAGGACAATGAGCAAGTAACTTTTTGATATTTATCAAAGTTATTTTGTTTCTAAAACACTAACCAGAAACATACAGAAGAATATTATATTATGAATATTTCTGATTTGATAAATTTATAATACATAATATTTGAAGCAATACAAGATGAGAATGGTATACTCATTACACATTCACTGACAATGCTAATTGCCTAAGAGATAACAAACGATTTGACCTTTTTATGTAAAATTAAATACTAATTACAATAGTCCATAAATCACTTAGATGAATAAAAGAACTAAAGCACAGTATGGAGACAATAGCATGAATTTGGTGTCTTTGTCATATAAATGTATATATTCAAATTATTAGACTAACAAGAATATGTACTAGAATGTCAATAATTGTTACAGTGTGACTATTGGTTAAAATGTCAGTTTTCTAGTTGCAAAGAGTATTAGGCTATAATTTAATTCTATTTTGACAATTTAGTTTGAATTTGAACTTATTCAGCTTAACTAAAAATAAATTCTAAAACATTAATCAATATCCTTCACATATAATAATGTTTGTTTCATATAAAGCAATGTGCAATAATATATGGCAAGAATTTAAGTTTTGCAATATTAAATCATGACATTTTTATTATATTTTCGAATAGTTTTATACATTTTCATATTACATTGTTCTGGAATTCTTGTTCTCTGTTACTGATGAATTGGAGATTAAAACCCAGTGAATTTTATTATTTCATATTAAAGAGGATCTTATAATATCGCATAATTGTCACTTTGATCATAGTCAAATGGATGTTTTATTATATGGACTGTATAAAATTCATTTCTAATGATTTCAATTAAGTTCTGTGCAATGAAATATTCCTAAATATGAGAAAACACAAGCATTTGCTTATTTTTAAGGCAGAGAAGCCAAGGAGATAATGTGAACAAAGGAAAATTGACCTTTGGTATAATTGTTACTTTAGTAGTCTGGAACTTTATTTCTTTTCTTTATAATTCTTTCAATAGCACAATTTACTTCTTTGTTTCTGAGACTATAAATGAGTGGGTTCAGCATGGGAATCACAATGGTATAAAACACAGAAGCCACTTGATCCTTTTCCAAGGAGAAAGACTTATTTGATTTTAAATGAGTGAAGATCATGGTACCATAATATATGGTAACTGCCAGGATATGAGAGGCACAAGTTGAGAAGGCCTTTTGCTTTCCTGAAGTGGAATTGATCTTCAAAATGGCAGAGAGAATAGACACATAAGATGCAGATATTGTGATCAGGGACAAGAGTAGAGTAGAACCAGCAAAAATGAATATAATGAATTCAATATTATGTGTGTTGCTGCATGAGAGGGCTATAAGTGGGGGTGAGTCACAAAAAAAGTCATGGACAACATTGGAGTTGCAAAAATCCAGTGTACCCATGCATAACATATTGACAGTGGAATCCACAGCTCCAAACACATATGACCAAGTAAGGAGAGTACTGCAGAATCTTTTGGACATAATTACTGAATAATGTAGAGGATTGCAGATAGCTACATATCGATCATAGGCCATTGACGACAGAAGGAAACACTCGGAAGCTGCCAAAAGGACAAAAAAGTACATTTGAGTGAAGCAGCCCATGAAGGAAATGTTCTTAGTGGAAGTCAGCAGATTGCTTAAAGTTTTAGGTGTGATTACTGTTGAGTAACTGAGGTCAAGGAATGACAGGTGGGTGAGAAAAAAATACATTGGAGTATGAAGCTGGACATCTAAACGGATGATCAGTATCATGCCTATATTCCCCAGAACAGTAACCATGTATATCAGAAGAAAAAGCACAGATAAGACCAGCTGAACCTCCTTGGAATCTGTCAGTCCCATGAGGATGAAATCAGGCTTATTCGTATAATTCAAGTTATTCATTGTGAACTACCCTAAAATGAAATTAAAGTGACACTTAGGTCAAATGAATTTCAATAAAATATTTTATGCATGTTTCTTTATTTTTATAATTAATTTCTGTTATCACAAATAATATTTCTGTAGTGCTACTAAAAACTACTGCCAAAACAGAAATATGACGCTTGATTATTAGGTAATAAAAATCTTAGATTTTTATATTTTCAATAGAACACATACCATTTTCAAAGAGAAAGAAGGTACAGAAATTACTACTGAGATGTGTTAAATTACTATATCAAATGTTTCTTGATTGTATGTATATATAATTTCACTGCAGAGCATATTTGTGAATCTCTATTGCTCTCTAAAATTAGCTTTTGAAACTTAATCAAAACTCTTAATAAACAAAACAAGAAATTTAGAAAATCATTTTAATGTAACATTTGCTTTTCTTTTTCTTCCAATATGATCTACATCTATTAATAAATAAATCTCATTTTTACAGAAATCTTATTGACCCACATAAAAATTATGCCAATTCATAATGCAGAGATAATCTCATGTCCCAACAATACAAAGTCAAAGTTCTAAAATTTCACTTTCAAAATACGACAATGACTTTTAGAGTCTCATGTCATTAAGACATATTTTGTCAGAAATCTTGACATTTCTTGTCAAAGCTATAAACTTATTGTGTATAAACAGTCTTAGAGTAAACACCTTGTATTGTTTTCAACTGTTCTAACACTGTCTACTTCCACAATACTTACTGTGAGCCAAATATTTTAGGAAATGACAATCACAGACCTTTTAATATAATAGGTCTAAAATTTTGAAAACTTTGAATTTTTTTCAAAAATAAAAGAGGACATAGGTTTAAGAAACTGAATGCTTCTGGAGTATGGATTTCCTTGTTTTTTCCAAATATCTGTATATTCATTTTCTTCCTTTTCTTTAAGTAGGAATATAAAGTAAGACAACCAAAGGTTTATTCAGATCTTGCTGGAATACATGGTCCTACAGTAGCTATACATCAAACGAGTCCTAGGAAATTCTATAAGTCCGAGTAATCTATGTCTTTTTATCTAATAATTCTAGACACATTTATATAAGGGTGCTGAACATAATTTAACCTGTGGTCATCCTTAGAGACTAATTTCTAAGAAAGTCTGGCATGCTTTTGAGAACCAAAGTTCCAGGGATAATTGAACCAGAGATTTCCTTTTCTAAGCACCATAGTGAACATAGTGACCAAATCTTTCGTTCTAATGATATAATTCCATTGAAAAGTTGTATGTACAATCATTTTTATTAATTCAGAAGAGTGAATATGTTAACAGATATAAGTGTTTATCAGTTATATTCTCAATATTGTACTTATAAAATTTCAGTGAAATATATTTTAACTTGAGAATGATTCTATAATAAGAGGCATACATTATAAATAATAAACTACACAAGAAAATATCAGATTGGTTATTTTTTACACTTTACTTTTAATTTGTTTTATTTTATATTTTATTTTTCAGTTCCTTAAACATGAGAGAAGAGACACAAAATTAAAAATTACTAACCATTAAAAAACATATACTGGTTGGCCCAGGGCAAAGCCAGAGTTCTAGATACTTTCCATATCAAGACACCTTGATTTCCAGGTACTCTGACACAACCAGGCTCATAGGAGAGACACAAAAACCTGCCCAAATACTTGATAGGTCCCCTACAGAATGTAATAGAGGTGGACTCTATCTTCCCTGGCCAGCAGAGACATGACTTTCATCCTGCCCACAATTTGGCCCTGGGCAAATCCAGTGCTACAAAACCTCTCCCATAAGCAGAGAGAGCTTGACTCCAAGGAGATACTCCACAACCAAGCTCATAGGCTCACAGGCTCACAGGTTCACAGAAGGGACAGAATCTAGTCACAGGCAGGAAAGCCAGTTAACACCTGAGATAAACAGATGGTGATAGGCAAGCATAAAAACATGTACAACAGAAACTGATGCTTCATCAGTATCTAGTTCTCTCATCATAGCAAGCCCTAGACAACCTAACACACCTGAAAAGCAAGACTCCAACCTAAAATCCCATTACATCAATATCATAGAGGATATAAAGAAATACAGAACATAGGTGAACAGGTAGAAACTCATAAAGAGGAAACACATGAATGGCTTAAAGAAGTTAAGGAAAACACAATCAAACAAGTGAAGGAATTGAACAAACGGATCCAAGATCTAAAAATGGAAATAGAAACAATAAAGAAATCACAAAGAGAAGCAAACCTGAAAATGGAAAAACCTAGGAAAGAGATTAGGAGTAACAGATGCAAGAATCACCAACAGAATATAAGAGAAAGAAGAATCTCAAGCTGGAAGATACTATAGAAGATATTGAGATGATAATCAAAGAAAATACAAAGTGCAAAAAGCTCCCAACCCAAAACATCCAGGAAATTCAGGAAACAATAAAAGATCAGGCCTAAGAATACTAGGAATAGAAGAGAGAGAAGATTCCCAATGCAAAGAGTCAGAAAACATCTTCAACAAAATCATAGAAGAAAAGTTCCCTATCATAAAAAATTGATAGTCATAAACATACAAGAAGCCTACAGAATACCAAATAGATTCTACCAGAAAAGAAATGTCTCCTATCACATAATAATCAAAACACTAAATGCACAGAACAAGGAATGAATATTGAAAAGTTAAGAGGAAAAGTCAAGTAATATATAAAGGAAGACCTATCAGAATTACATCAGACTTTTCTTTTTTAATTTATTTTTTATTCGATATATTTTTTATTTACATTTCAAATGATTTCCCCTTTCCCTGCCTCCCCAAACCCCTAAAGACCCATAAGACCTCTTTCATTCCCCTGTTCCCTCATCCACCCCTTCCCACTTCCCTGTTCTGGTACTGCCCTACACTGCTGCACTGAGCCTTTCCAGAACCAGGGGCCATGCCTCCGTTCTTCTTGGACACCATTTGATATGTGGATTATATGACTTGTGTCTTGGGTATTCCAAGTCTCTAGGCTAATATCCCCTTATCAGTGAGTGCATACCATGTTTAATCTTTTGAGACTGGGTTACCTCATTTAGTATGATGTTCTCCAGTTCCATCCCTTTGTCTAAGAATTTCATGAATTCATTGTTTCTAATGGCTGAATAGTACACCATTGTGTGTGTGTGTGTGTGTGTGTGTGTGTGTGTGTGTGTGTGTGTGTATTTTTTATCCATTCCTTTGTTGAGGGACATGTGGGTTATTTCGAGCTTCTGGATATTATAAACAGGGATGTTGTGAACATAGTGGAGCATGCTGGGGATCCTCTGGGTATATGCCCAGGAGCGGTATAGCAGGGTCCTCTGGAAGTGATGTGCCCAGTTTTCTGAGAAACTGCCAGACTGATTTCCAGAGTGGTTGTACCGACTTGCAACACGACCAGTAGTGGAGGAGTGTTCCTCTTTCTTGACATCCTCGCCAACACCAGCTATCTCCTGAGATTTTAATCTTAGACATTCTGACTGGTGTAAGGTGAAATCTCAGAGTTGTTTTGATTTGCATTTCCTTAATGACTAATGATGCTGAACATTTTTTAAGATTCTTCTCAGCCATCCAAAGTTCTTCTGGTGAAAATTCATTGTTCAGCTCTGTACCCCATTTTTAATAGGGTTATTTGATTCTCTGGGGTCTAACTTCTTGAGTTCTTTGTATATATTGGATATTAGCCCTCTGTGAGATGTAGGGTTGGTGAAGATCTTCACCCAATTTGTTGGTTGCCGATTTGTCCTTTTGATGTTGTCCTTTGCCTTACAGAAACGTTGCAATTTAATGTGGTCCCATTTGTCAATTCTTGATCTTGTGAGCGTAAACTATTAGTATTCTGTTCAGAAACTTTCCCCCTGTACTGATGTCCTCAACAGTCTTCCCCAGTTCCTTTTCTACTAGTTTCAGTGTGTCTGGCTTTATGTGGAGGTCCTTGATCCACTTGGAGATGAGCTTAGTACAAGGAGATAATGGATGGATCTGCATGTTGACCTCCAATTGAACCAGCACCATTTGTTTAAAAAACTATCTTTTTTTTCCAATGGATGTTTTCAGTTCCTTTGTCGAAGATCAAGTGGCCATAGGTGTGTGGGTTCATTTCTGGAACTTCAATCCTGTTCCATTGATCAACCTGCCTGTCACTGTACTAATACCTTGCAGTTTTTAACACTATTGCTCTGTAGTATTGCTTGAGGTCAGGGATACTGATTCCCCCAGATTTTCTTTTGTTGCTGAGAATAGTTTTAGCTATCCTGGGTTTTTTGTTGTTCCAGATGAATTTGATAATTGCTCTTTCTAACTCTGTGAAGAATTGAGTTGGGATTTTGATGGGTATTTCATTGAATCTGTATATTGCTTTTGGCAAGATGGCTATTTTAACTATAGTAATCCTGCTAATCCATGAGCATGGCAGATCTTTCCATTTTCTGGCATCTACGTCCATTTCCTTCTTCAGAGACTTGAAGTTCTTGTCATACAGGTCTGTTACTTGTTTGGTCAGAGTCACACCAAGGTACTTTATATTGTTTGTGGCTATTGTGAAGGGTGTCATTTCTTTAATGACACCCTTCATTCATTGAGAAATGTCTTTCTCAACCTGCTTATCCTTTGAGTATAGGAAGGCTTCTGATATGCTTGAGTTGATTTTATAACCTGCCATTTTGCTGAAGTTGTTTATCAGCTGTAGGAGCTCTCTTGTGGAGTTTTTTTGGGTCACTTAAGTATGCTATCATATCATCTGCAAACTAGTGATAGTTTGATTTCTTCCTTTCCAATTTGTATCCCTTTGACCTCCTTATGTTGTGTAATTGCCATAGCTAGTACCTCAAGTACAATATTGAAAAGATATGGAAAGAAGGGGCAGCCTTGTCTAGTCCCTGATTTTATTGGAATTGCTTTAAATTACTCTATATTTAGTTTGATGTTGGCTACCAGTTTGCTGTATATTGCTTTTACTGACTTTAGGTATGGGCCTTGAATTCCTGTTCTTTCCAAGACTTTTAGCATGAAAGGGTGCTGAACTTTGTCAAATGCTTTTTCAACATCCAATGAAATGACCATGTAGTTTTTTTTTTCTTTGAGTTTGTTTATGTAGTGGATTGCATTGATGGATTTCCCCATATTGAACCATCCCTGCGTCCCTGGGATGAAGCCTACTTGATCATGGTGAATGATCATTTTGATGTGTTCTTAGATTTGGTTGGCAAGAATTTTATTGAGTATTTTTTCATTGATGTTCATACGAGGAATTGGTCTGAAGTTATCTTTCCTTGTTGAATCTTTGTGTGGTTTTAGTATGCTGGTCAAAGGAAAAATCCACCAAGAAGAACTCTCAATTCTAAACATCTATGCTCCAAATGTAAGGGCATCCTCATTCATAAAAGAAACTTTACTAAATTTCAAAGCACACATTGCACCTAACACAATAATTGTGGGTGACTTCAATACTCCACTCTCCTCAATGGACCATCAGGAAAACAGAAACTAAACAGGGACACAGAAAAACTAATCAAAGCTTTGGATCAATTGAATTTAACATATATATATATATATATATATATATATATATATATATATATATATATATATATATATATAACATTTCATCCTAAAGAAAAATAATATACCTTTTTTTCAGCACCTCATGGTACCTTCTCCAAAATCGACTTTATAATGGTCACAAGGCAGGCCTCAACAAATATAAGAAGATCGAAATAATGCCATGCCTCCTATCAGATCACTATGGAATAAGAGTGGGCTTCAATAGCAACAAAAAACAACAGAAAACCCACATACACATGGAGGCTGAACAATACTCTACTCAATGATACTTTGGCCAAAGAAGAAATAAAGAAAGAAATCAAAGACTTTTTAGAATTTAACTAAAATGTAGGCACAATATACCCAAATCTGTAAGACACCATGAAAGCAGATCTTTAAGATCTATATGAGAAGAACTTTAGGTCTCTAAAGAAGAAAATTGAAGAAGACCTCAGAAAGTGGAAAAATGTGCCATGCTCTTGGATTGACAGGATTAATATAGTTAAAATGGCCATCTTGCCAAAAGCAATATGCAAATTCAACGCAATCCCCATCAAAATTCCAACTCAGTTCTTAGAGTTAGAAAAAGCAATTCTCAAATTCATCTGGAATAACAAAAAACCCAGGATAGCTATAACTATTCTCAACAGTAAAAGAGCTTCTAGGGGAATCAATATCCCAGACCTCAAGCAAGACTACAGAGCAATAGTGTTAAAAACTGCATGATATTGGCACAGCAACAGACAAGTGGACCAATGGAATAGAATTGAAGACCCAGAAATGAATCCACACACCTATGGTCACTTGATCTTCAACAAAGGAGCAGAAAACATCCAGTGGAAAAAAGATAGCCCTTTCAACAAATGGTGCTGGTTCAACTGGAGGTCAGCATGCAGAAGATTGCAAATTGATCCATTCTTATCTCCTTGTACTAAACTCAACTCCAAGTGGATCAAGGACCAGACACACTGAAACTAATAGAAAAGAAACTGGGGAAAACCCTTGAGGACAGAGGCACAGGGGAAAAGTTCCTGAACAGAACACCAATAGCTTATGCTCTAAGATCAAGAATTGACAAATGGGACCTCATAAAATTACAAAGTTTCTGTAAGGCAAAGGATACTGTCAAAAGGATAAAATGGCAACCAACAAACTGGGAAAAGATCTTCACCAACCCTACATCTGATACAGGGCTAATATCCAATATATACAAGGAACTCAAGAAGTTAGACCCCAGGGAACCAAATAACCCTATGCAAAAATGGGGTGCAGATCTAAACAAAGAATTTTCACCAGATGAAATTCGGATGGCTGAGAAGCACCTTAAGAAATGCTCATCATCATTAGTCATTAGGGAAATGCAAATCAAAACAACCCTAAGATTTCACCTCGCACCAGTCAGAATGGCTAAGGTTAAAAACTCAGGAGAAAACAGGTGTTGGCAAGGATGTGGAGAAAGAGGAACACTCCTTCACTGCTGGTGGGATTGCAAGAAGGTACAACTACTCTGGAAATCAGTCTGGAGGTTCTTCAGAAAATTGAACATGACACTACCGGAGGACCCTGCTATACCACTCCTGGGCATATACCCAGAGGATTCCCCGGCATGTAATAAGGACACATGCTCCACTATGTTCATAGCAGCCTTATTTATAATAGCCAGAAGCTGGAAAGAACCCCAATGTCCCTCAATGGAAAATGGATACAGAAAATATGGTATATTAACATAATGGAATATTATTCAGCAATTAAAAACAATGAATTCATGAAAATTTTAGGCAACTGTTTGGAAATGGAAAATATCATCCTAAGTGAGGTAACCCAATCACAAAAGAATATACATGGAATGCAATCACTGATAAGTGGATATTAACTAGCTCAGAATCTCTGAATACCCAAGACACAAGTAGCATATCAAATGACTCCCATGAAGAAGTAAGGAGAGGGCCCTGATCCTGGAAAGGCCTGATCCAGCATTGTAGGGGAGTACCAGGACAGAGAAAAAGGATGGAGGTGATTGGAGTATGGGTGTAGAGAAGGCTTATGGGACATATGGGGAAGGAGGAACTGGGAAAGGGGAAAGCGTTTTGGAATGCAAACAAAGAATTTAGAAAAGAAAAAAATAGCAGTAGTAAGAAAAAATTCATAGCCCTGAGTGCCTCCCAAAAGAAACTGGAGAGAACATGCACTAGCAGCTTAATGGCACATGTGAAAGCCCTGGAACAAAAAGAAGCTAATTCACCAAGGAGGAGTAGAAGACAGGAAATCATCAAACTCACAGCTGAGATCAATCAAGTGGAAACAAAGAGAATCATACAAAGAATCAACAAAACCAGGAGCTGGTTCTTTGAGAAAATCAACAAGATAGATAAACCTTTAGCCACACTAACCAAAGGGCACAGAGACAGTATCAAGGTTAACAAAATTATAAATGAAAAGGGGGATATAACAACAGAAACTGAGGAAATTCAAAAAATCATCAGATCCTACTACAAAAGCCTATACTCAACACAACTGGAGAATCTGGAGGAAATGGACAATTTCCTAGACAGATACCAATTACCAAAATTAAATCAGGATCAAATAGATAATCTAAACAGTTCCATAACTCCTAAAGAAATCGAAGGGGTCTTAGAAAGTCTTCCAACCAAAAACTCACAGGACCAGATGATCTCAGCATAGAATTCTATCAGACCTTCAAAGAAGACCTAACACCAATATTCTTCAAACTATTCCACAAAATAGAAACAGAAGTAACACTACCCAACTCCGTCTATGAAACCACAATTACACTTATACATCAGACTTTTCAACAGAGACTCTAAAAGCCAGAAGATCTTGGACAGAAGTCATACAGACCCTAAGAGAAAACAAATGCCAGTGCAGGCTACTATACCCAGCAAAACTCTCGATCCCCATTTTTGGAGAGACCAAGATATTCCATGACAAAATAAAATTTATACAATATCTTTTCATTAATCCAGCTCTTTGGAGGATAAGAGAAGGAAAGCTACAACATAAATGGGGAAACTACAACCATGAAAAACCAAAAAAAAAAAAAATTAAACATCACATAACAAACCTAAAGAGGAGATCCACACAAACAATATAACAACACAAACAACAAAAATAACAGAAATCAGCAATCATTGGTCTTTAATATCTTTTAACATCAATGAACTCAATTCCCCAGTAAAAAGACATATGTTAGCAGACTGGATACATAAGTAGGGCCCAGCATGTTGATGCATGCAGGAAACACACATCAGTGACAAAAACAAATACTACCTCAAACCAAAAGGAGTACAGGGTCCCAAGAATCAAGCTGAAGTAACCATAGTAATATCCAGTTAAAAAGTTTCAACCACAAGTTTTCAAAAGAGATGGGAAAAACTCTTCTTACTCTTCAAAAGAAAAGTCCACCAATATGAATTCTCAATTCTGATCATCAATACCCCAAATGCAAGTGCACCCAATTTTGTAAAAGAAACTTTACTAAAGCTTAAACACACATTGGTCCTTACACAATAATACTGAGAGACATCACCACCCAACTCTGGACAATGGATAAGTCATTGAAACAGAAACTTAACAGAGAGACAGTGAAACTAACAGAAGTTATGAACCAAATGGATTTAACAGATATCTATAGAACATTTCACCCTAATAGAAAAGAATATACCTTATTCTCAATTAGACAAATAAAGTAGGTCAAATGAATACAAATTGGAAACAAGTAGTCAAGGTCTCACTGTTTGCAAATGACATGATAGTATACATAAGCAACATCAAAAAATTCTACCAAAGAACTTCTATACCTGAAAAGCAACTTCAGCAATGTTGCTGGATATAAAATTAACTCAAATACATCAGCAGCTTTTCTCTACAGAAAAGATAATTCGGCTGAAAAATTAACAACACCATTAAAATAGTCAAAAATAATATAGAGTATCTTGGCTTAACTCGAACCAAGCAAGTGAATGACCTGAATGACAAGATCGTCAAGTCCCTGAAGAAATAAATCAAAGAAGACCTCAGAAGACAGAAATATCTTCCATGCTCATGGGTCAGTAAAATGAACATAGTAAAAAATAACACAGATGTCCCTCAACAGAGGAATGGATACAGAAAATGGGGTACATTTACACAATGGAATACTACTCAGCTATTAAAAAAAATGAATTCATGAAATTCTTAGGCAAATGGATGGAACTAGAAAATATCATCCTGAATGAGGTAACCTAATCACCAAAGAACACACATGATAAGTGGATATTAGCTCAGAAGCTTGTGCATTGATGCCAGACTTTTTCTTCCAACTTATCTGTTGTTGAGAACCAGCATGATGCAAAGCTTACTATAATGTTCAGTGTGTCAGCATAAGTGTTTAGCTATATCTTATGCACAGTGCATGTGATTCTCACAAATATACATTTCTGATGGAATTGCTGAACAATATGGCAATTCTTTTATTATTTATACATTATTATTCAAATTTTTAATATTATATTTGTAAATATTAATATTATATTTTTAAATTATACTTTTACTTTTTTATTACATACACACTATGTACTTTGATTGCATTAAGCTCTCTCCTCACTAAGAAGCATTTATTCTTAACATGTCCTTCTCCTGTGTGCATATCTGTATGATTTATTTTGTTGTCATCTAGCATACTCAATTAGAATTGCATTCATGAGCATAGTTACAGCTTATTTACTTGAGCAGGGGCAATTTCTTGATGATGACTACTACTGAGGAATATGATGTCCCCATCTCAATCAAATATAAACTTTCTGTAGATCCTCAGTGAGGGAAGGGATCTCATGGATTCTTCCCCACCTCCATGATGAGATATTGATGGGCTCAGTCCTATGAAGACAGTCACCATGGGAGTGAGTTTATGAGCACAATAGCAAAGTTCTGTTAAAATTTTCATAGGACTCCATTGCACCCTTACATGCTCAATCCTCATTTGAAACATTTCCTGACCCTTGGAGGAGATAATATAGAAATTGCATTTATGTCTGAGTCATGAAAACTCACTGATTCTCAGCATTTTACTTGCTATGAGTCTCAACTTTAATAAGTTATTGCTTTAAGGAAAGAATTTTGTAAGGAGGATTGAGAGTGAGACAGATCTATTTTTATAAAACTAAACACTCACCACTATAACATTTATTCTTGGAACTGTATTTATTGTATTCTCAAGATCCTGCTATGCTATATTTTTATTTTCATTTATTTTAGGAATTTTTGTACTATTGTCTATTTATTCCATTGTCCAGTCATCAATTAAAGTGTTTTGCTCAAGCACAGTTTTATATAATTTTTTTTTTAGTTTCTTTGGCTGATTTAGACTTTTCTTTTGTAAGGTCTCTTAAGAAACAATTAGGTCTTTTATATATTTATATCTGTTAAGAGTTGTTTCCTAGCAATAAATATAATAAAATTTAGGTAATTGTTTAGATATGATAAAAACTTAGATAAAGTGTTTACTGGTACAATGAATATATTATAGATAGCAGTTACTTTCTTTTTAATCAAATTTATTCATTTTTTATTATTCATTCCATGATTAATAAATGATATTCCACTTCCTAGTTAGCCCTCCACAAGCCCCCCTATCCCATAACCTCCTTCTCCCTCCCCTTTACCTGTATGAGGGTGATCCTCCAGCCACCCATCCTCTCTTGCCCCACCCCACTTCTAGCATCCCCCTAAGCTTGGCAATTGAACCTCCACAGGACCAAGGGTCTACCCTCCCATTGATGTCAGACAAGAACATCCTAAGCTACATATGTACACTCCCTGTTCACTCCTTGGTTGTTGGTCTAGTCCCTAGGAGCACTGGGTGGTCCTTCCAGCTGAGGTTTTTCCTATGGGGTTGCAATCCTTCTCAGCTTCTCCAGTCCTTCCATCAACTTCCCCACCAAGAGTCCCTGAGCTTAGTCTAGTGGTTGGCTCCAAGCATCCACATCTGCCTTGGTCAGTTGCTGGCTGAAGTTCCCAAGGAACAGCCACACCAGGTTCTTGTCAGCATGTGCCTCTTGGCATTGGCAACAATGACAGGTTTGGTGTCTGAAAACAGGATAGATTCGCAGGTGGAGCAATCCTGCATGCTGGATCTAGCCTGGGGCCTAAAGTCAGGGGAAGAGGAGCTCTGGCTGGTCCACAGGGTAGAATTCTTGTCTTGAGAGGCAGCAGCAGGATTCACCTTGGTAGCTGGGAGTGCAGAGAGGTCTTCTTTTTTTTAATATTTTTATTTTCTATATTCTTTGTTTACATTCCAAATGATTTCCCCTTTCCCAGATCCCCCCTCCCCATATGTCCCATAAACCTTTTTCTCTCCATCTTCTAAGGGATATTCGATGGTGGCTGTATAGGCAAAGGATTCTCCATGGCTACTCATAGCAGATCCTGATGAAAAGGGGCACTGCATGGTTTTAAGGCATTTATTGTCATAGCAGAAAGTAGATGTGTAAAACTATATATCACTTCTCAGGGTGGGCATGAGATTAAATATCTTTTGTAGAGAGGAGTGTCTGGGAAGGAAGACTGAATGGATAATTCCTCTAGGCCTATAGGTACCTCAATAAAATGGAAATCTGTCTTGGGCCTGTGATAGTTCACATCCTTTATGTGGGGGGAGGGGGCTGGGGTATTGCACTTATGTGACAAATCTATGAGGGAGCTGAAGCTAGTAACAGGGGCCTAGTGCCTGAGAGAAGGTTAAGCTCCTACTATCCCTTCAGAGTCTGCTGGGCAGATACTAGCCATTGTTCAACTGGGGACCTTGCTACCTTTCACGGTCCCACAATAACCCAGACTCACAAAGAAGATTAATAGTATATCACTTATAAGAGGATAAGAGTCATAAAGTACAGGATACCCACACAAATTTACAGAGACCCCAAGAAGCTAAATAATGAGGGGGTGTCAAAGTTAGAGTGGTGCCATCCTAATAAGAAGGTGGAAAGAAAATACTCATCTGTCACTAGATTTGATCAAGGGAAGGACCTGGGTTGGAGAGGGAATAGGGAATGGAATGGGGGGATCAGCTGTAAGACAAGCTAGGAAGAGAGGCACAGGACATTGATTAGAAATAGGCAGCAGGCAGGGCAAGGGACATCTGTAAGATTTTCCAGAGATCTGGGATAGGGAAGGTTCCGGGAATTTATGAGGGTCACTCTTATTGATCTTCCTAGCAGTAGGGGATATGGCCATTCCCTATAGTCAGACATGACTCCCAATGGAGGGATAAAGACAGCAAACCACCCAGAAAGTCACTAAATCAAAATCGATCCTGCATACCAGACAAAAGCAGACCAGATGTTGAAACAGCCAACCAATGACTGACCCACTTTGAGATCCATGCCATGGGCAAGACACAATCCCTGACACTATTGATGGTACTCTATTAGGCTTGCAGAGATGAGCAGCCATAACTGTCCTCTGAGAGGCTTCACCCACCAGCTGACAAAAGCAGATGCAGAGACCCAAATCCAAACTTTAGACAGAGATTGGGGTGTCATATAGAAGAGTCAGGGGAAGGAAAGAGATCATGGAGGAGAGAGAGAATCTCCAAGAAGACCAACATAGTCAACTAACTTGGAAAATAGCATGCTCTCAGAGACTGAAACACCAACCAAAAAACATACATGAATTAGACCTAGGGCCCCTGCACATGTGTAGCAGAGATGCAGCTTTGTGTTCCTGTGTGTCCCCAAAAAAGAGAGGGGGTTGTCCCTGACAATATTGTCTTCCTGTGGATCCTGTTCCCTAACTTAGCTCCCTAGTCTTGCTTTACATGGAAACGTTGTGCCTAGTCCTATAGTGACTTGATATGCCTGGGAGTGTGAAGTGAAGGGGAGATGAGGGGACAATATATATATGGGCATAACAGGATGAGGGGGTGCTATTCGTATGTAAAGTGAGGGTATAAATTAATGGAAAACAACAACAAAAATAAATAAAAATAATCTTAATATTAATTGTCACAGAAATTTAGAAACATATGTTAGCTAAGCCAAGGCAGAGTATACTACAGATTATTATCATTGCTTTGGATTACCTTCCATTCTGAATTAGATGGTAAAAGCTGAAGTTAAAGGATATAGGAAAATTAAGCTGAATTTATAGAACAAGATTACTTCTTTCTTCTCATTAGTACACAGAATTTGAAGAGACTGTTCATGCTGCTGTGGATAGAAATATCATCAGTAATATCATCCAGTTGTAGACCCTGTAATCTGCAATACCAAACTGTCATACAAAATATGCCCAGTACAGTGGGATGGATATTTTGGGAGTACCAAACCATCCATATATTACATTTGAGGTCTTCTACTAAAAATAATAAAATATGGTGTGGATGATCATAGGTCCAATAGAGAAACATGTTTACATCATATTGGTGACTGTATGTTATCACACTGCCTTCTAAACACATATTTATATCCATAGACTAGAACTGCTTTAAAGCTTGAATAAGAAGCTCTTCTTTGGAGTAGGAAACTAAAAGGTCAGAGGCTTATACATTGTAACCCCCCACAAGAATACTTATTCTGTATTGCATGTATGACTAATTTATGTATGACACTTATAGACTCATACAAAAATTAAAAGAAAAAAACTGTCATTCACTTCAAAATCAGGGAACCTTGTAAAAAAGTGGTGACAAGGAAGGTAAGAGTAAGAGGATGAGGGAAAATTCTATGAAGTACTGAAACACAGTGAGGACTTGGCCATTATGACCATAAAGAGAACTCAGATAGAGATATATTTAGGAGTTTCCTTGGATCTTCAAATTCCTGCCATTTATGTGGCAGGTGGCGCTGAAGACATACTTCTCCTGATGACGATCAGTAAATCATTGCCAGGAGAAGGTTGTCACTCTCCTTTCACTCATAATGTTTGCTGATTTGTCTGTGTCCCCCAAAATATCTTTCATTCATGTTCCCATAAGCAACCTTAACTAACCAAAGTAGGTGCATGAAAAAAAGTAGAATAGTTGGAATTTTAATGAGAATTACATAGAATCCATAGATTGCATTTGGCAAGATAGACATATTTACTATTTTAATCTTGCCAGTCCACAAGCATGGGAGTTATTTCCATCTTCTAAAGTCTTCCTCGATTTCTTTTTTCAGAGACTTGAAGTTCTTGTTATACATATCTTTCACTTGTTTGGTTAGAGTCACACCAATATACTTTATATTCTTTGTGACTATTGTGAATTTTGTCATTTCCCCAATTTCTTTCTCAGTCTGTTTATCTTTTGAGTAGAAGAAGACTACAGATTTGTTTGAGTTAATTTCATATCTGGCCACTTTGCTGAAGTTATCAGCTGTAGCATTTCTCTGGTGGAGTGTTTTAGGTCACTTAAGTACAGTATATTATCATCTGCTAATAGTGATATTTTGACTTCTTCCTTTCCAATTTGTATCACTTTGACCTATTGTCTAATTACTCTAGCTAGAACATCAAGAACTATATTGAGTAGAAAGGGAGAGAAAGGGCAGATTTGATTGGTCCCTGATTTTAGTGGGATTGCTTCAAATTTCTCTCCATGTATTTTGATGTTAGCTACTGGTTTGCTACATATTGCTTTTACTATGTTAAGGTATGGGACTTGACTTCCTGATCTTTCCAAGACTTTTAACACGAAGGGATGCTGAACATTGTCAAATGCCTTTTAAGCATATGATGAAATGACTAAGTGGCTTTTTCTTTGAGATTGTTTATGTAGTGGATTATGTTGAGTTAGAAAGAGCAATTCTTAAATTCATCTGGAATAACAAAAAACCCAGAATAGTAAAAACTCTTCTCAACAATAAAAGAACTTCTGGTGGGATTATGATCCCAGATCTCAAGCTGTACTACAGAGCAATAGTGAAAAACTGCATGGTATTCGTACAATGACAGGCAGGTAGATCAATGGAATAGACTTGAAGAACCAGAAATGAACACATAGACCTATAGCCACTTGATTGTTGACAACGGAACTAAAACCATCCAGTGGAAAAAAGATAGCATTTCCAACAAATGGTGATCGTTCAATTGGCAGTTAGCATACAGAAGAATGCAAATTTATCCATTCTAATCTCCTTGTCCCAAGCTCAAGTTCAAGTGGATCAAGGTAGCTCCACATAATAACAGATACACTGAATCCAATAGAATAGAAAGTGGGGAAGAGCCTGGAGCACATGGGCACAGGGGAAACTTTTCTGAATACAACACCAATAGCTTATGCACTAAGATCAAGAATCGACAAATGGGACCTCATTAAATTACAAAACTTCTGTAAGGCAAAGGATGCTATCAAAAGGACAAACCGGCAACCAACAAATTGGGAAAAGAACTTAACCAACCATATGTCTGATAGAGGGCTAATATCCAATATATACAAAGAAATCAAGAAATTAGACTCCAGAGAACCAAATAACCTACTAAAAAATGGAGTACAGAGCTAAACATAGAATTCTCAACTGAGGAATATCAAATGGCTGAGGAACATCTAAAGAAATGTTCAACATCCTTCGTCATCAGGGAAATGCAAATCAAAATAACCCTAAAATTCTACCTCACATCAGTCAGAGTGGCTAAGTTCAAAAGCTCAGGTGACAGAAGTGCTGGTGTGGATTTGGAGAAAAAGTAACACTTCTCCACTGCTGGTGTGATTGCAAGCTGTTACAACCACTCTAGAAATCAGTTTGGTGGTTCCTCACAAAATTGGACATAGTACTAGTGGAGGACCCAGCCTACCACTTCTGGACATATACCCAGAAGATTCTCCAAAAGGTAATAAGGACACATGCCCCACTATGTTCATAGCAGCCTTATTTATAATAGCCAGAGGGTGGAAAGAACCCAGTGGATACAGAAAATGTTTTGCATTTACAGAATGGAATACTACTCAGCTATTAAATACAATGGATTCATGAAATTCTTAGGCAAATGGATGGAACTAGAAAGTATCATCATGGATGAGGTAAACCATACACAAAAGAACACACACGGTATGCACTCACTGATAAGTGAATATTAGTTCATAGCCTTGGAATACCTGAGATACAATTCACAGACAAAAGAAAGCTCAAGAAGAAGGAAGACCAAAGTATGGATACTTTCATCCTTCTTAGAAGGGGAAACCAAATTCTCAATATAGGAGATAGAGAGACAATGTATGGAACAGAAACTGAAGGGAAGACCATTCAGAGTCTACCCTATCTGGGAATTCATCCCATATACAATCACCAAACCCAGACACTATTGTGGATGGCAACAAATGTTTACTGACAGGAGCCTCATATAGCTGTCTCCTGAGAGGCTCTGGAAGTTCCTGTGAAATACAGAGGTAGATGCTCTCAGCCAACCATTGGTCTGAGCACAAGGTCCCCAATGGAGGAACTAGACAAAGGACCAACGGAGCTGAAAGAGCTTGCAGCCCTATAGGAAGAACAAAAGCATTAACCAACCAGTACCCCCAAAGCTCCCAGGGACTAAAACACCAACCAAAGAGTACACATGACAGGACCCATGGCCTCATCTGCATATGCAACAGAGGATGGCCTTGTTGGACATCAAATGGAGGAGAGGCCCTTGGTCCTGAGAAGGCTCGATGCCACAGTATAGCAGAATGCTAGACCAGGGAAGCAGGAGTGAATGAGTTAGTGAGCAGGGGTAGGGGGGATGGATAGGGTGTTTTGGGGGTATAAATAAGGAAAGGGATAATACTTAAAATGTAAATAAAGAAAATATCTTATTAAAATTAAGTAAAAAAAATAGAACACACTAATTGTGACTGGGGGAAGGGAAAGGGAAAGAGAGAGAAAGAGAAAGACAGAGACAGAGGCAAAGGGATGGAGAGAGAAAGGAATAAAAGTGGTATATGAGGGGGTGAATAAAACATTATATATATATATATATATATATATATATATATATATATATATATCAAAAGAGACTTGTAAAACAATGAAATGAGATCAGAATGTACATGGAAAAATTTAAAAATAAAAACAATTTTATGATAAGAAAAATTGAGATGCACAACAAAATATCTGATTGTCAATTATTTGGTTTCATGTGTTTCTTTTGTAAAATGTAAAAGTAATAAACTTGTCAATTTTTTAAATGAGAATTTAACTTTAAACCATCTAAAACACTAAGTTACTGGATACATCTCAGAATTAAATATATTTCAAATGTATAGTATGTTCTTGCATAAAGGATACATTTATAATATATCAGTGCATTAGCAACATAAAAATAGTAACCTGATTTTTTTAACTTATACTTAGAAAACTTTCATCTTACAGAATGTAATGGCAATATGAGGGTTCTTAATGAATGAAGAATGTGTCAATGAAAATATAAAAGAAAGGACATGAATTTGTTTTTATATGTCTTACATAGACATGCTTCTACCATCATTGATATTGAACAGCTTTTACATGGTTATCTACAATTGCTACTCTATTTCTATTTATCAAAAATCTTTAGTTATTACCAAATTGTCACAAAAACTAGGAGAGGATACTTTTGTCCACATAGTTCACTTTAATAACTTATTCTAAAATTTGCTGTACATTCCAGAGAATGTTCTTCAATAGATATGAGTTTTCCTTTGAAATGAGTGAGTTAATTTAGTATCAGACTAAAAAAATTCGGACAATCATTCTACATTCCCACTTGAGCTCTCTGTCCATGGAACAGCTTTCAGGTTTTTTCTCCCCCAGTGGTGAGCATTTTTATTTAATAACATAAACTGCAGTAATATCTTTTGAAAGTGATTAAAGTTCTATTGGTTCCCAAGGGTACATTGTGACTATTTCCTATTCTCTGACATCCCTATTACAGTGTTCTGAGAACAAGACTCTCGTGTGACGCTTTGGCAGATAATTTAAGATAAATGTCCATGATTCTGAAATTAGATAGGGTAACACAACTTACAAAGTCAACTTCAGTGATTGCGAACAACATGACAATTTACTAATATAATGTATATTACAAAATCAATATTTGAGAATTACAGGTTCTTTTCTAGTATTTTCCTGAGCTAACTAAATGTAGGTATTCTTAGATAAAAGACATAACAAATATAAATTATTAGGAATTAAATTTTAATTATAATTAATAGTATTGTATGTACTATGATTGTATTTGAATGTATTTAATTTATTGTTCCATCACATGCTCCTATAGTTACTATTTATGAGTCTAGTAAAATGAAACTTAAATGGTCAGAGAATCATTAATCATTTCATAGCTGGCTCATTAATTCATATACTATAAAATAATGATTCTAAAGGAACTGATATTGTGTCAAAGTTATCTTTTCATACTATAAGTATAAGTAACATTTACTTATTTAAATCATCATTAATATGTTTCCTGATTTCCAAAAATAAGAAATTTTAGAAATCATATTCCTAAAAATGGCTAAAGTAGTGTTTATGTAAGAGAAGCTCTACAGAGTTAGAGATCCTGTTGTCTGGTGCATTTAGAGAGACAAACCAAAGGACATATATATATATTTGGTATATATATAAGAAAAATAGCTTAATCACTTAGTGCCTGTCTGAATTTAAGCCTTGAGTCTTTCTGCTTTTTGATAACTCTATGGACAGCATTTTTCACTTCTTTGTTTCTGAGGCTATAAATGAGTGGGTTTAACATGGGGATCACAATAGTATAAAACACAGAAGCCACTTGATCCTTTCCCAAGGAGTAGGAATTGCTTGGTTTCAAATAAGTAAAAATCATAGTACCATAAAAGACAGTGACTCCTAGGAGATGAGAAGCACAAGTGGAGAAGGCTTTGTGCTTTCCTGAAGTGGAATTGATCTTCAAAATAGTAGAGAGAATAGACACATAGGATGCAGATATCGTGGTAAGAGAAACCACTAGAGTGGAACCAGCAAAGATGAACATAATAATTTGAATGTTACGTGTATCATTGCAAGACAATGCTAAAATTGGGGATGTGTCACAAAAAAAGTGATGGATTACTTTGGATCTGCAGAAATATATAGTGTTCATACAAAATATATTAACAGTGGAGTCCATAGTTCCAATCATATAGGAACCAGTGATAAGGGTACTACAGAATCTTCTGGACATGATAACTGGGTAGTGTAGAGGGTTGCATATTGCCACATATCGATCAAAGGCCATTGAAGCAAGAAGAAAACATTCAGCAGCAGCCAAGAGGACAAAAGCATACATCTGAGTGAAACAGCCAATAAAGGAAATGATTTTGGTGGATGTCAGCAGATTCTGTAAAGTGTTGGGTGTGATGACAGTTGAGTAACTGAGATCAAGGAATGACAAATGGCTTAGGAAGAAGTACATTGGGGTGTGAAGTTGAGCATCTAAACAGATGATCAGCATCATGCCTGTGTTCCCCAGCACAGTGACCAGGTATATCAGGAGAAATAGCACAGCTAGGACTAGCTGCATCTCTTTGGAATCTGTCAGTCCCATGAGGATGAAGTCAGACTTTTTCGTGTAGTTCCAGATGTTCATTGTGAATGCCACTAAAATTGAAAAAAAATCAAAAGTGATTCTCAGATTGATTAACTTTAAAAAGTTTTCTTTAAATGTATATGCTGGTATATTTGTTATTTTTGTTCGCTCAATATTGATATATTTTACAGTATGAGGATGAATAAATATTGAAGGTGGATAAAGGTAAAACACTCATATTTGGCTATGATATGCTAGAGGTGGCATAATTCATGCTTTTAATTATCATAATACCATTATAAATGATTTTCTTTAATAGCACCATAATTAGTATTGAATATTTGTCTATAGGTACTAATGGCATGCTTCTAATTTAAAAGAAAAATATAGAAAGGTCAAATAACTTGTCATAACTGAGTTCAATTCACTGCTTCCTCTTTGGTGTTTTCTGTATAGTTTTGCTCAAAGGAGCATACATATGAGTTTTTGTATCTTGCATATGACTACTCATTTAATCCTAATTTCTTACCTATTTTTATTATAAGAAAAATCTACCTTGCAGATTATTTTTGTTCATTAATATTTGATATCAGTAAAAACTAACCACAAATAGATTTTAGTTTTGATAAGAGTTTAAGGTGTACTTGATGACATATAAATATTAATGGTGTTTGTATGCATTCTTTTCCTGTCAATTAAACCTCAAATATACTCTAAAATTACACTCAACACTCATAGACTCTTAACGTTGTATGGTTGTTTCACAAATTTTGGTGTTTACTTAGTTAAGGCACAAGCATTAAGGGCTTACTTGTTTCTAAAGTAAAGCCCTTATGCCAACCAAAAATATCCAAACCTTGCCAATTTTAACAATACTTTCTGTGAGTCAGAATTTGTGAGTGGAAAACATATCAATAAAAGTAAAAGAATGAGTCTTTCAATATCACATACCCAAAATTATGCCAATTCCTATTTTTTCTTATGAATAATATGTAAAATATGATTAAAGACACAAACATTTCTGTACGGCAGCATATATATTGTATGTGATCAATACCTTTGTATATTTGTCCAATCATTTCTTTAATTCAGAGTTATGTCACCCTGGAAATTATTCTTGAGTATCGACAAGATGGAAAATTTCTTAGGCAGATATAATTCAAAAGCATGTCAAAGAGTTACTATGGACATAAGCTAAGGATTGCAGAACTTTTATCTTTGCCACTGTCTAAGGACAATAGGTGTCATCAATGTGTGGACTTCCTCAGGGATCAATTTTCCCGAAAGATTATTTGGCATGCATTCAAAAACCTAAGTTCAAGGACTAATTCAATAAAGCTTTTGGGTTTTGGCAAGAAGTCTGATGAAAACAATGAATATGTTCAATGTATGTTTTCTTATGACTTCACTTAAAATAAGAAGTTAACCAAGAAAGTATGTATTTGTGGACTATAGTTTTAAGTATTACAATATCCATATCAGATAATTTCTTGGTGCTCTGGAAAAGAAAACATTATTTATACATACATATATATTTTATACCTTTATCAATTACAGTATCAAGAATGAATTGGCAAAATTTTTCACGAGAGATATTTTAATTTGAAAATGTGAGTCTTTTCTGAGTAAAATGTATTCAGTAAAAGCAGTAGATGCTAATAAACTTGGAATTAGTCAATAGAGGCAACCACCAGTTAACAGGCTTTTTTTAAAGCATAAATATCATTTTTCTCAATTGTATTATTTTGTGTACAAGAGCAGATTTTGGTATCATTTGCATATTTTCACAATTTTATGTACAATGACCTGACTTGAGGAGACACTTAAAAAAGACCCTAGTTTAGAATATTTTGTATTGGGTGAGCATTAGTCTTCACTAAGTACAATCAACATTCTAAACATGAAAAGCATGTTATAGCATCACAAGGGTGACTGAGGCTCTGTTTTCCTGTAGGATTTCATCTATTAGCAAAATACGACACCTGCAAAATTTGCTTTGTTTTTCTGTGAATATTAACTTTATTTTTATTTAAAACACACTATGAGAATATAAAGATGGTGTCTATTGTGAATATAATAAAAGTCCTATAATTTGGGGGAAATAAAGATAATTTTACTTATTCATAATAGAGTCAAATGTGCTCTTTAGTAAGAATGAAAATATCTCATCCCAACCCCAATACAGCAACTGCAGCAAAGAAGGTTGCAGTTGTAGTCGAATAAATCTCAAACAATACATTAACATTTCCTTTCAATTATTTTATAGCTGATACTATCATATAACAAAAAAAATACAGTTTGTAATCTATCAAAATAAAATAGAACCTAAGGTTGTGTACTGAATGTGATCCACACTCTTTGAAGAATCTCCTAAAAATGAAAGGAGCCTCAGCCACTGTGAGCAGGAACTGTAACTTGCAAACTTCCAGAGAACTGCTTCTAATGATTAGAACATATTCTAATATGAGGCTCTGTTTTCCTGTAGGATTTCATCTATTAGCAAAATACGACACCTGCAATATTTGCTTTGTTTTTCTGTGAATATTAACTTTATTTTTATTTAAAACACACTATGAGAATATAAAGATGGTGTCTATTGTGAATATAATAAAAGTCCTATAATTTGGGGGAAATAAAGATAATTTTACTTATTCATAATAGAGTCAAATGTGCTCTTTAGTAAGAATGAAAATATCTCATCCCAACCCCAATACAGCAACTGCAGCAAAGAAGGTTGCAGTTGTAGTCGAATAAATCTCAAACAATACATTAACATTTCCTTTCAATTATTTTATAGCTGATACTATCATATAACAAAAAAAATACAGTTTGTAATCTATCAAAATAAAATAGAACCTAAGGTTGTGTACTGAATGTGATCCACACTCTTTGAAGAATCTCCTAAAAATGAAAGGAGCCTCAGCCACTGTGAGCAGGAACTGTAACTTGCAAACTTCCAGAGAACTGCTTCTAATGATTAGAACATATTCTAATATGAGGCTCTGTTTTCCTGTAGGATTTCATCTATTAGCAAAATACGACACCTGCAAAATTTGCTTTGTTTTTCTGTGAATATTAACTTTATTTTTATTTAAAACACACTATGAGAATATAAAGATGGTGTCTATTGTGAATATAATAAAAGTCCTATAATTTGGGGGAAATAAAGATAATTTTACTTATTCATAATAGAGTCAAATGTGCTCTTTAGTAAGAATGAAAATATCTCATCCCAACCCCAATACAGCAACTGCATCTCTCTCTCTCTCTCTCTCTCTCTCTCTCTCTCTCTCTCTCTCTCTATGTGTGTGTGTGTGTACATGTGTGTGTGTGTGTGTGTGTGCTATGAGATTTAAGTACAAACATTTGTAACTATCACTACTTTTATGCATAACTGAAGATATTTATTTACTTTCATTAAATGTGTCTTACCATGTATACCAGACTGACCTTAGACTAATTCATTCTCTTGATTCAGCCTTCTATGTGATGATAATATAGGCCTATGCCACAGTCTAGATCAGCAATGTTACTCATGTCAATGGAATGGATGATGTAGTAAACCATGAAGATATACATGCTCCAAAATTAGCACATTGATGATAAAACTCAGGGGTTTGAGCACCTAATCTGAGGTATTCAAATCTTGATCTATACTTAACCTGCTTCAAATTCATAAATAGAATGAAACAGATAATGGCTTTCAAGTGAAATTTAACAACATCGATTAAGTTTCAGTTCTTATCTATTTTATTATAGGTTAATGATATTTGATTAGTATGGTAGGATATAAAATATGATCATGTAGCATATATTACAACTACATGTTTTATACAATTTGGATTTTATGGGTATACAAGCTTATACATCTTTAAAGTTTCAATATATATGTTGATCTCAGTATGCACTTAAGTGTGGACAAATTATACACATACATTATTTATATTTATATGTATATAATTACTGGTGATCTATGTGTATCCAGAATCATATGACTTACAGAAGGAATGAAATAAAATGAGAATATAAGGAGACAGTGAGAATAAATTGGCATTGAAAACCATGGAGAAAAATCCTCAGACTAAGTCAACTCACAAAACAAAATTTAGCATGTCTAGCCTATGAAATACTGGGGAAATATTTGTATTGATTAATATGATTAACATAAATATCACTTTCCTCAATCATATTATTTTGTGTACAAGCACAGACTTTGGTCGCACTTGAACATTTTCATAATTGAAATGGATACTCAATATTTTACCATTTTTGAGGTATTAACATTATGTCTTGTGAGGAAATTTTACAAAGCCCTTAGTTCATATATTTTGTACCAGATTAAGTCATTTTTTATATTGTATATTACATTACTTTAAGCAGGTAAGATAAATACAATTAATATTAGTTTTTCATGAATATGTGTGCATTAATGTATATGAGTGTATGAACTAAATAAAAGTGGTGAATAAAATTTTTCTTCTTTAAAATGAAATAAGTTGAGTGATAATTGTGATGAATATTTATTTTTATTTAAAATAGATTCTTCTCTCATACAAGACATCTCAACCACAGTTTCCCCTTCTGCCACTACTCTGAGATCATATTCACCTCCCTTCTCCCGCAGATTCACCCCCCTCTGTTTCCATTCAGAAAAAGAAGAGGTCTCCAAGAAACAAAAGCAAACACCACAAAGAAGATACAATAAAACATGAAAAAGCCTGTATACATAGGCCTGGACAAGGCAAGCCAACAGGAGGGAAAGTATCCTAAGAGCAGGCTAAAGAGCCAGAGACAGACCTCCTCCTATTGTTAGGACTCTCACAAAAACATCAAGCTAACAACAATAACATATATGGAGAGGACTTGGAGCAGATCCATGCAGTCCTGATCATTTCTGCTTTACCCTCTGTGAGCCCATGTGAGACTTGCTTAGTAGAATCAGTGGACCATGTTCCGCTAGACTTATTTATCTCCTCAGCTTCCTACAATCTTTCCTGTTCCTCTTCTATGGGGTTCCCCAGTCACTAGGGTAAAGAACTGAGTATAGCCCTCCAATTTATACTCTCTCTTCACATGCCTGTGGGTTTCTGTATGTAATCCCAATTGCTGCACAGAAATCTCTCTAACGGTGACTCACAAGAAATCAATCTATAAGTAGAGCTGAATATTATTAGGAATCATTTCGTTTTTCCCTTGCCATGTTTGGTTACACTCTAGGTGACTGATCTATCTTGTCTCCTGTTCCTGGAAATCCAGGCAAGGTAGGGTATGGATTTTCTCTTGGAGTAAGCCTCAAGTTAACTCAGACATTGTTTGGCCAAACCCACAAGTTCTGTGCCAAAAATTATCACAGCACATCTTCCAGGCAGGACATATTGTAGGTTGAAAGTTATGTGACTGGGTTTGTTTGTCTTTCCATAGCATGCAAAGTGCCAAAGAGACTAAAAAGCAAAGGTGAAGGCTTCATGCAGGCTCTTGCTCCGCCTTTGTATTTGAGTGAGCCTTGTAGATGAGATTGTACACTGCAATAAGACCAAGCTGACAGTATTCAGGGAGCAGCCCTCTGTCCTAGCATCAGCCAGGGCTATTCAGGCAACTTCATGGAAATTCCTAGTTCAAAAATTTCAACTGCAGTAGGTGTGCACACAGTCTCCAAGTACCGCACCATGCCAGCAGTCTCTCCCCAAACTCTTATCCTAAATCTCATCCCACTTAACCCCTACCACTCCTCTCCTTACCTCCCCTCAGTACTCCTGCAAAATCTATTCTATTTTCCCATTACAGGGAAATCCATGCACCACCCTACCTGATATGCCCTCTTCCTGGACCTCTTTCAATTTAAACTCTCTGGGCCTGTGGATTGTAGCTTGAATATCATGTTTAATAGCTAATATCCACATTTATAAATGCATATCATACTTGCTTTTTGGTGTCTGGGCTCCTCACTTAGGATGACTTTTTTTCTATTTCTATTTGCTTTAAAGTTTAATGACATATTTTCTAACAGCAAGCAATATTTTATTGTGTAAATACACCACATTTTATTCACCTATTCTTTAATTGAGGGACATGTAAGTTGGTTTGAGTGTTTGGCTATTATTAGTAAAGCTGTAATAAACAGTTGGGTAAATGTCTTTGTTGAAGGATGGGTATGCCCCAAGATTTTTTGGTGCTTTGCTTTGCTTTTGACATATTCTCCAGGGTACTGTAGCTGTATCTTGAAGTAGAGTGATTTCAAATTACTTGAAGAATCGCCACATTGATATCTACAGTGCCTATAAGAATTTGCATTCCCATCAGCAGTGAAGTATGGGAATTTTTATTTTGAGGCTGTTGATCCAGTTAGACTTTATTTTGATCATTAAAATCTTAACAGAAAAAAATTCAATTGAACTTCAATAAGAAATTTCAATCATAATCAGTTATAAAAAGATACTGAAACAATCTTTGTTTTATTGAGAGGTTAAAGTAAAAGTTTTATTTTATGGACATAAACACTTTTGCTAAAAGTCTTTTCATTGCTTCTTTTACATCTTTGTTTCTTAGACTGTAGATGATAGGATTCAGCATTGGAATCACAATGGCATATTTCAGAATATGTTCCTCTCATTCTGAAAGGTGTAAAATGGAACCTTAAAGTAGTTTGGATTTGTATTTATCTGATGATTAGGGATCCTGAACATTTCTTTAAGTGTTTCTCAGCCTTTTGCATTTCATCTCTTGAGAATTCTGTTTATATATGTGCCCCATTTTTAAATTGGTTTATTTTCATATCTACTTTCCTGAGTTCTACATTAGTCCTCTATTAAATGTGGAGCTAGTAAAAACCTTTTCTCAAATCTGCGTTCTTCCAATTTATGGTGCCTTTTACCTTGCAGAAGGTAAGGTAAAGATTTATGAGGTCACATTTAAGATTCATGAGGTCACATTTATTATTTGTTGACCTTAATGCCTGCTCTGTTGATATTGTGTATTCTGAATGTTTCCTCCTATGCCATTGGGAACATGGCTGTTCCCTCTTTCTCTTCTATCCAATTCAATGTGTAGAGTTTTATTTTGAGGCTGTTGATCCAGTTAGACTTTATTTTGATCATTAAAATCTTAACAGAAAAAATTCAATTGAACTTAAATAAGAAATTTCAATCATAATCAGTTATAAAAAGATACTGAAACTAAATCTTTGTTTTATTGAGAGGTTAAAGTAAAAGTTTTATTTTATGGACATAAACACTTTTGCTAAAAGTCTTTTCATTGCTTCTTTTACATCTTTGTTTCTTAGACTGTAGATGATAGGATTCAGCATTGGGATCACAATGGCATAAAATGTGGACACTATCATATCATGCTCCAATATATAGCTGGAACTTGGTCTCATATACATGAAGAAGATTGTTCCATAATATATGGACACTCCAGTGAGGTGAGAGCCACATGTAGAGAAAACTTTTTGTCTCCCCTCAGCAGAATTCATTTTCAAAATAGCAAACAGGATGAAGCTATAAGAGATGATGATGATCAAAATAGTGACTACCTCAATGGAGCTCACAAAGATGAAGAGTAGAAGTTCATTCATTTTAGTGTCAGAACAAGAAATAGCCAGTAGAGGAGGAATATCACAGAAAAAATGTTTAATTTCATTGGAGTCACAAAAAGATAGGCTAGCAGTTGCTGCTGTATGGATAGATGCATGCAGAATTCCACCAACATTGGAGGCAATGATGAGTGACATGTAGACTCTAGGTGACATGCTCACTGCATATAGAAGAGGGTTGTAAATAGCTACATAGCGGTCATAAGCCATTGCAGCCAAGAGAAAACACTCTGTGGTTCCACAGCCAACAGCAAGAAACATCTGTGTTGCACATCCAATGAATGAAATCACTTTCCTCTTTGACATAAAATCTATTAACATTTTTGGGGTGATAATGGTAGAAAAGCAAGCATCTATGAATGATAAAACACCTAGAAAATAGTACATTGGGTTGTGGAGCTGAGGATCCCCAATGACTACTGCAATCAATCCTATGTTTCCCATGAGTGTGAAAAGATAAATCATTAGAAATAGGAAAAAAAGAATGATCTGAATTTCAGCATTGTCTGTGAGGCCCCTCAGGATGAAAAAAGACACATCAGTGATATTCTCCATTCTGAAATCTTAGACAGCCATTTTAAAGTCATTCAGAAGGTCACTATTCATAATACTAAAATAGCAAAGATTCTTGGAGTCAAAGTTTGACCTTTCTTTCTTCATTTATCAACTGATGGTATAAATGCTCATGTGAAAATACAGAATCCAGGGGAAGGATTGTGTTCATGCTCTGATGAACTTAGGTTTTGCTTAAAGCCATCAGCTCTAACAGCCAGTTCATTCCTGCTTTCAATTACTTATTTTCATTTTAAATTCAATTAAAGTCAAAGTTAAGGATCAAGAGTGGTAGTATAAACTGGGAATGTGGTAGACTGTTGGAACCTGAAAGTCATCCTCACAATTATGAGATTAGTTTGAAGCACATGAGGTTGTCAAATCAAAAAATAAACAAATTGAGAGGGTAAAAGTTTCTCTTACATTCCAGATAATAAAATTTTCTATCAGTTACAGATCACAGGATTCAAATGTAGATATCTAGATCTTTCAGCTATTTGGTTAAATGATTTGCTATAATCTTCTCTCCAATAAAATTTGAAATTGATTTCACGATGTAAGTATAAATGTTGAGGAAAAACATGTTAAGAGCACTGTTGTAGAAAGCTATGTTAGTTTTACAATGTGCTGGAAAAAAGATGATAGAGAAAAAGAACCATACATCATAATATTGTACACAGTATTTTAAATTAATTTTATCTCTCTTAGATATTATATAATATGTTAATAAAATTGGTAGCTGGTGAGATGCCTCACAGAATAAAGTACTTACTGCCAAACTGGAAACCAGAGTTTAATTCCTGAGAATTTACATGCTGCAAGGAGTGAACCAAACACTTCAACTTTTTCCTATGATCCCACATACATGCCTTCACACATTCATGACATTCCGCTAAAAATGAACAAAATATATGTATTTTATATAAATTAATATATTAATAAAACTAATAAATAATTGAAGAAGAAAATGGGCTATGAAAATAACATGACAATAGATCAAACCTCTTAAAATCTTTGCACATTATCTGTTACCAGGGATAATCAATAAATTAGTTAGACTTACCAAAGGCCTGCCCCAAACTATTGGTATCATCTATGTCAGAAGAGGCTTTTGATTTTAATTAGTGAAAAAATAATGAAGTCACATATTAACAAGCTCTGGGACAGAATTCCAGATTGCCTGAAAGAACTGTCAATACTGGAAACTATTGTGGCAGCATCTTTTGAAATGTCAAAGAAATTATGATAAAAATGAATTACTTATCTCCATTCTCTCCGTCCATTCCTTCCTCCCTTCTCTCCTATTTTTCTCTTTTCTTTTTTCCTCTTCTCCTCTACTCCCTTTGTCCTTCCTTTTTTATCTTGCTTTTTCTTTCTTTCCTTTACCTCCAAGTTTTTCTTCCATTACTCATTCTTTTCATTTAAAACATTGGAACATTTACAGCAGAAAATTTTAAATGGGTACATACATATGTAATTAAATACAAATCCCATGTAAGTATTGATTTGGAGACAAGGATACTTAATGTTAAAAACAGAAATGATAAGAACAATAAATTTGTTTCAATTACATAAATCATGAATTTCTGTGGCAAATATAAATTAAGTGTGGAATAATGCAAACAGGGAAAATCAATTATACTTTTAGGTATTATTCTTTGTGAAAATAAAATAAAAGAAACCAAAAAATCATCACGGAATCAGTAGTAATAGGAGTGACTTCAAAATTGTGTAGCTAACTGGAAAAAATTACTATTTTTTAGGTTATTTCAAATGCTGTCTCCCAAAGTATGGTCAGGTAAATTTGTGTTCTCTTCTTATAGGAAGTTCTTCACTGATTATACTTCAGCATGGCATCCTGCTTCATCAATAAATAAATACATAAATAAAGCACATATTCTCTTTAGAAGTATAAGCATAAACCATACATTAAAAAAATTCCTTGATGGTTTTCCACATGTGCTCACACTGACCTAGGCAGACTTCTGCATAAACAAGATTTCAGTAAATACATCATAGTCCCCATTTCAATAGGTACTAATTCAAATGTGTCCTTGATATTTAATTATAAACAGTTCATTGAGTATACAATAGCATATTTTATATTGACTTGTAGGATTCGTAAAATGTTCTAAGTCTACGCTTAAAAAGTATCCTACCTGAGGAAGAACAAATACAGGTTAAATTACAGGACAAATATGGTTCTCTGAGATTGTTTATATTTGCTGACTTTGCCATGAAAGCCACAGGAAATTCTCCTGGGAAGGAATAGTTCTAATTATATTCTACTTCAGTCTGTGATGTGTTAGTTTAGCAATTAAAAAAATAAGTAGTTGAAAAACAATATAATATATGCAGGCAAGTTATAGATCATAAAAAAACTAGTGTCAAAAATAATGAATTAGGAAAATAAATGTTTTCAGTATGAAATAAGAAATCTTAAAAAGAAGACAAAATTTTGCAATATAGCTTTGATAGTGTTTCACAATTTGTTTCATGGTCATAGTCTATGCTGTTTATATTGAAAAAGTCAGTGATTATTATGAGTTATATTAACATGCAATCATAACATTCTTACAAAATACAACAGAGATAATTAGAGTCATTCAGAGCCTTTATATTTTGCGTAATTAAAACTCCTATTTTAAAATGAATAAAAATTTAAATTTGAGAATATCAGAGTATTATTCCTTCCCAGTAAAAGGCAAATAAAAATGCTACTTCCCATACTGGTATGACACAATCTTTTTTTTTCTTTGCATTTCCTTTTTTTTTAATTTATTGATATATTTATTTACATTTCAAATGATTTCCCCTTTTCTGGACCCCCACTCCCCGAAAGTCCCATCAGTCCCCTTCCCTCCCCGTTTTCCCACCCAACCCTTCCCACTTCTCTGTTCTGATTTTGTTCTATACTGCTTCACTGAGTCTTTCCAGAACAAGGGGCCACTCCTCCGTTCTTCTTGTACCTCATTTGATGTGTAGATTATGTTTGGGGTATTCCAGTTTTCTAGGTTAATATCCACTTATTAGTGACTGCATACCATGATTCATCTTTTGAGTCTGGGTTACCTCACTTAGTATGATGTTCTCCAGCTCCATCCATTTGCCTAAGAATTTCATGAATTCATTGTTTCTAATGGCTGAATAGTACTCCATTTATATATATATATATATATATATATATATATATATATATATATATATATACCACATTTTTTGCATCCACTCTTCTGTTGAGGGATGCCTGGGTTCTTTCCAACTTCTGGCAATTATAAATAGGGCTGCTATGAACATAGTAGAACATGTATCCTTATTACATGCTGGGGAATCTTTTGGGTATATGCCCAGGAGTGGTATAGCAGGATCTTCTGGAAGTGAGGTGCCCAGTTTTCGGAGGAACAGCCAGACTGATTTCCAGAGTGGTTGTACCAATTTGCAACCCCACCAGCAGTGGAGGAGTGTTCCTCTTTCTCCACATCCTCGCCAACAGCTGCTGTCTCCTAAATTTTTAATCTTAGCCATTCTGACTAGTGTAAGGTGAAATCTCAGGGTTGTTTTGATTTGGATTTCCCTAATGACTAATGAAGTTGAGCATTTTTTAAGATGTTTCTCCGCCATCCGAAATTCTTCAGGTGAGAATTCTTTGTTTAACTCTGTACCCCATTTTTTAATAGGGTTGTTTGGTTTTCTGGAGTCTAACTTCTTGAGTTCTTTATATATATTGGATATTAGCCCTCTATCTGATGTAGGATTGGTGAAGATCTTTTCCCAGTTTGTTGGTTGCCGATCTGTCCTTTTGATTGTGTCCTTTGCCTTACAGAAACTTTGTAATTTTATGAGGTCCCATTTGTCAATTCTTGATCTTAGAGCATATGCTATTGGTGTTCTGTTCAGAAACTTTCTCCCTGTACCGATGTCCTCAAGGGTCTTCCCCAGTTTCTTTTCTAGTAGCTTCAGAGTGTCTGGCTTTATGTGGAGGTCCTTGATCCATTTGGATTTGAGCTTAGTACAAGGAGACAAGGATGGATCAATTCGCATTCTTCTGCATGCTGACCTCCAGTTGAACCAGCACCATTTGTTGAAAAGGCTATCTTTTTTCCATTGGATGTTTTCAGCCCCTTTGTCGAGGATCAAGTGGCCATAGGTGTGTGGATTCATTTCTGGATCTTCAATCCTGTTCCATTGATCCTCCTGCCTGTCACTGTACCAATACCATGCAGTTTTTAACACTATTGCTCTGTAGTATTGCTTGAGGTCAGGGATACTGATTCCCCCAGAATTTCTTTTGTTGCTGAGAATAGTTTTAGCTATCCTGGGTTTTTTTTTTATTCCAGATGAATTTGGTAATTGCTCTTTCTAACTCTGTGAAGAATTGAGTTGGGATTTTGATGGGTATTGCATCTTTTAGTCACAGCACTTAAGAGACAGAGGCAGGCAGATCTCCATTTAATTTTATGTCCAACCTGGTTTTTAGAGAAATTCTATGACAGCCAAGACTACACAAACAAACTCTGTCTTATCAAACAAAAAACCCAAATAATATTGCTAGAAATATTGAGTAGACAAAAGCAGTAGGATATTCCTTAAGATGTTGTAAAGCTTGATATGTCAAAGATTAGGATCCCAACTTTCAGTCTACTCATCTGAAGTGTTACGCATACTTGCAGACATACCTATATGGTTCCTTATATACATATGATGTATGTACTCCCATGAAAGTGTACTATATATACTCATCAAGTATTCAGCCATTAAGCCAGGTCCCCATCACACCTTTTTGTACGTGTAAATAAAGATACTATAGTAAATGTGTCCATGGTTTATGTGGAATATAAACTGTATTGACTAGGTTTAGTTTTTGTTTTTTTTTTGTTTGTTTTTAAGTTTGTTTGCTATTTTATGTTAACTTGACACATGCTATAATGAGAGGAGAAAACTCAATATAAAAGATGCTTCCAGAAGATCAGGCTATAAGAAGACAATTGTGTAAGTCATTTTCTTTTAAGATATGATGAAAGTTTTTTTTATTGATATATTTATTTACATTTCAAATGATTTCCCCTTTTCTGGACCCCTACTCCCTAAAGTCCCATCAGTCCCCTTCCCTCCCCCTGTTTTCCCACCCAACCCTTCCCACTTCCCTGTTCTGATTTTGCTCTATACTGCTTCACTGAGTCTTTCCAGAACAAGGGGCCACTCCTCCATTCTTCTTGTACCTCATTTGATGTATGGATTATGTTTTGGGTATTCCAGTTTTCTAGGTTAATATCCACTTATTAGTGAGTGCATACCATGATTCATCTTTTGAGTCTGGGTTACCTCACTTTTTGGTTGGTATGTGTGTGTGTGTGTGTGTTTCAATTCTCTAAGGTCAGCATTTTTCTCCTGATCTTTATTTTTTATTAAACTATTTTATTTACTTATATTCCAAATGTTGCCTCCTTTCAAGTCTTCCTCTCAGAGTTCAGTTCTATTCTTCACCTCCCCCTGACTCTGAAAGAGTATTCCCTCACCCACCTACTACCCACTTCCACTTCACCACAACACTGCATTCCTCTTCCCTGAGGCATCAAGTTTCTACAGAATTAGAAGCATTCTCCCTTACTGAAGCCAGACAGTTCTCTGCCACATATGTTCCAGGCATCATGGACCAGCCCATTAATTCTCTTTGGTTGGTGGCTTTGTCATTGGGAACTTTGAGGGGTCTGGGTTAGTTGATATTGTTGTTATTCCTTTGGGGTTGAAATGCCCTTCAGTTCCTTTCATCCTTCCCCTAAAACTTCCATAGGGGGCTGCAACCTCAGTCTAATGGTTGGTTGTACGTAGCTGCATCTGTCTCAGTCAGCTACTGGTAGAGACTCTCGCTCTCGGAGGACAACCATGCTAGGCTTTTGTCTGCAAGCACAACAAGGCATCACTATTAGTGTCAAGGTTTGGTGCCTGTAAATGGAATGGATGGGCTTTCCTTCTGCCTCTGCTTCACTCTACATGTACCTACATGGGGTAGAGATTCGAGGAACCTCTAGAACATCCAAGAGACCTGGGAAATGAGAGGCTTCCAGGACTCCTTGGGGAATGATCTTAGCAGAAATGACAAACTGAAAAAAAAAAAAGAAATGACAAACTGTGGAGAGATGGAACCTGAAGAGACAACTTCCAGTAGATAGGGCCACCAGTGAAGGAATGGGGTCACCCATCTATCTTCAAAATTTTGAACCCAGAATAGTTTCTGTATAAAAGCAATTTAAGGCATTTTTTTTAGTCATTAATCTTGGAGGGTCAAGTCCACTGTGGGTGATGACACAGCTGAGGTCATGATCCTGGGTTCTATAAGAAAGCAGGCTAGGCAAGCCCCAAGAAGCAAGCAAATAAATAGCACTGATCCTTGGCCTCTGCATCAGCTCCTCCCACCTAGTTCCAGCCCACATTCAGGATATATAAACCAAATAAACCCTTTCTTCCCCATGTTGCATTTTGTCATGGTGTTTTATCACAACAATAGAAACAACTAGTACATAAACTTCTTAGTCATTTATGTAAGTGTTAATCACTGTTGTTATGGAATCACAAGTAACACTGTGCTCAACTTTGCAAGAAAGCTTTATCTTTTCCAGATCCTTACATAATTTGAATTTTCACAAGTCACACATGAAAGTCCTACTGTTTCACAACAACAACATGAGCACATTGCAGGTAGCCCTGACATGTTCATTCAATTATGCTGGAGTGTTTCTGTTATTTTAATTTGCACTTTACTGACCAATGAGGCCTGAAAAATATTTTCATACATTTCTCATTTCACATGTGTTACTTTGTTTGTCTGAGATGGGGTCTGTCTACGGGGGCATTATGGCCCTGAACTCTATGTTCTCATGTTACTATTTTCTCAAATGCTGTATTTAAAGATGTGGTCTCATGTCTAGCTTCATGGGACTCCTTGTCTTCTGTACATCTTCTCTCTTAATGTGCTCCCTCCAGGTTAGTTGGCTCTATTAATATTTTATTTATGAAGTTTGTTTTGCTACTGGTGAATTTCAAATGGTAATCCTATGTTTGGGAAATCAGTCTTTAATTAATATGTCTTTTGTTAATAGTAATTTTCCTGTTTATGTCTTGTTTTTAGGTGATTCATTTAAAATTTATTTTTTATAGTAGTTTTGGATGGTATTCAGAATGGTTATGAGATACTCTAAGGAAATGTTTTTCCCTCTGGGTCAAAGAATAGAAATTATTTTTCGCCATAGGTGGAGACATGACAATTTGAACTGGTTCAAACATTAGAACAGTGTCTGTTATGGTTCCCTCTAAGTCTTAATACAACTTGGCCTGTCAATCATCTGGCAAAAGATACCAGGATGGCTGATTTTCATAGCACTATGCTAAGGGTGTGGGAAAAACAAATAATTTCTTAGTTATTTATATATTTTCACAATTATCATAATGTTTCTTTTTCAGAGTAATATAGCTTATTATGTACACTTGTATATTATCTATTCCAATTCATTTTTATACTTTTAAATCTATTTCGCATGTGAATTAAAAGTATAATGTTTTTAAATTTATACATTTAGTTAGTAATCTTTATTGAAATTTTATGTATATTTTAATAAACTGTTTATTTAGTATCTTTGCGTACATTTACAGAATAATTAGTAATAAATATTATGTTTCAAGAGTTGAAGCTGGATTTTTGGATTTGTTAGGTCTTTGACAGAGAATTAAAGCTAGAGTTATGTTTTTAACCATTAAATTTATTTTTCAGTCACAAGCATATGCTTTTTCTATTGGGGGTTAATTGGTTACAATGTCTAATTTTTATTCTTACAGGCATTTGTATTATTTTATTATGAAATTGTATTTTTGAAAGTTATTCATTTGCTTACTGTGGTGGGGGGAGGGGCAATGGCACATGGGTACTATTCTTTCCCTAAGGAATTTCAGTGTGTTCTTCATTGTGGAGTCCCTGAGGACTTCTGGGGTGCTCAAGGGCATAATATAAGAGGGAGGGAATATGTAATGTTTAGACCTTTTCTCCCTCAACTGTAACTTATTTTCTAAAGGTAAGAAGAGAAGCTTCCTACTGCATATGAAATATTTCAAAGACATAACTTTTAATTCAAAAATGAAATGTCTGTGTACTATTATTGAAGTATTTATAGAAGGCTGCATTGAGGAGCATTGCCACACAAAGAGGTAGAATGTCCCACAAATATTGCTCACACAACCTGTTAAGAATTTTCTTTAACACACTTGAGAAAGCATAGCACAATAAGAGGAAACTATTCACGAGCATATGTATAATTTAGAAAAACTACAAAATAGTTGTTGGTTACTTAAAATTCAAGTATTTACTATAATTTTCCTTATTGAGGTTTTAAATAGTATGGATTTATTGTTCTACGTGAAAATTAATCAAATCAAAGACTGATTTGTGAAATACTTTGCAAAAGTGGAAAATTTATTTTATGCTGTTTCTAGAGAAATAATATTCCTATGTTATGATATGCCAAAGTGTGTTTACAGAAAACTAGACATGAATCTTGACTTAGTTGTGAACTGTATGACTACATCATACATACATTCTTAGACTAGACCAGTAAAGCTTTTCTCCTCAATTAAACAATAGTGAATCATTTCTTCAGCATGCTTTTATATAAATTTAAAGTATAAATAAGAAAATGAACTTTACATGCTATTGCATGTCAAATATGTCAAACACTTCCTCATGCACACATGCACACACACACACACACACACACACACACACACACACACACACACAGATGTGCAGGCACATTCACACACACAATTAGTTCTAGCTTCCCAAAATATTTAGTGGAAACATTTGTGTTTGTGTTTAGAGATCCATGGAGATCGTGTCTGAATTTCCCAATTAATATCAGCCATGCCTCCCTCCTGTGTCTCACAGCAAATTACACAGTTACTATGGTGAGGCACCTTCCAAAATAATTAGTTCTCTGGGAAGTAAAGAAATTAAAGACTGTTGCTATATTAGAAAATGTTGCTTTGAGTGTCAATCAACATGTCCAAGATATTTTATAATGATTCCCACCCATTTAGACACTGATTAACTGAAGGACACTTAAAAATTATATGCATAATTTTTACTTTCTTAAGTTTTTATTCACCTAATTCATATTGTGTTCTGGGTTTCCCCCAAAAATATTATAGTTTATAAAGCTATAGTTTGAGCATGTATAATGTTTTTAATAACAAGTACAATCTTAATCGTGTTTCTTTAATACATATGCATATTTGCTTGTAATAATATAAATATTTTTTCTGATATAATCATTCAGGGACTAGAGTGATGACCCCATCTTTAAGATTGCTTACTGAGAGCATTCAAATTCAATTTATAGCACCAACATCAGTTATCTCAGAAACACCTATAACTCCAGCTTTAAAAGAAACAATTTTTTGACACTCTGGTTATCTGTCTACATGTGGTACATGCTCACAGAAATAAATACCATAAAATTATGTATTTATACACTTTATGAATAAAATTTTATATATAAACATAAATTACTATGTTGATCTATATATTTTTGTGTATAATATATGAGATATGCTAATTTACTATGACAGTATAAATAACCTTACATTTTAAAGTTAAGAATCTTGGAACATTAGGAAAAATTATGTTTTATTTGTTCATTTATAATTTCACACTTACAAATCCATTGATTCTGTATTTTAGAGAAATCTTCCACTAAAAGACACAACATTCTTTAGAAAGAATAATTGTCAATGAGTTTATTAACTATCTCCTTTCCCATTTGAAACTTCCATATGACAAAATACACTGTGTTTAGTATTCAAAGAAAATCAATTAGTTGAGTGCATGACATGATAGGTATTTCCCTCTGGTAAATATAGTTTGGAAGAAGTCCTGATAAAAGAAAAACAGTCTCTTAATACTGAACACTCCACCATCGCCTTTGATTATTTTTTCCTTTTCAGAACTAGTGTAACCAAATTCTCCAATTCGACATAGCAAAATTAAAAGCAAAGACTTAAAAAAAAAAAAAAGGTACCTCAAATGTGACCACATTGAGAAGAGGTGCAAAGAGATCCTGTAACCTCAGTGACACCGTTCTGTCCATCTTCATAGTCCTGACATAAGTTAAACAGAGAACCAGAGGAGCATTACATCTAAGTAGTCCCTGTAGGATGTGGTTCCATCATAACTAGGGAGCTCTATGCTCATCCTTCTCAATGGATGGAAAAGTTGATAGAATTGGGGGAAATTGCTTTCATGGTGACAGTTCTTCCTTTTGATTGGTAAATTTTCCTTTTTCCAGCACCAGTCTCATGGAACATCTGCATTTCTCTGTCGTCCATCTTTTCAGTAGACTGATAATAGACAGAGAAACATAAACAGCTCTTTAGAATATCTTTTTTTCTGCCAGTACTTGCACAAGGAACTGAATCTGTGCCTCTTTAATGATTGAGCACTACATTGATGTGTATTATCATTCTTCATTTGTAAATCCTTTTGGAAATAACATTGCATCTACTATTTTCATTTCAACACACAAGTACTCTTCCATAACATAATTAATATTGAACATTTTGGTTTCAAAAAGTTTGTGTAATGTGATTTTGTTACTTGGGGGAAAATCACTCTGTGCAAGTAATTCTACTGGTATTTATTGAATAATGGATTTTTCATAGTATTTTCAGACACTTCATTAAAGCCATATTATTTTTGTGATGTGTCTGTGAATTTCACCCAAATTCTTTTAATGATTTTTCATTAATAATTGGCATATTATCCAATAAATCTCACACTAGTATTAACTTGAAAGCCAGAAAAAATACAAGAAGTGGAAAATCAAGAGTCTACAAATTAACAATTGATGATAAAATATTAATTTATTTAGAATAAATTAATTAGAATAAAATATTAATAAGCAACAAGAATATCTTTTCTTTTACCCTTTTGCTTTTACAGATTTCAAAGAATATTCAAATTCTGCAAAGATATATCTCTGTCCATCACTGAGACTTCCGTGAGTGTGGAAAGGGAAAGTGTCTGAAAACTATATGAAGATGCTTTTGTGACAAAGCATGGCACAAATTAATTACGAAAATGTGAACACACACTATTTCACATCTAGTCAATTGAGAACAGTTATGTTTGAATTGTGGGAAGAACTGGAATTAACATAATTGCATTGGCTATTTTTAACCTAAGAAATTTACACAACTGACAAATAATCTTTCTTCAATTTATTTAAAAAGAGTAATGCATCTACTCAGACTCACTTTACTGACAATCCTGTTTCAAAATATGATGAGAATATGAATTGATTTTAAGTCTATAGGTTGTTGTCTTTAGAATCTATAAGTAAGGCAAGAAATGCCAAGAACTCCATCATATATGAATGCAGAAACTACCTATGTGAACAATGTGACTGAAATCACTGTTTTTATACTACTTGGATTCACAGATGATGTTGACATGAACATATTTTTATTTATCTTATTTCTTGCAATATATGTTGTAACTCTGATTGGAAATCTGGGTTTGGTTGTATTGGTCATTGAGGATTTACGGCTCCACAACCCCATGTACTATTTTCTGACTGTTTTGTCATCTTTGGATGCCTGCTTTTCTACAGTACTGACACCCAAAATGTTGGCCAATTTTCTTTCAAAAGATAAATCCATTTCATTTGTTGGATGTGCAACACAGATGCTTCTCTTTGTTACATTTGGAACCACGGAATGCTTTCTTTTGGCAGCAATGGCTTATGACCGTTACTTGGCAATCTACAGCCCACTTCTGTATGCAGTAAAAATGTCGCCGAGGGTCTATGTACCACTCATTATTGCTTCATATACTGGTGGAATTATGCATGCTACAATACACACAGTGGCTACTTTTAGCCTTTCTTTCTGTGCATCCAATGAAATTAGGCATGTCTTCTGTGATATTCCTCCATTGCTTGCACTTTCTTGTTCTGACACCCACTTAAATCAACTTCTGCTCTTCTTCTGTGCAGGATCCATTGAACTAATCACTATCTTCATTGTCCTCGTCTCTTATGGATTTATCCTGTTTGCCATTCTGAAGATTAATTCAGCTGAAGGAAGGAGGAAAATATTTTCTACATGTGGAGCTCACCTAACAGGTGTCTCCATTTTTCATGGGACAATCCTTTTCATGTATGTAAGGCCTAGTTCCAACTACTCACTTGAACAGGACATGGTAGTATCAACATTTTATACCATTGTGATTCCCATGCTAAATCCTATCATCTACAGTTTGAGAAACAAAGATGTAAAAGAAGCACTGAGAAAGTTACTCAAGAGAAAATTGATTCATGAATGAAACACATTTTAAAATTGATTGGAGTAAACCTAAAACTCAGGTTAGCTTATATGTGTATCATATATAAATATCATTCACATTGTATATCTAACATTCTCCAAAATATTAAGTAATCTTGAATATGGTGTGTAGGAATGTGAATATATGATTTATAGAGCTACATTATCTTTAAATGAAACATATCAGTTAATTATTTATGTATATATGATCCTATTATTATTCAAATTATTCCATCTTTGTTGGGTATGTCAGAAATTATTTATTTCTTATAAGGATTATGTTTGGAAAACAGAAAATTAATATAATTCCTCTTACTTTCTTGTAAAATGTTGCTGAAGCATCATATTTCCTAATATATTACAAACTTTTGCTTTGTACATTATTTTGTGCACTATTGACTTTAAATTATAGGCTTATTTATATCAAAGTCTTTTCTTTCAACTGTAAAACCAGAGAGATGGAATAAAAACTCTAAAATTAATGCCTAGACTATGTAGTAATGTTATTGGAAAGATTTCCATATATTAGCCATGCAAATGAAAGTATAGATTAAACATATCATCTTCAATTGGCTTTTATAAGTTTCTATTTGTTTATCACTACAGTTGGCCTGACTTAATGAAATAATAATTTCTTTAACACTAAAAGTCCTTGCCCAGTTCCCAAACCTATCTTACACTATGTATATAAGAAATGATCTTGCATTTGTTATAATTCCATAAAGCATACTCCTACCCAATAAAAGCCCCATAATATGGAGAAAACATTAACTTTAATTCAAAAATATATTTGTCATATTCAGTTTTCTGTATTTATTTCTATTCCAAAATGTATATTGTTTCCAAAGAGATCACTTTTCTGTGTTCATACCAGAAAATGGCAGCATATTTAATCAAATAAAGTTTTGAATCTGCAGAAAAATTCTCATTCCTCCATCAAAAAGCCTGTCACTCTAATAAAGATAAAGAGTAGCATATAAAGTTAGTGACAGAATAAATAGCAATGGTTATGGTAATGCTTTTATATTTTAACTACAAATTTGCTCAGAATTAAAATCAAGAAGACAATCACTTAAACATTAAAGATGACTAGAACCACTGGGCTATTATCATAGTATATTTTGTACAAAAATTATATTGATTAGTGAAAGACAGTAATGTAAATTATAGAATCAAACAGTGGAATACCCTTGAACGTGAAGAAGAGATGCTTTGTTAACTAATATGATGACCTTGAATGAGGTGTGTGAACTTGTTTTGCTCTAGCTTCACCACTCCTCATTGTTGGTCTCCGAGTACATAATAGAGGCCCTGCTCTCAGTGGGTAGGACAAATCTAGTGGTCTTAGAGTAACCCAATTGACAGACAGAGAAATGTTGAGAATTTAAGATGGTAATAAATTCCATGGAATGCAAATTAAATATAAAAATGAGGATGGATAATACAATTTTAAATAGGGTAGTGAAGAAGAATCATTTATTTTTTTATTCGATATATTTTTATTTACATTTAAAATGATTTCCCCTTTTCTGGCTTAAAACAAGCAAACATGAAATAAAAATTGCAGTTGTGTTCAAGCAAAAAAAATCAGAAAGAAGAAAAATAGAAATATTCATACAGTACAAGGACAGTCTTCAGGTGAAAGAGGGATGAGTTAGCATATGAAAAGATTAGAGTCACTGCTGTTTTCTACCATGAAACAAATGGGAAGATTTTTCCTTTTACTATTCATGTGATGAGAATTATAATGAGTCTGTGAAAGAAAATAAAACTCACAATTTAACAGTATAGTTTTGCTAAATTGTTGAAATCTTTATCTAAAATTATATTTTAGAAAATGAAATAAGATGCTTCATCAATAAATTTCCATAAGGAAATGTAGGCCCTCTGTCTAATACAGTAACAGAGGAAATGTCAAGTAGAATCTACACGCAGTTCTTATTTTCAATCACACTTTCCTAATGTTTGGAAGTAATAAGAATATTCTATCATAAGTCTTAAATTTTTTCTTGAACCATAAGAATAACATTAAGGACTGGAGGACATCTTTCCTTTGAGAGGTTTTTATTATAGCATGATTTAACTCTATACAATTTTTTGAGATTGTAATATTATTATATTTCTCAATTTCCTTTTGTTCCTGCAAACTCTTTCATATGGCTCCCCCAACTCTTTCAAATTTATTACCTTTTTAAAAATATTTCATTACATGAATATGTATATGTATATATATATATATATTCATCAATATAAATTGTTCATTTATTTAAAACTGCTTACATGTATACTTTAAGGAATAACCATTTGGTACTGAATAGACAATTGATATAATTTTTCCACAAGAAGACTTGTTATTCACTTTTTTTAGCATGTCCATTGGCATCTTCCTTGTTTGGTCATGTTTACAGAGTTTTGTTGGTGATACTATTGAAGTTAAAAATTCATAATGTGAAACAAACTCTCACAACAAACTCATTGATCTTCTGTCTCTTACTCTTTTCTGCCTCGTCTTCTACCATGTTCCCTGAGATTTGGGTTTGGCAAGGTTTTATAGACATATCCATTAGTACTGAACTTTTACAATTATGTATATTGATTTGTTGTGGTTTTCTGTAGTGGTCCTTGTCTGATGCAAAGAGAAGTTTCCTTGATGAGGTTTGAGAATTGTACTTATCTATGGATTTAAGAGGAAATGTTTATAAGTTGTTGTTAGGGATTATTTTGGCTCACTAAAATAATGATTCTAGATTCTTCTCTAATCATCACTGGTACTGAGTACTTAGGCAGGTGGTTTTCCAGTTTTTGAATGGGTCCTAAATCCAATTAGAGAGCTGTGGATTAGTACCAAGCTTTGTGTGTCATTTCTATACCCATACGTTGTTTTTGGGGTGTTGGTAATTAATATGACTCATAGGCACCATAGCTGGGTAGAATTCTTGGTTGCCTCCCACCTTTTTAAGAGTAATTGTGTTTGAAAATGTGACTTCTTCCCTCTGCCCAGAAAGGCAAAATCATTTGGAATGTAAACAGAGAATATAGAAAAAAAAAAAAAAGAAAGAAAAAAATGTGACTTCTTCCAGATACAATGTTAGGTTGGATGTCTTTAACTATAGGACAAAACCACAGTATTTGTTTGTTAATTATCATTAAACTCTTGGTAGGAAATATGTATAGTCAAGTCAATTAAGACACTGCTCCCTCTTGTGGAATGTGAAAGAAACTCGTGTATAGGATTAGATTCCAAAAATGTTCTCCTCTTCCACAAGACAGATCCATTACCTGAGTATCCACGCCACTGTGTTCCCTTTGGTTAACTATGGTAGGAATATGAGAAACCACCTCAAAGACTTCTGACATGTAAACAGCATTTGGAATTACATGTGCAACACCTCTTCCTACAGAAACTATACTTGTACTAAAGTAACTATTTGTAGAGAAATAGTTTTGTTTTCCTGTTAAATGATAGATAATTTTGCTCTCAAACAAAGCAGGTAAAGTGTTCTATATCCATCTTGTGTTTAAAAAGTAACTATCCACCAAAAACACAGGTCGTCTTCTTCAAGAACATACATTTAGAATCTGTTCTGCTGCCTTTGTGTAACAGACACAGACCTAGACATACCCAGGAAGAAAGATATAAAATCAACTGTCACGATTGTGGGCAAGTTTTTAATCACTAATTGATATGGGTGGGAGCAACCCACTGGGGACAGTGTCAACCCTCAGCAAGTTGGCGTGGTCTATGTAAGAGAGGCTGCTGAGCAAACAAGTACGCAGCATTCCTAAACAGGTTCTGCCTCAATTCCTGCCTCAACTTCCCTCCAAAGTGGATAATAATCTATAATCCAAATAAACTATTTTCCACTAAGTTGCTTTTGGGCAGTGTTTCATTACAATAACAAGACTAGAACAGGGTCAATTTCTACATACTCTCTTTGGGCTTTAATCTGACTATTTGCCTATATTTTGTGTAAACAAGCTATTATAAGATCCTTCTCATCGTGGAATCACTTGGGACCCTGATAATTTCTGCAGTGTTGATCAGCCTAACTCACACTCTCACCTCTCATTTCTTACCTCTCCATCTCTTCCATCACAGGTAGAGGGAATATTATTTTTAAAGGAAATAAAATAACTTTATCTTAATTATGCACACAAAAAGAGTATGTGGCAGTTTTCAGTGCCATGAAAGCTATACTCAGAGAAGAAGCATTCAGTTTACTTCCAGCTTAGGGAACTATAGATCTTGCTTCAGATGTTCATAATGCCTTTGGCAAGGAGTTAGTTTAGACCTCTGAGAATAATAGGAATAGATTGTGTGTTTTGGGAGTCACTTCAACAACCTTGACTCAAAAGAGGGCTTGTCATGTCCCCTATTGAATCTTTTTTTTATGTGGTTTTGAATTTTTATAAAAGTATTGATAACCCCATTGGAAAAAAGTTCATATATATATATATATATATATATATATATATATATATATATATATATGTGTGTGTGTGTGTGTGTGTGTGTGTGTGTGTGCGCGCACATATACCATACACACACACAAACACACACAGAGATAGATAGATAGGCATATATAGATATAGAAACATATACACATATATATAGAAATATATATAGAAAAGATAGATGATAAATAGATATATAGATGTATAGATATATAGATATATAGACATACATAGATATATAGATATATAGACATATAGACATATAGACATATAGATATATAGATGTATAGATGTATAGATATATGGATATATAATTATATTGATATATAGATATATAGATATATATAGATGTATAGATATATAGATGATATATAGATATATAGATACATTACAGACAACCAGAAGTTTTGGTCAGGAAAACAGGAAGAGTGGCAACTTTGTGAAGTGGGAAAGAGGTAAGTACTGAAGGAGAATTAAGGAAAATAGTAGGATACAAATGTTTTGATTGGAAAATTAGAAAAAGTGGGCTTTTCAGGGAGGGTCAAGATAAGTAAATAAAGAAGAATGAGAAAGAATAATACAATAACAAGGAATCTGAGAGATTCATGAGGAATCAGAGTATAAAATATCTTAAATAATTCCTTTTTACTTAATTAAAATAAAATTTGCATTTGGCTGGAGTCTACCAGGAAAATAAGTGGTATAAGTAAACTTTGTTTCTATTCAATATATTCAATATTATTTGGCAAAATAATTATAGGCATCACATATCCATCAGTTAATGAGAAGCAAATTATCAATTTATTTTTTTCTATGCTGCATTATAGTCTTCCATCTCTACTTGACCCCAATCCACATGTATGAGTTTGTATGTATACACATGTGTTTTTGTATATGTGTGTGTGTGTGTGTGTGCGTCACTGTCTATCTGTCTATTTTCTCTCTAATTCTTTCACTCTACCTTTCTTCATAATTTGGATAATACAGCTGAGGCTTAGTGAACCAATAAACAAAAGTTCTCAGTGTGTAGAAAGACAGTTTGTGTTGGTAAACAAATTGCTAGACTAACTTATTAGGGTAGGTGGGGGGAGCAGTGAGTGGCAGTAAAAGTCAATTTTAAAGGGACAGGTAAGTGGGGGAGAAAAGGTTAGAGCCAGAAATACCTAGATGCTTCTCCAGGCTGTTTGTGTTATTCAGGAATTAGATGTCCTTGCCCAAGGTAGTTGGCCATTTGATGTGTCAGTGGGTGGTCTAATGGCTTTCCTTAAGTTTCTATTTACCTGATAGAGTCATTTTGTTTACTAGAGTCCTTATTTGTAGGACACTGCACTGTCACTAGCATTGCCATTTGGGGGGTGGGGGCAGCTATATAGACATGTCTCAATCCAGTCAGTCCTGAAACATTCTAAAGTGGTCATGGATGTCTTTGAATTTTTTCTACTTACATCTGTAACTTTCTGGTGGTAGAAGTTAAAGCATTGATATACATTATGGATTTACACTAATGGAATACTACTCAGCTATTAAAAACAATGAATTAATGAAATTCTTAGGCAAATGGGTAGAACTAGAAAATATCATCCTAAGTGAGGTAACCCAATCACCAAAGAACATACATGGTATGCACTCACTGATAAGTGGATATTAGCCCAGAACTTTGGAATACCCAAGACCCAATTCACATATCAAATCATGCCCAAGAAGGAGGAAGGAGAATTCCTGGTCATGGAAATGTTTGATGCAGTAGTGTTGGGGAATACAAAGACAGGGAAGCAGGAGGTAGTTGATTGGGGAACAGGGGAAGGGGAGAACCAGTAAAGGGGAAATCTTTTCAAATGTAAATAAAGAATATAATAAAAAATTGAAGAGAGGAAAAAGACTTGTTATATGTATTGTTTTTATTTTTTTAAAAATATACAAAATAGACAAATACCAAACAAATTTTAGGCAACACCAATAAAAAAAACAAAAATCATTTGTAGTATTTACATATACCATTGATATAGGAAAAAGTTTGAAAATCAATTAAGAAAATACAAAAGTATAAAATATTTTAAAGATTTAAAGAAATTAGCTGTTATTAATTTTTAAAAGTTGTTAACTTATTAACTTCTAAATTAAAGAATCACATTTTAATTGTAATGGTCAAAATCATTATGAGAAGCAAAATATAAATTTATAAATAAAACAAAACCTTCAAATCTTTTTAAAGATTATTTCAGTAGAAAACATTAAATTTTATATTTAAATAAGAAGAAATTAAAATTAGAGTTCTTTGTAACTTTATTACAAACAATAATGGTAACATTGTTTTTGTAGCTCCAACTGACCAATATTCCTAGGAGTCAGATCATTACACTCACATGTCTTAGTCTTGTTTTTTAGGTTTTGGGTTTTTGTTTTTGTTTTTGCATCCTATAGTACCAGGACAGAGAAATGTGAGGGGGTGATTGGAGAATGGGCAGAGGGAAGAAGATTTATGGGACTTATGGGGAGGGGGTATCCGGAAGAGGGGAATGCATTTGGAATGTAAACAAAGAATACAGAAAATAAAAAACAAATAAGGCAAAGGACACTGTCAAAAGGACTAAACGTCAACCAACAGATAGGGAAAGGAACTTCACCAACCCTAAATCCTACAGAGGGCTAATATCTAATATATACAATGAACTCAAGAAGAAAGACACCAGAGAACCAAATAACCCTATTAAAAAGTGGGGTACGGAGCTAAACAAAGAATTTTCCCATGAAGAACGTCAGATGGCTGAGAAGAACCTTAAGAAATGTTCAACATCATTAGTCATTAGGGAAATGCAAATCAAAACAACCCTGAGATTTCACCTCACACCAGTCAGAATAGCGAAGGTTAAAAACTCAGGAGACAGTAGGTGTTGGTGAGGATGTGGAGAAAGAGGAACACTTTTCCACTGCTGGTGGGGTTGCAAATTGGTACAACCACTCTGGAAATCAGTCTGGCAGTTCCTCAGAAAACTGGGCACATCACTTCTGGAGGATCCTGCTATACCACTCCTGGGCAAATACCCAGAGGATTCCCTGGCATGGAATAAAGACACATGCTCCACTATGTCCATAGCAGCCCTGTTTGTAATAATCAGAGGCTGGAAAGAACCCAGGTGTCCCTTAACGAAGGAATGGATACAAAAAGTGTGGTATATTTACACAATGGAGTACTATTCAGCCATTAGAAACAATGAATTCATGAAATTCATAGACAAATGGATGGATCTGGAGAACATCATACTAAGTGAGGCAACCTAGTCTCAAAAGACCAATCATGGTATGCACTCACTGATACCTAGAAAAGTAGAATACCCAAGACATAATCCACATATTAATTGATGTCCAAAAGGAATGGAGGGGTGGCCCCTGGTTCTGGAAAGACTCAGTGCAGCAGTATAGGGGAATACCAGAACAGGGAAGTGGGAAGGGTTGGATGGGGGAATAGGGGGAGGGAAGAGGGCTTATGGGACTTTCGGGGAATGGGGAGCCAGAAAAGGGGAAATCATTTGAAATGCAAATAAAAAATCGACTAAATAAAAAAAAATCTTTACTCTATTAAGTCAGAGAGTCAAAATTTTCCATCAGCAATTACATTTGAATAGAACTTAAAATCAAAAGAAAGAGATGCAATAAAATAAGGCAGTTCTCTATGGCTTCTTCATAAGTCACAGGAAAACACATTTTTCAAATACTTTCCAGGGACACACACTGGAGTTGTATTGCATGAAGATTTTATTTTGTGTGAGTCTGTGTCTGGTTTGTGTGCATGTGTGTGTGTGTGTGTATGTGTGTGTGTGTGTGTGTGTGTGTGTGTGTGTGTGTGTGTATGTATGTGTGTGTCTGGTACGGCTAAGTGCCTGTGAGATCAGGAACCCCTAACAGCACCTTAAGCTGCTAAGACTCCTCTCGAGCTGAAGTTACAGGATTGAGTTGTAAGCTACCTGATGTCAGTGCTGGAAAGTGCTCTTGGGTCCTTATCCATAGCAATGTGTGTTACTAATTGCAAAACCTTCAATGCCAGAGGAAATAGCCTTAAACATTAATACACTAATAATCTAAACCTAAAACATACTAAATCTAGAGTTTAAAACTCAATCCCTGTTTCAAAAACAAGACCACTTAACTATTTAGTGGATTCCTTCTTAATATCAAGAAACAACTGTCCTTAGTCTCATTACATAAATGCTATTGCTTCATAATTCTCTAAAATTACAGCATATATACAATATAATTTTAAGATTAAAGATCATTGTTTCTCATTTTCCATAGTTTTCTTGAAACCAAAGAGATTTAGACCACAGATTTAATACATATTTTATTATTTCATATTATTATTATAATGTAGATTCCTAAAATGTTTTCTCAGTAATATCTAAGATCAAGTTATATTATTCAAAGCACAGCTCCATACAGGTTTAAATAAAACATACAATACATTTTGATAGAGACCAAGGAAAGACTTTACTGAAAAAATAGAAAGAGAAAATTCCAATGCTGGGTACAACTTCTATCTTTACTACCTGGAGTCCACCCTTTTCTTTATAACCCTACAGAAAGCATTTTTTACTTCTTTGTTTCTGAGACTATAAATGAGTGGATTCAGCATGGGAATCACAATGGTGTAGAAAACAGAAGCCACTTGGTCCTTTCCCAAGGAGTAGGATCTTTTTGGTTTCAAGTAAGTGAAGATCATAGTACAATAAAATATGGTGACTGCCAGGAGATGAGAGGCGCAAGTGGAAAAGGCCTTTTGCTTTCCAGAAGTAGAACTGATTTTCAAGATGGTAGAGAGAATAGATGCATAAGACATTGATATGGTGAGAAGAGATAGCATTAGAGTTGAACCAGAGACAATGATTATTATCATTTCAATGACATAAGTATCACTGCAGGACAGGGCTAGAACTGCGGGTGTGTCACAGAAAAAGTGATTGATAACATGAGAGTCACAGAAATCCGTCCTGCTTAGACATAACATATTGGTAGAAGAGTCTATAGCTCCCATCAAGTAGGAACCAGTGAGGAGGGTATGACATCGTCTTCGGGACATAACAACTGGGTAGTGTAGAGGGTTGCATATAGCTACGTAGCGGTCATAGGCCATAGAGGAGAGAAGAAAACATTCAGCACCAGCAAACAAAACAAAAAAGTACAGCTGGGTGAAGCAACCCATGAAGGAAATGTTCTTGATGGAGGTGAAGAGGTTCTTGAAGGTTTTAGGTGTGATGACAGTTGAGTAACTGAGGTCAAGGAATGACAGATGTATTAGAAAGAAATACATTGGGGTGTGAAGCTGGTCATCCAGATGAATGATCAGCATCATGCCTGTGTTCCCCAGCACAGTGACCAAGTATATCAGGAGAAACAGCACAGCAAGGACTTGCTGTATCTCTCTGGAATCTGTCAGTCCCATGAGGATGAAGTCAGACTCTCTTGTGTAATTCCAGGTGTTCATTGTGAATGACCCTAAAACTAAAGAAATCAAAGATAATAATCAGCTTGATTAACTTTAAAAAAATAGTTTTCTTTAAATGTATATGCTAGTGTTTGTTGTTTGGTTGACTTGATATTTCTTTTCAGTATAAGGATGAATAATGATTGAAGATTGATAGAGGTAAAAAGTCATATTTGTCTAGGACACGGTAAGAGGTGGCATAATTCATGTTTTTAATTACAATGGTAGTATTCTAAATTGTTTCCTTTAATAACACCTTAATTAGTATCAAATATTTGTCCCTTCGTATTGGCATGCATCCACTTTAAATGAAGAATCTAAGAAGGTAAAATAACTTTTCAGAACTGAGTTCAACTCTTTGGTGTTTTCTGTATATATAGTTTTGCTCAAAGGATTTGTATTCCCAAGAAATGTATAATTTATAGAAAATAAAAGATAAATTGTTAGATATGGTTGCAGATATGAATTAGTATTTTCATATGTTAAAAAAAATTATTCAAAGTCACAAATAAAGAGACTTTATTCCAAATGAGGTTTTTGAACATGCCAGAACTTACCTCTTAATCAAGAGGCTATGCTTGGAAAACAAACTCCCTCAAAGCAGAAAGTGCACTAGCCAGAGGGCTTCTGGTCTTATTCTCATTGGCAAAGGTCTATCTTCACAATCTTTCAGTACTGGTTAGCTTAAAATGAGCCCTGCCAAGGAAATGAAAGAAAGCTAAGAGCGCACAACTACTTAAAATTCCTAGAATTATCAGGGTTTTGTGTACACAAAATATTTACAATGTGTGTGCTGAGATGAAGGGGTAGAGCATTTGCATTATCATCTTACACTTTACAGTGGGAGCAAAAAGATTTGTATTTCTCGTAATTAACATTAATTTTGTTTTATAATATTTCAAAAAGAACATTTACTATTGATTTCAGGTATGGTATCATAAAATGTGACATTTCACTTCATTATCCTTCTGCTCCCTTTTAATTAAAGTACATTTAAAGTGGAGATGAAATTGAAAATATTACATCATATAATGTCTATTTAGTAAATTTATAACTCATAGATTCTATTATTATTATTATTATTATTATTATTATTATTTTATGACTACAGGGGAAACCTTTTAATTTTCATTTTATAAAGATGAGAAATGTAAAGTTTTAAAATAAAATGAATTCCAAATGACAATGTGAGTCTAATGATATTTAATATAGGCCATATTAATTATTTGTCACTGCAGTAAATAAACTGAAGTGTTTGATTTTGCTTTAGGTTTATGAGTGTTTTGACTGCATGTATGTCTGTGCATCATATATTTGAAAGTGTATTTAAGTTCCGACAGAAGTCGGAGTTAGATTTTTGGGCACTTTAGTAACAGTCATTTGTGAGCTGCTAGATGTGTGCTCCGAATTGAACACATATCCTCTAGAAGATTAGTCAGTGCCCTTAACCTCTGAACTATATCTTTATCACTTTAATTAAAATCTTAATAAGTACTCATATGGAGCTAAAGCTAAGAGTTTGAATTAAGCATTTTTGAGTGCAAATATGTTGTCACTCAGTAGTAGATTAAGAAATATTTTGCTTCTTGAACATCTTTAATGTTTATGAGTACATAATACTATAGGCATTGCAGTGATGTATGTATTTAATGAAAAATAAAAGAAGCTAAGGAAAGATAAGGAAACTTGTCTGAAGGAAGAACAATTGAAACAGTATGATACTTTCCATAGTTTCAATCCCGGAATTTACAGCGTTTTGAACAAACCAAAGTCAGGTTATGTAACTAATGAACAACACTAGAAAATACCTACAATATAATATTTAGCTCCTGTTTAATCTCAAGATAATTTAAATCTTTACTCACTTTATTGTGGTAAATTAGAGTTATAGATATTATAATACTTGACCCAAGTAAGCCTAATAAAAATTTACTTTTATAGACTTATATAGAATGTAGACCCTGACTGTTGCAACATTTCATTTCTATTTGTGCAAATATGAACACTGTTCAGTTAAGACACAAACAAAATTACCTACAACTATCCAAATAAAGTTGAAGATACTTACTGTGAGGCAAAGATTATAAGGACATTTCTTCCAGAATTATAGTTTATTAATGTTATATCATTAAATTTTCTAGTGTATAAAGTATGAAAACTTTTAAATAACTTGTACATTTCTATAACACTTTTCCCCTGGAATGGGTATTTTTAGATTTTTGTACATTCATTTTATTTTAATTCTCAAAGAAAGCAATCCACCATAGAATTTTGTTTCTTTCTATGCTAAATGAAAATTTCAATGAGTAATCTTTTCTCCAGAGTATGTCAAACATTTGGAAATCCTAAGAGTAGTATAGTACATTGCTTCTTATCCTGATGAAGCAGGTATTTTATATAAGCAACACTGATGATCTTGTCTTTAGGGAACAAATTGCAGGGGAGTATCCTTGGCACATGTTCAAGGTGAAATGTTCAAGGGCAAATGAGCAATAACTTGTTCTGTCAAAATCTCTATCGTGAACCACATATGCACTGGGTCATTGTTACTGATGCTTTATATTGAAAAGTAACTATTTCCTTTTGAATTGACCTAGTTATTATATTGCTTCATGATCACATCAGGTAATTTTCTAGGGTAAGAAGTAATGTTAAAAGAAATATTTACATATTTTAAGGCTCATTTCATTAAGTTGAAAAATAATTTCATTACTTTCAGCATTTGAAAGCATTTATCTCATAGAACAAGATATGCTAATCAAAGAAAAGGTTAAATTGTAACAGATTTCAAAAAATAAACAAATTCAAACCCATTCTTGATATATTTCTTTTTTTTTTTTCATTCAATCTGGTAAAACTTTTTTTTTCTTTTTTTTTATTCGATATATTTTTTATTTACATTTCAAATGATTTCCCCTTTTCTAGCCCCCGACTCCCCGAAAGTCCCGTAAGCCCCCTTCTCTCCCCCTGTCCTCCCACCCACCCCTTCCCACTTCCCCATTCTGGTTTTGCCCTATACTTCTTCACTGAGTCTTTCTAGAAGAAGGGGCCACTCCTCCTTTCTTCTTGCACCTCATTTGATGTATGGATTATGTTTGGGGTATTCCAGTTTTCTAGGTTAATATCCACTTATTAGTGAGTGCATACCATAAGTCACCTTTTGAGTCTGGGTTACCTCACTTAGTATGATGTTTTCTAGCTCCATCCATTTGCCTAAGAATTTCATGAATTCATTGTTTCTAATGGCTGAATAGTACTCCATTGTGTAGATATACCACATTTTTTGCATCCACTCTTCTGTTGAAGGATACCTGGGTTCTTTCCAGCATCTGGCAATTATAAATAGGACTGCTATGAACATAGTAGAGCATGTATCCTTATTACATGGTGGGGAATCCTCTGGGTATATGCCCAGGAGTGGTATAGCAGGATCTTTTGGAAGTGAGGTGCCCAGTTTTCGTGGAACCGCCAGACTGATTTCCAGCGTGGTTGTACCAATTTGCAACCCCACCAGCAGTGGAGGAGTGTTCCTCTTTCTCCACATCCTCTCCAACACCTGCTGTCTCCTGAATTTTTAATCGTAGCCATTCTGACTGGTGTAAGGTGAAATCTCAGGGTTGTTTTGATTTGCATTTCCCTAATGACTAATGAAGTTGAGCATTTTTTAAGATGCTTCTCTGCCATCCGAAGTTCTTCAGGTGAGAATTCCCTGTTTAACTCTGTACCCCATTTTTTAATAGGGTTGTTTGGTTTTCTGGAGTCTAACTTCTTGAGTTCTTTATATATATTGGATTTTAGCCCTCTATCTGATGTAGGATTGGTGAAGATCTTTTCCCAATTTGTTGGTTGCCGATTTGTCCTTTTGATGGTGTCCTTTGCCGTACAGAAACTTTGTAATTTGATGAGGTCCCATTTGTCAATTCTTGATCTTAGAGCATACACTATTAGTGTTCTGTTCAGAAATTTTCTCCCTGTACCAATGTCCTCAAGGGTATTCCCCAGTTTCTTTTCTATTAGCTTCAGAGTGTCTGGCTTTATGTGGAGGTCCTTGATCCATTTGGATTTGAGCTTAGTCCAAGGAGATAAGGATGGATCAATTCGCATTCTTCTGCATGCTGACCTCCAGTTGAACCAGCACCATTTGTTGAAAAGGCCATCTTTTTTCCATTGGATGTTTTCAGCCCCTTTGTTGAGGATCAAGTGGCCATAGGTGTGTGGGTTCATTTCTGGATCTTCAATCCTGTTCCATTGATCTGCCTGCCTGTCACTGTACCAATACCATGCAGTTTTTAACACTATTGCTCTGTAGTATTGCTTGAGGTCAGGGATACTGATTCCCCCAGAATTTCTTTTGTTGCTGAGAATAGTTTTAGCTATCCTGGGGTTTTTGTTATTCCAGATGAATTTGTTAATTGCTTTTTCTAACTCTGTGAAGAATTGAGTTGGGATTTTGATGGGTATTGCATCGAATCTGTATATTGCTTTTGGCAAAATGGCCATTTTAACTCTATTGATTCTGGCGATCCATGAGCATGGGAGGTTTTCCCATTTTTTGAGGTCTTCTTCCATTTCCTTCCTCAGAGTCTTGAAGTTCTTGTCGTAAAGATCTTTCACATGTTTGGTAAGAGTCACCCCAAGATACTTTATACTGTTTGTGGCTATTGTGAAGGGGGTCATTTCCCTAATTTCTTTTTCCCCAAATCTCTTCTCTTTGTGTGTATACAACACTTACTTGACCACATATATTTCTCTAATGTTATTAACTGAGTCAATATTATATCCTTGATTTATATTCAAAAATTTAAAAGGAAGTTAGTAAATTTAATGAGTGTTGAATAGTACAGAGCATTTATGTATATAAATAATGTCTATGAATATGAAATATATGAAATTTATATGAAATATAAATTTATTTATGTATTAGAGTATAATTAATTTAGAATTACTGGAATAATCTTATATTTTTAACTTCCATATATCTTCAAGTTACATTTAAAATTTTGCAAATATGTTAAGTTATTGTACAGTTATGTAAAATATAAAGGATAATCATAATATATATGATCAGAAGAATTTTCTCTCAATTTCTTTTCATATCATTGATAGTTGTTTCTTTGGCAATGCTTGAAATATTTCCTTTAATTAAAGTAGATTTAAAAGGTATTACTTTTTTCATTTTGAAAAGCATATATTTTTAATATTTTAGTTATGTTAATGTGTGTCTGTGTATCTGTATTGGAGTATGTGGACATATAGGTGGCCTTAAAGAACAGAGGTATCAGATTCCCTGGAGCTGGGGTAGCAGATGCCTCTGAGCCACCAGATCTGGGTACTAGGAACCAAACTCAGGTCCTCTGAAATTTCTGTGCACATTCTTAAATGGTGAGGCATGTTTCAGGTCCTTAAATAGCTTTCCATAAAAACGCATCTGGATTAAGAGGACACCAGATATCAGACTCATGTTTCCCAAGACAAAGGACTGCATCATGGACAAGTTGATTAGATATATGAATACAACTGGTTTTTCAAAAAGAAAAAGCACTCCTGAGAATAGGTGCAAACTGAGGGAGAAAGTTCAAAAAGCAGTGGACCATGAGGTTCTTTGTCCTTCATATGACATCTTCAAAGCATTACCATTTCTGTTTATACAGTACAAATTTCTCTTGAGCATGATCTGTTGTTACATAAAACCCAGATAAGGAAGGGCTTTCTCTACCATGTGGCTTCTTTCATATGTGAATCTGTATATTTTATGCCATGGACCCTACTGTACCATCCTGGTTTCATGTCTATTGCTATTGAACTTATTTAAGTCTTATTTAGGTACTCATAACACTGAGGTCATTTCCTGTCATTTCTAGGAGAAATAATCTCATATTTTCTTGTCCACTGGCTCTTACAATATTTCCAACTCTACTTCCCTGATGTTCCCAAAGTGTGAGGTGTAGGTATTGTATTGTAAATGTGTGATTTGGGGCTGAGCACCTCATGCACTCACTGATATGTGGATATTAGCCCAAAAGCTTGGAATACCGAAGTTACAATTCACAAACCACATGATGCTCAAGAAGAAGGAAAGACCAAACTGTAGATGCTTTGGTCCTTCTTAGAACGGGGAACAAAATACACATGGGAGTAAATAAGGAGACGGCGTGGAGCAAAGATTGAAGGAAAGGCCATCTAGAGACTGCCACTCCTGGGGATCTATCCCATATACAGTCACCAAACCCAGACACTCTTGTGGATGCCAAGAAATACATGCTTACAGGAGCCTGATATAGCTGTCTCCTGAAAGGCTCTGCAGAGCCTGACAAATACAGAGGTGGATGTTCACAACCAACCATTGGACTGGGCATGAGATCCCCAATGGAGGAGTTAGAGAAATCAATGAATGAGCTGAAAGGGTTTGTGATTCCATAGGAGGAACAACAATATCAACAAACCAGAAACCCCAGACCTTCCAGGGACTAAACCACCAACCAAGTAGTACACATGGAAGGACCCATGGCTCCAGCCACATATGTAGCAGAAGATGGGGATCAACAGAAGAAGAGGCCATTGGTCCTGTGAAGGCTAGATTCCCAAGTGTAGGGGAATTTGAAGGCAGTGATGCATGAGTGGGGGGTGTGAGGGTTTACACCCTCATAGACTCAGGGGAGGGGGATGGCACAGGAGTTTTCTGGGGGGACCGGGAAAGGGAATAACTTCTGAAATGTAAATAAGGAAAATATCCAAAAAAAGATAAAAGAGTGCTACAGGAAACCACCACTGGTTAAAATGCAGAAGTTATTAGTTTTTATTTTATGTAAAAATATACTTTAAAGATGGTGAAAAAGAATGCAAATCCAAGAAAACTGAAAATATATTACAAAGCTACATCTAGCACACTGATTGGAAAAGTTGGAGTGTTTTAAAGGGTAGTGCAATGCATTTCAATCAAGTGTCTTATTTTACTTTTCAACAACTGGATAATATCTAACATTCTACTGGTGGAGCATACAGTATAAATATGGTATCCTTAATCATCTAGTGTGAGAATGAATATAAAATCTGGAGTGGTAAGGCAAAAAAAAAATGACTAAAGAATAGAAACAGAAATACTATTGGGTAGAGAGGTAAAAGGAAAATATAAGACAAATGGGTAGAAAGTGGATAAAGAAGATGAATACCTTAAAGTAGCATAAACAGATGTTTACATATTATTTTGGCGAATAGAACCTGTCACTCTCATGAAAAGGAATAAAAGCACCGTTACCCTCTCTGCTAGGTACATAGAGGTAATATAGCAATAACAAGAAACAGGATAATCAGATGTGAAATTTCATTGATACTAGTTAGCATTAATAGGTGAAATCATTTATGGAACAAGGCAGGAATTCACCCATCAATACTTGCATCTCCTTCATAAGACTGAAGATTGAGATAGCATCTTTGCAGCATGTATGCTTGCATACCAGAAGAGGGCATCATATCCCATTATGAGCCAGAATCCGGTGGCTAGGAATTGAACTCAGAACCTTTGGAATGGGAAAATGTACAGAAGGTCAGGAAATTAAACAGAGTTGTACAGCGGGAACTGGGGATCGCCACCAGAAAGTCTCAGATGCAAGGAAAACCAGAGACTCGCAGTACCCAACAGTGATGACATTAGCTGAAATACCCAACCAAGAGAAGTGAGAACCTGTAGAGTCCACATCTAGAGATGAGGCATGGTCCCTGGTTGAGTGATGGGTCCACCAACCCATCTCAAAAATTTTAACCCAGAATTGCTCCTCTCTAAAGGAAATACAAGACAATGAGTACAGCAGAGACTGAAGAAAAGGCCATCCAGAAACTACCACACTAGGGACCCATCTCATATACAGCCAACAAACTCAACCACTACTGCTGATGCCAAAAAGTGTTTCCCTAATATAGCTGTCTCCTGAGAAGCTCTGCCAGAGGGTGACCAAATTCAGATGCAGATTCTTGCCATCAGACTAGGCACCCAATGGAGGAGTTAGCAGAAGGATTGAAGGAGCTGAATAGATTTGCATACCCATAGGAAGAACAACAACATCAACCAACTAGACCTCCCAAAGATTCCAAGGACTAAAACACTAACCAAAGAGTACCATTAAGGGACACATGGCTCCTGCTGCATATGTAGCAGAGGATTGTCTTTTGTGGCATCAATAGGAAGAGAGTCCCTTGGTCCTGTGAAGGCTTGACACCCCAGCATAGGAGAATGCTAGGGCTGTGAGGTACAGATGGTGAGTGGATGGAGGAATACCCTCATAGAAGCAGTAGGGAGGAGTGATGGGATAGGGGAGTTTGTGGAAATGAAACCAGGAAGGTAGATTGTATTTGAAATGTAAGTAAATAAAATAACCAATAAAAAAAAAAACAAAATAGAATGAAGATTGAATCTCTTTATAAGATGTTTATTTAAAACGTAAAGTCGTGATAACCCCAAACCAGGTGAGTTTAATTAGGTAAGGTCATAAGCAGAGTCTATAAATCATTGGGCACTCATTTCCTCATCCTAAACTTTCACAAAGGAAAAATAATTTAATAATGTTGGTTATTGTGCCAAATTTAACCAGTGAATAAAATATTTCAACAATATCAAAGAAACAAATTTTTAACACACTTAATAATGTTGTGGAACTTTATTATAATGGCTTTTGTAACACCAAATATATATATATAAATAAATATAGGTAAAACTTTACTGATTGTATATGACACTAGACTAAAATAATGTAGAAATTTTATAAGTCAACTGAGCATAAGTCTGTAAATCTGGTCCACAAAGCATGTATTACATGTAAGTGGTATAAAACTGGAACTGTTACAGTTAAATGAATCAGTAGCCTGTTCCTACAAGACCAAAGTTGGCTCTAGCACCAAAGTGATAGCCAAGAACCATGTTTAACTCCAGTGTCAGAGATGGAATGTCCTTTTATGGTCTTAAAGTATACCAGGTACACATAAGTATTGTACATATATACAATTATCCAAAACAATCACATAGAAAAGAATCTGTACAAAAGAATGTTTATGCCTTAGTGTCATGATATGTTCATTGAAATGTACACAGATGTAATTTAATTGTTATATATTTTTATTAGATGAACAATTTATAAACTGAAATGACCTCTTAATGAATTTAGTATGTCCCATAAAGAAATATTAATTCACATTTCAAGTTCTAAAACATTATAGTATCAATAATGTTGTGTTATATTTTTTGAAGTTACTCTATTTTCTAACTATTAAAACAACTATTTGAACTTATCAAGGTATTTTCAAATTGCAATGGACATGATTTTTTTACAGGAAGTTTTTTCTGTGGATGACTCTCAGAAGAGCATTTTTCACATCTTTGTTTCTCAGACTGTAGATAAGTGGGTTCAGCATGGGAATAACAATGGTGTAGAATACAGATGCTACCTGTGCTTGGGTGAGGGATGATGTGTTATCAGGTTGCAAATAGGTGAAAATCAAGGAGCCATAGAAGACAGTGACCCCTGTGAGGTGAGAGGCACATGTAGAAAAAGCCTTCCACCTGCCAGCTGCTGACTGTATCCTAAGAATAGCTGAGATGATGGTCACATAAGTGAAGGTGATGATGAGAAGAGAACTGAGGAGTGTGAACCCAGCTAGAACAAAGATCACCAATTCTGTGCTGAAGGCATCTATACAGGACAGGGCTAAAAGAGCTGTGGTGTCACAAAAGAAATGATCGATGTAGGGATCACAGAGAGGCAGACTGCTTATCACACATATGGATATGAGAGAATTAGTGAAGCCTATCATGTATGGGAGTGCTGCCAGCCAGTTGCACACCTTCTGGGACATAATCACAGAATATAGTAAGGGATTGCAGATTGCTACATATCGATCGTAAGCCATGGATCCCAGAAGGAAGCACTCACTACACACCAAACCAACAAAGAAATACATCTGAACAAAGCAACCTACAAAGGATATTGATTTCTGTGTGGACTGGAAATCAGCTAGTGCTTTGGGTGTTACAATGGAGGAATAAAATATGTCAATGAATGCTAAATTGCTGAGGAAAAAGTACATAGGCGTGTGAAGCTGAGAGTCTATTCTAATTAACAAGATTAACCCAATGTTACCCCACACAGTGAATAAATAGACGAAAAGGAATATTAAGAACAGACTGACTTGTAATTCTGGGCGATCTGAAAATCCACTGAACATGAAGACTGTCACTGTTGTGAAATTATTCTCTGTCATGTTTTTATGATGTAACCACTGACTTAAACATGAACAAACAGGGAGAAAGTTAAAGAAACACTAAAGACCAAAGAGCCAACAATCAGTGAATGCTTGTCCTCCAGCACTGAGAGCAAAATGGATAGGTAGTAAATGATGAAAATTGATGTTACATAGTTTTTATTAATTTTAATTTAATAATTGTTTATTTGTGTGTGTATGTGTGTGTACCTCAGTGAAGATCCCTGGAAATGAGACAGGATTGTTGGATCTGGATGAAGTTTCATGTTGAGGGGAGGAGCTTGATGTGGGTAGTATTCACCAAATGCTGGTCGACAGAAGAAGCATTATGTGCACTTAACCTCTGAGCCACATCTCCAGCTTTGGACTCATTTTAAAGAAAATGTAAGATGTTACTATATATTGAAATGAATGGTTATGCAGGATTTTTAATGTTTTAAAACATCAAGACATTGTGTTTGCAATAGTTACAAGAAACTTCTGCTAAGTTTCATTATATTCTACCCAAGTCTATATTGGGACAAAATTTTATTCCTATCAATTTATTTATTGGAATCAATTATATTGTAGCCTTAGGAAATATAATGCCTTTAAAAAGAAACTTGAAGAAAGAAAGCATAAGTCATGCATTTAAGTATAATGTTATGTCACACCCTTACTGTTATAGACAAAATGAAAACATCCAATATTGTCTCAGAATCAGTACATTTCTGTTAGTTTTCATATTAGAAAACTATAAACACATAGTTCAAATTGTATTTGCAAACAAAATTCTTCATGCTTCTGTATTTTCTGTCACTTGTAATTTCTGTCCATTGGTGATTTAAATAAGACCTGTTGCAGATTTCAATTTAAAACATAGTTCCAATTCTTTTACCTGTGAAGGTACAAGACATGACTATATCCAATTATAGCACACATGACATCAGGAAGTAAGTTCATTGTTCAAGAGTAATTCCCAATGCAATGAGGAAAATGCTGAAAACAAATATTTAAACCAAAGACTTAGAAGGTGATCTCATGAAAATGGGAGAAGGTACATTTTTATGCACTGACAAACACATAAGAAAAAGTCAAAGTAGCATGCACATAAAGCAAATTTGTTTCTATATTTAACACATCATGCCAAAGCTACTTGAATCATGTTTATTCTACATAATCATTTAATGCACCTCATGCCCCCAAATGTTCCTATTTATTTATTCATTATTTATTTATTTATGTATCTATTTATTATAAAGAAGTTGATAGCCCTTGGTCCTGTGATGGCTTGATGGCCCAGTGTTGGAGAATGTTAGGGTGGTGACACAGGAGTAGGTGGGTGGGTTGGGGAGCACCCTCACTGAAGCAGTGGGAGAGGAGATGGGAGAAGGGGTTTGCTTGCAGAGGGAAAACCTGGAAAGGGAATTAACATTTCAAATGATGGCAAGAAATGCTTGCTGAAAGGACTCCAATATGGCTATCTCCTGAGAAGTGCTGTCAGAGCCTGACAAATACAGAGGCTGATGCTCTCAGCCAACCTTTGGACTGAGCACAGGGTTCCTAATGGAGGAATTAGAGAAAGGACTGAAGGAACTGAGGGAGTTTGCAACCTCTTAGGAAAAACAAAAATATCACCTTGTCCCCCACCCCCCCAAGCTCCCAGGGACTAAACCATTAACCAAGAAATACACATGGCTTCAGCTGAAAATGTAGAGGAGGATTGCCTTGTCAGGTATCAATGAGAGGAGAGGTCCTTGATCCTAGGCTTGATAGATGCCCCAGAGTAGGGGAACTGATGGTGGGGAGGTCGCAGTGAGGTGGGTGGAGAAACACCCTCATAAAAGCAGGGGAGGGAGGTTGGGATAGGAAGTTTCTGGGAGGGAGGAACTGGGAAAGGAGATAACATTTGAAATGTAAATAAAGAAAACATCCATTAAAAGAGAAAAATGAAAAATTAGATATATTGTTAAGAAATAATTTGTGAAGCAGTATAACCCAATTAAGTAAGCTTAAACAAACACCGGCTTTGGAATTTCTCAGAAAGCATCCAAAGTGTCACTTCCAAAGTCTGTGTCCTCTTTGTAGGCTACAAGAGCTCTCCCTGAAGTGCTCTATCTGGTCAAAGAACAGATTATATTATCAGAGCACTACACATGGTCCCAGGTTAAAAGAACCTCCTTCATTTAAATCATTCCTCCAGAAGAAAATGAGGACTTTGGGTATTACTTAGCTATTTGGTAAACCTGAGTTGTATAAAAAAATGATATCTCATAAAAGTGTAGTATAAAGGGATCAAGAAAATGAGGCTCCCAGTTACTGTTCCCTGTACTTATGGCATAAAGTTTATTTTGATACTAAAGGATCTTTAGTTCAAGTAGTTTATATAATGATAAAACTTAACAGGGATAAAACTGCAAAACTCTAATCTTATAAAAGATCTCAACTTGTTATAACATGTTAAAGGTAATTAAGATATACAAGTTAATGGTGAGTCATTATCAGTAAAAATGTAATTATTTTCAGAGAAAATGTTTGAGGTACAGAGCAGTTTTTAATCTAACATTATACAGTACTTTGTATATGTTGTCAATATTAAGCCTAAATCAAATAAAGCAGAACAAAGTTAACTTCAGGGATGTTTAATATAAAGTAATACCCAAGTCAGGTATATGAAAATGACTCCAAAAGTTTGATTAGAATGTTAAATTTACAATACAATTACATAGTAGGAGCCACAGATTTAAGTCACTCTATTAAATGCAACACCATTTCACTAAAATAAGTTGCAGGACAAGGATGCTTGGGAAATAAGATCTGCCAGAAATCTGCTGCTTTTGCCTCGAACTCCATAGACCAGACCACCTCTGGCTGCATAGACTTGATTCCTTCTTTCAGTATGCGTCAACCAGTTCTGGTAATATAGACCTGACTCCCCCCCCCCCAAAAAAAATATATCTGTCTTATCTAAAGAATAGTTACTCCTCATGTCTCACATGACAGCGGGATAGATTCCCTTGTCCAGTGAATGATCTTGGAGTGTATACCCATATTCTAAATGCCTCAAACACCAGAGAGGCAAATAAAAATCATTTTATCCTCAGTGTCTTCAAAACTGACATTTAGGATGTGGTTAACAGGAAGCTTCTACATAAGCCTGCCACCCAACTACTATGCAAACTGCATACCAGTTAAATTAGACTTGACCTTTACACTGGCATTTTTTTCTTCTTAGCAAAAGTTAATTTCAGAGTCTACACCATAATTACTCATGTAGCCTGATTGAAGGAGGCTGCCAAGTACTCTGCCATTAAACTCATTATTTTGAGAAGTTATTCAGAATATCCAAGTGTTGTGCTTAATATCTGGCTTTATATTGGTATCGTTAATTAACAATTCTACAAAGTGATAAACTTTCTTAAGAACCTACTGGAACATGCATATTTGTAAAAAGAAAAGTCATCTAGTGTGAAAAGCATAGACAAAATTTTTACAGACTTTTCTACAGACACTTGCCCATGAGTTATGAATACATTATGATGCTTACATGACTTGCATAGAAAGTCTGTTTCTCTTTCTGCAAGCATACATTTACTTCTATATCAATTACTTTTACCTCTTTTGAAGCTCTGAGTTCCATGACTATTTGACATAGTGAATTGGATCCATAACTACCAGTCTTGCTGTTGATGGTGTTATTAAGCACATTTATTTTCCTCTGTTGTTTACCATTGTACATATCACGATATTGATAACTGTAAGTATCTTTGATAATATTTAACAATTTGCTTTTTCATGATGAATTAGAAATAAAATGTAAATTAACTAAGTCAATTATTTTATGACTTTATAGAAATTAAAATACATGTTCTCCCTCAATCTTGTATCCATGTTCAAAATGATTTCCTGCCAGCATATTTATAAATGCACAACAAAGGATTGTCTCTAGCAATCTATACTATGCAGTCTCTGATACGTAGACCTCTTCAAATGCTTAAACCTACCTAATAAAGGAGTTTGCCAATTGTTACAATTGATTTTGATCTCTTGAGGTTTGTGTTTAATTGTACTCTAAGGTCTGTAACTTAATTGCAAAAAAATGTCTCCAATGGAGACATTAATTATTATTGCATGAGGTTTTGGCACTATTTGTCTACCTGTGGCCTTTATATTTTTAAAAACTTTATTAGATGTATTCTTTATTGACATGTCAAATGTTATCCCCTTTTCTCATTTCCCCTCCAAAAACCCCCTATTCCATCCTCCCTGTCCCTCTACCTACTAACCCACACACTCCAGCTTCTCTGTCATGGCATTCACCTACACTGGGGCAAAGAGCCTACTCGGGACCAAGGGCCCCTCTTCTCCATGATGACTGTCCAACAAGGATATCCTTTGCTGCATATGCAGCTGGAGTCATGGGTCCCTCCTTGTGTGCTCTTTGGTTGGTGGTTTAATCCATGGGAGCTCTGAGGCTACTGGTTGGTTCATATTGTTGTTCCTTCTATGGGGCTGTAAACCCCTTCAGCTTCTAGGGTCCTTTCTCTAGCTCTTCCATTGGGGACCCTGTGCTCAGACCAGTGGTTGACTGAGAGCACCCACCTCTGTAATAGTCAGGCACTGGCAGATCCTCTCAAGAGACATCTATATCAGGCTCCTGTCAGCAAGCACGTTGGCATCCATAATAGGGTTGAGCAACACTATAATATTTCAGTTATTGAATTTATATTTAATCTTTTGACTATCTTATTTGTATTTACAAATTCATGAATTTTTGTTAATTTTAAGATTTTTAAAAATTAAAATGTGAAATTATGTGAAAAATAGACTGTTTTGGGTAATGTAATTTTTTATAAAATGTGAGTCTAGGGTAATGTCCATTGGCATATGTTAGCTTTGTGCTCATGTGTATTCCCTAGAGAAATATTTACATTAATCAGGGATAAAATTACAGTTTCTGTCAACTATAAAATGAAGCACTGTAAAGATTTAAAATTTATTTACTTCTAAGCTAAATAAACAAAAGCAATGTGCTAAGACCTTGAGCTATGATTTTCTACTTTATGTCACTATAAGTAAGTAGGGGAGTTTTTAATCTTAACAATCTTGTTCCAAGATTGTTTCCTTAAAACTATGACTATATTTATATATGACATCTACAAAATACAATCCCAAATTTCAAAGAGTTCAGAGTCACTATGAGTTCAAGATCTTTCAGTTCTCTTTCTGAAGCAAATAAAGCCTTCAGCAATACAAAGATGCCTTTCAGTTTTGGAGGGCAACCAAAAGTTATAGCAGAAGCCAATAATGATTTGAGAGTCTATACTCAAATACTTTAGGGTACGGACACACACACATAACAACAATTTAACAAATAAGAATTCAAAAGAGAGTAAAATATAGTATATGGTAGAGGATTTTAGTAAGGAAAAGGAAGGGGAAAATATTGTAATAATATTATAACTAAAAATAAAAGAAATAATTTAAGAGAAGATGCAAAGCTAGTCTATATTATAAATTTCTTAATGAATAAATAAATATTAAATTTCTTTGATATGATAGAGATTTTCTTATACATACATGGATAATAGAAGTGAACATGCTACAGTCATTTTCTTACCAAAGTAAGTATCTGAAGCTGGTAAGAGAATTGAAAACAAAGTTTTGCACCTACTCCAAGATTGAAGGAACATCAGAAAAGTTGGAATGAAGACCTACAAAAGGGAGAAGATGGTGAGGAGGACTGTGCATTACTCTCTTCTGGTATGACATGACCCTGCAATCATGCATACACAGTGGCAGTGACCATCTGCTCTAAACCTGTATATATTAATAAGACAAGAAATTTGGGAGTATTCGAGAACAAATATTAGAAATTTTGAGCATAGAAATTTTGAGCAAGTAATGTTGGAAAAACAAAAAATTAAGGTAATGAAATATTGAATAATATTATAATGAATTGCATAATTGCATGAGACTTTAAAATTAAAAAATAGAAATTTATGTGATTGAAGATATGCTACAAGCAATCCAAAATTTTCAGGAACATTAACAAGAATGTTATTAGAGAAATAAAAATCTTTGAAGTATGTTTGAAATTTGTCATTAAGAACCATAACTATATAAGTAGGAAAAATATCAGGTGATCAAATACATTGAAATTCACATGAGTTGGATTTATGAAGAAGAGTAACAATAACAGAAGGTAGAAGTTTTAAGAAAAAACATAATTAGAGAAATATTTATAAATGATGAGGCAAGGTACAGCATGTATCCTAGGAATTTGACTCTGAGGTAAAACTATAGAGGCAAAATATAATCATCAGGCAGATGAAAGGACAAAGACAGAGCTCTTTCAGTGATTAAAGGCTTTCAGATCCAGCTGACTTCAACAGAAAGGAAGAAGACAAATAATGAACAAGAAGCCTCTGTAAAGAGTAACTGGAGTTTCTTAGTTGTTTCTACTTCTGTTTTTAGATCCAGGATGGTTTTGCTCAGTTCCATCATTTGTTTATTTGTGTTTTCCTGTAATTCTTTAAGAGATTTTTGTGTTTCCTCTTTCATGACTTCTGCAGATGATATAATAGTCTTCCTAAGTGACCCAAAAAACTCCACTAGAGAACTCCTACAGCTCATAAACAACTTCAGCAAAGTGGCAGGTTATAAAATCAACTCAAGCAAATCAGTGGCCTTCCTATACTCAAAGGAAAAGAAGGCTGAGAAAGAAATTAGGGAAATGACCCCCTTCACAATAGCCACAAACAGTATAAAGTACCTTGGGTGACTCTTACCAAACATGTGGAAGATCTGTATGACAAGAATTTCAAGACTCTGAAGAAGGAAATGGAAGAAGACCTCAAAAAATGGAAAAACCTCTCATGCTCATGGATCAGCAGGATTAATATAGTTAAAATGCTTATTTTTCCAAAAGCAATATACAGACTCAACACAATACCCATCAAAATCCCAACTCAATTCCTCAGAGAGTTAGAAAGAGCAACTCTCAAATTCATCTGGAATAACAAAAAACACAGGATAGCTAAAACTATTTTCAACACCAAAAGAAATTCTGGGGAAATCATTATCTCTGACCTCAAGCAATACTACAGAGCAATAGTGTTAAAAACTGCATGGTGTTGGTACAGTGACAGGCAGGCAGATCAATGGAACAGGATTGAAGATCCAGAAATGAACCCACACACCTATGGCCTCTTGATCCTCAACAAAGGGGCTGAAAACATCCAATGGAAAAAAGATAGCCTTTTCAACAAATGGTGCTGGTTCAACTGGAGGTCAGCATGCAGAAGAATGCGAATTGATCCATCCTTATCTCCTTGGACTAAGCTCAACTCCAAATGGATCAAGGACCTCCACATAAAGCCAGACACTCTGAAGCTAATAGAAAAGAAACTGGGGAAGACCCTTGAGGACATTGGTACAGGGGGAAAGTTTCTGAACAGACCACCAATACCATATGCTCTAAGATGAAGAACTGACAAATGGGACCTCATAAAATTACAAAGTTTCTATAAGGCAAAGGACACTATCAAAAGGACAAATCGGCAACCAACAAATTGGGAAAAGATCTTCACCAACCCTACATCAGATAGAGGGCTAATATCCAATATATATAAAGAACTCAAGAAGTTAGACTCCAGAAAACCAAATAACCCTATGAAAAAATGGGGTACAGAGTTAAACAAAGAATTTTCACCTGAAGAACTTCGGATGGCTGAGAAGCATCTTAAAAAATGCTCAACTTTATTAGTCATTAGGGAAATGCAAATCAAAACCACCCTGAGATTTCACCTTACACCAGTCAGAATGGCTAAGATTAAAAATTTATTCAGGAGACAACAGGTGTTGGCGAGGATGTGGAGAAAGATGAACACTCCTCCACTGCTGGTGGGGTTGCAAATTGGTACAACCACTCTGGAAATCAGTCTGGAGGTTCCTCCGAAAACTGGGCATCTCACTTCTGGAAGATCCTGCTATACCACTCCTGGGCATATACCCAGAGATTTCCCCAGCATGTAATAAGTATACATGTTCCACTATGTTCATAGCAGCCCTATTTATAATTGCCAGAAGCTGAAAAGAACCCAGGTATCCCTCAACAGAAGAGTGGATGCAAAAAATGTGGTATATCTACACAATGGAGTACTATTCAGCCATTAGAAACAATGAATTCATTCACTTAGGCAAGTGGATGAAGCTGCAGAACATCATACTAAGTGAGGTAACCCAGACTCAAAAGATGAATCATTGTATGCACTCACTAATAAGTGGATATTAACCTAGAAAACTGGAATACCCAAACATAATCCACACATCAAATGAGGTACAAGAAGAGTGGAGGAGTTGGCCCCTTGTTCTGGAAAAACTCAGTGAAGCAGTATAGGGCAAAACCAGAACAGGAAGTGGGAAGGGGTGGGTAGGAGAACAGGGGGAGGGAAGGGGGCTTGTGGGATTTTCGGGGAGTGGGGGGGGGGGCTAGAAAAGGGAAATCATTTAAAATGTAAATAAAAAATATATCAAGTAAAAAAAAAGAGTAACTGGGAAAGAGACTCAATAGTGAGTGCTAGACAGAGTTGAGCTTAGGCCGACTCTGTTTACAACACAATTTTTATGAAACTATAATAATAAAGAATAGGTAAAATTGTTGGGTTTTTTTTTTTGGTTGGTTGGTTGGTTTTGGTTTTTGATTTTATTTTTAATTATTGTTTTTTGTTTTGTTTTGTTTTGTTTTTTTGGTTTTCTCTCTGTAATAGATCTGGCTGTGCTGGAATTCATTTTGTAGATCATGCTTCACTTCAACTCACAGAAATTTGACTGCCTTTGCTACTCTAGTGCTGAGATTAAAGGTATGTTGGAGAGTTCTGCAAGCATTGAACAAAGGTACTTTTGCATTGTTGAGGAAAGAGACAGGGTTACAGAACCAAAGGTCTAGTGAAAATGTGAGTGCAACCCTACACAGGCATTTTTGGATATAGACTGGGGAGCAAAATATTGCTTCACCACATGTTTAAAACATAAACTTAAAAATGGTCTAGAACTTGGAATTTCTAATGGGCAATGAAACTTAATGACAATATTTTTTCTAAAGCTTCTATTTTTCACAGAGGATGGATCCTAAGATCCATCATAGATTCTAAAATGCATGCTGTTTGAGACCTCAGTTAACGTGGGACCACACCACAAAATCATGTGTGAAGTATATGCCCCCAGACTTCATGTTGCCCTTAATATTTCAAGAAATGTAATGAACCTAATTGCATGTTCATTGATGTTATCATGTAATTTATTTGTATATTTATTATTATTTTTGCTTCGTTTTCCTTTATTTCAATCTCTGATTGGTTGATATGGAGTAGATATAAGAAAGACTGGCTGTACTGACTTTTCCTTGCATGCATATCTGTTATAAAATTCAGCTAATATACTCTCCTTCTCAAAGAGAATATAACTTATTTCTCAAGATATTTTATTCTGTTATATGTTTCTTCACTATGAGTAACTAATTCCACAGGGGGAAAAATATATGTAAAAAAATAGAGTGTTGTCTTAGTTTGAGTTACTATTGTGGCAATGAAATACTATGATCAATACAACACTGGGAAGAACAGGCTTGTTGGGTCTACATTTCCATATCATCTTTCATTATCAGTGGAACTCAGGACCAGAACTCAAATGGGGAAGGAACCTGTAGACGCCATAAGTGATGCTGTTTACTGGCTTTAAATGTTCATCCAGTTTTTATAGAACCTAGGACTACTAGCCTAGGGACTGCCCAGTCCATAATGGGCTGGGGCTTTCTCCTGTCTATCACTAATTAAGAAAATACCCCACAAGCTTGCCTATACCACAATCTTATAGAAGTATTTTCTCAATTAAGGCTCCTCTCTGATGACTCTGGCTATGTCAAGTTAACCAAAAATTAACCAGGACAGATATTTCATCTTGTACAAACTTTCATCATTTGAATATCATTATGAAGGTTAAAAGTCCTATCAACTCAATATTTAAAATGGAGTGTATGGGTCAACTCAAGATGTGTAGTGATAAGCTTTCATTCAGAAGGGTCTCTGTGTATCCTGAGAACTATTATAATTTGTTTTTGAAAATTTGTTTATTACAGTGCACTACAAACATGAATTTTGGTGAGATGTGATACAAATATTTTTATGTAATTATTGTGAAATAAAATGTGGTATATATAGAAACAATAAAGTAAATGTTATTTTAAGTTATATTACATAAGAATTTATACTTGTCAGTGTATGAAAAATGAAAATTCATAGCCATAATTCAAGTTTGAAATTTATTTATCTCTATGCACTAATATTTGAGCTATTTATTATTATAGACACATAAACACAACTTTTATAAGCTTGCAGTCATATTACTAATATTATAAATATGTGAGATAGCATGTTTAATGCGTGCTTCCTTGTGATCTCTAGACAAAGCAGCAATGAGAAGCAAAAATTTTAATGTACTCTGCAACAGGCTAAGAAATATCACATATGAATATAAGCAACACATGGTTCTGAGTATCATTTTTATTTTTAAATAAAATGTTATTTCAGAAGACCATATTATTTTTGCAGAAGTTCTTAAGTTTTGATTTTTGGTGAGGTTCCGTATACTCTGGGGTAATCAATCAATTTGTATTGGTGTTGCAGTAGTTTTATTTAACTGAAAGATATAAGACTTACAAGAGAGAAAAAAAAACCTATGGTTTCTGACTAAATATTCCAATTTCTGCAGTTTTAGATGAAAGATGGTAGAGAAATTATAATAAATAAGTACTGCTTATTAGCATGGATTGGATGAAGGCTTATCTGTAAACATAAATTAGCATGTTTTTGGTATCTCAGAATTGTTATTTTGTCTCAGAATTGAGTCATGACTGACTTGTGGTCCATGCCCAGGTCCTTTGACTTGAGTTGTATCATCCATAAATTGTTTAGGCTTGGGGAGCAGTAAAAAAAAAATGAACATAGATACAATATTTCTTCTGTAATCAGTTCTCCTCATTAATTATGAATATTCATGTGATTTTTCTTCTACTTTCCCCCTCTGTTCTTGAAAAACTATGACAATTCTATTTTAAAATAGCTGACAAAAAATGGAAACAATCTATTATAAAGGACATTATATTTTTCAGAATAATACTTTGAGAAGTACAAAAATGAAAAGTAGATATCAGTGGAATGAAACTAGTTAAGAAAAGACTTATGAGATTCTGCTAGGCATACAAAAACAACAGCAAAAAGACAAAAGCAAACCAAAACACACAAAAACTTCTGTCAGAATGCCCATATTTGTACCTAACACAGAATTCAGTGAAGCAGAGATGGCAATGATACACTCTTTTTGGCATCTTCACACCAGGAAGGAGAGAAAGTAGCATGATTCATGTGGGGTTTTATTGTTGTTAGATAACAAGACAGAGAAGCTCCCTTGCTGTGGAATGAATCACACACTGTGTATGCTTCCTATCTGCTTTTAGTTTTTTCAGTAAACCTTGTTTTTTTATATATGTTTATCCTGTCTACCCTTCTACTATTAAATTAAATGTACGGATGTATATAATTGTGTCTGTAATTGTTGAGAAAGTGGATCCTTTATGTGAGCCCAATGAATATGAATAAACTTTACTTTCTATTCCATCAATATTCTTTTGTCAAATTAAAGCGCTCACATATGTAATTTCAATGCAATTCTTGGAATGATTTGAATCTGCCCTTAAGAGAACTTACAAACTGAGAGATCTAGCTAGGAAAACAATGGGTCCTATTGTACTGGAAAATGATAATCATATAATGGCTTATATGTCACATATATATGGGATAATGAAAATTATAATGAATAATTAATGTTGCTAATAGCATTAAAATTAAAATTCTAACATGAATGCATGTTTGAAAATAAAGACCTTTAAAATATCTTAATTGCCCCTACTTGAAACACTATATGTACTTTACCACTACTTATATGTAGACCACATAGTCTACAGAATTAACAAATGTTTCTTAAACATCTAAGCTATGTTTTACTGAGCAAATATTTTTCTCTTAATCATTCTTCTCATGGCTTCTTTGGCCTCTTCATTTCTCACACTGTATATCAAAAGATTTAGTACTGGCAGCAAAAGTGTGTAAAACACAGATAAGATTTTTTCTGTATCCTGTGGAAAGCTTGAGCTGGTTCCCAGGTAAGTAGATATCACTGTTCCATAGAAGAGAGTTACTACCGTTAGGTGGGAGGCACATGTGGACAAAGCCTTATAACTTCCCCTGGTAGAATGTATTTTCAGGACAGTGATAAGAATTCCCAGATAGGAACTAACTACTATTAGAAAAGTAGTTATAGATGTAGCACCAGAAAGAACAATGAATAAAACCTCACTGTCATGGGTATCAGAGCAGGAGAGCTGAAAAAGCAATGGAATGTCACAGAAATAATGATCAATGACATTGGGCCCACAGAAAGTCAAACTGAGAAGGCTCCTCAAGTGGGTAAGTGAGTTGGCACATCCCAGCAGGTAAGAGGCTGAAACAAGGTAGATGCAAAACGTGGGCGTCATAAGACATCTGTAGTAAAGTGGACTGCAGATGGCATGATACCGATCATAGGCCATTGCAGCCAAGAGGAAGCACTCTGCCGTCAGGAACATGTTGACAAAGGAATACTGTAGAAGGCAGCCATAGTACGAGATGCTGTTTTGTCCTATCAAGTAGTTTATCAGCATTTTGGGAAGAAAGACTGATGAATAGCAGAAATCCAAGAGAGCCAAGTGACTAAGGAAAAAGTACTTGGGGGAATGAAGTTGGTCAGTAGCTAAAATTATCACAATAATCCACAAATTGCCTGCCACAGTAATGACATAAATTAAGAGAAACAGCACCGAGAGAACAGTATTCAGTACAGGGTCCTTGGTCAGACCCAGCAGGATAAACTCACTTATCATAGTTAAATTTCTGTCAGCCATTGATGTCACTCCGTTATAAGAGAGCTGCAAAGAACCAGAGGGAACAAAAGAAATATCCAGAGATTACAGTTTGTAGACATGAAATCACTCTATTAGCACCTTTCAAATCTGCAAAGTTTTCATCATTAAGTAAAAATAATCTGAATTATATTTAAATTATCCAAGTATGAAAAGTTAGCTTTTAAAACCTTTTTTCTTGGCTCTCATCAAGGAATTAAAATTAGTATTATGTGTTATACGAAGGAAAATTCTTGTAGAAACTGCAAAACTTTTTTAGACATAGTAATAATCAAGTATTATTTTTCCCGGTAGAGAGTTCAATTAGTGTGTCTTTGTAACAGAATATTTTAAATTACCAGAATGAAATAAAATAACTACACCTTCCAGTAGTGAACATTTACTGTGAAGAATAAAAAGAGCAAGCAAACAACAGTTCTTTTCACATTTACCAATCTTGGAGGAGTAGAGGGAAGAGAGACATAATCTGAAAAAAAAAAGAACAAATATGTATGTGTGTGTGTATGTATATATATATATAAACATCTTCTCTTGGACAGACGTCTTCTCACAGCAATAGAAAAGTAATTAAGATATTATTTTTGACAGGAATTGTATTTTTTTCTTTTACTTTATAAAATTAAAAAAATATTAAATATAAGAGAATCATCTAAAATATTTTGTTTCATATTTAGGTAAGTTAAAGAGAAAAACAATATAAATGTATTAAGTATATTGTAAGTACATGTATGTTTTATAAATATAAACAGAAATATAGAAAACATGATTTAATTTATAGCATATAATACAAGAAAATGAGACTCAGGGAATCTACACTATGGAATGAAAAGGAATTTTCATGAAGTTTATCTTTTTAAATTGTCTTGTTCCTGTGCTCAACAAAATTAACCTTTCATACAGTAAATAGCACTGACTATAAATGCTCTGATTTGCTACAGTGTTTACTATTTAAGTGTGGATTAGCCAAGATCAGATTTTTTTCATAATGTTTTGATTTTTCCTTTTGTCCTTTGATTTCTGAAATCACTGGTACAAATCCACTTTAAAAAAGATGTGTATTCTTTTTTTTTGAAAGTGATTAAAAGAAAGTCATGTTTTTTTATTGTGATTTTCCTCCCACCCATCACATGTACATGTGATTCACATGTACTGAGGGTGTGACTGTGTGCTAGAAACTGTTTTATGCAATATAATTCACCCAAGATTCCAGCAAGCTCTTGAGGAAAGCACATTAGTTACCATCAAGAATTTGCAAAGATAAATAGACATGGAGATATGGAACAACTTCCCAAATTAAATGATGCGCTAAGTAAATTATAGAGTGTTATTGCTCCCCAGGCTAGCTGTGCTAAGTTACAAATGCCACAACATTAATCATGGCTCTCCCAACTCATGTTTCCCCCATGCACACATGAATGGGTATGTACAGTGTGGTGAGGGTATATTTTTCTTCAAATTACTAATGACATATTATGACTTAATTTTAATATCCTACTTTTTCACTGAATTATATTATAAATACTAATTTTACCCATTTATTCACCCGTGTTTTGTTTTATTTGCAGGTTTCCTGAGCAGGTTTGTGTTTGTGGGGGTGCGTGTATATACAGGGGTATATGGAAGCCAACGGACAACCTTGGGTGACATCCTCAGGAATGCTGACTACCTCTTTTGAGGCAGTAAGATGTGTATTCTTATTACTTGCTTGATTAATTCACAAAAGATGAAATAATAGGCTAACTTTGTTTTAAAATATAACCTCAAATATATAGTATCCATTTGTTGTTTTATAACATTTTGCAAAAGTACCTTAGAAATTTATCTTTACAAAATATTCTTTAAAAAAAGGGTTGTATGAATATATTACATGTTGGGGTACAAGAGTTTTACTTAGACAAATTCAGAGAATATTTCACATAAGTTTGATGAAAACTTCATTTTAGCTGAACAACCTCAAATATGAAATTTCACAATCAATGTACCTAAATCATTCTGAGAAAGACATTTCAGTGATTTTTATAGTAGATTAAAGATGATAAAGTAATAGTTCAGATTTCTCTGTAGCTATTAAATAGCTAGTAAAATATTGCAAATTAGTATTGACTTTCTGTACTTTACTAAAAACACAAGTCTAAAAAGATGGTTCATTTTCTACCAAAGCACTCTGTATCTCTTATAACCATGTAGCTTTTCTGTAAAAACAAGGGGAAGTTGTATATTTTACCTGGAAGCATCCTGAAAAACTGTCGCATGTAACATAGGGTGCCCAGAAATTCATTGCTGATATAAAGCTAATTGAGACTACATGGGATACAAATAATAATACATAATATAATAATTCAAAACTCATGAAAAATAAATTCAAACAAAATTTGTGATAAGTAACTTCCCAGTCACATTTTAGATTAATTTATTTAAAAATAAATTTTGGTTTAATGGTGTTCAGCATTTGTCCTTATTGAGTTTTAATTTAAGGAAACTGAACTTGTGATATATTCTGCATTTTCCTCAATTTCGGTAATTTCATAATTGATAATTTAATTTACACAATTGCTATTTTGTCTGAACTATGTAATCTCTTTTCTTTTGATTAAAGTAAAGTTATATTTCAACAGATGAATAGCCGAGTCTAATACTTAGCTGATAAAATGAAGCTAAATTTTAGAATATGGTTCCTTATTGAAATTAAGAAAATTAGTTAATAGGAATCCTTCATGATTTGAAAAGATATTCTCAACTAAATACTTTTTTTAACTTAGAAACAATAAAGATATATACCACTAAACACAGCTGTCTGAGGAAATGTAGAATAAACTTAGAGTATGCCACAGAAATGAACAGAATGTGGGATTTGTCTGAATCTGTTTCGTAAACTGCATGTTCAGAATGACACGACTCCTGTGACTTTGCATCACATTATATAACTACTTGGGGACATTGCTCAGTTTGAAGACCGGGGAAAGCAATATATATATATAAATTTATATATTTATAAATGCTATGTTGCAATATACAAGCAGGACGCCTACCTGACGTGAAGAATCAGAGTTGGCCTGTGTCGAAATTTCCTTACTGTTGAGTTTATATTTGGCTTTTTGCTTTGGAGGATGGAATCCCCAGGGTACTGTAAACACTGGGATTCATTAAAAACACTACAGGTAGCCCTAAGGAAGTTAAGGACCTTGGAGTATTTTCAAAATGAAGTACTATACTGGAAAGACAATTTATTTTCTTTCTAAACAAGAAAAATTACTTTCTGTTTTAACATTATGATTTATTTACCTCATTTACCTGTACTATACATGAGTTTAATATATATCACTTCCATTGGCAACTTTGTCTAAAATTAAAATGCTATTTGTAATAATTAAGGAGATATATGTTAAAGCACAAAAGACTTGGAGATGATATAATGTGAAATGTATACGTGTAGTTATGTTCTTTTTCTATATTCATAAACTAGATACTGTGTGATATGTGTAATATAGCCATCTGGGTCACTTATTTATATATTCTTTTTTTAAGTTTTTCAATTTATATCCAACTCACTGCCCTCCTCCCAGTCACCCTCTCCCAAAATCTTTCCTACTCCCCACTCCTTTTCTCCTCTGAGCAAGTGGGGGGCCTGGGGTATTCCCCAACCCTGGTACTTCAAGTCTTTCCAAGGCTAGGCGCATCCCTCCACCCTGGCACTTCAAGTCTGGGTGACGCTAGGTGCATCCACTCCCACTGTGGCCAAACAAGGCAGCTCAGCTAGAAGTATATATTCCACACACAGCCAACAGCTGTATTGATAACTCTCATTCCAGTTGTTCTGGATCCATATGGAGAACAAACTGCATATGTACTACATACGTGCAGGAGGCCTTGGTCCAGTCGGTGTATGTTCTTTTGTTGGTGGTTCAGTCTCTGAAAGCCTCCAGGGTCCAGGTTAGTTGACTCGGTTGATCTTCCTGTGGAGTTTCTATTCACAGTGGGGCTTCAAATCCTTCTTCCTATTCTTACAAGTTCCCTCCAATGTTTAACTGTGGGTATCTACATCTGTCTGAGTCAGCTGCTAGGTAGAGCCTCTCAGAAGGCAGCCATGTTAGACTTCTATCTACAAGTGTAAGAGAGTATCATAAATAGGCTCAGGGCTTTGTGCTTACCCATGGGATAGGTCTCAAGTTAGGAGAGTTACTGATTGGCTATCCCTTCCGTTTCTGCTCTATCCTCCATACCTACTTTTCTTTCAGACAAGATAAATTTTGCGGCAAAGTTTTATGGGTGGATTAGTGTCCCTATTGCTCCCCTGGCATACCTGCATGGCTGTGGGAGGTTGCCTCTTCAGGTTCCATATCCCCAGTACCATATATCACAGTCACAGCTAAAATCACTGATTTTTTGGGTGCCTCCCTTATCCCACTTTTCTGTCTGGTACTGGAGATGTCCTGCGCACATGCTCACCCGAGTCAGTTGCAGATTTCCATTCATTCACATGGCCATCTGGCCATCTTTTCGATCCCTCCCCATACCTGATCCTGAAATGCCCTTTTCTCCTCCCCATTCCCTCTCCCACCCAGTTCCCTCCCTCCATCTGCCACTTATTACTATTTTATTCCCCCTTCCAAGCAAGATTTGAGCATCCTGCTGTGCCTTCCTTTTCATTTTGCTTCTTTGAGTCTATGGAGTGTAGCATGGTTATCCTGTGTTTTATGGTTAATGTCCACTTATAAGTGAGTACATACCATGCATGCCCTTTGGGATTGAGTTACCTCACTCAGGGTGGTATTCTCAAATTATATCCATTTGCCTGCAAATTTCATGATGTTCTTGGTTTTTATTTTATTTTATTTTATTTTATTTTATTTTATTTTATTTTATTTTATTTTATTTTATTTACATTGCAAATGCTTTCCCCTTTTCTGGGTCCCCACACCCCGCAAGTCCCATAAGCCCTCTTCTGTCCCCCTAATCTTCCATCCACCCCTTCCCACTTCTCTGTTCTGGAATTCCCCTATACTCTTGCACTGGGTCTTTCCAGAACCAGGGGCCACTCCTCCATTCTTTTTGGACATCATTTAATTTGTGGATTATGTCCTTGGTATTCAAAGTTTCTAGGCTAATATCTACTTATCAGTGAGTGCATACCATGATTGATCTTTTGAGACTGGGTTACCTCACTTAGTATGATGTTCTCCAGCTCCATCCATTTGTCTAAAAATTTCATGAATTCATTGTTTCTAATGGCTGAATAATACTCCATTGTGTAAATATACCACATTTTTTGTATCCATTCCTCCGTTGAAGGACACCTAGGTTCTTTCCAGCTTCTGGCTACTACAAATAGGGCTGCTATGAACATAGTTGAGCATGTGTCCTTATTGCATGCTGAAGAATCCTCTGGATATATGCCCAGTAGTGGTATAACAGGGTCCTCAGGAAGTGACATGCCCAGTTTTCTGAGGAACCACCAGACTGATTGCCAAAGTGGTTGCACCATCTTGCAATCCCACCAGCAGTGGAGGAGTGTTCCTCTTTCTCCACATCCTCGCCAACACCTGCTGTCTCCTGATTTTTTTGACCTTAGCCATTCTGACTGGTGTGAGGTGAAATCTCAGGGTTGTTTTGATTTGCATTTCCCTAATGATTAATGATGTTGAACATTTTTTAAGGTGTTTCTCAGCTCTCCGAAGTTCGTCATGTGAAAATTCTTTGATTAGCTCCGTACCCCACTTTTTAATGGGGTTATTTGATTCTCTGGGTTCTACTTTCTTGAGTTCTTTGTATATATTAGATATTAGCCCTCTGTCGGATTTAGGGTTGGTGAAGATCCTTTCCCAGTCTGTTGGTTGACGTTTTGTCCTTTTGACAGTGTCCTTTGCCTTACAGAAACTTTGTAGTTTTATGAGGTCCCATTTGTCAATTCTTGATCTTAACACACCTATGGTCACTTGGTCTTCGACAAAGGAGCTGAAAGCATCCAGTGGAAAAAAGATAGTCTTTTCAACAAATGGTGCTGGTTCAATTGGAGGTCAGCATGCAGAAGAATGCGCATCGATCCATTCTTCTCTCCTTGTACCAAGCTCAACTCCAAATGGATCAAGGACCTCCACATAAAACCTGACACACTGAAACTAATCGAAAAGAAACTGGGGAAGACCCTGGAGGACATGGGCACAGGGGAAAAGTTCCTGAATAGAACACCAATAGTTTATGCTCTAAGTAATTTGTTTTGTAAATAAACGAGTGATTCTTTAATCCATCCTGTGGTTTAGGGACATCTGAGTAGTTTCACTTCTTGAGTTCTTTACAAATTTTGGATACTAGACCTCTATCAGATGTAAAACTGTTTAAATAGTTTACCTCATTTTGATTTAACTTAGTTGATTGGTATCTGTTGAGGCTTGCTTTGTGAAAAAGTATATGAACAATTTTTTAGAAGGATCCACAAGGTCCTAAGAAGAATGTTTATACTCTTTTGTGCTTCGGTGAAATATGGGAATAGATTCTGTTACGTCCATTTGATTCATGTGTGTTAGTTTTGCTGTTTCTTTGTTCAGATTTTGTGTGTGTGTGACCTGTTGGTTGATGACAGTAGGAATTGATACCTCTGTCTACTAATGTGTGGGGTTTGATGTGTTATCTATGCATTGTTTCTGTTATAGAGTGTCCCAGTGTTTAGGATTTAGATATTCAGAATTGAGATATGATCTTGGTGGATTTTTCTTTTGATGAATATAAAGTCTCCTTCCCAGTCTCTTTTGGTGAATTTTGTTTGAAAGTATGTTTTATTAGATATTGGAATCGCAATTCTAGCTTGCTCTTTGGGTGTGTTTGCTTAGAAAACTTTTGTCCAACCTTTTACTTAATAGCTCTCTTTTTGCTGAGGTGTATTTCCTGTATGAAACAGAATGGTGGACCCAGTTTTTTCATGCATTCTATTACCCTGTTTCTTCTTATTAGGGAATTGAGCTCATTGATGTTGAGAGATATCAGTGACCAGTGACTGTTAGTTCCTTTTATGTTGATGTTGATAATGTTTGTGTGTGTGTGTGTGTGTGTGTGTGTGTGTGTGTACTCATGTGCATGCATGCATATGTTCATCTATATGTGCTTCCCTTATTTTTCTGGTGTGTAATTAATTAAAAACTGTTTTCTTGTATATAGTTATTCAACATGGGTTGGAGTTTTTCTCCTAGTGTTTTCTATAGGGCTGCTTCTGTGGATAGATATAGTTTGTATTTAGATTTGTCTTGCAATATATTGTTTGTTCCATATATGGTGATTGACAATTTTGATGAGTACAGTAGTCTATGTTGGCATCTGTATTTTTTTTTTTAAGGTTGCAGGACACCTGTCCAGCCTTTGAAGTTTTTAGTTCTTTGTTGAAAAGTGTGATGTAATTCTGATAGGTCTGCCTTTGTATGCTACCTGTCCATTTTCTCTTGTTGAGTTTAATATTCCTTGTTATGAAAATTCAGTTCTTTGATTATTATGTGATGGGAGGATTTTTTTTTCTGGTTCAATCTAACTGGTGTGCTACAAGCTTCTTGTATGTTCATAGGCATATCTTTCTTTAGGTGGAAATTTTTCTTCTATGATATTTTGTATGAATATTTTGTTGAAAATATTTTCAGTATCATGGTGCTGGCATGCTTCACTTTCTTCTATTCACATTATCCTCAGGTTAATTCCTTTCATAGTGTCCCGCATTTCCTGGATGCTTATTGTCAGAACATTTTTTAGGTTTATCAGTTTCTTTTACTGATGAATCAATTTGTTCTTTTGTATCATTTACACCTGAGATTCTCTCTTTCATATCTTGTATTCTATTGTTGATGCTTGTATCTGTTATTTCAGTTCTCTTCTCTAGGGTTTTCACCTCCAGGATTCTCTCAATTTTTGTTATCTTTATTCCTTCTATCTCCACTTTTAGGTCTTCCATAGTATTATTTATTTGTTTCACCTGCTTAATTGTATTTCTATCTTAAAGTCATTTATTTGTATCTTTTTTAAAGTTCTCTATCATCTTTATAAGATTGAATTCAAGGTCATTTTTCTTGTGCTTCATTTGTGTTAGGATATTCAGAGCATGATCTAGCCTGAATTGCCCTTGCTGTTGTTGATTGTGTTCTTTCAAGGGCCTTTAGACATTTCAATGGCTTTGGTACTGGGTTGTTTGTAGCAAGTATGGCAGGCCTTTATGGTTCTGCAGCAACAGGCCTGATGAAGGTGGACATGGAGGTCATTGGAGAATGTAGGTCCCTAGGAGATAGCAGGCCTTCAGAGCATCTTGGGTTGGCACAGGAGACTCAGAAAGCAGTGAAGTTGTGGGTGGGAGAAGGGCAAATTTCCTGTATTGTTCAGGACTCATATGAAAGTAGAGGAGAAGCAACAAGAGAATGGAGCTCTCCATGGGATAGCAGGTTGCTTAGGGCAGCTTGTCTTCTCCCAGGGGGCTCAGCAAGCAGGCAGGATGGATTGGGGAAGAGAAGCTAACATGTATATTTCAAGGTCTGCAGGTCTGACGAATGTGGCCAGAGAGTTGATGGGAGAACAGAGGTGCAGAGGGAATAATAGGCTGCTTAGGGCAGTTTGGCTTACTACAGAAGACTCAGCAAGCAGGTTTATATATTTCTTGATCATCATTTTTGCTACATTGGAATGCTTTATAGGTACACTATTGAATGGATTTAAAAAAAATTAAAAAAATCAATGTAGGCTTAAATGGAATTCTAAATTGTATTAAATGAAGAGTAATATTCATAATTAAGTCACTGACATAAATCATTAGAAACCTAACAAAAATTAAAAAAAATATAGACAACTGCATACAAAAGTGACAGTAAACTTAGAACAATAAATTCAATATCAATAATTATTTAAGCATACTAATATAAGCTGCATAATATAATCAGTTTTGCTAAAATAATTATTGTTTCCAAGGACTGTTATTTTTCAAGTATTTTCCTTGGAAAAGTAGGTATTTAGTATGTATTTAATATTCTGGGTACTCATGGATGGGACTCATAAATATAATTTAATTTTATATTTTTTATTATTTTAATATTTAAATAATAATATCCCCTTTCTTTTCTCACTTCAAAAACTTCACAAATACCTCTCCCTAGTCTCCTTCATACATAATGTTAAATTCCCATCAGTTGTTGTTGCACAATACATACATACATGCATACATACATACATACATACATACATATTTTAAGTATAATCTGTTGAGTCTATATAATATTATTTGTATCTATATTTTTAGGGCTATTTGGTACTGGAAAACACATTGATGTGCTCTTCAAAGGGTTAGACCACATCTCCCTCTGTATTAGCTTTTTTCAGTTGCTAATAATTCTTTGTCTAGAGTTGAGGTCTCATGGGCTTTTATCCAACCAGTTTAGCAAGTTCATCAGTATTTTCCTAATGTTCATGTTTATGTTTCAGCAGTCATGATTGTGAGATTTAATTGGTGTATCATCTGAAATTCCCAAAAAACAAAATGCCCCAGCAAACTTTCTGATCCTCTTGTTTTTACATCTTGTTTCTGATCTTCCATTGTCCACACTTGCGCAATGTTTCCTTAACCTTAGGTATGAAAGTTTTGTAGATGTACTCATTGGGACTTGGCTCCACAACCCTGCATATTGATCGGCTGCAGTTTTCTGTAGCAGTCTACCTTTGTTGCAAAGAGAAGTTTCCTTGATGAGGACTAAAGGTTACAATTATCTTTTATATAAATTGCTGTTGGATATTATGTTGGTTTAGTAAAGTATTGGTTATATGGTCTCTTCTAATAACAATGATTTCATTACCACTGAATGTTTAGGTTTCTAGTACCAAGCATGATGTCTGTCTTACTGAAGAGATATTAATTCAAATTACAGAGATGTTGGTTACTGCCAAGTTCTGTGGGCCATTATTGAACCCATAAGGTTACTGTACCATGTTTGTTGTTAATGTGATCCATAGGTATCCTAGTTATGTGTTAGTATCTTTTGATGCATGATGATACCATGAAGCCATTCCTTAGTCAGGAGGCAGTCAGTTCAGTTATCTTTCAGGGCTCTCTGGGTACTGTTTCTAAAGTTTATTGGGTTTTTAGTAATAGAGAGTTACCTATCCCTTCTGGCCCATTACCAAGGGAAACAGCAACAGAATGCACGTTTTAAGTACCCTTTTGAAAGCTCTGACCAACTACTCAAAAGAGAGTATGATACTGAGTTTTTGTTAGGTGGTCTTTGGGTCTTGAAGGTACTTTTATTTTTTGTTGTTGTTTTTGTTTTTTCTTTATTTTTTATTGAACAGGAAAGTAAAACCACTTTATGATAAAATTAAATATTTACATGGAAATATTACAGATAAACACATTAAAATTGACAATTTTTATGGAAAATTAAGAGTAAAGTGGTAGACGTGTAAAACATTGCTAAATTAATTGAAATATGGAATAGAAACATTTTATGATAGAATTGAAGATTTACATGGAAAATATTTCTGATAAAATTGTAGAAAATGTAGAAAAACATGTTAGAATTGAAGATTATCATGGAAAATTTTTATATAGATTTAATAATGGTAGGCATAGAAGTAGTCCTAAGTTGATTCAAAGTGGCATCATAAACATTTTCTGATAAACTTGACGATGTGGATGAAAAATATTTCTGATAAAATTGAAGAAATATATAGAAAAGCATGTTAAAATTAAAGGTTACCATGGAAATTATACTAATAAACTAATAGGCATAAAGATAATTCTAAGTTGATTGAGGGTGGAATTATAAACATTTTCAGATAAAATTGCAGATTTACATGGAAAATATTTCTGGTAAAATTCAAGAAATAAATAGACAAACATGTTAAAATTGACTATTTCATGGAAAATCTTACGTATAAAATGGTAGCTATAAAAACTTTTACTAAATTGAATGAAGGGGGAATTAGAAACACTTGTGATTTATCTAAGATTTACATTGAAAACATTTCTGATAAAATAGAGGATATATATAAACAGACATATTAAAATTGAAAATTATCATGAAAAATAATGCAGATAAGATGGTAGACATAAAAGTAACTAAATTAATTAAAAGGGGAATTACAAACATTTTCTGATAAAATTGAAGATTTACATTGGAAATATTTTGTTAGTCTCTGTCTTTTCATTGGGGAGTTGAGTCCATTGTTGTTAAGAGATATTAAGGAACAGTGATTGTTACTACCTGTTATTTTTGCTGTTATTTTTATGTTTGTGTAAGTATTTTCTTTTCGGTTTGTTAGATTACTTTCTTGCTTTTTCTAAGGGTGTAGTTTCCCTCCTTGTGTTGGCATTTTCCATCAATTAGATTAGTAGGGCTGGATTTTCCATCAATTAAATTATTAGGGCTAGATTTGTGGACAGATATTGTGTAAATTTGGTTTTATCACGGAATATCTTGGTTTCTCTATCAATAATGATTGACAGTTTTGCTCGGTATAGAAGCCTGGGCTGGCATTTGTGTTCTCTTAGGGTCTGTATGAGTTCTTCCCAGGATCTTCTAGCTTTCATCGTTTCTGGTGAGAATTCTGGTGTAATTGTGATAGGTTGCCTTTATAAATTACTTCCCCTTTTTCCCTTGCTGGTTTTAATATTCTTTCTTTGTTTAGTGAATTTGGTATTTTGATTACTATTTGCTGGGAAGACTTTCTGCTATGGATCAGTCTGTTTGGAGTCCTGAAGGCTTCTTTTATATTGATGGACATCTATTTCACTAGGTCAGGAAATTTTTCTTCTACAATTTTGTTGAAGATATTTACTGGGCTTTTAAGATGTAAATCCTCACTCTCCTCTGCATATAATCCTTAGGTTTGGTCTTCTCATTGTGTCCTGGAGTTCTGGTGGTTTGGGTTACCAGCTTTATGCATTTTGCATTTTCTTTGACTGTTGAGTCAATGTTTTGTATGGTATCTTTAGCACCTGAGGTTCTTTCTTCTATCACATGTATTTTGTTGTTGATGCTTGCATCTGTGACTCCTGAATTCTTACCAAGCTTTTATATCTCCAGAGATGTCTCACTTTGTGATTTCTTTATTGTTTCTCCTTCCACTTTTAGATACTGGATGGTTTTGTTCAGTTCCTTCACTTGATTGTTTGTGCTTTCCTGTAATTATTTAAAGGATTTTTTGTGTTTCCTCTTTAAGGGTTTTTACCTGTTGACTGATGATCTCCTGTATTTCTTTAAGGGAGTATGTAAGTCTTTCTTGAAGCCCTCTATCAGCATTATGAGATATGATTTTAAATCCAACTTTTGTTGTTCTAGTGTGTTGGGGTATCCAGCACTTGCTGTGGTGGGAGAACTGGGTTCTGATGCTGCCATGTGGCCTTGGTTTCTGTTGGTAGGGTTCTTGTGATTGCCTTTCATCATCTGGATATCTCTGGTGCTAGTTGGTATTGTCTCTGGCTGGAGTTTGTTCCTCCTGTGGACCTTTAAGCCTGTTTCCTGCTTCACTGATCTCAAACATGAAAGCACTACTGGGAGATCTCTTTCCTGGTGGACTATGCACAGAAGGCTGTGGAGTTTACCCGCTCCCTCATACAAATGCCCACTGGAAGACTTCAGTCCCTGATGCTCCACTGATCTTATGCCCTGTGTTCTCCTAGCTTGTTTCCTCCAGAGAGAAGCTTGAAGGTACTTTTAAAGCAGTATATTTACTTTAAATATCAGACTTTAAATAAGCAAGAAAAGATTTTAAACACATATCTGAGTAAGATAGTAGATAATAGATAGTAGATAATAAAATACTAACATTTTGGTGTGTGAAAATTATATTTTTAAAAATGTAAATATACTAAAATGAAAATCTATTTTAAACATATTTTTTCATTTTTAAGTTTTCCCTTATAGCAACCTTATTGATATGTATGAATATTGATATGATTACATATGTGTATCTATATCAGAATAACACATATTTATATGAATTTCAATTCTTGTGGGGGAATAAATCTATTACCAATTATCTCAGATAAGTATCCTAGGAGTGTAGGGCTTAGGTTACAACAAAATACCACCCATATACTCGTGGTTAATTATTGAATATATTTTTAATGTACTGGATTATACTTGAAGGAACACTATAATAAGTTATTTTTAGCCTTACTAATTTTTATAAACATTATTGCTAAAATCAGTATTTTGTGTGTCATTGTTAAAAATAAAAAAGGGGAATATTCTATCTCTGCAAGCCTTTTCATAATGTCTTTTATTTCTTTGTTCCTTAAGCTACAAATCAGTAGGTCCATCATGGGAATCACCAGGATATAAAATATAGAAAGCAATTTCCTTGTTCTAAGGAATAGTGAGAGCTTAGTCGAATGTTACTGAAGCTGATAGAGAAACAGAACACAGTCAGAGCTATAAGATGGGGAGCACAGGTAGAGAAGTCTTTGCTTCTGACTGATGCTGAGCAGCAACAATGAAGATGTGATCATCACATTCAAGAACTTAACCATCACAATTCATGATGGTGGTGAAGACCAACAGCAACCATTCATTAATGGAGTTGTGAACAGGACAGCTTCAACAAGACAGGAAAATCAACAGAAATACCTGAGGACATTTGACCCATAGAAGAAAAGCTTCATTAAGCCAATTGTACATGTAACTGAAGTAATTAAAACTCTTATATATGAACCTAATATCAGATCAACACAAATTATTTTAGTCATAACCAGTCTATAAGGAAATGTGTTCATAATAGTTCATACTGGATAGAAGCCATTGCAAAAAAACAAAATCCCTCTTTTCTAAGCAGAGATACAAGCAAAAGTTACTGCAAGGTGCATATAGAAAATGATATTGTGTCTCTTTTTTTAATATTTTTATTTTCTATATTCTTTGTTTACATTCCCAATGATTTCCCCGTTCCCAGTTCCCCCCTCCCCATATGTCCCATAAACCTTCTTCTCTCATCCATTCTCCAATCACCTCCCTCCTTTTTCTCTTTCCTTATATTCCCCTCCAATGCTAGATCAATCCTTTCCAGGATCAGAACCCTCTCCATACTTCTTCATGGGAGTCATTTGTTATGCAATTTGTGCCTTGGGTATTCAGAGCTTCTGGGCTAATTAATATCCACTTATCAGAGATTGCATTCCATGTGTATTCTTTTGTGACTGGGTTACCTCACTTAGGATATTTTCCAGATCAAACCATTTGCCTAAAAATTTTGTGAATTCATTGTTTCTAATTGCTGAGTAGTATTCCATTGTGCAAATATACCACATTTTCTGTATCCATTCCTCCTTTGAGGGGCATTTGGGTTCTTTCCAGCTTCTGGCTATTATAAATAAGGCTGCTATGAACATAATGGAGCATGTGTCTTTATTGCATGCCGAGGAATTCTTTGGGTATATGCCCAGGAGAGGTATAGCAGGGTCCTCCAGAAGTGTCATGTCCAGTCTTCTGAGGAACTGCCAGACTGACTTCCAGAGTGGTTGTACCATCTTACAGCCATCTTACTCCACCAGCAGTGGAGGAGTGTTCCTCTTTCTCCACATCCTTGCCAACACCTGCTGTCTCCTGAGTTTTTGACCTTAGCCATTCTGACTGGTGTAAGGTGAAATCTCAGGGTTGTTTTGATTTGCATTTCCCTAATGACTAATGATGTTGAGCACTTCTTAAGGTGCCTCTAGGCCATCCGAATTTCTTCAGGTGAAAATTCTTTGTTTAGATCTGTACCCCATTTTTAATAGGGTTATTTGGTTCCCTGGGGTCTAACTTCTTGAGTTCTTTGTATATATTGGATCTTAGCCCTCTATCAGATGTAGGGTTGGTGAATATCCTTTCCCAATTTAATGGTTGCCGTTTTGTCCTTTTAACAGTGTCCTTTGCCTTACAGAAACTTCAAGCAATACTACAGAGCAATAGTGTTAAAAACTGCATGGTATTGGCACAGTGACAGACAAGTGGACCAATGGAATAGAATTGAAGATCCAGAAATGAACCCAAACACCTATGGTCACTTGATCTTCGACAAAGGAGGTGAAAACATCCAGTGGAAAAGAGATAGCCTTTTCAACAAATGGTGCTGGTTCAATTGGAGGTCAGCATGCAGAAGAATGTGAATTGATCCATTCTTATCTCCATGTACTAAACTTCACTCCAAGTGGATCAAGGACCTCCATGTAAAACCAGACACATTGAAACAAATAGAAAAGAAACTGGGGAAGATCCTTGAGGACATGGGCACAGGGGAAAAGTTCCTGAACAGATCACCAATAGCTTATGCTCTAAGATCAAGAATTGACAAATGGGACCTCATAAAATTGTAAAGTTTCTGTCTCTCTTTTATTAAAAATATTCAGAAGCATTTTGGTGCAAATATTGAAGAATACCAAGCTTCCACAAATGGCAAATAGCTAAGAAAGTGCTGCATCAGTATATGGAATTTCAGTATTATATGGAACAGAAAGAGCATTTGTACATTCCTCAACAATGAATGGACACAAATCAAAAGAAACAATATAAATAGAAGTATCTTGAGTTCATTACAATCTGTCAGCTCCAATAAGATAAAATCAGTAAGAAATGTGATATTGTGTATCTTGGTACTTGCTAATGATAAGAGATTCAGATAAACTGGCACTAAATATAGAATTTTAACATCTTAGGAATTTAAAACTCATAAGAGTATCTAAAATACTCTTCCCTCTGATATTCCTGCTTATATAAACATAAAATCAATTTTTAAAAGTGGATTGTGTTTGATAAACTGTAAGATTGCTTTTTGTTAATAATAGCATTATTAGATAAAACATGTCAGATATTTAGCTGAATATACTTTAAAATGTAACTCTTAAGTCACACAAAAATCTAAAGAGAAGTTCTTGCCAAAGACAGTTAAAAGTATAGAAATGTACTTAAAGCAAAGAAGTACAAATTTATACTTTGTCTTCCTTCTGCAACCTAGCAAGTCCACCAGATTAAAATCTCACCACATAATCTTAATTCTTAATATTATATCTAAATCATAAAACTGTACATGTAATAATCAAATATGTAAATTTAGCTTACAGAAATACAGCGTTATATTTTAATGCAGAGAATGTTTGATCTCTATAACTCTTTTCACAGCATCTTTTACATCCTTGTTCCTTAAACTGTAAATTAGTGGATTCAACATGGGAATTACCAGGGTATAAAATACAGATACCACCTTCTCTTGTTCTAAAGAGTACTGAGAGCTTGGTTGAATATAACTGAAACTGATAGAACCATAAAATAACGTAACAGCAGTTAGATGGGATGCACAGGTAGAGAAGGCTTTGTTTCTGCCTGCTGCTGAACGGATCCTCAGAATAGCAGCAACAATGAAAATATAAGAGAGAACCACAGTCAAAAGTGTAGTCATGGCAATGACTCCAGAAAAGACCAAAAGCAGCAGTTCATTCATGGAGGTGTCAGAACAGGACAACTTCAGTAGGGGAGGAAGGTCACAGAAGAAGTGACTGATAACATTAGGCCCACAGAAGGACAATTTTATTAAGCCAATTGTATGTGTTAATGATGTGATAGTACCTCCTAAGCATGATCCTAACACTAGCAGAACGCATATTAATTTTGTCATAGCTACTGTGTAAGTTAGAGGGTTTGCAATGGCCATATAACGGTCAAAAGCCATTGCAGCCAGAAGAAAACCCTCTGTGGTAAGTAGTGATGCAAACAAAAAATATTGCAGGATGCATGCAGAAAATGAGATGGTCTCTCTTTCAACAAAGAAGTTCAGTAGCAATGTAGGTGCAAATACTGATGAATAACAGGCATCAACAAATGACAGAGAGCGAAGGAAGTGGTACATAGGTGTGTGGAGTTTGGGAGTTATGTGGATTAGCATAAACATTCCCAGATTCCCCACCAAGGAAATGACATATATGAAAAGGAACAATATGAAGAGAAACACCTTGAGTTCATCACGATCAGTCAGTCCCAAAAGGATAAACTCAGTCACAAATGTGAAGTTGACATCTGCCATATAATTGTATGTCTTGGTACCTGCTAAGAACAGGAGATTCAAATAAATTTGTAGCAATATTAGAATATCAGTAGCTAAAGAATTATAACATTCTCTATATTGATTTTCCTGATTATAAGCATACAGATTAAGAAGTGTAGATTTTTTCAAAACACTGTTCATTTGATTTTTGATATGAAGTTCCATTATTAAAAAATGCTAAATTATTAGCTGAAAATTATGTTTAAGTATAATATTTATGGCACACCTCCATTGAACGTTAAACTGCATCTCATCCTAATAAAAATGGGAAAAATTCTAGTTTATAAGATCATAAGAAGTGGAGGTAGAAATATAATCTATGTTTACATTTAAGTACTCCTTTATACATTTTGAAAGTGTTAAAGCAACCAGTGTGAAACACATGAAGACACATAATTTATAAAATATTGTTGAGGAATTTTGGTCTAGCAACATGTATGCCCTGGCAAGAGAACATATCCAAAGGCTTTCTAGGTCTATATGATCAGGCTGTGATGACACACATTCAATCCCTCTAGCTGGAATGGAAATATTCCCTTAGTATACACCTTGAATTCCAAACAACAAATGTAAAGGTAGTTTGTAGAAAGATTGTGACATCTAGTTGAGGGGCAAACAAAGTGATAAATTAGAGAATAATTTCACAGAATTAGTCAGACATGGTGATCTGTCCAACTTTTATGAAAACAGATCTGAAAGAGGTGATGTAGAGAAGCAAAGGGAGAGAGAGGTGGGGGAGGCAGTTGTAGTGGGATAATTTTACTGACATATCTTGGAAACAGAATAAGCTAGACACAGGTAAAGACAGAACAAAGCAGAAGCCAGAAGACTAAAACAGATTGCCAGAGTTAGTTTGATACTATACAGAGCAATTTAGTCAGAAGCCTAAAGAAGACAGTTTGCATCAGTCAACTTAGAGAGTTTGCCAGACCAGATGAATTGATCCAGCCATCCAGAGTTCAGAAAAGGCTAGAAAGGATGAGTTTATTCAGTAGCAAGCCTCTAAGGCAACAACCATTTCTGGCAAATACAATTACTTTTACAAAATATGGTACTCTCAAGAAGTGTTAGGTCATGGGCATGTACTTTGGTGGAATGCCTAAGACCTTGCATGCACAACACACACACACACACACACACAACATGGATATGGATATACTAACTCATACTATTGTATTTTGACCACATTCTCTTTAAGAACTCAAATTTGTTATATTCTATCTGTGTATGTGAGTGTGAGTTTAGGTGAGGATTGTTGTTGTTGTTGTTTTATGGCTATTGAAGAAGGGGTTTTACACATGATATTTAAGGTTTATAATACGCAGCCACTTAAATGATGTATTTGTGTGTTGTTTAAGTCTATATACAGGTGGCACCCATACATGAATATATATTTAACTGTTACAAACTGACAGTACCTAGAAACAAAAATTTCTACAATAATGCTTAGAGAGTTTGAAAAGTCTAATTTCAGAGAGTGCTATTAAAGGATATTTGATGTGAAATGTAAAGCATTGTCGAAACTGCTGATTGATTTCATTAGAAATGCTATTTATATACTTGGTATCATTAGTTTTAACCCTTGAATTTTAACCCTGAAATTTAACCCTTGAGTTTTAACAGTGAAACAAACCTTAAAGATATACACATAATTATTGGCAAATTGTCTTTGCTACCAAGACAAACCCAGTTTTAGAATAGGGAAAATCTGATTACAATGCATGTCTGTCTGTATATACAGTGTGCTTCCTCTGAACCATTTAATTTTATTTTAAACTTAAATTGCAGATCCACAGAACATAAAATACATATGAAGAATTTATTATAAGAAATGATTTTCATTTTGTTACCTGGCATGGTTTAATAGTCTTATTTTAAGTGTTATATACAATTTAAGAAATAAATGAACATACCATTTGTCTCATTCTACATTATATTCTGTATATGTATTAGAATGGTATTTATATCTACAGTGATATGTAGGTGGTTTTCTTAAATGCCTTAAAATTAACTCAAATACTGTAACAATTTATTTGTCAATATCTTTATCTTGCTTATTTAGAAACAGAGCCATGACAGAGTGTTATCACTTAAGCAGAATAGGTACAACAAAATTTGAAAGTATATCATGGAGACCAACACAGAAGTTCTTAACAGTCCTCCAAGAATGAAGGGACCCTTTGAACTTAACTGGCTTTTGCTACTTCTGCCTTCATCATTTGTTCATTTTGTAATACTGTAACTTACAGTATGTGGAATACTCAGAAAATGTTCTGTATTGTAAATGCAGTAAAATAGAACAATAAACAATTCAAGCTAATTATATTACTTTTAGATTATAGTGATATTTGAATGACAGTTTTAAGTATAAAAAGTTAGATTGCATTCATTTGTCCTTTGTTTTAGCACTGGAAATTATAAAACAAAAACAATATTTAGGTAGTAAAAAACAGAATTCTATGCAAGAAGAAAATGTGAAAGTTACAACTTGCTTTTCCTTTTTGCTGTGAAGTTTATCAGTTTAAAATTTGAACATATTTTCTTAATCACTAAATCAGTCATTTAATCATAGAAATTATGTATGTAATTGCCAAATAGGAAATTTATTTTATTAATAAAAGAATAAATACACATCACCCTATTTAAGAACTTTATAATCTCCCATTGGTTTAGTTCTCTATAATTCAGTATATAATATCCTATTAATAAAACAGCATACTATTATTTCTTACTTTTTAAATGATGTACAAATTCAGCAAATGACAGTAGTGACACGTAGAATGGATGATGCTGAAACTTATCATTATATATAGGAGAATAAAATGCATAGAGCCCTTGGAATAAAAATATGAGGAACAACATCAAATTCATATCAGAAGACATTAAAATAACACACTCTGCTATATATTTTCCTTGATTAAAATGACTCATCCCTAGAGTAAATTTCTTACTCAAAGACTGTAATATGCTCATTACTAAGATTCTCAGTATTTCTCTAGGGTTTTAAGAAACTCTCTAGTAGTTAATGGATCCCTCAAGACATTCCATTTCCTGAGTTTTGTAACGAACAGTAGTATACTTGAAGGAATCACATATAATTTCTGAAAAAAACATAATCATGTGGCAAAGACACAAACAGAAATACCAAAAGACCCTCAGTTATCAACAGCACAGAATACATAATAAAGTACATTTCTATTCGACTTCACTGGATGACAAAAACAATATCAAATAAAAGCATGACCACTTATTTAGTTGATTTAATGGTTTTCTTATCTAGAATGTATCAGCTTGTGCACAATTTTCTGTTTATTTCCTCATCTTCAATCACTTTAATCTAGGATTTGGAAATAGTACTTCACATTCATAAAAGTGTGTGTGTGTGTGTGTATGTGTGTGTGTCTGTGTGTGTGTGTGTGTGTGTGTGTATGTGTGCACATGATCATGTGCATGTGTGTATGCATATTCATATAAATATAATAATATACATATATAACAATGAATAAATATATATGAATGAAAAATGTATCTTTTTATAAAATAAATATTAATGTCCTCTTGAGTGTATTATATTAAAAGCTAAGAATGGGTAGTATCTTATGCTGTAACCCCAGTTATGTACAATAGAATGTCCAAGAAAGGAGAATGACTGTGTATTCTCAGAAACCTAGCATGTGAAGTGAGTTCCTCCCTCAGAAACAAACAAACAAACAAACAAACAAACAAAAAATATTAGCAAATTTTAGGCAATGAACTTGGTTGATATTCTTAGTTAGAACATATTGTTCATTTAGAAAATGTGGCATTTTGTGATTTATGAGATATAATTTAATCCTAATGTAAGTAATATGAATAAAATGATCCTTATCAGAACAATGTTTTGTGATATTTTTAGTTGGTAGTATATTGAGTATAAAATATCTCTAAAAATCTTTAGAATTATCTTCTGTGATTTTAAATGCCACTTTCATCAGTTGAAGAGATGAGATGGTTACTGTACCCAAGTTTTATAAATAAATGGCTTAGCCTGAGGCCAGAGCATTCAGATTTAATATTACCAGGCTGAGGCCTGGAGGCTTCCTGCATCTATACAATGTAATCTTCTATAAGCCTGGGTCTGTTAAGGGTTTCAGCTTCTAGCCTCCATTTACTAACCTAGGCATATAATATTTCGGTATCTGAGACTTACTGCTGTATAAACTCACCCGTTCTAGTTCTTTCTGAACTCTGGTGGACAGTTTCAACAGTTGAAAATCAGGTTCAACTTTTCTGGCTCAAACTACTCTCCAAGCTGACTGATTCAAATTGACTTCTCTAGGCTTCCAACTGAATTGGTCTCCTTGTAAAGACTGGCTCTGAACTTCATTAATGGAACTTCTCCAAACTGGACTCAACTTTTCTGCTCTGAGCTGAGCTCAATTGGACTCAACTGAACTGAGTTGACTGACTCCTCTCCCTCATTGTTCTCTTTCCTGTCCCAATAAGGATTGGTCATATCCTATCTCTGACTCATTCTGTCAAATTGTTCTCTGATCCATCATGATGTCTGTCCCTCAATAAGTGTCATTTTGGGAGATTAAAAGTGTGTAGTAAATGACTCCAGCCAGAGGAATTAAAGGTGTATAATAAGGTTATTTCTACATTATAGCTGGATGATAACTTTGGATGTGATCCCTTGGCAAAGCAGTCATGTTGCTGGATTAACACTTTCTATAACCTTCACATCAGGCTTTTTTCATAAAATCATTAAAATGGGCCTGACTGTGGTGATGTATATCTTTAATCAATACATTCAGAAATGATAGGCAGGCAGATCTCTGTGAGTTTGAGGCCTACAGAGCTAGTTTCATGAAGGCCAGGACTGCTACCTTAAGAATACCTGTGTCAAAAAACAAACAACACAAAATGCAAACAAGCTAATACCCCAAAAACAACTAACCAAAAATAATAAGACATATGAAACATGTATTTGACCTTATTTTAGTGCTTTGAAACTACATTTATAAATTAATATATTAATACTGGGAGAGGCCCTTTGCCATACTTCAAATACTTAAATAGTTTTCAAATCAGAAATGCATTCTTTTCATCAATAGTTAAAAGAAAATAATTTTCTATTTAAATATTTTTATAATTTATTTATATTTATAATTTTTAAAAATGTTTTATATTTGAAAAAATGGCATGTAGAGTATCAATAGAACTTCAGTTAAATTTTGAAGGAAAAAAATTAAATTAACAGAATTCAACTTAATATGAAGAATAAAGCATTTGGTGGTCTGGTGAGACAGCTTAGTAGTTAAGAACAATGACTGCTCTTCCAGAGATTTCCAAGTTCAATTCCCAGCAACTATATTGTGGATCTTAACTATCTATAGAGGGTCTGATTACCTCTTCTATCATGCAGGTGTACCAATAACAGAACAATCATCCATTCAAAAGTACATAAATAAATAATTTTCTAAAGGTTAAAAATATTTGTGATGGAGAATAGCTTTGCACAAAGTAATTCAGGGATTACTCAAATAAACAATGTACTTAGTTTATGCATTTTTATAATTTAATAAGTTAGCATTTAAAGACATGTGAGTGGTAACACATGCCTCTATTCCTAATACCTGATATAACACATGCCATCATGTGATACTGATGAAGATAAGCCTACCATTAAAAGAATAGGTTCTTTTTAGCTTATAGGTTAGACAGAAGAAGACACATTTCCAGGAATTTCAACATCTAACTATAAAATTATAGACCTGTTCTTAAGCTTATTTCTCTGTTAGGCTACCTTTATTGGTTTACATATGATGATTCATGTCTACATCAAAGAATGATGTAGGCATGGTTATGATGCATAACCTGTTTGATGTTTTCTTGATCTTAAATTTTTTATTCAATATATTCTTTATTTACATTTCAAATGATTTACCCCTTCCTGGATACCCCCTCCCTGAAAGTCCCATAAGCACTCTTCCCTCTGCCTGTTTCCCCCAAATACCACTTCCCACTTCCCTGTTCTGGTATTCCCCTATACTGCTGCACTGAGCCTTTCCAGAACCAGGGGCCACTCCTTCCTTCTTCTGGGACATCATTTGATATATGGATTGGGTCTTGGGTATTCCAAGCGTCTAGGCTAATATCCTCTTATCAGTGAGTGCATACCATGAGAGATCTTTTGAGACTGGGCTACTTCACTTAGGATGATGTTCTCTAGCTCCATCCATTTGTCTAAGAATTTCATGAATTCATTGTTTCTAATGGCTGAATAGTACTCCATTGTGTATATATACCAATTTTTGGGTATCCATTCCTCCGTTGAGGGACATCTGGGATCTTTCCAGCTTCTGGCTATTATGAATGGGGCTTCAATGAACATAGTGGAGCATATATCCTTATTGAAAGGGGTCATTTCCCTAATTTCTTTCTCAGCCTGCTTATCCTGTGAGTATAGGAAGGCTACTGATTTGCTTAAGTTGATTTTATAAACTGCCACTTTGCTGAAGTTGTTTATCAGCTGTAGAAATTGTCTAGTGGAGTCACTTAGGTAGACTATCATATCATCTGCAAATAATGATAATTTGACTTCTTCCTTTCCAATTTGTATCCCTTTGACTTCATTATGTTGTCTAATTGCCCGAGCTAGTACCTCAAGTACAATATTGAAAAGATAAGCAGAAAAGGGCAGCCCTGTCTAGTCCCTGATTTTAGTGGGATTGCATCAAGTTACTCCCCATTTAGTTTGATGTTGGGCTACTGGTTTGCTGTATATTGCTTTTACTATGTTTAGGTATGGGCCTTTAATTCCTGTTCTTTCCAAGACTTTAAGCATGAAAGGATGCTGAATTTTGTCATATAACACCTGTCACAATAGCCACAAACAGTATAAAGTACCTTGGGGTGACTCTTACCAAACATGTGAAAGATCTGTATGACAAGAACTTCAAGACTCTGAAGAAGGAAATAGAAGAAGACCTCAAAAATGGAAAAACCTCCCATGCTCAGGGATAGGCAGGATTAATATAGTTAAAATGGCCATTCTGCCAAAAACAATATACAGATTCAACGCAATACCCCTCAAAATCCCAACTCAAATCTTCACAGAATTAGAAAGAGCAATCCTCAAATTCATCTGGAATAACAAAAAACCCAGGATAGCTAAAACTATTCTCAACAATAAAAGAAATTCTGGGGCTATCAGTATCCCTGACCTCAAGCAATACTACAGAGCAATAGTGTTAAAAACTGCATGGTATTGGTACAGTGACAGACAGGCAGATCAATGGAACAGGACTGAAGATCCAGAAATGAACCCAAACACCTATGGCCACCTCGACAAAGGGGCTGAAAACATCCAATGGAAAAAAGATAGCCTTTTCAACAAATGGTGCTGGTTCAACTGGAGGTCAGCATGCAGAAGAATGGGAATTGATCCATCCTTGTCTCCTTGTACTAAGCACAACTCCAAATGGATCAAGGACCTCCACATAAAGCCAGACACTCTGAAGATAATAGAAAAGAAACTGGGGAAGACCCTTGAGGACATTGGTACAGGGGGAAAGTTCCTGAACAGAACACCAATAGCTTATGCTCTAAGATCAAGAATTGACAAATGGGACCTCATAAAATTACAAAGTTTCTGTAAGGCAAAGGACACCATCAAAAGGACAAATCGGCAACCAACAAATTGGGAAAAGATCTTCACCAACCCTACATCAGACAGAGGGCTAATATCCAATATATATAAAGAACTCAAGAAGTTAGACTCCAGAAAACCAAATAACCCTATTAAAAAATGGAGTACAAAGTTAAACAAAGAATTTTCACCTGAAGAACTTCGGATGGCTGAGAAGCATCTTAAAAAATGCTCAACTTCATTAGTCATTAGGGAATAGCAAATTAATACAACCCTGAGATTTCACCTTACACCAGTCAGAACAAAAGTTAAAAGTTCAGGAGACAGCAGATGTTGGCGAGGATGTGGAGAAAGAGGAACACTCCTCCACTACTGGTGGGGTTGCAAATTGGTACAACCACTCTGGAAATCAGTCTGGCGGTTCCTCCAAAAACTGGGCACCTCACTTCCAGAAGATCCTGCTATACCACTCCTGGGCATATACCTAGAAGATTCCCCAGCATGTAATAAGGATACATGTTCCACTATGTCCATAGCATCTCTATTTATAATTGCCAGAAGCTGGAAAGAACCCTGGTATCCCTCAACAGAAGAGTGGATGAAAAAAATGTGGTATATCTACACAATGGAGTACTATTCAGCCATTAGAAACAATGAATTCATGAAATTCTTAGGCAAATGGATGGAGCTGGAGAACATCATACTAAGTGAGGTAACCCAGACTCAAAAGATGAATCATGGTATGCACTCACTAATAAGTGGATATTAACCTAGAAAACTGGAATAACCAAAACATAATCCACACATTAAATGAGGTACAAGAAGAACGGAGGAGTGGCCCCTTGTTCTGGAAAGACTCAGTGAAGCAGTATAGGGCAAAACCAGAACAGGGAAGTGGGAAGGGTTGGGTAGGAAAGCAGGGGGAGGGAAGGGGGCTGATGAGACTTTCAGGGAGAGGCAGTCTAGAAAAGGGGAAATCATTTGAAATGTAAAGAAAAAATATATCGAATAAAAAAAGCAAAATAAAAAAATTAAGAAAGTAAAAAAAAAAGTGTTACAAACAGAAGAGGGTTCATAACACAAGGCTCCTGAGACTCTGCTGGCTAGCCAGACAAGCCCGTTTGCCTCGACCAATAAAGAAGTAACATTCTAGGACCTTTAAAGAAGTTTTGAGGTAGGATCTCCTGTATCTCAGGTTATCTTAAATTCACTACAATGGCTAAAGCTGGTCTTGAACTCTTCCTCAAGTGATGATTACAAATATGTGCTTTTAAAAGCTTTGTTCTAAAGCTACTTTATTAAATGTGGTTATGGTATTCTAAATAAATAAATAAATAAATAAATAAATAAATAAATAAATAAATAAATAAAATAAAAAGAATGGATCAATTCTCATTCTCTTGCATGCTGACTTCCACTTGAACCAGCACCACTTGTTATAAGGCTATCTTTTTTCCACTGGATGTCTTCAGCTTCTTTGTTGAAGATCAAGTAACCATAGATGTGTGGGTTCATTTCTGGGTCTTCAATCCTATTCCATTGATCAACCTGCCTGTCACTGTGCCAATACCATGCAGTTTTTAACACTATTGCTCTATAGTACTGCTTAAGGTCCATGATACTGATTCCCCCAGATGTTCTTTTTACTGTTGAGAATAGTTTTAGCTATCCTGGTTTTTGTTATTCCAGATGAATTTGAGAATTGCTCTTTCTAACTCTATGAAGAACTGAGTTGGAATTTTGATGGGGATTGTGTTTTATCTTTATGTTGCTTTTGGGAAGATGGCCATTTTAACTATATTCATCCTGCCAATCCATGAGCATGGAATATTTTTCCATTTTATGAGGTCTTCTTCAATTTCCTTCTTCAGAGACCTGAAGTTTTTGTCATACAGATCTTTCACTTGTTTAGTTCGAGTCACACTAAGATACTTTATATTGTTTGTGGCAATTGGGAAGGATGTCATTTCCCTAATTTCTTTCTCAGCCTGCTTATCCTTTGAGTATAGTAAGGCTACTGATTTGTTTGAGTTGATTTTATAACCTGCCACTTTGCTGAAGCTGTTTATCAGCTGTAGGAGTTCTCTGGTGGAGTTTTTTGAGTCACTTAAGTATATTATCATATCATCTGCAAATAGTGATAATTTGACTGCTTTCTTTCCAATTTGTATCCCTTTGACCTTCTTATGTTGTTTAATTGCTCTAGCTAGTACCTCAAGTACTATATTGAAAAGATATGGAGACAGCCTTGTCTAGTCCCTGATTTTAATGGGATTGCTTCAAGTTTCTCTCCATTTAGTTTGATGTTGGCTACTGGTTTGCTGTGTATTGCTTTTAGTATGTTTAAGTATGGGCCTTGAATTCCTGTTCTTTCCAAGATCATATTTCCTGTAGATCAATATAAAAATGAACTTTCATAAACTAATGCTGTTTAGATGAATTAATGATTCTCTAGAATTCCTTATTTGATTCAAATAATTTTAGGAAGAAAAATTTAAGAGCTATTAGTCCTATTAATTTCTTTGTTTAGAGAGATGTAATAAAGTTAGAATCAAGAATATATATGAATATATATGTGTCTGTGCATATTTTCCTGTATAAATTATTTTGATTCTTTTCCTTTCCTTCCTCTCTGGTTCATAAATAGTTAACCATCCAGGCCAGTGAAGGGCTTCTGGGTGCCTGACCAGAAAAGGGAGCTGTAGCAACAAATCCTTTATATAATAATGCTACTGTTGGCAACAAATGTCAGTAGATGCAGAGGTCAGCAGCTTCTGGTCTCAGAGTAACATAAAATCAAGATAGGCATATATTATTATAGAAAGAAATCGTCTTGCAAGACTATGTTTTACTCTTACTCATGATCTTCCCCCTTGCTTGCTTCAGAGAGAATTGAGTTAAGGGCACCATGGTTTGTTATTGACATATAGAAATACATTTGATGTTTTTGTATAATACTTTAATATAATTGCAATTGTATAGAGCATGCTGACCTGGGTCATGGTAGATTGACTAATAAATGCCAGATCCTGGATGTTATTCCAACATGTCAAAATAATGATGTGAGCCTGACAGATACAGATGGGGATGCTCACAGCCAACCACTGAACTGATAATGGGGACCATAAAGAAGGATTTAGGGGAAGGACTGAAGGAGCTGAAGGGGTTTGCAACCCCATAGAAAGAACAACAGTATCAACCAATCAGACCCCCCCCCAGAGCTCCCAGGGACTAAACCACCAATCAAAGAGTATACATGGAGGAACCCATGTCTCCAGCTACATATGTGATAGAGGATTGCCTTATTTGGCATCAGTGGTAGTGGAGGCCCTTGTTCCTGTGAATGATTGATAACCCAGTGTAGAGGAAAATACTAGGGCGGTGAGGTGGGAGTGGTGGATGTCTGAGGGAACCTGCTCATAGAAGCAGGTAGGAAGGGGATAGGATAAGGGGTTTGTAGAGAGGAAACTGGGAAGGGATATAACATTCAAAATGTTAATACATAAACTAACCAATAAGAATAAAGAAAAAAATAATGGAGCAAGAAAGAAGGGAGGGGAAGAAACAGGTAAGGGTGGAGAAGGGGAAAGAAAAAAATCTGCTCTGAGTTCTTTGGAACTCAGACCTGTAGAATTTTTAATGATGGCAATTTCGTTAAGTACATAATGGAATAAAAGGAATTGCAGGGGATTAGAAAACAATTGTAAAATTATTGGAATAATAAAATAAAACAAAATGTAACTTAAATACTTCATCAACAAAGTTGGTATATTACATTATAAAGAAATTTCCATTGATATGCACTCACTGATAAATGAATAATCTCAGAATACCCAAGACACAATTCGCATATCAAATAAAGCCCAAGAAGAAGGAAGGAGAGGCTCCTGGTCCTAGAAAGGCTCCATACAGCAGTGTAGGGGAATGCCAGAACAGGGAAGTGGCAGGGGGTTGATTGGGGAACAGGGGGAGGGAAGAGGGCTTATGGGACTTTCGGAGAGGGGGCAACCAGGAAGGGGGAAATCATTTGAAATGTAAATAAAGAATGTATCTAATAAAAACATAAAGCAACAAAAAAAGAAAATTCCATTGAAAGCTAGTATAATGTAGCATGGTTCTTAGATATAGATATTACATTATAAAAAATTTTCTATGTGTTTAATTATGTTTAAGATATCATTGGGATTAAAGATAAAATAATGTAAAATACACTAGTCTCATATATAAGAAAATATTTGAACTTGCTTTTACATAAGTATGTAGGTGTTATATAAGTATTGACCTATTCTACAACATGAAAAAACATTTGAACAATAAATATCATAGAGACTAGGAAATTGTTTTCTGTTTTGAAATGATGTTGATATTCTAAAGTGGGTAGCAATGATGTGGTGAAGAGAAATATCATAAGATTAAGTGAACCACACTACCAAGAAATGAGGTAGATATCCTACTAAAAAAGTAGAAGTGTCTGAATTCTAATATCTTACTTACCTGTCCTTCGTTTTCTTATTCTTCTCTCATACATTAAACCTGGACCAGAGTTCCTCTTCTCTCCACTCCTCCTAGACCCAGCTCCTGTCTAAGCTAGATACACTCCTCCATTTCTCTTCATAAAAGGCTTATCAGAGATATCAACTGAACATGGCATAGCAATATTTAAAAAAATAGGCACCAACCCTCATATGACATGATACTTAGACAAAATGTTCATTACGAACCTAATATAAACAGTGAATATTGTCATTATTCAAACATTTTCATTTTAATCAATGGCAATTTTAGGATAAAATATTCAGAAAGAAAACAAACAAATTAACTATAATTTATGATATCCTAGTTTTTTTGTAACTATGAACTTCTTTTCTAATAATCATAGAAAATGGATAATGTATTAGAATTACTCTTTTAATGATACTGAGCCACTTATCAATAAGGTAAGTCATGTTTTTTGTGCACATTAAATATGCTTATTGGCATATTTTACCTAATTTGAAACTTAATTTTTACATGAATGATTCAAGTAATTTAATTAAATAAATGTTATTTGTAATTTGAGAAGAGGGAGTCTAAAATTTTATATTCAGAAGCTCTTAGCATTCTTCTCATTTGTGACATATAACCTAACAAGGACCTATTTTTTCATGATATGCTTATTCTTATCAATACACATGGTGGGGAATAGGACATGCGAGAGAAAAAAGAGGATAAAGAAATATCTTTCTTTTATAATGATTTGAATCTATATGACATTAAAAAACACTGCTGTAGAGACATAACACCCTCCATATTGTTATTCACTGGTAATATTAAAATATTATCATGACCCTGTCATGTGCCACTTGTCCATCTTATATACTTCCTACGGTCTCTTTTAGCATTCCCATTCCAATTGAATCAGGGCCACACTGTAAGCTCATGAACCAGTTGGGAATGGAAAAATATTATAATATATGAAAATAAAAATAAAAATACCTGTAGTAATTATTATATGAAAGAATAAATTCAGAAAGTATTTATTCAATAGAAATGATGAATCTTTATTTAAATTGAAAACAAGTTTCTCAGATAATATATCCTGACAATGATCTCCTCACTCTCTAATTCCCCAAGTTCCTTCCAACCTCCCTTCCCATCTGAGTGTACCCTTTTTCTGTCTCTAATAAGAAAATAATTGGCTTCTAAGGAATAATACTAAATAAAATGGAATAAAAAAACTATCAAAATATTAGTATAGAAAAAGAAGACAAAGAAAATGAAAATAGGCACAAGAAAAAGATGCAGATTCAGATCTCTATTCATTCACATACTCAAGAATCCTGTGAAAAACAGTATACTAGGAGCAATAAAATATACCAAAAAACACCTGTAAGATAAGAACAGAATATATACATACAAACATATATTATTAATATGCATATAAATGTATATGCATGTATCCACATATATGTGTAAATTTAAAATAAAATACAAATTGAAATATGATAAAATTAAAAACAAAACAAAACAAAAATATCATGGTACAAAATTATGAGACTAGGAATCTCAAAAGATGCCTTTCAGTTTGTTTTCTTATGGTTGGGCATGTGGTCTATCTTTAAAAGAAGTTTATTTCCCTAGGGAGTTTATTTCTCTCTAGGAGAAAACTATTTTTTTCTTGGCAAATGGTTATCTATTGGAAATATCTTCTGGTTTAGGGATGGAAGCATGTATCTATACCTTTTTTTTAACTTTAGGACCCCATCTAGTTCAGACTAGTTCAAGCTCTGTGTATGCAGCCTCAGCCTCTGTGAGCTCAAATGTGTGTTTCTCCTGTTGATTTAGAGGGGCTTGGTTTTGATAGCCTCCAGCCTGTCTTTCTCTCACTTTTTACTACTTCCTCTTCAGCAGGCTATACTGAGGCCTGACGAGAGGGTTTTGATTTAGACATCCTATTTAAGTCTAAGTGTTCAAATATGTTTCACCCTCTTCATATTACCTGGCTTTTGGTTTCTTTATTTGTTCCCATCTGCTGCAAGAAGTTTCTCTGAATAATGGATGAACAAGTAACTTATCAGTAAGTATAGCAAAAGGATATTAAAAGGGATTTTTGGTACCATTGAGTAGTAGATCAGACATGTTTTTCACACTAAGCCCCTTAGCTCTCTAGTCTCATATTCTTGGCCAATTAAACAGTGTCATGCATATGTTCAGTTTTCCCTAAAACCTCACTTACTGGCAAGTCTTCTACATCATATTATACTGAACAACTCTCTTCATTCCTTCCTTATCTAACACCATTATTTGCAACTCCTTGGTTAAGATTCTATATCAGAACAATTACAACAAAATATTTATTTCATGTAAGTTAATTTATTTAAAGCTTAAGTCACAAGCTAAATTTTTGTAGCCATTTACAAACTATGTACAAGATTATATACAAAATTGGACACAATAATTTCTTCTTTTATGGAGGCTTTGTAGAGCCATGTAAAAGAATCCATGAGAACTCTGTAATTAGAAAATTTAAGTTTTCTCAGAGACAATACAGTATTGGATAAGTAAAAATGAGTAAAATAATTTGGTCTAAAATTCTTCCTGCATATTATAAAAGATGAATTATTTTTAACAATATCGTTATAAAGATTCATACCAAGCTTTCACAACCAGAGAAGTGACATATTCAAGAGGTGCTCCTTTTTTTACAAATCAACTTTGTGGCTGCTTCTTTCACATCTTTGTTCCTCAGACTGTAAATCAGAGGATTCAGCATGGGGATGACCAAGGTGTAAAAAATAGCAGAGACTTTTTCCTGTTCCATGGAGTACTGAGAACTTGGTTGAATATAGCTAAATGTCACAGAACCATAAAATAGTGTCACAGCTGTCAGGTGTGAGGCACAGGTGGAGAAGGCTTTGCGCCTTCCCTCAGCTGAACGAATTCTCAAGATGGCAATAATAATGTGGATATAGGACACCATGACAACAGTGAAAGTAAAAATAGCAATCACTCCAGAGAAGATCAAAAGCAGCATCTCATTGATGTGTGCATCAGAACATGAGAGCTTCAAAAGAGGAGGGATGTCACAGAAGAAGTGATTCACAATGTTGGGACCACAAAAGTCTAGTCTGAGTAAACCTATTGTGTGAGTCAGGGAATTAATGAGGCCACCCAAGTAACATGCAAGAACCATTTGGCTGCAGATGCTGTGGGTCATAATAACTGTATACATCAAGGGATTTGCAATTGCCACATACCGGTCATAAGCCATCATAGACAGGAGAATACCTTCTGTAGTTACATACACTGCAAAAAAGAAACTCTGAAAAACACAGCCAAAGAATGTGCTAGACTTGTGCTTTGACAGAAAATTGATGAGCATTTTAGGAGCAATGACAGTAGAGTAGCAGATGTCACAGAAAGAGAGGTTACTAAGGAAGAAGTACATTGGTGTATGAAGGTGGGCATTCAACCAGATCAAGATAATCATCCCCCAATTACCCGCAAGAATGATGAGATACACTATGCTAAAAAGCAAAAAGAGAGGAACCTGACAATTATGATTTTCTGTTAATCCAAGGAGCATGAATTCCTTCACAGCTGTATGATTCCAAACTCTCATGCTTTCAGTAGTCTACAGCTACTTTATATGAGATGTAAATAAAAAATCAATATCTAAAATTATTTCCTCCAGGATCTGAGAGTCATTATTGTATGAGACACTGAGAGATTACCCTCTGGTAGATGAAACAAAGAAACCTCAGCAGCAGGCCATAGTGTATTATAAGATTTATACAATGAGACTCAAATAATTGCAATGTACATTTGTTTATTTCCTATTGTAAGCTAACACAGAATAGGAAAGGATGGGAAAAACTCTTATGACATAAAGTTCTCTGTTGGTTGAAATGAGATTTGAGTACAGAGTGTTTGAACTAAAACTCTTATTCTCTATGGTGTCTCAGCCTACATAAGTAGAATATATGCTTGCCACAATATCTTGACAAAGGATCTTCAAACATTTCAAAATATTTCAATTCCAGTTAACCTAAAAATACTCACTTCAATACCATGCCCAATAACCACCTTTCATAATACATTACCTCAAACATTTTCCCACCTTCTTTCTGGTTCTGTAACACATTTTCGCAATATCATCTTGTAGTTAGACCCTTAACCAAGACAAAAAAATATAGATCATTATTTTGCTATGTTCCTTGTTTTAAGAATAATCAAGTATTATGAATGTCATTTTACATGAAACTTCTTGTCTTTCATTCTGCTTTTTGCATTGCTGTGATGTAGTTTAAAAATATAGATCATTATGTTCCTTGTTTTAAGAATGATAAAGTATCATGAATGTCATTTTATATGATACTTCTTGTCTTTCATTCTACTTTTTATATTGTTGTGATGTAGTTTTCAGTATTTAATCTAATAAAATAATCTATAGCATAGATTATAAAAGGAAGAGAAATTTTGTGAAACACCAAATCTAACAAATGTTTATATATTTTTCTTTCAAAAAGGTAAGGTAGAAATTCACCTAATTTCTTCTGAAATGATTCAGTTTTTCATTTAGTTTTCATTAGTTTCATTTTCATTAGTTAAGGTAAATATCAGTATACATAAGCTTGCCAACAAAATCGATAAAAATGTCTAGCACTTATTACTATGTGCTGTATGATTCTTTTGAAATTTCAGAAGACATATCAGCAGCATCATGAGTTTAAGCAGCTACTGTACTGTTACAAATATAAAAATGCTGATAAGCAACAGAATAACTAGCATAAAAATTAAAGTTGGACAGAGGACAATAGAAATTGGTGAGTGCTATAATATTAATGGCATTTATTTCTGGTTAATTTATTTCTGGTTACCACATCATTTGCTGAAAAAGTGGTGACAGAAAGTAGCAAAGATTCATTCACTTCTAGATGTCAGAAGCATGACACTATCTGGTTTCATAGGTGGAATCTATATAGCTATGAAGTCACATAGCTAGGAAGAGTTCTACAAAATGGAAACATTTTGTAGTCAGATGCTTACCTTTTTAGCCTCTAAACCAACTGCCTGTAGTAATAGGCCTTTTCTTCTAAGACAACAATAAATTGGATTTGCCTTTCATCATTATTTCTTCTTTCTTTCTCATCTTGAAAGAACACTTGATTATGGACAGTTCCAGCACTCATAATCCAAGGTATTTTTGCCTCTCCTGGTCTTCCTCTGACTCACACTTGTTCTGCACATGAAGTAGTATATAAATATACTAGAGATTAAGATTTAAACATCACTAAGGATTATCAATCAGTTTGTCAAATGTAGAATGTCTAATGAATGACTCTATATAAGATCTAGCATGAGATATATGGGTGTGAAAAAAAAGTATTATGAGATGAAAACACAGTAAGTTCAAAACCCAAAGAAAAGCACTGTGTAAGGGTTTATAAATGTTCCTAAGTGAAAAAAATAATAAAAGAAAATGCAGCTGATTTACTATTTGTTTGTGGCCACTGAAATGGGTTTGAAAGCTCTCAGTGAGATGGGGAATATATTTGCTCAACACAATGCTTACCAAAAAAAACCCTACTGTTTTCAATAGTTGTATTTTAGCATTTTACATTTAAACTGCTTCCACAAATGTATTTTGCATAAAATAAATAGTGCTCTTTTTATTACTCCTCTAATTAACACCTGTGTTGAACTTTCTGGAATGTAAATTTGTGTGTTTTTTTATGAAATATGTATGTACCAAATTAAGCACAATTAACAATCAATTTTAATATTCAAAGTATATTTTGTAAATTTAAAAAAGCCTGTGAGGCACCTGAGACTTCAAGAACATACTGGGACCTCACATTTTCCAGACAATATATAATTAACCTGACATCCTCTTCCATATTGATGAATACTGATGTGTCACCATTAAAATTATCATGCTATAGGCTCAAGCTCACCCACTAAAACCTAGCCATCTTAGTCCCTATCTATGATCCAAATCAGTGGACATTGGAAGAACAGCAAATCAGATATTACTCTAGACTAGAAAAAAGCAAAAGGGGCTGAAATGATAAATCTGAAATAAGTTTTTTAGAAATTAACTATTTTTGAGATTAAAATGTAATTTGATCATTTTCCCATTCCCTTTTCTCCTAAACCTTCTTATACCTTCATCCATGCTGTCTTTCAGTTCCATGACCTCCTGATACAAATTAAAGGCTCATTTACAATGCTAATGACTGAGTATTCTTTCCTTAAACATTTTTACTCCTAAGGACATTTCCAATTTTTTTTTTTTGCATTCTTTATATAGCAAGTCTTATATATCATCACAAATCAACCTATTTAAATGAATATGAAATTCTTTCAGACTCATTATACTATTGCAAGGCAACATTCCAAATACATCCAGGAACAAGATTACAGTAAGAATAGTCCTACAAATTTAAATGTTTTTTCAATTGAATTAAAAAAGGAACTCTGGCAAAGCCAGGTGGATTTCTGAGTTCGAGGCCAGCCTGATCTACAGAGTGAGTTCCATGACAGCCAGGGCTATAAAGAGAAACCCTGTCTCGAAAAAAACAAATCCAAAAAACAAAATAAATAAATAAATAAATAAATAAGAACCCTACAAATCCTTATCAGAGAAGCTAATGATTGCCAAAATTTTACTATGTTCATACACAAGGACAGAGTTATTTTCATAAACAAACATATCACCTCAAATGATATTATTAGGATAATTATTTAAAAAAATTTTATAAAGTATTGAACATATATACATACATATGTATATATTTATGTTTAGTGTATCATTCATGTTTTATACATGAAAAAACAAGATATTGTATTGTACATGAAAATTAATAGAGACATGAAGAAAAATATGTAATATTTATCAAATATAAAAATTTTCATTGATTAAAAATCTGCATTTAATTGTTATAAGTAGCAACATTAACAAAGTGAATGAGACAAAACTACAAGTTAGATATACTACCTTAATATCAGCACACCACGGTGAACAACAGAACTGCTGTGGCAAGTCATCTAAGGTTTCTTAAAATCCAAATTATGAACATGTCCTAGGATGGAAAAAATGGAGAAAAACAGAAAATAATTCTTAAAATATTTCATTGGAATGCTTATTGAAATATAGTTTCAAAACATTTAAAATGTTAGTATTTTATTAAATTAATTGGAAATCATATGCATTTTTCAAATTTTAAAATCTTATTTTTGAAATTAGTGTGATATTGTTAAGGTACGGATGGATAGAGAATTAAATAACAGAAACATATTTAGTCTTACCATATGCAAATAAGTTAATATAATCATAACGTAAATTCGTATACATTATGTAAATTATATTCTTAGTATATGAGATGTGGGGAGTTGAAACATAAGTATCCTACAAATTAGAAAATAATATTTTAAATTGTTGAGTGTGATGTTTAAATTAGACAACAGGAATGAACTTCTGTAATGGTCAGAAAATAACAGAAAATATCAAAATCTTTAAGTGGAAACAAACGTTTCTTACTTACAACTTAACAAAGCTCGAACTAAGAATGCATCTGAGCTAGAAAATCTGGCTTTCACAAATCTTTAAGGACTTATTATTTATAATAAATAAGTTGCCTGAAGGTAGTTGATAGTCTACTGGGGAAAGAATCAGTAGCACCTTCTGTGTGTTTAGGTCTCAGTTGTCCATAGTTGAGTCATTAGCACCTTTCTTGTTTCACAAGTGTGAAAATAATCAGAGAGCTGCTGGACCTTCTGTTGAATTTTCCATTCATGAATCTTCTTTCATGAATGCAAGAGTGAAATGTGATTACTTCACAAATAGTGTTTTAAAGGGATCTATGATTTTTCATTAAGCATCTAGATATAATGCTCAATAAACACAAAGAATGTAATGACAGTAGTTGAGAAAAAAAGTCATAGAATTCTGCAGTCTTACGTAAGTCACTTGAAATACTGTTAAAATGTTCTAATTAAACACAATAAGTTCATTACTATTTCTTCAAATTTTCTGTACCTATACATATTTTATATTCTTATTTTGACATCAGATAATGATTTTTGTCAATATTATCTAATATATATAATGCTAACTCATTTGTACCACATTGTTTCTATGAAATCATAGGAGTTTCAGGGACTTACAATTTCTTTGTAATTTAATTATCATAAGCTAACATTATGGAGAATCAGAAGCATACTTTAGAATTTCTGTCACTGGTTACCGTATAACTTTTATTTTCCAACATATTTTACAACTATTTTTATAGTTAGTAAATAATATGTTAAAGCATGGTAATGGTTTAAATTGCAAGAAAAAAATCAAATTGGCTCATACATTTAAATCATATTAAAATTAGAAACACATGGGAAGTTTTCAGAAAAATTAAAAATAATTTATATACAATTCAAAGATACATTTCAATTTTTGTCTCTTTGGTCAAACTGTAATAATTTTTTGCTTTGAAAATGTCTTAAGATACTTTAATTATTGAGAATTGTTTCAGCTGTCCTGAATTTTTTTTTTTCCATATGAAGTTGAGAATTGCACTTTCCATGTCTGTGAAGAATTGTATTGGAATTTTGATGGGGATTGCATTGAATCTGTTGATTTCTTTTGGTGAGATGATCATTTTGACTTTGTTATTCCTACCAGTCCATTAGCATGGGATATATTAGCAAGGGAGACCTCTTCTGAGGACTTCAATTTCTTTTTTAAGGAATTTGATGTTCTTGTCATACAGACCTTTCATTTGCTTGGTAAGAGTCATTATACCAATGTATTTTATAATATTTATGATTATTGTGAAGGGTATTGTTTTACTTATTTCTTTCTCATCCTGTTTATCATTTGTATAAAGGAAAGTTACTGATTTGTTTGAGTTAATTTTATATCTGGCCACTTTGCTAAAGTTATTAATCAGCTATAAGAGTTTTCTGGTGGAAATTTGAGGGTTGCTTATAAGTACTATTACATCATCTGCAAATAGTGATATTTTGAGTTCTTCCTTTCCAATTCCTAATGTCAAGATATATATAAAGCAATAGTGATAAAAAAACAAGCAAACATGGTATTGGTACAGAAACAGACAAGTAGGACAATAAAACATAACTAAAGACCCAGAAGTAAACCCACAGACTTACGGACAATTGATCTTTGTGAAAGAAGCAAAATACCCAAAAGATGTGCCCCCCCACCCCCCGTACCACGAGAACACATGCTTCACCATGTTTATATCATTGTAATATTTATATTTATTATGTTTATATTATTTGTAATAGCCACAAGCTGGAAACGATCCAGATATCCTCCAACTAAAGAATAGATACAAAAGATGCCGTTCATTTACCCAATGGCATACTATTAGCTATTAAAAAGAATGACATCATGAATTTTGCAGACAATGGATGGAACTAGAAAATATCCTCAGTGAAGTGTCCCAGACCCAAAAGGATATACATGGTATGTACACACTAAGTTGATATTAGGAAAAATTACAGAATGCATAGGATAAAACCTACATACCACAAGAAGTATAACAAACAGAAATACCAAAGTGAGGATGATTCAATTCCACTTAGAAGGGGGAAGGAAATAATCATGGGAGGCAGAAGGAGGAAGGGGTCTGGGTGAGAGAAAGGAGGGGGAATGGAAAGGGGGAAAGAATCAGGTATGAGCTGGGGGTTAGTGGGACAGAGGAAAGCCCAGAGGGCCAAGAGAATGAATAGGAATAAGCAACATGTGGGGTGATGGTATTTTTCTAGAGAGTCTCTAGAAAGTTCCAGACCCAGGAGGTAAGAGACTCTAAGGACTCAATGGGGGTTACCTTAGCCAAAATAACCATCATTGGAGAGATTGCTCTCGAAGAGTTCACCTCCAGTAGATAGACAGAGGATTTCAATTAGAGGGACATGGTTACTAACCCACAATTAAAATTTCTGACACAGAACTGTTTCTGTCTAACAGAATTGCAGGGACAAAATAGAGAAGCAATTGAAGGAAAGACAGTCCAATGACCAGCCCAAATTTGGATCTATCTCATGGGAGGGCACCAAAGCCTGACACTGTTACTGATGTTATGATGTCCTTACAGATGGAAGCCTGGCATGGTTGTCCTCTGAGAGGCCCTACCAGCAGCTGACTGAGACAGAGCAGATATTCACAGCCCACCATTGAACTGAATTCAGGGACTCCTTTGGTTTAATTAGAACGATTTAAGAAGCTGAAGGGGAGAGCAACCCTATAGGAAGCCCAGCATTCCTCAACTTACCCAAACCCCAGGGAGCTCCCAAAGACAGAGCTACCAACCAAGAGCATACAAGAGCTGGATTGGGGCACCTGATACAAATAGAGTAGAGGTTTGCCTGGTCAGGCCTCAGTGAGAAATGTGCTTAATCCTGAAGAGATTTGAGGCCCCAGAGAAGAGAGAAGCCTCATGTGGGGGAAGCACCCTCTCGGAGGAAAGAGGGAAGAGTGGGTGTGGAACTGTGGGAGGGGGTAACAAGAAGGGGGGCAAGGACTGGAATGGAAATAAATAAAATAACAAAAGACAAAAGAAAGAAAATGTCCAAGGAACAGAAACTGATAAATTGGCACTGCAATTAAGAGTACAAGGTGCTTTTTTAGAGGTCCTGTGTTCAATTCCCACATAGCCTCTCACAACTGTGAATAATGGAATCTGATGTTTTCTGGGCTTCAGGAATTCATGCAGCCCTCATATGCACTATTAAATAAATAAATAAATAAATAAATAAATAAATAAATGTCGAAGGACAGTTTCAGTGGTTTGGTCAGTAAGGAAAATGTTCTTGCTAGTATGAAGAATTGAGTTCTCAAATCACAGAAATATATTTAAAAAATAAAGTTGCCAGGAAATATGAAATATACTAAAATACCAACCCTTGGGATGCAGAGATTAGTAAATTAGGAGAGTCATTGACCATAGCTGTGTTGAAATATTCAGGGCCTGCTGTGATACGATAGCTGGGTCCTAGTGGAGAGATATATCCATGATATTACTGATTGAATATTTGCCCTGGCCTCTTGTATGGGAAATTATTATAGGTCTAGGTGCTGGTTTCTGGTTTTGATTTGTTTTTTAGATGTTTTATTTTAAGATTTCTGTTTCTACTCTGTATTTTCACAAAGTGTCATTCCTATGTGTTGCCAGTTTTTCTAGCATATTCAGCTAGCATGCTCAGGGAATGCCTGATGGTGTTAGAGACTTGGGTACTCAGGTGCATTGGGAGAAGGAATGTTGAAGTTGAAGGTCTTGTGATACATTTGGTGTAGTGGGTAAATAATAAAGGTACTGCCCTGCCCTGCCAGGCCTCTGCACCAAGTTCTGGCGGGTCCCTCTCAGGCTGTCTCTCACTGTCTCTGCTAAGCCAATCTCTTAAGTAGCTCTCACAGCACCCTACCTGTGTTTCCTCTCCACCATAGATTCTGTAAAAGGCTGGAGTCCCGTGCTCTTGCCCTGCATCTAAATACCAGGTAAAGCATGACTTTTAAACTTAAATAGTTAACCAATTATCTTTATGTATACAAAACTCCAATTACATAATGCCAATTTATAATGATAAAGTCTGATCCCAATATTTGTAACCTCTCTAAAACACCAGATATATGTCTGAAGCCATCTGGATATCAGCATCTCTTCCTCTGCTCTGCTTGTCTGGTCTACTGAGCCCCGCCCCTCTTTCCTCCCTTCACTTCTCTTAGCACCTCCTTCTCTCTCCCCTCCAATCACTGTTCTCTCACTGCCTTAAAGTGAATGGACAGGAAATATCTTGCAACAATTTGGGATGGGGTCAGAAAGGAAAAGGATACATCAGGTTTCCTGCTACAGATTCAGGAACAGTAGGAGAGGCATGGTGTAACCTTCCTTGCTGTCTTGGGAGGAACAGCCCTTGGGCTAGCAGGCAGTGCCTGCTGCTGTTGAGATCTGTGTCAAAGCCAGACGTTAAGGGAAGAAGAATAGAAGGAGAAAATTTGTGGTATACACATGAGATGGGATCAGAAGGACAGGAAAGCAATCATAGGTGTGTTCTGCTGCAGAGGTAGGAATAAGAATGGAAGATTGGATCTAGAGGAAAACAGGAAGAATAGATCTTACAGGCAACCTACTTGCCTTTCTGGCAAGCATGGTCTATGGTGGTGAAGGGTCTCTGCTGGAGTTAGGACTTGGTATAGACCAAATAATGAGGGAATGGGGATTAGAAAGGAAGGAATGATCTGTGGGATGCACGGAAGATGTGGCTGGAGGACTGAAGTTGGTGTGCTGCTTCAGAGATAGCACGCAGATTGAGTGGTTAGATTTGGAGGGAAAGATGAATAGTGAAGGACTTCAGTTAGCTTACCTCATTGTCTGTCCTGTTCAGCTGGTGTGTTCTCTGTGAACATATCCTGGTGTGGGAGACTAGGATAATGGTATTAATTAGTAAGGTAAATCTTAAAGAAGTTATTGGGATCTTTTGGGGATGGAGTCAGGGAGAAACTGGTGACTATAGCAGGTTGCTTGCTACAGAACTAGATTAAGAATGGTGGAATTACATAGCAAGATCACTACAAATGTTGGGTGTTTGCCTGCAGCATACTCTTTGCCCTTGAAATGAGAACTATATAACTTACCTTTTTCTTTCATAGGAGTCCACATTTAAAACATGCTGGACTTCTAAAATGTTTAAATTTAGGTTATCTGTGTTTGTATTGTAATACTATCATGAAATCATGGAATGAGGAAAGGTTAAAGCTTAACAGTGGCTCCTTTTATGTCAAGTTGAAAAGGGGTAGCCATATTATGAGTAATCTTCAATGTCAGCTTTAAATATGTAGGGCAAGGGAATCAATTGAAATACTGCCCCTATCTGATTGCCCTGTATTCATGATTATAGGACATTTCAGTTGTTACTAATGGATGTAAGATTCTCCATCCCACATGGAATTTCCTCATCTCTAGCCAGGTATGAATTTTCAGTGTAAGAAAATTAACAGAGCACAAGTCTGAGAATAAGCCAATAAGCAGCATGACACAGTGATTTATCTTTTGTGTTTCTTCTTTGAGTTCTCTCCCTGACTTCCCTTTGTTTTGTTTTTTGTTTGTTTTTTGTGTTTTGTTTTGTTTTTTTTTCAAGACAGTGTTTCTCTGTGTAGCCCTGGCTGCCCTGGAACACACTTTGTAGACCAGGCTGGACCAAACTCAGAAATCCACCTGTCTCTCCTCCCAATGCCCTCCTGGAATTAAAGGTGTGCACCACCACTGACTTTATTTTCAATCATCACACACAGAGATTGAAAAAATAAGGTGGAGTCCAATTGAAAGAAACATCCAATATCTATTCTTTGCCTGTATTTGCACATGTACACATACACCAACACACACACACACATACATTCACACAGGCACACATACACACGTACAAAGAACTTTAGGTTTTGTAGGTATCACATACACTTTATCAAATTTAATTTAGATCTGAAAAATTACATCTCTAATTTTCTTTAAATTTTATTCACTTAACATATGAAAAATACTCAATAAAGTAATTAAAGCTCAAATATACCAATGAAATTTTCTCTTTGTACAAGGAGTTTTAGTGACTACCAAAAATACTTAATGAAGTAGAGTGTGATAATATAAAATTTATTTATGAAAGTCTTCATCCATTTAGATTAATAAGCTTTTAAATGTACAGATCTATTTACAGGTATCTAACAAGATTAAATAAAATAATTATGTTGAGGTAAAAATTGATTACCTTCAAACAATAAATCTGGGTATAACAAACAATACCTGACATCTTTTCAAGTGGAAAACTATGCTTGCCATTTTTAAACATGTATTCTTTGGACAGGGCATAGCACAGAGTGGTACACAGCAGAGAGACCAAGTGGGCACCAGGCCCAGTGCTGACTACTGGCCAGACCCTCAAGTGTCAGGATCCTGCCAGTCCCAGGGGAGCAGGCCTGAAAGAGAGAGCACTGTGGTCAAGGTGGAGCGCAAACAAGCTGCTAGCCCTCAACCTCATCCCTGCAGCCACATGGCCTCCACAGCAGGTTCAGCCTGTGAGGAGCTGCCTTCAGATGGAATGGCAAGTATGTTGAGTGAGAACCAGATGTGGAAGTGTGCTGCGACTGCTGCTCTGCTAGTGCTGCAGCAGCCATGCTGACACATCAACAGAAGTTCCTCATCCACCACCTGGCCGCATATATACTTGGCGCACAGGCCTAGACTCCTCCAGCCAGCAGGGACAATGTTCTACCTGAAGAAGCCAAGGCCAAAGTGTAGCCGCCCGTGGCCACATGTGAACTGGAGACCTGGAAGATAATTCTGGGGATAAACGGGAAGGCGACAAAAGAAATTTGAGTCAAGACGACAGTTTGCCGATCAAGACTGACTTTACTATATTTTAGCCAAAATATATAATCTTTAGAAAACAACCCTGCCCCCCCCACACATCAAGGAGTAGGCAGAGAACTCCTTGGCTCCACCTCTGCTGGTCTCCAGGTGAGACTGCCCTGAGGCAGCCTTGGTTGTCAAGGTGAAAGCAGCTGTATTGTTCCCAGAGGAACAAAGGCCAGAGATAACACCAGCAGAAGGCTAGGCGCTGCCAGCCAGGGATGTCACGAATAGGCTGGGAAGTCCAGCTCAATGCTGTGGGGGAAGGGACACCAAAGGAGAGGCCAAGTGGGGGTGGGGAGGGGAGAAGAGAGCAAGTCTGAGTTAGACCATGAGTCTGGAAGAAGAGAACAAGACAGAGGAAGACAGTGAGGATGAGAGTGAAGAAGACAGCGAGGAAGAGATGGAAGATGACCAGTAGAGTGAGGGAAAGGAAGACAACCAAGAAGGAGAATCTGAGGCAGAAGGAGAAACTGAGGCAGTGAATTTGACCCCAAAATAGACATGGAAGCAGAGAGAGTGGCCAAGAGGAAGAGTCCAGACCATAGGCTGATTTGAGCACCTATTGTCAGGAAGATAGGGAGCGCATCTGTGTCCTTTGTCCAGTCACTGGGCCTCACCAAGGCCACTAGCTGTTTACACTAACACCAGAGAGAACCAGATGGCAAAGGCAAGGGCAAGAATATAAGCAACAGAGACCAAGGCTAGTTGGCATCATCAGAACCCAGTTCTCCCACCACAGTGAGTCCTGGATACCCCAACACAACAAAAAAGCAAGACTCTGATTTAAAATCACATTTTATGATGCTGATAGAGGACGTTATGAAAGACATAAATAACTCCCTTAAAGAAATACAGGAGAACACAGGCAAACAGGTAAAAGCCCTCAAAGAGGAAACACAAAACTCCCTTAAAGAATTACAGGAAAACACAACCAAACAGGTAAAGGAATTGAGTAAAACCATCCAGGATCTAAACAGAAATAGAAATAATAAGTAAACCTATTTCTAATTTTATATAATAGATTATTTTTTCAATTCCTTCACAGTAAAGAAGTCAAAAAAGGAGAAAACCCTGGAGATAGCAAACCTAGGAAAGAGATCAGGAGTCATAGATGCAAGCTCCATGAAAAGAATACAAGAGATAGAAGAGAGAATTTTAGTTGCAGAAGATAACATAGAAGACATTGAAGCAATAGTCAAAGAAAATTCAAAGTGCAAAAAACTCCTAACCCAAAACATTTAGGAAATTCAAGATACAATGAGAAAACCAAACTTAAGAATAACAGATATAGAAGAGAGCAAAGATTCCCAATATAAAGGGCCAGTAAATCTCTTCAACAAAATTATAGAACAAAATTTCCCTAACCTAAAGAAAGAGATGCATATAAATATACAAGACTCCTACAGAACTTCAAATAGATTGGACCAGAAAAGAACTTCTTCCCATCATATAATAGTCAAAACACTAAATAAACAAAATATAGAAAGAACATTAAAAGCAGTAAGGAAAAAAGGCCAAATAACATATAAATGCAGACCTATCAAAATTACTCCAGACTTACCACCACATATTATGAAAGCTAGAAGATCCTGGGCAGGTGCCATACAGAACCTCAGAGAACACAAATACCAGCCCAGAATACTGTACCCAGCAAAATTCTCAATTACCATAGATGTAGAAACCAAGATATTCCATGGCAAAACTAAATTTACACAATATCTTTCCATAAATCCAGCCCTACAAAGGATAATAGAAGAAAAATAACAACACTAGGAGGAAAATTATACCCTAGAAAAAGCAAGAAAGCAATCTTTTTTTTAACAAACCCAAAAGAAGATAATCACACAAACATATAAATAACATAAAAAACAACAGAAAGCAACAATCACTATTCCCTAATATCTTTTAACATCAATGGACTTAATTCCCCCAATACAAAAACATAGACTAACAGAATGGATACATAAACAAGACCTAGCATTGTGCTGCATACAGGAAATACACCTCACTGTCAAAGACAAACACTACCTCAGAGTAAGAGACTAGAAACAATTTTCCAGTCAAATGATCCCAAGAAACAAGCTGAAGTAGCCATTCTTATATCGGATAATATCAACTTTCCACCAAAAGTCATCAAAAAAGATAAGAAAGGACACTTCATACCAATCAAAGGAAAAATCTTCCATGAAGAACTCTCAATTCTGAATATCTATGCTACAAATACAAGGGCACCCACATTTATAGAAGAAACTTTACTAAAGCTCAAAGCACAAAGGGATACACATTGGAAAAGAAGTCAAATTATCACTATTTGCAAATGATATGAAAGTAAACATAAGTGACCCCAAAGATTCCACCAGAGATCTCCTACAGCTGATAAACAACTTCAGCAAAGTGTCTGGGTATAACAAATCAGTGGCCTTCCTCTTCTCAAAGGATAGACAGGGCGAGAAATTAATAAGGGAAATTACACCATCACAAGTCACAAATAATATAAAATATCTTGGTGTGACTCTAAGTAAGTGAATGATCTGTATGGCAAGAACTTCAAGTCTCTGAAGAAAGAAAAAAAAATGGTTCTGTGATCAGTGGAGCAGCTGGGATGGAAGTCTTCCAGCCCACCACCATGTGCACCAGGGAGCTAGGAGACTTCACAGCCTTCTGTGGATAGCCCACCAAGAGGGAGTGATCTCCCAGCAGGCTTTCACTTTTGACCACAGAGGTGAGATCTCCACCTTCTCTCTGGAAGGGACCAAGCTAGGAGCACCCAGGACCTAAGATCAGTGGAGCAGCTGGGACTGGAAGTCTTTTCACCACCATTTGCAACAGGGAGCCAAGAGACTCCATAGCCTTCTGTGAGCAGTGGAGCAGCTGGGACAGAAGTCTTCCTGTCACCATTTGCACAAGGGAGCCAGGAGACTCCACAAACTTCCCTGCATAGCCTGCCAGGAGGTAATGCTTTCCCAGCAGGCTTTCACTTTTGACCACAAAGGCCAGATCTCCACCTTCTCTATGGAGGAGACCCAGCTAGGAGCACAGAGGGCCTAAAATCAGTGGAGCAGCTGGAATTGAAGACTTCCCACTTGCCACCATTTGTACCTGGGAGGCAAGAAACTCTAGTCTTCAGTGCATAGCCCACCAGGAGGGAGAGATCTCCAGGCTGTGCTTTCACTTTTGAGCTCAGAGGAGTAAGGACACAGGCTTAGGCGCACTGGAGAAAAAACTTCAGCCAGAGACAACAATACCAACTAGAACCAGATGGTGAAAGGCAAGCACAAGAACGCTACCAACAGAAACTAAGGCCATATTGCAACATCAGAACCCAGTTCTCCGACCACATCAAGTCCTGGATACACCAACACACCGGAAAAGCAAGAGTTGGATTTAAAATCCTATCTTTTAATGCTGATAGAGGGCTTCAAGAAAGACTTAACTAACTCCCTTAAAGAAATATAGGAGAACATTGGTCATCAGGTAAAAGCCCTTAAAGAGGAAACACAAAAATCCCTTAAAGAAATACAGGAAATCCAGATGAATTTGAGAATTGCTCTTTCTAGCTCTATGAAGAACTGGGTTGGGATTTTTATGGGAATAGCATTGAATCTGTAAATTGCCTTTGGCAAGATGACCATTTTAACTATATTAATCCTGCCAATCCACGAGCATGGAAGGTTTTTCCATTTTCTGAGATCTTCTTCGATTTCCTTCTTCAGAGATCTGAAGTTCTTGTCATATAGGTCTTTTACCTGTTTGGTTAGAGTCACCCCAAGATACTTTATGCTGTTTGTAGCTATTGTGAAAGGGGTCAGTCTGCTTATCCTTTGAATATATAAAGGCTACTGATTTGCTTGTGTTGATTTTGTAGCCAGCCACTTTGCTGAAGTTGTTTATCAGCTGTAGGAGTTCTCTAGTAGAGTTTTTAGGGTCACTTAAGTATACTATCATATCATCTGCAAACTATTCTCAACAGTAAAAGAACTTCAGGGGGATTCAATATCCCAGACTTTAAACTCTACTACAGAGCAATAGTGATAAAAACTGCATAGTATTGGTACAATATCAGGCAAGCAGAACAATGGAATAGGATTGAAGACCCAGAAATGAACCAACACACCTATGGTCACTTGGTCTTCGACAAAGGAGCTGAAAGCATCCAGTGGAAAAAAGATAGTCTTTTCAACAAATGGTGCTGGTTCAATTGGAGGTCAGCATGCAGAAAAATGCGCATCGATCCATTCTTATCTCCTTGTACCAAGCTCAACTCCAAATGGATCAAGGACCTCCACATAAAACCTGACACACTGAAACTAATTGAAAAGAAACTGGGGAAGACCCTGGAGGACATGGGCACAGGGGAAAAGTTCCTGAATAGAACACCAATAGCTTATGCTCTAAGATCAAGAATTGACAAATGGGACCTCATAAAACTACAAAGTTTCTGTAAGGCAAAGGACACCGTAAAAAGGACAAAACGTCAACCAACAGACTGTGAAAGGATCTTCACCAACCCTAAATCTGACAGAGGGCTAATATCTAACATATACAAAGAACTCAAGAAAGTAGAACCCAGAGAATCAAATAACCCCATTAAAAAGTGGGGTATGGAGCTAAACAAAGAATTTTCACATGAAGAACTTTGGAGAGCTGAGAAACACCTTAAGAAATGTTCAACATCATTAATCATTAGGGAAATGCAAATCAAAACAACCCTGAGATTTCACCTCACACCAGTCAGAATGGCTAAGGTAAAAAACTCTGGAGACAGCAGGTGTTGGCAAGGATGTGGAGGAAGAGGAACACTCCTCCACTGCTGGTGGGATTGCAAGATGGTGCAACCACTTTGGAAATCAGAATGGAGGTTCCTCAGAAAACTGGGCATGTCACTTCCTGAGGACCCTGTTATACCACTACTGGGCATATATCCAGAGAATTCGTCAGCATGCAATAAGGACACATGCTCCACTATGTTCTTAGCAGCCCTATTTGTAGTAGTAAGAAGCTGGAAAGAACCTAGATGTCCTTCAACGGAGGAATGGATACAAAAAATGTGGTATATTTACACAATGGAGTACTATTCAGCCATTAGAAACAATGAATTCATGAAATTATTAGACAAATGGATGGACCTGGAGATCATACTAAGTGAGGTAACCCAGTCTCAAAAGATCAGTCGTGGTATGCACTCACTGATAAGTGGATATTAGCCTAGAAACTTTGAATACCCAGGACATAATCCACAAATTAAATGATGTCCAAAAAAATGGAGGAATGGCCCCTGGTTCTGGAAAGACTTAGTGCAAGAGTATAGGGGAATTCCAGAACAGGGAAATGGGAAAGGGTGGATGAAAGAATAGGGGGACGAAAGAGGGCTTATGGGACTTGCGGGGAGTGGGGTCCCAGAAAAGGGGAAATCATTTGCAATGTAAATAAAAAAAATAAAAGAAAAAATGTGCATATTAAAATTGAAATATTTTCTTTGGGAAATTAAGCAATTTAGCACTATTTTGTATTTCATATATTATATTTTCATCTTATTCTTTTACAAATTTTTTAAAACTTATTCTACCTTCCTTGTAGACTTTTAAATTACTTCCACGTTAACTTTTAAGTGGCCTTTGTATTCAGTGTTGCATTTTCTTATATAGTATATAAGTTGAAGACAAAGCTTGTTATATATTCAGATTTTATTTTTCTAAAGATAATTGTGTGTTAATATGTTTTCTTACACATTACTTCATTTGTACCACCATAAATTCTATGAGTGTTAACTAATTGAAATGTCTTAGTTATGTAGCTGTTTTTTAAATAAATTACTACTGTTTTATCTCCTAAAAAAAATAAAAAAATAAAAAAAGATAAAAACGAATGATGGCACTTGACCTAAAGGAAGTCAACAGAGGTAAAACTGAGAGAGACTCTTATTCAATTCATGTAATTGATAACTTTGCATACTCAGAGTGTTCAGTGTGATGTTCAAAATTATTATATACATTCCAAAAATATTCAATTGGACAGATTCAAGTCATTTTTTTATCCTCTGTATATAACAATATCATTAAAAAAAAAAAAAAGAAGAAATGCAGGAGATCATGGCAGAAGCCAAGAGGCAGAAACCATTAAAGAAGAAATACAAAAAACCCTTAAAAGAATTACAGGAAAACAAAAACAATCAAGTGAAGGAACTGAACAAAACCATCCAGGATCTAAAGGTGGAAGTAGAAACAAGAAAGAAATCACAAAGTACGACATCTCTGGAGATAGAAAACCTTGGAAAGAATTCAGGAGTCAGATGCAAGTATCAGCAACAGAATACAAGAGATCGAAGAAAGAACCTCAGGTGCTCAAGATACCATAGAAAACATTGACTCAACAGTCAAAGAAAATACAAAATGCATAAAGCTGGTAACTCAAAACATTCAGGAACATCCAGGGCACAATGAGAAGACCAAATTTAAGGATTATAGCTATAGACGAGAGCGAGCAGTTATATCTTAAAGGCCCAGTAAATATCTTCAACAAAATTGTAGAAGAAAACTTCCCTAACCTAGAGAAAGAAATGCCCATGAACATACAAGAAGCCCTCAGAACTCCAAACAGCCTGGACCAGAACAGAAAATCCTCCCGGCACATAATAATCAAAACACCAAATTCACTAAACAAAGAAAGAATATTAAAAGCAATAAGGGAAAAACAACAAGTAACTTATAAAGGCAGACATATAAGAATCACACGAGACTTCTCACCAAAGACACTAAAAGATAGAAGATTCTGGGCAGACCTCATACAGACCGTAAGAAAACACAAATGTCAGCCCAGGCTACTATACCCAGCAAAACTCTTAATCATCATGGATGAAGAAACCAAAATATTCCATGATAAAACCAAATTTACACAATATGTCTACAAATCCAGACCTACAAAGGATAATTGATGGAAAATGCCAATACAAGGAGGGAAACTACATCCTAGAAAAAGCAAGAAAGTAATCTTCCAACAAACCGAAAAGAAGATACCCACACAAACATAAAAATAACATCAAAAATAACAGGAAGCAACAATCACTATCCCCTAATATCTCTTAACAACAAAGGACTCAACTCCCCAATAAAAAGACATAGACTAATGAAATATTTCTCATGTAAATCTTCAATTTTATTAGAAAATGTCTTCAATTCCCATTTTAATTAATTTACTAATTTCTTTCATGTCTACCATTTTATCTGCATTATTTTTTCATGATAACCTTCCATTTTATTGTCTTTCTATCTTCATCCTCTATTTCACCAGAAATTCTTTCAATGTAAATCTTTGATTTTATCACAAATGTTTCTAATTCCACCTTCAATTAATTTAGAAAGAGTTTTACATCAAGCATTCTTTATGTAAATTTTCCATGAAATAGTCAATTTTAACATGGTTGCCTTTTTATTTCTTGAATTTTACCAGAAATATTTTCGATGTAAATCTTCAATATTATCTGAATGTGTTTACAATTCCACCTTCAATCAACTTAGAATTATCTTTATGCCTATCATTTTATCTATATAATTTCCATGATAATCTTTAACATGTTTTTCTCTATATTTCTACAATTTTATCAGAAATATTTTCCATGTAAATCATCAAGTTTATCAGAAAATGTTCATAATTCCACTTTTAATCAACTTAGGAATACTTTTATGCCTACCATTATTATATCTATATAAAATTTTCCATGATAATCTTCAATTTCAATGTATTTTTCTACATTTTCTACAATTTTATCACAAACATTTTCCACATAAATCTTCAGTTCTATCATAAAATGTTTCTATCCCATATTTCAATTGATTTAGTAATGTTTTACATGCCTACCACTTTACTCCTTAATTTTTCATGAAAATTGTCAATTTCAGCATGTTTATCTAATATATTTTCCATGTAAAACTTTCATTTTATAATAAAGTACTTTTACTTCCATTTACATCCCTTTTCAATAAATAAAAAAAAATTTAAGAAGAAAAATAAGAAGACCTCAGAAGAAGGAAATATCTCCCATGCTCACAGGATTAATATAGTAAAAATGACCATCATGCCAAAAGAAATCAATAAAATCTCCAACAAAATTCTAACTCATTTCTTCATAGAGTTAGAAAGAGCATTTTCCAAATTTATCTGTAATAACTAAAAACCCAGTATAATGAAAACTATTCTCTACAATAAAATAACAGAATCACCATCCTGGACCTCAAGCCTTACTACAGAGCAATTGTGATTTAAAAAAAAAAAATCCTGCATGGAATTGGTACAATGTCAAGCAGGTATATCAATGGAATCAATGAAATAGAATTAATGACTCAGAAATGAACTCACACATCTATGGTCACTTGATCTTTGACAAAGAAGCTAAAATCATGGCAAAAAGAGAGCATTTTCAACAAGTGGTGCTGACTCAACTGGCAGTTAGCATGGAGAAGAATCCAAATAGATCCATTCTTATTTCCTTGTATGATTCTCAAGTCCAAGCGGATCAAGGACCTCCATATAAAACCTGATACAATGAAACTAACAGAAAAGGAATTATGGAAGAGCCTTGAGCACATGGGCACAGGGCAAAATTTCCTGAACAGAACACCAATAGCTTATGCTCTAAGATTAAGAATTGACAAATGAGACCTTGTAAAATTACAAAGTTTCTGCAGTGCAAAGGACACTGTCAATAGGACAAAACTGCAACCATCAGATTGAGAAAAAAAACTTTACCAACCTTACATCTGAAAGAGGGTTAATATCCGATATATACAAAGAACTCTAGAAGTTAGACTCTAGAGAAACAAATAACCCTATTAACAAATGGGGTTCCGAGGTAAACAAAGAATTCTCAACTGAGGAATATGAATGGCCAATAAATGGCTGGCAGAGCTTGAGACCTATGCCATCAGAGAAAGCCCACCTATCACACTATCAGTGATAATCCAATATACTCAAAGATAGACACATAGCTTATCTCTCATCCAAAAGGCTGAGTAACTGATTGGAACAGATGCAGAAACAAATAGCCAAATAGTTGGCAGAGCTTGGGAAATCCTAAGGATTAGCAAAAGGAAAATTGAAGGAGACAGAGAAGAAACCCTAATTAAACATACAAAACCAAATACTATCAGCCCATAGGGTTCCACAGAGTTTGATCTGACAGAGAATAGGTATGGGATGGACCAAGGCCATTTACACATATGCAACAATTCTGCAGTTTGGTCTTCATGTGGGACTCCTAACAGCAGTAACAATGGCTGTATCTGACTGTGTTGCCTACCTTCAGATTGCTTTTCCCTAACTCAGCTACTTTGTCTAGCCATAATACACGTACCTAATCCTACTACAACTTTACTTGAAAAAGTGGGTTGATATTTATCAGAGGCCTGCCATTTTCTGAGGAAAAAGGGAAGACAGAGAAATGAGGTGAGGAGGTGAGAGAGAGGCATTCGAAGGAAAGATTGTTAACGCCAGAGGGAAAAGAGAACACTAAGAAAACTGTCATTCTAACCAACATGAGCAAAGCTCATAAGAAGTAACTGAGATTGAAGCAGCATATGCAGAGCCTTCACTGTTCTGACCAAATCCTGTGTCTACACATTACAGCTTCCAGTTTAGTGTTTTTATGGTGTTCCTGAGTGAGCAAATAACTTAATTTTGAATCTTATACCTCTTATTGGCCTATATTTATTCTGTTGGTTGGTTTTCTCCACCTCAATAGTGATAGTTTGGTTCAATATCATATTTAATTTTGTTAAAGTTTTAAAAAGCAAATGAATGAGATAAGACCCAGGAGTGGTATAGCAAGGGATTGAAGTAGAATAATTCCCATTTTTTTTGATAATCTTCCAAATTTATTTCTGAAGTGGTTGTACAAGTTTGCAATCCCACCAGCAATGGAGGAATGCTCTCTCTGCTATACATCTGGCCCAACCGGTGCTATCACTTGAATTCATGGTCTTAGCCACTCAGACATGTGTGAAATGGAATCTTGGTTCATTTTGATTTGTATTTGAACATTGAACATTTATTTATGTTTCTCAATCATTTGGAATTCCTTTCTTGAGAATTCTCTTCTTAGCACTCTACCCTATTTTTTTAAAGGAGACAAATCATTTTCGTTAAATTTCTTACACATACAAGACACAAAATGTAGAGCAAAACAGTATCTACTTGGGGAACAGCACAACCCATTGGAATATAAAAGGCTTCAACGTTAATAGAATCATTACGAAAACCCACTACTGTTCTTGATAATCAAAAGCACTGTACCCAATTTAAAAAATTGGGTTATTTGAATTGTTGGTGTCTAAGACACTGAGTTCTTTGTAAATTTTCTATATTATCCCTCTGTCAGATATAGGGTTGATGAAGACACTTTCCTAATCTGTAGGCTAACATTTATCTTATTGACTATGTCCTTTGCCTTATCAAAGCTTCTCAGTTTCATGAGGTCCCACATATTGTTGATCTTAGAGCATGAGTTATTGGTGTTCTGTTCAGGAAGTTATCTCCAGAATCAATGAGTTCAATTTCCCCCACTATCAGTTCTATAATATTTAATATACCACAGAGACACTTGATCAACTATATTCATAGAATTTTTATTTGCAATAGTCAGAAACTGGAAACAAAAACTATATGCATATATATAGTTTTATCATACATACATATGTACATACTTAGATACAATGGAGTACTATTAATCAATTAAAAGCAAAGATATCATGACTTCTACAGGCAAACAGGTGAAGCTTGAGAATATCACCATGAGTAATGTAACTCCATGGCTGTCAAGAAAACAGGATGAGGAGAGGGCGGCGGCGGCGGTGGCGGTGGTGCAGCAGTGGCTGGTCCAGCTGAAGGGCCATCAGCAGTGGAACCAAGGCGACACAGGGTCCAGTTAGGCCCTGCGCCCACGACCACTGACCTTCGCTGACCAGCCGGGCAGCAAGCAGCTGCGATTGTGCAGCGCCTTTCGAGCCACTTCAGAACGCGGCCTCCCGCCAGTCAGGAGAGACTCACCTCCATCTTGATTTCGGACTCCAGAGATCGGACAGACTGAGGTACACAAACATAATCCGAGGCCAACACCGCAGGGGTCTGAGCCCGACGGGCGTTGGCCTGCACCCAGGCCCTGGGCTGTTCGGGTAGCCATCGGGGTGCCAAACCAGCCAGGAGGTTTTTTTGCCCTGGCCGGCAGACGCTCCGCCATTTTGCCTATAGGACCCAGAGTGCTCGGGAGGGCAGAGACGGCTGACAAGCATAGCCTGAGGCTAACAGAGCGGGGTTCTAGGCCCCAAAAGGCACAGGACTGACCCCAAGAATTGGGCGGCTTGGTGGGCCATCTGTGTGTCATCCCGCCCAGGAGGTTGTTAGCACAGCAGACTCTCCCGGTGCTTTCGGGGAGCGCAGACGCGCATGCCGGCCATCCGGGTCACCTGGCGGACCCAATTAACAGTCATAGCCCTAGGGGAACTTTGCTCAGACCTTGGCCTCCCGGCTTTTGCCTGGACTCAGGGCCTGGGCGACCAGGCTAACCTTGTGTGCACCAGCAGCCCGGTTGGGGAATCGGCTGCCCAGATGAGTGAGCAGAACACAGGGGAGGCCACAGCAGCATACACCATCGGCGCTCCCTGGGGGTGCACACAGGCTCCATCTGGTCCACAGACACAATCTGGGGCAAGGCCTCAGGCGGAAGCCCTCAGCTCAACTCTCTCCGCTTCAGATCAGCCTGGGCGGCCCCACCACATCTCCAGGTCCCTCAAGAGGCTAGTGAGGGCTTCCAGGTGGCCAGCTGGGAGAAGTCGGTGTGCTCTGGTAAATCCTGCAGGGCCCCAGCAGGAGCCTTCAGGTGCTTGCTTCGGGATCTGAACAGCCTGGACAGCAGCACCCTGTCTACAGGCAGTACAGGGTGTAAGCTGTGCACCGGAGGCCAACGGGGAAGGGGCAGCTTGCACTGGTGAGTCCAGCACTGACAAGACCAAGTAACACCAGTGAGAACTAGATGGCAAAAGGCAAACGCAGGAACGTCACTAACAGAAATCAAGGCAATATGGCAACATCTGAACCCAATTCTCCTCTACCAGCATGTCCTGGATACCCCATCACACCAGTAAAACAAGATTTGGATTTAAAATCACTGGTCATGATGCTGGTACAGGAACACATGAAGGACATACTTAAAGAAATTCAGGACAAAATGGATCAAAAGTTAGAAGCCCTTGCTAGGGAAACACAAAAATCATTGAAAGAAATCCAAGAGAATATAAAAGCCAACAAGGAGGAAACGCAAAAATCACTTAAAGAAATACAGGAGAACTTTGGTCAACAGGCTGAGGTCATGAAAGAGGAAACACAAAAATCTCTTAAAGAATTACAGGAAAGCACAAACAAGCAAGTGAAGGAGCTAAGCAAAACCATCCAGGATCTAAAATCAGAAGTAGAAACAACTAAGAAAACTCAAAGGGAGACAACTTTGGAGATAGAAAGCCTTGGGAAGAAATCAGGGGACAGAGATGCAAATATCAACAACAGAATACAAGAAATAGAAGAAAGAATCTCAGATGGTGAAGATTCCATAGAAACCATGGACTCAACAGTTAAAGAAAATGCAAAATGCAAAAAGCTTGTAACCCAAAACATCCAGGAAATCCAGGACACAATGAGATGACCAAACCTAAGGATTATAGGCATAGATGAGAGTGAAGATTTACAACTTAAAGGGCCAGCAAATATCTTCAATAAAATTATGGGAGAAAACTTCCCTAACCTAAAGAGAGAGATGCCCATGAATATACAAGAAGCCTACAGAACTCCAAACAGACTGGATCAGAACAGAAATACTTCCTGTCACATAATAATCAAAACACCAAATGTTCTAAACAAAGAAAGAATATTAGAGGCAGTAAGAGAAAAAGGCCAAGTAACATATAAAGGAAGACCTATCAGAATCACAGCAGACTTTTCACCTGAGACTATGAAGGCTAGAAGGTCCTGGGCAGATCTCATGCAGACTCTAAGAGAACACAAATGCCAACCAAAACTACAATATCCAGCAAAACTCTCAATCACCATAGATGGAGAAACTAAGATATTTCACGACAAAACCAAGTTTACCCAATATCTATCCACAAACCCAGCCCTAAAAAGGATAATAGGAGGAAAACACCAATACAAGGAGGGAAACTTCACCCTGGAAAAAGCAAGATAGTAAACTTTCATCAAACCCAAAAGAAGTTAAGCAATCAAATTTAAAAAATAACGTCAAAAATGATAGGAAGTAACAATCACTATTCCTTAATATCTCTTAACATCAATGGACTTAATGCCCCAATAAAAAGACACAGACTAACTGAATGGATACGTAAACAGGACCCTACATTTTGCTGCTTACAGGAAACACACCTCAGGGTCAAAGACAAACACTACCTTAGAGTAAAAGGCTGGAAGACAATTTTACAAGCAAATGGTCTCAGGAAACAAGCTGGAGTAGCCATTTTAATATCAGATAAAATTGACTTTCAACCCAAAGTCATCATAAGAGACTCTGAGGGACACTTCTTGCTGGTCAAAGGAAAAATACAACAAGAAGAACTCTCAATCCTGAACATCTATGCTCCAAATGCAAGGGCACCCTCTTTCATAAAAAAAACTTTATTAAAACTCAAAGCACACATTGCACCTAACACAATAATTGTGGGTGACTTCAACACTGCACTTTCCTCAATGGACCGATCAGGAAAACAGAAACTAAACAAGGAAACAATGAAACTAATTGAAGCTTTGGACCAATTAGATTTAACAGATATATATAGAACATTCTATCCTAAAACAAAAGAATATACCTTTTTTTCAGCACCTCATGGTACCTTCTCCAAAATCGACCATATAATTGGTCACAAGACATACCTCAACAAATATAAGAAGATCGAACTAATCCCATGCCTCCTATCTGATCACTATGGAGTAAAAGTGGTCTTCAATAGCAACAGAAAAAATAGAAAACACACATACACGTGGAAATTGAACAATACTCTACTCAATGATACCTTGGTCAAGGAAGAAATAAAGAAAGAAATTAAAGACTTTTTAGAACACAATGAAAATGAAAACACAACATACCCAAATCTATGGGACACAATGAAAGCAGTGCTAAGAGGAAAACTCATAGCCCTGAGTGCCTCCAAAAAGAAAATGGAGAGAGCATACATTACCAGCTTAATGACACACCTGAAAGCCCTAGAACAAAAAGAAGCTATTTCACCCAGGAGGAGTAGAAGGCAGGAAATCATCAAACTCAGGGCCGAAATCATTCAAGTAGAAACAAAGAGAACCATACAAAAAATCAACAAAACCAGGAACTGGTTCTTTGAGAATATCAACAAGATAGATAAACCCTTAGCCAGACTGACCAAAGGGCACAGAGAAAGTATCCAAATTAACAAAATTAGAAATGAAAAGGGAGAAATAACAACGGAAACTGAGGAAATCCAAAAAATCATCAGATCCTACTACAAGAGCCTGTACTCAACACAACTGGAGAATCTGGAAGAAATGGACAATTTCCTTGACAGATACCAAATACCAAAATTAAATCAGGACCAACTAGACCATCTAAACAGTCCCATAAAGCCTAAAGAAATAGAAGGAGTCATAGAAAGTCTTCCAACCAAAAAAAGCACAGGACCAGATGGTTTCAGTGCAGAATTCTACCAGACCTTCAAAGAAGAGTTGACACCAATACTCTTCAAACTATTCCACAAAATAGAAACAGAAGGAACACTACCCAATTCCTTCTATGAAGCCACAATTACGCTGATGCCAAAGCCACACAGAGATCCAACAAAGAAAGAGAACTTCAGACCAATTTCCCTTATGAACATCGATGCAAAAATACTCAATAAAATTCTTGCCAACCGAATCCAAGAACACATCAAAACGATCATCCACCATGATCAAGTAGGCTTTATCCCGGGAATGCAGGGTTGGTTCATTATACGGAAATCCATCAATACAATCCACTACATAAACAAACTCAAAGAACAAAACCACATGGTCATTTCATTGGATGCTGAAAAAGCATTTGACAAAATTCAGCATCCTTTCATGCTTAAAGTCTTGGAGAGAACAGGAATTCAAGGCCCATACCTAAACATAGTAAAAGCAATATACAGCAACCCGGTAGCCAGCATCAAACTAAATGGAGAGAAACTTGAAGCAATCCCACTGAAATCAGGGACCAGACAAGGCTGCCCCCTTTCTCCTTATCTTTTCAGTATTGTACTTGAGGTGCTAGCTCGGGCAATTCGACAACATAAGGAGGTCAAAGGGATACAAATTGGAAAGGAAGAAGTCAAACTATCATTATTTGCAGACGACATGATCGTCTACCTAAGTGACCCAAAGAACTCCACTAGAGAGCTCCTACAGCTGATAAACAACTTCAGAAAAGTGGCAGGTTATAAAATCAACTCAAGCAAATCAGTGGCCTTCCTATACTCAAAGGATAAGCAGGCTGAGAAAGAAATTAGGGAAATGACCCCCTTCACAATAGCCACAAACAGTATAAAGTATCTTGGGGTGACTCTTACCAAACATGTGAAAGATCTGTATGACAAGAACTTCAAGACTCTGAAGAAGGAAATGGAAGAAGACTCAAAAAATGGGACAACCTCCCATGCTCATGGATCGGTGGAATCAATATAGTTAAAATGGCCATTTTGCCAAAAGCAATATACAGATTCAATGGAATACCCATCAAAATCCCAACTCAATTCTTCACAGAGTTAGAAAGAGCAATTATCAAATTCATCTGGAACAACAAAAAACCAGGATAGCTAAAACTATTCTCAGCAACAAAAGAAAATCTGGGGGAATCAGTACCCTGACCTCAAGCAATACTACAGAGCAATAGTGTTAAAAACTGCATGGTATTGGTACAGTGACAGGCAGGAGGATCAATGGAACAGGATTGAAGATCCAGAAATGAGCCCACACACCTATGGCCACTTGATCCTCGACAAAGAGGCTGAAAACATCCAGTGGAAAAAAGATAGCCTTTTCAACAAATGGTGCTGGTTCAACTGGAGGTCAGCATGCAGAAGAATGTGAATTGATTCATCCTTGTCTCCTTGTACTAAGCTCAAATCCAAATGGATCAAGGATCTCCACATAAAGCCAGACACTCTGAAGCTAATAGAAAAGAAACTGGGGAAGACCCTTGAGGACACCGGTACAGGGAGAAAGTTTTTGAACAGAACACCAATAGCGTATGCTCTAAGAGCAAGAATTGACAAATGGGACCTCATAAGGTTACAGAGTTTCTGTAAGGCAAAGGACACCATCAAGAGGACAGATCGGCAACCAACAAATTGGGAAAAGAGCTTCACCAATCCTACATCAGATAGAGGGCTAATATCCAATATATATAAAGAACTCAAGAAGTTAGACTCCAGAAAACTGAACAACCCTATTAAAAAATGGGGTACAGAGTTAAACAAAAATTCTCACCTGAAGAACTTCAGATGGCAGAGAAGCATCTTAAAAAATGCTCAACTTCATTAGTCATTAGGGAAATGCAAATCAAAACAACCCTAAGATTTCATCTTACACCAGTCAGAATGGCTAAGATTAAAAATTCAGGAGACAGCAGGTGTTGGAGAGGGTGTGGAGAAAGAGGAACACTCATCCACTCCTGGTGGGGTTGCAAATTGGTACAACCACTCTGAAAATCAGTCTGGCGGTTCCTCCGAAAACTGGGCACCTCACTTCCAGAAGATCCTGCTATACCACTCCTGGGCATATATCCAGAGGATTCCCCACCATGTAATAAGGATACATGCTCTACTATGTTCATAGCAGCCCTATTTATAATTGCCAGATGCTGGAAAGAACCCAGGTATCCCTCAACAGAAGAGTGGATGCAAAAAATGTGGTATATCTACACAATGGAGTACTATTCAGCCATTAGAAACAATGAATTCATGAAATTCTTAGGCAAATGGATGGAGCTAGAGAACATCATACTAAGTGAGGTAACCCAGACTCAAAAGGTGAATCATGGTATGCACTCACTAATAAGTGGTTATTAACCTGGAAAACTGGAATACCCAAAACATAATCCACACATCAAATGAGACACAAGAAGAAAGGAGGAGTGGCCCCTGGTTCTGGAAAGACTCAGTGAAACAGTATTCGGCAAAACCAGAACAGGGAAGTGGGAAGGGGTGAGAGGGAGGACAGGGGAAGAGAAGGGGGCTTATGGAACTTTCGGGGAGTGGGGGGGGGCTAGGAAAGGGGAAATCATTTGAAATGTAAATAAATTATATCGAATAAAAAAATTAAAAAAAAAAAAGAAAACAGGATGAAAGGGTCATACACACATAACATACAGTTGAAAAAAATCAAGTGTCCATTATTTTATTTTTCCCTCAGAGTGTATATATCCCAGAAATATGTTCTAAGGATTATAAAATGCTACATGATTGCATTATAGTTTTCTTCTAGTGAATGATTACAATTCATCCATGAGAAAAAATATCTTATGAAATACAGCTACATTATCAAATGTTTTATGAATTATGGAAAAAACAAATTGTTTCTAAGAACCCACATTCACTTTTAATTAAACAACTAGTTATAGATTAACAAAGTGGAAACAATCAAGATATTTTTCTCATCTATTTTTTCTTATTGACAGGCTGTAATATGTGGTTACAAGGAAAGGATCAATTATTTTACAATTTATCTTTAAATTTATCTTTCTACTTTAAATCTTTGGATGTACATCTGCACATTAACAGCTTTTTATTAGATCAAATTAGGAGGCTGATTGCAGTAATCAGTGCAAGAGAATAATCATAACCTTGATCACTAGTCATCCTTTAAGAAGACGATCAGACAATGCTAGACTGGTTGCCATTGTTCTTTTTCCCTGACATTAAAAAATATCCCTCACTCAATAATTAAAGTGGTTTTTTTTTTGTTGTTGTTGTTGAAATCAAAATTGTTGAATTTGGTTTTCTACATCAAAACCACTAGTAAAAATCTTTTAACCTAACTTTTCAAACAATCTATATCTCCAATTCTTTCTAAGGGTGGCAGTTGAATCATTAATCTGCTCCAGCAGCAATGCTTGAAAAAGTCTGATAACTAATATTGTATGTTCCAATAACATTGCCCAGTGAAGGACTGAAAATCCACTTATAGTTTTCATTCAATATATAGATTACAAGGGATGCAAGGGAAACATGCAGAGCAAAACAACACAAGTGCATAAAGTCCTCAAAATGCATAGTCTTTCTGAGGAACAGCCATTGTGATTGTGCTAACTAGAGTATAGAATTTTATAAGTTTTAAAGCTCTTTTGCTGTTCCTGTTGCATGGCACCCAACATATTTCCATTTTAAATTTGTTAAATGTAGTGTATGAATATCTCTCTTGGATCAGAGGATGGCAGCTACCAGATGTTTGAAGATGACTAGAAGCAGAAATAGAATTAAAACAATTTTTCCAATTGCATTTCATAAATTAGTGTAAAAGTTCCCCAAACAATTATCCTTTACAATTTTAACTGAAGTGATGAGAAAACTGTCTACCTCCTCGGGTGAAAAATTGTAGTCTAACATGACTAATGGAACTAACCTGGGAATGAAGTGTGTTCATACCAACTGAAAGTTGAAAGCTATTCCATACTTCTGATTCTGATCCTGTTTTCAATACATCTCTGAATCAAGGCAGAAGTGTAACACAAATCTATTTAAAATTAAAATGGCAGGAAGTGGTTAGGCAAGTCTGAATATTCTAAATTTGGGTGCCCATATAAAAGGAATAGCTTCCTCTAGAACACGGACTGTACATGCCAATCCTCTATCTCTTTTTTCCTGAGTAATCAATGTCAATGAAAAATTCTGAGATAAGAAATTTATATGATGAGCATTTGTACCAGAGCAATAACTAAAACTGACATATATGGCAATACCTAAAATAAGTGTAGCAATGAATTTCCTAAGCAATGAGAAAGTATAAGCAACCCATTCCAAGTCATACAGAGCAGGGAAAATTAAGAGGTAACAAAATATAAGGTGGCAAATGTACAATGAGGAAAACATGGTAAAATAAATACAATTATTCAAATATTATTTTTCAAATCCTTACATGTGTAAACAGGAGCTTTGTCATTTGTAAAGGTTTTCACAATCCCAAAATTGTAAATATAATTCAACATCTCAGAAAGTCTCCCCATCATGTAATAAAAACACATGCTCTACTATGTTTAGAGCAGCCCTATTTATAATAGCCAGAAGCTAGAAAGAACCCAGATATCCCTCAATGGAGGAATGGATACAGAAAATGTGGTATATTTACACTATGGATTACTACTCAGATATTAAAAACAATGAATTCATGAAATTCTTAGGCAAGTGGGTGGAACTGGAGAATGTTATCCTGAGTGAAGCAACCCAATCCAAAAGAACACACATGGTATGCACTCACTGATAAGCAGATATTAGCCCAGAAGCTCAGAGTACTCAAGAAACAATTCATATATCTAATGATGCCCAAGAAGAAGGAAGGAGAGGCCTCTGATCCTGGAAAGGCTCAGTGGAGCAGTGTAGGGTGATACCAGGATAGGGAAGCAGGAAGGGGGTAATTGGGGAACAGGGGGAAGGAAGAGGGTTTATGGGCCTTTCAGGGAGGGGGATCCAGGAATGGGTATATCATTTGAAATGTAAATAAAGAATAAAAAAAGGAAAGCCTCCCTAGGGTAGTAAGAAGCACAAACAACAGAAAAATAAATGCCACAAATTTCAAGGCAATATGTAAGCCCCACAGTTTAACTGTCACGGGAGCACATTCATGGGATGGTATATACCAAGCAGTTCCCCACAATCACTCCAGCAGGTTTGAAAGTGGAGAGCAACAGTGTTTTGATGATATAATGGATGGCACTGCTGAGTTGCCTCTGTACAGAAAGCAAGAACTTTTGTTAGGAAATCAACTTTACCCTTAATGCATAGGACCCAAGAGTATACAATGGGATTGAACCTGTCCCAGAAAGAAAGGTCAAATTCTTTGAGCTCCATCTCCCTACTGTTGGGCATTTCAGCTAAGGTCATCCCAATTTGTCTGGCGAGCCTCTTCCATCTCTGATGTCTGAGACTTTCTGAGGTTCTCCCCTGCCTTCATCTCAAACTGCCACCAATTTTCATTCATTCTCCTGGCCCTCTGGGCTTCTCTCCTGTCACCTCCACAGACCTGCTCCTGCACCCTCCTTTTGCCATCCTCCTTTCCTCTCCCACCTAGGTCCCTCCCTCTGCCTCTTGCGATTATTTTCTTCCCCTTAAGAAGTAAGGAGAGGTGCCCAGGTTTCGGAGGAAACGCCAGACTGATTTCCAGAGTGGTTGTACCAATTTGCAACCCCTCCAGCAGTGGAGGAGTGTTCCTCTTTCTCCACACCCTCGCCAACACCTGCTGTCTCCTGAATTTTTAATCTTAGCCATTCTGACTGGTGTAAGGTGAAATCTCAGCGTTGTTTTGATTTGCATTTCCCTAATGACTAATGAAGTTGAGCATTTTTTTAAGATGCTTCTCTGCCATCCGTTCAGGTGAGAATTCTTTGATTAACTCTGTTCCCCATTTTTTAATAGGGTTGTTTGGTTTTCTGGAGTCTAACTTCGTGAGTTCTTTATATATATTGGATATTAGCTCTCTATCTGATGTAGGATTGGTGAAGATCTTTTCCCAATTTGTTGGTTGCCGATTTGTCCTCTTGATGGTGTCCTTTGGGCACCTCACTTCCAGAAGATCCTGCTATACCACTCATGGGCATATACCCAGAGGATTCCCCACCATGTAATAAGGATACATGCTCTACTATGTTCATAGCAGCCCTATTTATAATTGCCAGATGCTGGAAAGAACCCAGGTGTCCCTCATCAGAAGAGTGGATGCAAAAAATGTGGTATATATACACAATGGAATACTATTCAGCCATTAGAAACAATGAATTCATGAAATTCTTAGGCAAATGGATGGAGCTGGAGAACATCATACTAAGTGAGGTAACCCAGACTCAAAAGGTGAATCATGGTATGCACTCACTAATAAGTGGATATTAACCTAGAAAACTGGAATACCCAAAACATAATCCACACATCAAATGAGGTACAAGAAGAAAAGAGGAGTGGCCCCTTGTTCTGGAAAGACTCAGTGAAGCAGTATTCGGCAAATCCAGAACGGGGAAGTGGGAAGGGGTGGGTGGGAGGACAGGGGGAGAGAAGGGGGCTTACAGGACTTTCGGGGAGTGGGGGTCTAGAAAAGGGGAAATCATTTGAAATGTAAATAAAAAATATATCGAATAAAAAAAAAAGAAATCAAAAAAAAAAAAAAAGAAGAAGAAGTAAGGAGAGGACCCTGATCCTGGAAAGGCTTGATCTAGCATTGGAGGGGAGTATCAAGACAGAGAAAAAGGAGAGAGGTGATTGGAGAATGAGTAGAGAGAAGGTTTATGGGACATATGGGGAGGAGGGAACTGGGAAAGGGGATATCATTTGGAATGTAAACAAAGAATATAGAAAATAAAAATATATAATTAAAAAAAAAGAGGAACTGAATTATCTGCACCTGGGTCTTCCTTATTGTTAAGCTTTATATAATCTGCGACTTGTATCATGGGTATTTTGAACCGCTTGGCTACTATCTATCTATCAGTGAGGACAAACCATGTATGTAAATTTGAGTCTGTGTTACCTCACTCTGTAGACCATATCCAATAGTTAGACATGGCCATGATTTGAGACATGAGGTCAACAATCCATCTTCAAAATTCTTGACCCAGAATTGTTCCTGTCTAAAGGAAATGCAGGGAAAAAATGGAGCAGACACTGGAAGAAATGCTATCCAGTGACTGGCCCAACTTGGTAGCCATCCCATGTGCAGGCAACAAACCCCTACATTATTACGTATGCCATGTTGTTTGTGCAGATAGGAGACTAGAGCCTAGGCAACCAGCAGCTGACAGAGACCATATAGATATTTGCAACCAACCATTAGACTGAGGTCAGGGACTCTTATGGAAAAGTTAGGGGAAGGACTGAAGGAGCTGAAATGGATTAAAACCACATAGGAAGAACCACAGTATCAACTAACCCGGACCCCTCTGAGCTCTCAGAGTCTAAACCAACCAAAGAGATGCATGGTCCCTGGACCCCAATATAGATGTCGCAGAGGACAGCCTTATCTGACCTCAGAGGGAAAGGATGCACTTAATCCTGGAATAACTTGATGCCACAGGAAAGGGAGATGCTAGTGGGGTGCATGAGTGAGTGGAGAAGCACCCTCCCTAAAACAAAGGGAAGTGGAGATGGGGTGGCCAAGAACTCCCATCTGATTCAGGGATATGCATCTCTGAGGATGGCTGAACAAGGCAATGAGTATAATGGATGTTTTCAGGAGTATTTTTTTATTGCTACATCATTTAAGTAGAATAACAGTATTTGGTTTTACCCTTATACTTGGTCTATATCTCAGGATCTTGTTTAGCTAGTCATAATCAGATATTGAAGACATCTTTATTTTAAAGCAACATATAATACCAAACTGCTATATTTTGTTAAACTCAAAATGTTCTTTTCCTTGCTTCTGCTAGAAAGGAATTTTATTTCCACATGCTGGTAAAATTTGTATGTCCAAGCATTTGAAACAATATAATGATTTCAAAAAAGTTATTTATATTAAACTGTAAGGAATGAACTTTATATTTATATAGACAGTCAGCACACTATTAAAATTATAAACAAACTGAGAGACAATAACAACTTTTATAGCAACTTTATGTAGACACAAATAAAAGGATCCATAAAAGTCATCCCTCTAGAAAATTTTAAGATTTTTTTCTGAGATAATATAGTATTTAATAGCCAGACAGTGGTGGCCCATGCCTTTAATCCCAGCATGTGGGAGGCAGAGTTCTGAGTTCGAGGCCACGTTGGTCTACACAGTGAGTTCCACTACAGCCAGGGCTATACAGAGAACTCCTTTCTCAAACACTAAAAAGAAAAAAGAGAATCAGAAGATAGTATTTAATAAATAAATTTACTTAAATATATTTACTTTAAAATCGATCTAATTCTTATAAGTGACTGATAAATCTTAACAATGTAAGTTTGATTATTCTAATTGCTCTAGCTAAAACTGAATACTATATTGAATAAATAGGGAAAGAGTAGGGAGCCTTGTCTTGTCCCTGATTGAAGTGGGATGGTTTCAAGTTTCTCTCAACTTAAAATGTTGTGGGGTTGTTAGTCTGCTGGTGCTTTTTTTAAGTTTACATATGTGTCTTGAATTACTCATATCTCCAAGACTTCTAACATGAAGGGGAATTCTTTTTTGTCAAAGGCTATTTTGTCAAATTCTATTTTGCCAGCATATAAGAAAATAATCATGTGGTTATTTTCTTTGAGTTTGTTTACATAGTAGATTATATTTATGGAATTCTGTATATTGAACCATCTCTGCATCAATGGAAAGAAACCTACTTGATTGTGGTAAATGATCTTTTTGATATATTCTTGGATTCTGTTTGCAAATTCCCATGTAAGCACAAGTCAAATCTTCAAAACAGAAGGAACAGTACCTAATGCATTCTATGAAGCCATGGTTACTCTGATACCTAAACCACACAAAGAGCCAACAAAGAAAGAATTTCAGAACAGTTTCACTTATGAATATAGATGCAAATATACTCAATATGATTCTCATCTACGAAATCAAAGAATACATCCAAAAGATCATTTACGACAATCAAGTAGGCTTCATCCCAGGGATGCAGAGATGATTCAATAAGCATCAAGTTTTCAAAGCTAGAGGAAATGACAGATTCAAGAGGTGTTACTCCCCCTAAAATTCAACCTCTTTTATTTACATCCTTGTTCCTCAGGCTGTAAATCAGAGGATTCAACATAGGGATGACCAAGATGTAAAATACAGCAGATACTTTTTCCTGTTCCATAGAGTACTGAGAGCTTGGCTGGATATAACTTAATGTCCCAGAACCATAAAATAATGTCACAGCTGCCAGGTGTGAGGCACAGGTGGAGAAGGCCCTACACCTCCCCTCAATTGAGCAGATTATCAGGATGGAAATGATAATGTGGATATAGGACACCATGACAATGCTGAAAGTGAAAATAGAAATCACTCCAGAGAAGACAAAAATCAGTGTCTCATTGATATGTGCATCAGAACATGCAAGCTTCAAAAGAGGAGGAATGTCACAGAAGAAGTGATTCACAATGTTGGGGCCACAGAAGTCTAGTCTGAGTAAACCTATTGTGTGAACCATGGAATTTATGAGGCCACCCAGGTAACATGCAAGAACCATCTGAGTGCAGATGCTGAACGCCGTAATAACTGTGTACATTAAAGGGTTTACAATTGCCACACAGCAATCATAAGCCATCACAGACAGGAGAGTGACTTCTGTGGTTACATACACCATAAAAAAGAAACTCTGAAGAACACAGGAATGGAGTCTACAAGACTTGTGTTCTGAAAGGATATTGATGAGCATCTTAGGAGCAATAACAGTGGAGTAGCAGATGTCACAGAAAGAGAGATTACCAAGAAAGAAGTACATTGGGGTACAAAGGTGGGCATTCAACCAGATCAAGAAGATCATTCCCCAGTTACCCATGATTAAATAAATTATGCTGAAAAGCAAAAAGAGAGGAATCTGCCAATTGGAATTTTCTGTTAAGCCAAGGAATATGAATTCCTTCACATCTGTATTATTCCTAGCAGCCATACTTTTGGTTGAACAGTTCTTTGTTACAAAATATTTCCATGAGACTTATATAAAAATTAAGTACCTAAACATATTTCTTCCAGGATCTGAGAGCCATCATTGTGTGACACACAAAGAGATTACCCTGTGGTAGTTGAAGAAAAAAAAATGTCAGCAATATTCCATATATAGGCTACAAAATCTATATGCTGAGACTGACTTCCCTATCCAAACACATCACCTCAAATATTTTCTTACCATTTGCCTAGATGTCTGACACATTTGACACATCTAATACAGGGAACCTGAGCCAAGTCAAATGTGTAGGTCAATATTTTCATCTGTTCTTCGAAGAATGGTTATCATGAGTGTCATCTTGTGTCACACTTCTTGCCTTCACATTTTTTGTTCAATTTTCTTTTTGCATTCTAGCAATGTTGTCAGAACTAAAAATAATAAAGCACTCTTGAACGTACATTGTGAAAAGATAATACATTGTGTGAAACAGCAAAACCTGCAACTGTGTGTATATTGACTTTTCAAAAAGGTAAGGTAGAACTTCCCCTAAGTCCTTCTGAAATGATCCATTTTCAATTCACTGTTTGGAAGGTAAATATGAGAGAGAGAGAGGGAGAGAGAGAGAGAGAGAGAGAGAGAGAGAGAGAGAGAGAGAGAGAGAGAGAGAGAGAGAGAGTGTGTATGCATTCTAAAACATCCAATAAATGTCTAGGACTTACTTTTATGAACTGATTCCTTTGAAAGGATGGATCACTTAAATCAGCAGTGTCATGACTTGAAGCAACTGATGTACTGTTAGCAACCTAATCATGTATTGATAAGCAACAGAGTATCATATATACATTAAAGTAGGACAGATAATAGAAGGAAAAGATGAGTGCTATAATACAAATGGGATTAATTTCCTGTTTTTATCGCAATGACTACCAAAGTTTACTGAAAAATTGTGACTTTAAGTAATGCAGATTCATTTACTTTTAGTTTGTAAGTCAGTAGCATGACACTATCTGATTACCTAGGTGGAATCCACATGGCCATGAGGAGGCCATACTCCTAATAGCAGCCCTAAGTGTGAAAGATTTTGTAGCCAAATATCCCCTTTGAGCCTCCAAACTGTATTGACTTTAAGAATAAGCCTATTCTCCTAAAAGAACAATATAATTTATTTGACTTTCAGCACTCTTTCTTTTTTCTTCTCATCTTGAAAGAACACTTGATTGTGAATATTTTGCCTTGCATGTTCTTCCTCTGACTCACATGTCAACACAGTATTTTAATGTGAATTAGTGTGTATGAATCTCGTGAACCAAATAATACACATAAAGGGACCCATGGCTCCAGATGCATATGCATCAGAGGATGGCCTTGTTGGCCATCAAAGGGAGGAGAGGCCGTTGGTCCTGAGATGGTTAGCATGAAAGCACGAGTGGGTGGATTGGTGAGCAGGAGAAGAGAGCGTGGGTTAGGGGATTTTTTTGAGGATGTGGGAATCCAGGAAAGGGTACAACATTTTAAATTAAATAAATAATATATCTAATAAAAAGAGGTATGTATTAAAAAGATTTAAACAACATTAGGAGTTTTCATTCAATCCGTCACATCTAATCTTTGCAATAAATGACTTTATATAAGATCTAAAGGAGAACTGATGTGGGGGTGGTTTGGTTCCTCTGAGAAAGGGAACAAAATACTCACAGGAGCAATAAAGTAGACAAAGTGAGGAGCAGACACTGAAGGAAAGGCCATGGAGATACTGTCCTACCTGGGGATCCATCCTATAAACAGTCACCAAGCCCAGACAGTATTATGGTTGACAGGAAGTGCATATGAAAAGGAGCATGTCATGGTTGTCTCTGGAGGGGCGCTGTCAGAGCCTTAAACATACAGAGGCAGATGCTAACAGCCAACCACTAGACTGGGCATGGGGTCCCCAATAGAGGATTTGGAGGGCTGTCTGGAGGATATGAAAGGGTTTACAACCTCATGGGAAGAACAGCGATATCGGCCACCCAGATGCCCCAGGACTCCCAGGGACTAAACCATCAACCAAGTGGTACACAAGGTTCCAGCCAAAAATGTGGCAGAGGAATGCCTTGTTGGGCAGCAGTGGGAGGAGTGGTCCTTGGTCTGGGAAATCGAGGTGGGGGAGGTGGGAGTGGGTTGGGTGGAGAAGCATATACTTGGAGGCAGGGGGTAGGAGGAAGGGTTGGGGGTTTTAGGGGAGGGGGAAAACCTGGAAAGATTTTAGCATTTAAGACGTTAATGAATATTGTATTCAATAAAAAAATATAAAAAGAGAGAGAAAAAATTGTGAGAGCCAGAGGAGAGTGAAAAAACCAAGAAAACTGCTCCTTTAAGTCCACATGAGCAAAAATCATAAGAACTGATAAAGACTGAAAGAGAATGTGTAGGGTCTTCATGGGTCTGAAACAGAACCTCTTCTATATATTATGGCTTTCAGATTAGTGTTTTTATGGGATTCCTGAGTGATCAAATGAGTTAATCTATTATTCTTGTACCTCCTCTTGGCTTCATTTCTTTCTGTTGGTTTATTTTGTCCAGGCCCAATGTGATACTTTTGGTTTTATATTATATTTTATTTACTGTAGTTTTAAAATGTGAATGAATAGAGGAATGAATGTATGAAAACTTAGATGATATGGTAAAATTTAAGAAGTGAACTGTCTGAGAGAGGGAATGCCTGCTGAGAGTGGAAATATCAGTCGTCTGGCCTCATGTTCAGGAATAGTTGACCACCATGTAATGAACTGCATTGTCTTCTTGGATTTGTATGTTTAAATCTCTACTCACATTCAGATCCACTCCATTTTTGTCTCTCATTAAGAAATTAACCAAGTTCTAAAAAATAGTGATTAATACAATATAACAAAATAATATAATACAATATAAAAAAACTCTAACATGCTGTAATTGAACAAAAACAAGCAAAAAGAAGGAAATGAATCCAACAGAATACAGAACAACTAGAGACCCACTCATTCACATACTTAGAAAATACCAAAACCACTAAACTTCATACTATGAATTGTATGTATGTATGTATGTATGTATGTATGTATGTGTATGTATGCATGTATGTATGTATGTATGTATGTATGTAAGTATGTATGTATATATGTTTAATCTTTAGATTGGGACAGAAAGGTGCAGCTCCTGTGCATGCTTTTTCAATCTCTGTGTGTTCCTGTGATCTTTGATCATGTTTGTTTAGAGAGCCTTGTAATTTTTAATGTCTTCTATTATCTCTGGTTCTTGTAATCTTTCTGCCTTTTCTTTTACCATGTTCTCCAAGCCCTGAGAAGTCAAATTTGATCAAGAATACCCCACATAGTGCTAACTGTTCCAGGATCTCCCATTATCTTAATATTACCTGGCTTTGGTTCTCTGTAGTTTTTCCTAACTGATTTCGTGGGAAGCTTCTTTGAGATGGTTGATCAAGACACTTACTTAAGACTAAACAGTGTGTCGTGAGGAATGCTTTTTATTGTTACCTTATTTTAGCAGAACTGCTGTATTTGATTTTACTCTTGATACCTGAGCTATGTCTCAAGATCCTGTTTGGCAAGCCATTGTCAGAAATGGACGATATCATTACTTAATAGTAATAACAAACAACTGCCAAACTACTATATTTTGTTAAACTGAAAACTTCTCTTCCTTCTTTCTTTATCTAACAATTTTAGTTCCACCTGATAGTCAAATTATATGTAAGAACATTCTACACAGAGAAAATATTTCCTAAAATTTAGTTTATTTAAAACTTTAAGTAATAAGCTTAATTTTTATGTTGCTTGTTACCATATTATTAAACTTGTGTACAAACTGGAATATAATCATGTCAACTTTTGCAGAGACTTTATATAGAGGAAAAATAAAGGATACAGGAAAGTCAAGCCTTTAGAAAATTTTAAAATTTCTGAGATAATATAATATTAGGTAAATAAAATTTAGTATAATATACTTGGTTTAAATTCCATTTTACTCTTATAAGAGACTAATACATTTTAACAATACCAGTTTGAGGACTCACATCAATTTTTCAAAGTTAGAGAAATGACATATTCAAGAAGCATTTCTCTGCACACAAACCAACTTCTTGATTGCTTCCTTCACATCTTTGTTCCTCAAGCTGTAAATCAGAGGGTTCAGCATGGGGATGACCAAGGTGTAAAATACAGAGGAGACTTTTTCCTGTTCCATAGAGTACTGAGAACTTGGCTGGATATAACTAAATGTCACAGAACCATAAAATAATGCAACGGCTGTCAGGTGTGAGGCACAGGTGGAGAAGGCTTTGCGCCTCCCCTCAGCTGAGCGGATTCTCAAGATGGCAACAATAATGTGAATATAAGACACCATGACAATGATGAAAGTGGAAATAGCAATCACTCCAGAGAAGACCAAAAGTAGCATCTCATTGATGTGTACATCTGAACATGCAAGCTTTAAAAGAGGAGGGACATCACAGAAGAAGTGATTCACAATGTTTGGACCACAGAAGTCTAGTCTGAGTAAACCCATTGTGTGAACCATGGAATTTATGAGACCACCCAAATAACATGCAAGTACCATCTGAGTGCAGATGCTGTTGGTCATGATAACTGTATACATTAAAGGGTTAACAATTGCCACATAGCGATCATAGGCCATCATAGACAGGAGGATAACTTCTGTGGTTACATAAACTGCGAAAAAGAAACTCTGCAGAATACAGGCAAACAGCGTAGTAGACCTGTGTTCTGATAGGAAATTGATAAGCATTTTAGGAGCAATGATTGTGGAATAGCAGATGTCACAGAAAGAGAGGTTACTAAGGAAGAAGTACATTGGAGTATGAAGTTGAACATTTAACCAGATCAAGATGATCATCCCCCAATTACCCACAAGAATAATGAAGTAAACCATGCAAAAAAGCAAAAAGAGTGGAACCTGCCAATTAGGATTTTCTGTTAAGCCAATCAGTATAAATTCGTTCACACCTGTATGATTCCAAATTCCCATGCTTTCAGTAGTCTACAGTTCCTTGTTACAAAATAAGATCATGAGACTTAAAGAAACAATAGTGAAATAAAAGGATTTCCTCCAGAATCTGACATTATCGTGGTTTCCCTGTGGGAGATGAAACAAAGAAAGAAATCTCAACAATAAGTAGCCCATCTGTATGCTACTAAATCTATACATGGAGACTCTAAAGATTGTAACTTACAAACTTTATTTCCTGTCATCAATTACCTCAGAATAGAAAATAATAAGATAATCTTTGTTTTGTCACAAAACACTCAAATGTTAGAATTGAGATTAAATTTAGTGTCATACTCAACAGGCTCATTTTCCTGTATGTCAGCCTTTGCCTAAGTGAAATATAAACTTGCTACAGTCTTGTGACAAGGAATTTCCAGTGTTCTATGGATAAATATTCCAAAAATATTTCTCATTTGATCAATCTAAACACACTGGCTACAATATCATGTCTCATCTCCCATTCCAAATACCTCACCTGAAATATATCCTCAGCTTTTGCCCATATCTCTTGACTCCTGTGATTAATTCTATCATATTGAGAGGACCTGTAGAGGGCCTGAAAAAAATAAAGATGGATGTTTTTATGTGTTCTTGTTTTAAAAATGATTAGTTATCATAAGTGTCACATATGACAATTTTTGCATTCACATTTTTGTTCAATTTTCTTTTTCCATTTTCTAACTATTGTTTTTTATCAGTATTAAAAATACTAAAACAATCCAGAACATGCATTGTAAGGAGGAAATAAATTGTATGAATCATTAAAAACCTTCAATTGTCTATATATTTTATTTTTAAAAAAGACAATGTCTTTTAGAACTTCACATAAAATTTTAAGTGACTCATTTTCAATTCAACAATACTATAACTATTATTGAAATTAATTATCCCCTCCTTCATCAAAATGCTGATAAGTATGCATTCCTTAAAACCATGAGCAAGTATTTTCCTTCCTTCCTTCCTTCCTTCCTTCCTTCCTTCCTTCCTTCCTTCCTTCCTCCTTCCTTTCTTTCCTTCCTTTCTTCTTTCCATCCTTCCTTCTATCCATCCTTTGATTAGTTTCCTAAGGATAATAATTATTAGATTTGATGCATTTCATTTATTATTCAGTCACAAATACATTCCACCACAGACTTCTTGACCTCACATCCTACCATGTACCCACCAAACCTCCTCTCTAGTTGAGATACTCAGCTCCTCCATTTTCCTTCAGATAAGAGCAGACCTCCCAATGATATCAACTGAACAGGACACAACAAGAGGCACTGACATTGGGCATAAATACTCACATTAAGGCTGAAACATGATAAATCAGTAGGAAGAGAAACATCCCATGAGCAAGCAAAAGAGTCAGAGTCATGCTGATACTCCCACAAAAACCCCAAGCTTAAAAAAAAAAAAAAAAAAAGAAGGCACAGTTGAAACCCATGCCTCTGGTGCAGCAGGGAGCCCCAGCAGAGCTAGTAGATAATTTTCTAGCAGTCCAGGAACCTTACCACATTCTGGGTTCCTTCAGGCAAAATACTAGCACCTCCTCAAAAGAAACAACCTCAGGCCATGGCTGATAGAACACCAGACATCCCTTGCTCAAAATAGGCTTTGCCTGTCAGAAGCCTAGGTAAGGCACTAACATGTGGAACTCTCTGACTATCTTGGTTTCCTTGGGCAGACAATTCCTGCCCACCTATACCTGACAAAAGAAAAAGTAGGCTCCATATGTTATCACAAGTCCCATTTCCTTTCTCATCTCCCTATCCCAGCATTCATGAAGAGTAGACATTCATTACTGGGCCAAAGGTCACACTGGCCACCTAAACTCTAACCTCCAACTTAGAGAAATTAGAGGACACTCATGCTTATGAGAGGCCACACTGACAACCAGAATCAGTTCCTGCACACAACTCAGGTAGAGAACTTCTGCTCAACCACAGACTACCCAAACCATAAGACCAAATTAAAAAAAAAAATTAAGGAGCAAATCACCTATCAACCAAAGACAAATAGACTGCTATCTAGACCTAGAACCACTGGAAAACTCAGATGCTTAATTGCCACCTTAAGCACACAGTTGACCACAACTGTAGCAATATGTCAACAGCATAGAGGACTTAAATTATCAATATATTGTCTTCAAAGAGATGATATCCTTCTAGAAAAATACATGTTTTTATATAACAAGCATATAAAAAGTATGTCAGAGAATAGAAATAAAAGTTAAGTATTATGTCTAAATAACATTACATTAAAGTCCTGTTTTTATTTTAGTTTCTTACAACAATTTACTGAAAAAATCAGTGGCATAAAGTAACAAATGTTCCTTCACTTACTGTGTGGAAGTCAGAAGCATGGCACTATTTGATTTTCTTTTCTTTTTTATCATTCTTTTTTATTGGAAAAGGAAGTAAAAATATTTTATGATAAAATTGAAGATTTACATGGGAAACATTTCTGACAAAAATTGAAGAAATTTATAGAAAAACATTTTAAGCTCTCTGGAGGGGACCCAGCTAGGAGCCCACAGGGCCTAAGATCAATGGAACAGCTGGGACAGAAATCTTCCTGCCCACCTCCATTTGCACCAGGGAGCCAGGAAACTCCACAGTCTTCTGTGCATAGCCTGCCAGGAGAGATTTCCCAGCAGTACTTTCACTTTTGAGCTCAGAGGAGTAAGGGCACAGGCCCACAGGAGGAACAAACTTCAGCCAGAGACAACAATACCAACTAGCACCAGATGTGAAATAGCAAGCACAAGAAGATTATCAACAGAAACATACCACATGGCAACATCAGAACCCAGTTTTCCCACCACAGCAAGTCCCAGATACCCCAACACACCGGAAAAGCAAGAGTTGGATTTAAAATCGTATATCATGATGTTGACAGAGGGATTCAAGAAAGACTTAAATAACTCCCTTAAAGAAATACGGGAGAACATTGTTCAACAGGTAAAAGCCCTTAAAGAGAAAACACAAAAATCACTTAAAGGAATACAGGAGATCACGGGTCAACAGGCAGAAGCTCTTAAAGAAGAAACACAAAAATCCCTTAAAGAATTACAGGAAAACACAATCAAGTGAAGGAACTGAACAAAACCATCCAGGATCTAAAGGTGGAAGTAGAAACAAGAAAGAAATCACAAAGTGAGACATCTCTGGAGATAAAAAACCTTGGAAAGAATTCAGGAGTCATAGATGCAAGTATCAGCAACAGAATACAAGACATAGAAGAAAGAACCTCAGGGGCTGAAGATACCATAGAAAAAATTGACTCAACAGTCAAAGAAAATGCAAAATGCATAAAGTTGGAAACTCTAAACATCCAGGAACTCCAGGACACAGTGAGAAGACCAAACCTAAGGATTATAGGTATAGATGAGAGCAAGGATTTACATCTTAAAGGCCCAGTAAATATCTTCAACAAAATTGTAGAAGAAAACTTCCCTAACCTAGAGAAAGAGATGCCCATGAATATACAAGAAGCCTTCGAAACTCCAAACAGAATGGACCAGAAGATACAATCCTCCTGGCACATAATAATCAAAACACCAAGTTTACTAAACAAAGAAAGAATATTAAAAGCAGTAAGGAAAAAAGGGAAAGTAACTTATAAAGGCAGACCTATCAGAATCACACCAGACTTCTCAACAGAGCTGATGAAAGCTTGAAGATCCTGGGCAGATTTCATACAGACCCTAAGAGAAGACAAATGCCACCCCAGGCTACTATACCCAGCAAAACTCTCAATCATCATAGATGGAGAAACCAAGATATTCCATGATAAAACCAAATTTACACAATATCTGTCAACAATTCTAGTACTACAAAGGATAACTGATGGAAATGCCAACACAAGGATGGAAACTACACCCTTAGAAAAAGCAAGAAAGTAATCTTCCAACAAACCCAAAATAAGATAACCACACAAACATAAAAATAACATCCAAAATAACAGGAAGCAACAATCACTATTCCCTAATATCTCGTAACAACAAAGTACTCAACTCCCCAATAAAAAGACATAGACTAATGAAATATTTCTCATGTAAATCTTCAATTTTATCAGAAAATGTTTGCAATTCCCCTTTTAATTAATTTAGTAATTTCTTTTATGTCTACCATTTTATCTGCATTATTTTTTCATGATAATCTTCAATTTTAATATGTCTTTCTTTCTACTTCCTCTATTTTACCAGAAATGTTTTGAATGTAAATCTTTGATTTTATCACAAATGTTTCTAATTCCAACTTCAATTAATTTAGAAAGAGTTTTTACATCAGCCATTCTTTATGTAAAATTTTCCATGAAATAGTCAATTTTAATGTGTTGGTCTATTTATTTCTTGAGTTTTACCAGAAATATTTTCCATGTAATCTACAATGTTATGTGAAAATGTTATGTAATTCCACCTTCAGTCAACTTAGAATTATCTTTATGTCTATCATTTGATCTATATAATTTCCATGATAATCTTTACATGTTTTTCTATATATTTCTATAATTTTATCAGAAATATTTTCCATGTAAATCTTCAAGTTTATCAGAAAATGTTTATAATTCCACTTTTAATCAACTTAGGAATACTTTTATGCCTACCATTATTATATCTATATAAAATTCTCCATGATAATCTCCAATTCTAACATGTTTTTCTACATTTTCAACAATTTTATCAGAAATATTTTCCACATAAATCTTCAATTCTATCATAAAATGTTTCTATCCCATATTTCAATTAATTTAGCAATGTTTTACATGTCTACCACTTCACGCCTTAATTTTCCATGAAAATTGACAATTTTAACATGTTTGTCTGAAAAATCTTTAATTTTATCTTAAAGTGTTTTTACTTCCCTTTACTTCCCTTTTAAATAAATAAAAAAAATTAAAAGAAAAATAATTTTCACGGAAAATTAAAGAGTAAAACGGTAGACATAAAAACATTGCTAAATTAATTGAAAAACAAAATAGAAATATTTTATGATAGAATTGAAGATTCACATGGAATATATTTCTGATAAAATTGTAGAAAATATAGAATATGTTAAAATTGAGGATTAGCATGGAAAATTACACAGATGAAATGGCAGACATAAAAAAAGTTTCTAAATTGATTGAAAGAGGAATTATAAACATTTTTTGATAAAATTGAAGATCTACAAGGAAAATACTGCTGATAAAATTCAAGAAATATATAGAAAAACACATTAAAATTGACTATTTCATGGTAAATTATACAGATAAAATGGTATGCAAAAATATTTCTAAGTAGATTGAAATAAAATTATAAATATTTTCTGATAAAATTGAAGATTTACAAGGAAAAATTTCTGATAAAATTGTAGAAATATATAGAAAAATATGTAAGAATTGAAGATTATCAAGAAAAATTATACAGTTAAAATTGCATACATAAAAAATATTTCTAAGTTGATTGAAGTAAAATTATAAGCATTTCCTGAATAAAATTGAATATTTACATGGAAAATATCTCTGATAAAATTGAAAAAATATATAGAAAAGCCCATTAAAATTGTAGATTATCATGGAAAATAATACAGATAAAATAGTATACATAAAAAACATTATTAAACTAATTAAAAAAGGAATTACAAACAGTTTCTGATAAAATTGAAGATTTACATGAAAAATATTTCTGTTCGTTTATGTCTTTTTATTGGAGAATTGAATCCATTTATGTTAAGGGATAATGATTGTTGCTTCCTGTTATTTTTTATGCTATTTTTATGTTTGTGTGGTTACTTTCCTTTGAGTTTGTTGTAGGAAGATTACTTTCTTGCTTTTTCTAGGGTGTAATTTTGATTTTCTATGTGGAATCAACATAGTTACAAGGCTATACCTCTACTAGACACCATAAGAAAAGAAGCATTTTTGTCATCCGTTATCCTGTTTTGAGCCTCAGAAGAAACATGACCCTTTCTTCTAAAACATCAATACAATGCTCTTGTCTTTGACCACTTTGCTTTCTTCTTTTCTCAGTCTGAAAGGGCAACAGAATTATGCATAAATCCTCCTTTCATAATCCAAGGTAATCTTTACCTATTATAGTCTTTCTCTGATTCACATGTCATAGATCTGTTTTTCCTCCAGTATTTATGGATCCTAGAGATTGAGATTTAACCAATGCTAGGAATTATCATTCAGTCTATATTATGTAAGATATCCAAAAAAGGACTGATCAAAAACTTTATGATCAAGTAATTTAATGAGATACATGTGTGCGTGTTTTAAAAAATGTGATACAAGAAAATAACACAGCATGTTCAAAACCTACAGTAGAGTTTTCTGTGATAGAAGGGGTTCGAACTATTCAAAAATACACAGAAAAGCAGGCATAAGTGTTGAGAAATAAAGGTATTATTTTTCGGTCCTTGAAATATGAGCATAGTGATATTGGGAAAACATTTCATAAGATATCACAGATCAGAAATTCCATATTTCAAACTTATCAAAATATTTTTTCTCAACCCTCTATTTTAACATTTTGTATTTTTACTACTTATAAAAAATTATTTTCATACAATGTATGATTTTACTCAAATCAACTCCTGTATTGAATTTTATGGTAATGTAAATTCATGTTTTACATGGGAAGTGTGTTTATATTATTAAACACAGTATTTCACAATTTCTTTAACATACCCTTTATTTATGGCCTCATGCAAGGAACTTGATACTTTGGTAAAATAATTTGGTACCTCACTTTACTAATCAGGATATAAGTAAGTTTCCCATACACATCTATATTGATATATGTTGATGCAGTAACATTGAAATGATCACCACAAGCCCACACACTTAAATGTAGGAATGTACCTTAATCTCAACTTCTGTTCTACATCAGAGGCCATAGAAAGAATAGTGAAACCAATTTCTCTCTATCCTATGGACAAGAAAAGATGCATATCAAATATCAATTATTTTTTAAAAGTATTTATTTGTCTGAGATTATATTGTACTAAACTCATTTCTCCTTTCCCTTTCCTCCCTCTAAAACCTCCTACACACCCATCTTGCTCTTTCATTCATGGCCTCTTTTCCACTTATTGTTGTTACATACGTAGACACATATGTATATATTCCTAAATATAGAAATCCAACTTTGTCAGTCTATATAACTTTACAGTCCCTCTTTTGAACATCTGTCTCTTGCTTAATGTTATATCCCCCAAATAAAACCCAAAGAAATTAGAATGTGTATAATATTTGTAGTTAATATGAAGGACCTGTACATACAGACATACACACACACACACGCACACACACATACACACATACACACACACCTATACATACTCATGTAGTGGACAGTTTGGTTGTGTCCGAGTTTTCAAATTGTACATAAAAAGAAGACTTGATTAGTGATCTCATTGATACAAAGAGAGGAAAGCATGTGTAATGGCAGTAAACTTCAGTTTCTTGTATGGCATTACCCCGTAATCTTGAATTAGAAAATGAAAAATACAAAGATATATCACCATCTCTCAATATATGGAAAATATCTGTAATGTCAGTGTCATAACTTAAGGACTCCTCAAGATTAAATTTGTGTCTTTTCTGTATTTAACCTTGCCTTCTTGACAAAAATAAAAGGCTGATTTACAACACTAGTAACTGTGAATATTCAAAAATATTCAAAAACTAGCCTCAAAAATATTTACTTCTAAAAACACATACAATTTTGATTTATAACCTCTGTATTTTTAACCTTATTATAATCTTTGTAACCAGGCAGACATGTCATCACAAATAAACCTGTATCAAAATATAAAATTTGTTTACAATCATTTTATGATACCAGGACAATAATCAGAATGTGTGTTCTTTGACAAAGAGAAATACAGTAAGAGTAGTTAGAACCTTTCAATGTTTTTTTCTACACTTCAATGAGAAACCCAGCAAATTCATTAAATGAGCTAATGATTATCAACATGTTGTAAACATTATAAACAAGGACAGAGCTGTTCATGCAATTAGACATATAACCTCAATATACATGATCAAGTGGAGAAGCATTTATCAAAACACTTTTATACAGTATTACATATTAATATATGTGTGTGTGTTATTAATGTATTATTCATGTCCTGGACATGAATAAATAAGATATTATGTTGTACATGAAATGGCTCATAAACATTAAAAATTATCTTAATTTATGTTTATAGATATAGTTAAAAACAAAACACACTGGGAGAGCATCTGCATAGAAGCAGGAGGTGTGAGGATAGGATAGGGGATTTGCAGAGGCAAAATGGGAATGGGGATAATATTTGAATTCAAATAAATAAAATATTCAATAAAACATGTTAAAAAGACAAATGAAGAAAAATATTACACAAAATTTATGGCATTATAAAATTTAACATTGAGACTAAACATTTAACACCACGGTTGGTATCAGTAACACAAAGTAAATGAGACAAAGCTGTGAATTAAATACGCACATCATGGGCAAGAACTGAGCAGCTGTAACAAAGAGTCTGAATGTTCTTAAAATCAGAACTATGAACATTCACTAGGAGATAAAAACAAGTGGAAGAAATATAGAAAATTATTCTTAAAAGATTTCATTGAAATCCTTAACAAAATGTAATTTTAAATTGTTTACAAGTACTATTATTTTATGAATTATATTATATGAATTATATATAAATTACAATTCTTATATAGTCAAGTTCTTAAATTGGCAATATTCAAATATCTTTAAAGAAATGTACAAATAGAATAATAAATAGCAAATATGTTGTTATGCTTACCATATTCAACAAAATGTGTGACATTAAAATTAATATCTATTCAATATGTAATTATCATATTCAATAAAAGTTAATATATAAATATTAATATAAATATGTTGATATATAATATATTAAGGTTAATAAATAAAATATAAATAGTGTTCTTATCTATGAGATAATGAAGGTTTGAAATACATATATAAAACTTAGAAGTTAGAACATAATGTTCTATATTCTCGACTATGTTGCTGTATTTGGACTGTTGGTAATTAGTTTCCATTAGTGTTCAGGAAATAACAAAAAATGTCAAATCTTTAAGTAGGAACTCAGCACTTCCTTACTTATATCTTACCAAAGCATAAACACATCTGCTGTAGAGACCTTGCCTACAAAAATCTTCAAAAGACTTTATTTAGAAGAAGGTAACTGATGGTAGTTTCTACTCTACTGGGAAAAGACTTTGCAATCCCTTGTGTGTGTAAGTCTCAGCTGTCCACAGGATTGTCATTAGCATTCCTCTAGTCTCTTGTGTATAAAATTAATCAGAGAACTGCTAAACTTCCTGGTCTGTTCAATGGATAACTCTTCCTGCAAAAATGAAAATGTAAAATGTTATCCTTCACAAACATCTTAAAAGCATCTGGAATTTCCTATAAATTCAAGCATCTTGCTTTAATGTTCAATAAAGACATGGAATGAAGCAGAAGAATTTGAGAACAAAGATGTTGAACTCCTATATAAGTCAGTTAGAAGATTATTAAAATGCTCTGATAATAAAACAACTTAAATTGATTAAATTTTTTCCAAAATTGCTGTAGCTATTTTATGTAGAAATATTTTAGTTTTTAAAATGTTTAAAACCATCACATATTATGTAAAATATCCTACCATATCCAGATTTCTTCTTCCTATATAATGTTCATTCTTATTTGACACCAAGTAAGGTATTTCATCAGCATACTCTAAAATCTTCAAAGGTTACTCTTTTGGAACACATTACACTATATAAAAGCATAAAAATTTCAGTAGTTGGCAAATATATTGTTGTTTAATTTTCATAAGCTAACAATGTGGAAGATAATAAACATATTTTAGATTTTATTTCCATCAACACCATATAATATATATTTTCCACTGTGGTTCTCCTTCACCTGTATAATTAATAAATAACACTTTAAAACATGGTAATGGTTTAAATTGCAAGATGAATTTGGAATGGCTCATAAATTTTAATTCATTCTAAAAATTAGAATTATACATATTGGAGAATTTCAGTAAATGAAAAATAAGTAACACAATATTCAATACCGTATATTAGTCTTCACTTCTTGAAAGAATGTCTAAAAATAGAAATATTTTAGTTTTTAAAATGTTTGAAACCATCACATATCATGTAAAATATCCTAACATTTCCAGATTTCTTTTTTTACCTGACCATGTCTTCTATTTCCCAAGGATGTTCTTTATTGACTAACTAGTCACCACATATTTACTGCAGCCTAGCACCAGGCCAGGCACATTAAGCATAATTACAAAAGTCAAGAGTCTCCTAGCCAATGCGAGGTGTACAATTTCAACATTTCTGAGAAATTTATCAGTGATTAAAAAATCCCATCTGGACTTAGTCACCAGTATTTCAATAAACATTATTTAAGATGTCTTTAAAAGAAAAGCAGCACAGCCCACATTTACAATGGCATGGAAATTTTTTCCTATTATAATTTCTTACTGATGAAGATTTATTTGAAGTTCAGTTTGCATTCTGCCTCCTGTAGCAGAGATCTTTTTTTCTCAAAGGAGTTTTAAAACTTTAAACAGTAAAAGGCCTAGGTACAAATGTGGTATAGAGCTGTGTGGCCTGAAGGGCTTAGGAGTAAAGCCAGTTCCTCTCTGGGCCTTCTTTTTAAAACAATAGATATTTTCTTTATTTACATTTCAAATGTTATCCTCTTTCCTGATTTCCCTCTGAAAACCACATATCCCTTCCCCCTCAACCTGTTCACCAACCCACCCATTCCTGCTTTCCAATCCTGGCATTTCTCTAGACTGGGGCATCTATACTTCACAAGACCATGGGCCCCACCTCCCATCAGTGGCTGACAAGGCCTCCTTCTGCTACATATGCAGAAGGAGCCATGGAACCATCCATGTGTACTATTTGGTTGGTGGTTTAGTCCCAGAAAGCTCTGGAGCTACTGCTCGGTTCATATCGTTATGGTCACTTGATCTTTGACAAAGGAGCTAAAAATGATCCGGTGGAAAAGACAGCATTTTCAACAAATAGTGCTGGTTCAACTCTCAGCGTGAAGAAAAATGCAAATCGATCCATTCTTATCTCCTTGTACAAAGTTCAAGTCCAAGTTGATCTAGGACTTCCACATAAAACCAGATACACTAAAAGTAGTAGAAAAGAAAGTGGAGGAAAGCCTTGAGCACATGGGCACTGGAGAAAATTTCCTGAACAGAACACCAATAGCTTGTGCTCTAAAGTCAAGAATTGACAAATGGGACCTCATAAAATTGCAAAGCTTCTGTAAGGTAAAGGACACTGTCAGTAGGACAAAATGGCAACCAGCAGATTGGGAAAAGATCTTTACCAACCCTACATCTGACAGAGGGCTAATATCCAATATATGCAAAGAACTCAAGAAGTTAGACTCCAGAGAACTAAAAACCCTGTTAAAATGGGGTACAGAGTTAAACAAAGAATTCTCAACTGAGGAATACCGAATGGCCGAGAAGCACCTAAATGTTCAACATCCTTAATCATCAGGGAAATGCAAATAAAACAACCTTAAGATTCTACCTCACAGCAATCGGAATGGCTAAGTTCAAAAACTCAGGAGACAGCAGATGCTGGAGAGGATGTGGAAAAAGAGCAACACTCCTCCAGTGCTGGTGGGATTGCAAGCTGGTAAAACCACTCTGGAAATCAATTTGGCGGTTCCTCAGAAAACTAAATATAGTACTACCTGATGATGCAGATATAGCACTCCTGGGCATATACCTAGAAGATGCTTCAACATGTAATAAGGACACATGCTTCACTATGTTCATTGCAGTCTTATTTATAATATCCAGAAGCTGGAAAGAACCCAGATGTCCCTCAACAAAGGAAGGGATACAGAAAATGGTACATTTACACAATGGAGTACTTCTCAGCTATTAAAAACAATGAATTCATGAAATTCTTAAGCAAATGGATGGAACTAGAAAATATCATCCAGACTGACATAACCCAATCACAAAAAAATACACATGGTATGCATTCTCTTATAAGTGGATATTAGTCCAAAAGCTTGGAATATCCAAGATATTATTCACAGACCACATGAAGCTCAAGAAGAAGAAAAACAAAAGTGTGGATACTTTGGTCCTTCTTAGAAAGGGTATCAAAATACTCATGGCTTATAGACAACCAATGGACTCAGCATAGGGTCCCCTAATGGAGGAGCTAGAGAAAGGGCCCAAAGAGCTGATGAGGTTACAAACCCAGTGGAGGAAAAATAATATGTACCAACCAGTATGTAGCTCCCAGGGACTAAACTACCAACCAGAGTACACATGGAGGTACCCATGGCTCCAGCTATATATTTAGCAGAGGATGGCCTTTTTGGACAACAATGAGAGGAAAGACTATTGGTCCTGGTATTGGTGAAGGCTCAGTGCCCCAATGTAAGGGAATGGCAGGTCAGGAAAGTGGGAAGGGGAATGGGACAAGTGCTTTTGGAGGGGTAAGAGGAAAGGGGATAACATTTGAAATGTAAATAAAGCAAATATCTAATAAAAAATAAAGAATGATCCCATAAGCTCCAGTACTAGAATGGAAGAGTTCTGATTTGTTGTAAATTATACAAAGGATTTTAAGCAGAGACCCTAAATATACAGTTTTAGGACAGGGAATATGATCAGCTTTGTTCTACAAAATAAGTTTACATTTTATAAAAAATCTGGTGCCACTGTAAAAGATTGTGTTTCTTAAAGTCATAATTGATTTGAGCTTTCAAGTACAATGCATACAGGGTAATAAAATTAGAATTAGTCCTGCACAGTACAATCCATGGATTTGAGAGTAAATGGTTTTGTCATTCTGTTAAGAAGATAGCAGTGGCCAGTGACTTTTATCATCAGCCTTACTAGTATGGTTATTTTAATTTATGTCATCAGCAACAAGATGGACATCCCATAATGAAATGGGTTCCTTGAATGTTGCTGAAATGAATTTGGAACACTGCTTCTTGTGATTTCTCCATGAGATTTCCTCTTTCTTTTTCATAATCCCTAGAAAAATGTGAGCATAATTATTCATGTGTAAAAGACAAAGGAAATGGGATTGTGTGAGAGAGGGCATTGTAATTGCTTTTAAGTGCCTTATTTTGCATGCTGAAAATCACTTTTGCCCTACATCAGAGTCACCAAGTCATTGAAATGCTTTGGAAATACTTAATCATTTGCAGTTGCAAGTTGCAGTTTGGCAAGAGCTCCTAAGCTGCAGTCAATGCAAAATGTGAATCAGAGAAAAGTGTTTGTGTTTTCAGTTTCTAGTCAGCTATATTATTTGTTTAATTAAGATCAAGTCAGCAGAAATCTGACTGTAACTGCTACTAGTAAAGCCTACTTGTCCGATTGGAAGAATTGCTAAGGTTTTGAAGGAGCATCTTTTCTGAGTTTGCTAATCATTCTTTTTTAATACTCAAAATTTCCAAATAAAAATTGTCTTTCAAGTCTTTAACTTCCTTGGAACTAATAGAATAGGAGTTGTGGAAGGGTAATGTTCTCTGAAATATTTATTAAGTCTCCTTTTTTCATTTTTCCATTTTTTTTTTGGTTGTTGCTCTTGTTTGTTTTCTTTTATTTTTGTGAAATTCATGTCAGTATTATATGAATGTCTCAACAATGTGATTGATACTATATCTTTGGTTTATTATAGATTTGTTTACCCATTATGTTGTATAATAAATTGATTATCATAGTGGTTTGTATCTGTAATAAATTAGATTGACACAATAATAAAAAAAAGGGGGGGAATCAAAATACCCATGGGAGGAGATACAGAGACAAAGTATGGAGCAGAGACTGACGGAAAAGCCATTTAGAGAGTGTCCCACCTGTGACAGTTACCAAGCCCATACAATATTGTGGATATCAACAAGTGCTTGTTGACAGGAGCCTGATATGGCTGTCTCATGAGACATTCTGCAAGTTTCTAACAAATACAGAGGTGAATGATTGAAGTCAAATATTGGACTGAGCACAGGGTCTCCCATGGAGTAGCTAGAGAAAGGACTGAAGGAGCTGAGGGTGTTTGAAACCCCATAGGAGGAACCATAATATGACCCAACCTGTACCCTCTCTGGGCCTTCCTAACACTACCTCTGCAAGACAACACAGCACATATTTCCAAACAGCTCTTCAGATGCCACAGCCATTGAGGAGGAAGCCCATGCCATGAGAATAGTCTAAATAAAGATGCTGCTCAGAGCAAAGTTTAACTCCAACCGAGGGAGTATCAGGGGCCACTGGGAAGGTCATCTCCTATATTAACTTCCTGACATTCTCAGAAGCTCTTAGAACTCATGGGTTTGCAGTTCTGGAAACAGATATTAACCAAAAGCCTACAGTAGCCTGGGGCAAAGGGACAATTCCACTCAGGACAACTGTGTGCTTCATATAAAGGACATTTCTCCCAGAGCAGAAAAGTGGCAACAGCAGCCTGGAGGGACTGAGACATGACACCAGAGCACAAGAGCTACCTCACTTCACTTCCTATAGCAAAACTTCACTCCATTGTGGACCATGAGGCTTAGGCAAAGCGTTCTGGCCTCCTGTTGGGCCAGCAGCCCACAGAGTTTCCAATTGGCAAATATTGGACAGGCTGGAAACATCTCTAGAATTATAGTCTGGATACTCTAATGAAAAAGGTCACTAATTCCTTGTTCTAAATCAAGCTAAATAGGTTAGTCTGAGCTAACAGAATTTTGGGAAAGTATTCCCCTCTGAACTTCTTCACAGCTGTGGTAATAATGCATCTTTTCTTTTTGTTAACTTTAAAGCACTACAAGTGAGCTGCTAGCTTTGGCACAATGGAAAAAAAGATAGATCCTCTTTTTATAAAAGGACACTGAAGTCCAAAAGGATTACCTTTGTATGGAGAGGCCAGACCCGCGATCGCAACAGGTGGATCTGTCTGGCTCCAGCTCTCTTTTCCAGCCTAGAGATACTTTGGCTATCACACTGCCGGAAGTCTCAGCAAAAATGACCATCAAAGCTAGAGAAATGACTCTCCTCAATGGACCGATCAGGAAAACAGAAACTAAACAGGGACACAATAAAACTAATTGAAGCTTTGGACCAATTGGACTTGACTGATATTTATAGAACATTTCACCCTAAAACAAAAGAATATACCTTTTTCTCAGGACCTCATGGTACCTTCTCCAAAATCAACCATATAATTGGTCACAAGACAGACCTCAACAAATATAAAAAGATCAAACTAATTCCATGCCTCCTATGCAAACACTATAGAGTAAGAGTGGTCATCAACAGCAACAAAAACAACAAAAAGCCCACATACACATAGAGGCTGAGCAATAGTCTACTCAAAAGACATCTTGGCCAAAGAAGAAATAAAGAAAGAAATCATAGACTTTTTAGAATTTAATGAAAATGAAGGCACAACATACCCAAATCCTTGGGACACAATGAAAGCAGTGCTAAGAGGAAAACTCATAGCCCTGAGTGCCTCCAAAAAGAAAACGGAGAGAGCATACACTAGCAGCTTAATGACACACCTAAAAGCCCTGGAACAAAATAGAAGCCAATTCACCCAGGAGAAGTAGAAGACAGGAAATCATCAAACTCAGGCCTGAAATCAGTCAAGTGGAAACAAAGAGAACCATACAAAGAATCAATGAATCCAGGAGCTAGTTCTTTGAGAAAATCAACAAGATAGATAAACCCTTAGCCAGAATGACCAAAGGGCACAGAGAAAGTATCCAAATTAACAAACGTAGAAATGAAAAGGGGGATATAACAACAAAAACTGAAGAAATTCAAAAAATCAACATATCCTATTACAAAAGCCTATAGTCAACACAACTGGAGAATCAGGAGGAAATAGACAATTTCCTAGACAGATACCAAATACCAAAATTAAATCAGGAACAAATAGATCACCTAAAGAGTCCCATAACCCCTAAAGAAATGGAAGGGTTCATAGAAAGCCTTCCAACCAAAAAAGGCACAGGACCAGATGGCTTCAGTACAGAATTCTATCAGACCTTCAAAGAAGACCTAACACCAATACTCTTCAAACTATTCCACAAAATAGAAACAGAAGGAACACTACCCAATTCCTTCTACGAAGCCACAATTACGCTGATACCAAAACCACACAAAGATCCAACAAAGAAAGAGAACTTCAGAACAATTTCCCTTATGAACATTGAGGCAAAAATACTCAATAAAATTCTTGCCAACTGAATGAAAGAACACATAAAAATGATCATCCACCATGATCAAGTAGGTTTTATTCCAGGGATGCGGGGTTGGTTCAATATACGGAAATCCATCAATGCAATCCACTACATAAACAGACTGAAAGAAAAAAAAGCATAGTCATTTCATTGGATGCTGAAAAAGTATTTGACAAAATTCAGCATCCTTTCATGCTTAAAGTCTTGTAAAGAACAGGAATTCAAGGCCCATACCTAAACATAGTAAAAGCAATATACAGCAAACTACTAACAAGCATCAAACTAAATGGAGAGAAACTTGAAGCAATCCCATTAAAATCAGGGACTAGACAGGGATGCCCCCTTTCTCCTTATCTTTTCAATATTGTACTTGAGGTACTAGCTCGGGCAATTAGACAACATAAGGAGGTCAAAGGGATACAAATTGGAAAGGAAGAAGTCAAACTATCATTATTTGCAGATGATATGATAGTCTAAGTGACCCAAAAAACTCCACTAGAGAACTCCTACAGCTGATAAACAACTTCAGCAAAGTGGCTGGTTATAAAATCAACTCAAGCAAATCAGTAGTCTTCCTATACTCAAAGGATAAGCAGGCTGAGAAAGAAATTAGGGAAATGACACCCTTCACAATAGCCACAAACTGTATAAAGTACCTTAGGGTGACTCTTACCAAACATGTGAAAGATCTGTATGATAAGAACTTCAAGACTCTGAAGAAGGAAATAGAAGAAGACCTCAAAAAATGGAAAAACCTCCCATGCTCAGGGATCGGCAGGATTAATATGGTTAAAATGGCCATTTTGCCAAAAGCAATATACAGATTCAACACAATACCCATCAAAATCCCAACTCAATCCTTCATAGAGTTAGAAAGAGCAATTCTCAAATTCATCTGGAATAACAAAAAACCCAAGATAGCTAAAAATATTCTCAAAAACAAAAGAAATTCTGAGAGAAATCAGTATCCCTGACCTCAAGCAATACTACAGAACAATAGCGTTAAAAACTGCATGGTATTGGTACAGTGACAGGCAGGCAGATCAATGGAACAGGATTGAAGATCCAGAAATGAACCCACATGCCTATGGTCACTAGATCCTGGACAAAGGGTCTGAAAACATCAGTTTCTGTTGTTATATCCCCCTTTTCATTTCTAAGTTTGTTAATTTGGATACTTTCTCTGTGCCCTTTGGTCATTCTGGCTAAGGGTTTATCTATCTTGTTGATTTTCTCAAAGAACCAGCTCCTGGATTCATTGATTCTTTGTATGGTTCTCTTACAAGGAAAGGAAAAAAGATAGCCTTTTCAACAAATGGTGCTGGTTCAACTGGAGGTCAGCATGCAGAACAATGAAAATTGATCCATTCTTGTCTCCTTGTACTAAGCTCAACTCCAAATGGATCAAGGACCTCCACATAAAGCCACACAATCTGAAGCTAATAGAAAAGAAACTGGGGAAGACCCTTGAGGACATCAGTACAGGGGGAAATTTCCTCAACAGAATACCAATAGGTTATGTTCTAAGATCAAGAATTGACAAATGGGACCTCATAAAATTACAAAGTTTCCGTAAAGCAAAGGACACCATCAAAAGGACAAATTGGCAACCAACAAATTGGGAAAAAATCTTCACCAACCCTACATCAGATAAAGAGGTAATATCCAATATATACAAAGAACTCAAGAAGTTAGACCCCAGAAAACCAAATGACCCTATTAAAAATAGGGTACAGAGTTAAAAAAAATAATTCTCACCTGAAGAACTTCAGATGGCAGAGAAACATCTTTAAAAATGCTCAACTTCATTAGTCATCAGGGAAATGCAAATCAAAACAACCCTGAGATTTCATCTTACACCAGTCAGAATGTCTAAGATTAAAAACTCAGGAGACAGCAGGTGTTGGCGAGGATGGGGAGAAAGAGGAACACTCCTCCACTGCTGGTGGAGTTGCAAATTGGTACAACCACTCTGGAAATCAGTCTGGCGGTTCCTCAGGAAACTGGGCATGTCACTTCAGAAGGATCCTGCTATACCACTCCTGGGCATATACCCAGAAGATTCTCCAGCATGTAATAAAGATACATGCTCCAATATGTTGAGAGCAGCCCTATTTATAATAGCTGAAACTGGAAAGGACCCATGTATCCCTCAACAGAAGAATGGATGCAAAAAACGTGGTATATACACAATGGCTCTATAGTAAAGTTTGAGGTCTGGAATATTGAATCCCCCAGAAGTTCTTTTACTGTTGAGAATGGTTTTAGCTATCCTGGGTTTTTTCTTATTCCAGATGAATTTGAGAATTGCTCTTTCTAGCTCTATGAAGAACTGGATTGGGATTTTTATGGGGATAGCATTGAATCTGTAGATTGCCTTTGGCAAGATGGCCATTTTAACTATATTAATCCTGCCAATCCATGAGCATGGAAGATTTTTCCATTATCTGAGATCTTCTTCAATTTCCTTCTTCAGAGATCTGAAGTTCTTGTCATATAGGTCTTTCACTTGTTTGGCTAGAGTCACCCAAATGTACTTTATGCTGTTTGTGGCTATTGTAAAAGAAGCATTTGCTTGCATTGATTTTGTAGCCAGCCACATTGCTGAAGTTGTTTATCAGCTGTAGGAGTTCTCTAGCAGAGGTTTTAGGGTCACTTAAGTATACTATCATATCATCTGCAAATAGTGATAGTTTGATTTATTCCTTTCAAATTTGTATCCCTTTGACTTCCTTATGTTGTCTAATTGCTCTAGCTAGAACTTCAAGTACTTATATTGAAAAGATATGAAGAGAGAGGACAGCCTTGTCTAGTCCCTGATTTTAGTGGGATTGCTTCAAAGTTCTCTCCATTTAGTTTGATGTTGGCTACCGGTTTGCTGTATATTGCTTTTACTATGTTTAGATATGGGCCTTGAATTCCTGTCCTTTCCAAGACTTTTAGCATGAAAGGATGCTGAATTTTATCAAATGCCTTTTCAGCATCTAATGAGATGATCATGTGGTTTTTTTTCTTTGAGTTTGTTTATGTAGTGGATAGCATTTATGGATTTCCTTATATTGAACCATCCCTGCATTCCTGGGATGAAGCCTACTTGATCATGGTGGATGATCGTTTTAATGTGTACTTGGATTCGGTGGGCAAGAATTTTATTTAGTATTTTTGCATCGATATTCATAAGGGAAATTGGCCTGAAATTCTCTTTCTTAGTTGGATTTTTGTGTGGTTTTGGTATCAGTGTAATAGTGGCTTCGAAGAAGGAGTTGGGTAGTGTTCCTTCTGTTTCTATTTAGTGGAAAAGTTTGAAGAGTATTGGTGTTAAGTCTTCTTTGAAGGTCTGATAGAATTCTGCACCTAAACAATCTGGTCCTGTGCTTTTTTTGGTCGGAAGCCTATCTATGACCCCTTCTATTTCTTTAGGGGTTATGGGTCTTTTTAGATGGTCTATTTGATCCTGGTTTAGTTTTGGTAATTGGTATCTGTATAAGAAAATGTCCATTTCCTCCAGATTCTCCTGTTGTGTTGAGTACAGGTTTTTGTAGTAGGATCTGATGAGTTTTTGAATTTCCTCGGTTTCTGTTGTAATATCTCCATTTTCATTTCTAATTTTGTTAATTTGGATACTTTCTCTGGGTCCTTTGGTTAGTTTGGCTAAGGATTTATCTATCTTGTTGATTTTTTCAAAGAACCAGCTTTTGGTTTTGTTGATACTTTTTATGGTTCTCTTGGTTTCTACTTGATTGATTTCGGCCCTGAGTTTGATGATTTCCTGTCTTCTTCTCCTCCTGGGTGAATTAGTTTCTTTTTGTTCCAGGGCTTTCAGTTGTTCCATTAATCTTCTAGTGTGTGCTCTCTCAAATTTCTTTTTGGAGGCACTCAAAGCTAGGAGTTTTCCTCTTAGCACTGCTTTTATTGTGTCCTATAGATTTGTGTATGTTGTGCCTTCATTTTCATTAAATGCTAAGAAATCTTTGATTTCTTTCTTTATTTCTTCCTTGACAAAGGTATCATTGAGTAGAGTATTGTTCAGTTTCCATGTGTATGTGGGCTTTCTGTTGTTTTTATTGTTATTAAAGACCACTTTAACTCCATAGAGATCTGATGGGAGGCATGGGATTATTTCAATCTTCTTATATTTGTTGAGGTCTTTCTTGTGACCAACTATATGATCTATTTTGGAGAAGGTACCATGAGGTGCTGAGAAAAAGGTATATTCTTTTGCTTTGGGATGAAATGTTATATATATATATATATATATATATATATATATATATATATATATATATATATATATGTTAAATCCAATAGGTCCAAAGCTTCAATTAATTTCATTGTGTCCCTGTTTAGTTTCTGTTTTCCTGATCAGTCCATTGGTGAGAGTGGAGTGTTGAAGTTACCCACAGTTATTGTGTTAGGTGCAATGTGTGCTTTTGTGTGCTTTGAGCTTTAGTAATGTTTCTTTTATGAAAGAGGGGGCCCCTGTATTTGGTGCATAGATGTTCAGGATTGAGAGTTCTTCTTGTTGGATTTTTTCTTTGACCAGCAAGAAGTGACCTTCCATGTCTCTTTTGACGACATTAGGTTGAAAGTCAATTTTATCTGATATTAGAATGGCAACTCCAGCTTGTTTCCTGGGACCATTTGCTCGTAGAATTGTCTTCCAGCCTTTTACTCTAAGGTAGTTTTTGTCTTTGACACTGTGGTGTGTTTCCTGTATACAGCAAAATGTAGCGTCCTGTTTAAGTAACCACTCTGTTAGTCTATGTCTTTTTATTGGGGAATTGAGTCCATTGATGTTAAGAGATATTAAGGAGTGGTGGTTATTGCTTCCTATCATTTTTTATTTTAATTTTATACGTGTGTGGTTATCCTCTTTGGGTTTGATGAAAGAAGCTTAATATCCTGCTTTTTCCAGGGTATAGTTTCCCTCGTTGTAATGGTGTTTTCCCCCTATTATCCTTTGTAGGGCAGGGTTTATGGAAAGATATTGTGTAAATTTGGTTTTGTCTGAGAATATCTTGGTTTCTCCATCTATAGTAATTGAGAGTTTCCCTGGGTATAGTAGTCTTGGCTGGCATTTGTGTTCTCTTAGAGTCTGCATCAGCTCTACCCAGGATCTTCTAGCTTTCATGGTCTCTGGTATGAAATCTGGTGTAATTCTCATAGGTCTTCCTTTATAAGTTACTTGCCCTTTTTCTCTTACTGCCCTAAGTATTCTTTCTTTGTTTAGTACATTTGAGATTTTGATTATTATGTGATGGGAGGTGTTTCTGTTCCTGTCCAGTCTGTTTGGAGTTCTGTAGGCTTCTTGTATATTCATGGGCATCTCTCTCTTTAGGTTAGGGTAGTTTTCTTCCATAATTTTGTTGAAGATATTTGCTGGCCCTTTAAGTTGTAAATCTTCACTCTCATCAATGCCTATAATCCTTAGATTTGGCTTTCTCATTGTGTCCTGGATTTCCTGGATATTTTGGGTTACAAGCATTTTGCATTTTGCATTTTCTTTAACTGTTGAGTTCATTGTTTCTATGGTATCTTCAGCATCTGAGATTCTTTCTTCTATCTCTTGTATTGTGTTGTTGATATTTGCATCTATGGTCCCTGATTTCTTCCCAATGTTTTCTATCTCCAAAGTTGTCTCCCTTTGTGCTTTCTTAGTTGTTTCTACTTCTGTTTTTAGATCCTGGAAGTTTTTGCTCAGTTCCGTCATTGGCTTGTTTGTGTTTTCCTCTAATTCTTTAAGAGATTTTTGTGTTTCCTCTTTCATGACTGCTGCCTGTCGATCAAAGTTCTCCTGTATTTCTTTAAGTGATTTTTGCATTTCCTCCTTATTGGCTTTTGTATTCTCCTGAATATCTTTCAGTGATTATTGTGTTTCCCTTGTAAGGGCTTCTAATTTTTTATCCATTCTCTCCTGAATTTCTTTAAGTATGTCCTTCATGTGTTCCTGTACCAGCATCATGACCAGTGATTTTAAATCCAAATCTTGTTTTTCTGGTGTGTTAGGGTATCCAGGACTTGCTATTGTTGGAGAATTGGGTTCAGATGCTGCCATAATGCCTTGGTTTCTGTTACTAATGTTCCTACGTTTGCCTTTAGCCATCTAGTTCTCCCAGGTGTTAGACGGTCTTATTGTCACTGGCTGGTGCTTCCACCTACTGTGGATCTTTAAGGTTATTTCTGCAACACTGGATGACTGGGTTTCCTCTGGCACAGATTACTGATATGCTGCCTTCGTCTTGTGCCTTTGGAGCCCTTCTCAGTCTTGCCTCAAGCAATGTTATACTTAGGTTGTCAAGGTCAATCAAGTATTCTCTGTCTGTTCTTTTTTTTTTTTTTTTTTTTGGATTTGTTTTTTTCGAGACAGGGTTTCTCTGTGTAGCCCTGGCTGTCCTGGAACTCACTCTGTAGACCAGGCTGGCCTCGAACTCAGAAATCCGCCTGCCTCTGCCTCCCAAGTGCTGGGATTACAGGCGTGCGCCACCACCGCCCGGCTCTCTGTCTGTTCTATTGTGGAGCGAAGATGGTGTGGTTGGAGTCACTCCCTCAGTTGATTCTCACATAGGACACAGGTCCCTCGATGGACTGGCTTGCAGATGAACAGCCTATGTGCTCAGTTCCTGAGTACAGGCAGACCCCTGGAGATTTGCACCCCCAGATATCTAAAGCTCAGGGTGATCCAGTACCTAGTGACTCTTTTCTGTCCTGGCAGGGAGCAAATATGACCATGGGGCTTCTCTCCTTCCACAGCTCTCTGGGCAGGACACAGGCCCCATGCCAGGCCGGCTTGCAGACAAACCTCCTATGTGATCAATTCCTTGGCACAGGCAGACCCCTGGTGGCTTGCACCACCAGAGATCTAAAGCTCAGGGTGATACAGTACCTAGTGACCCTTTTCTCTCCTGGCAGGCAGCGAGTATGGCCGTGGGGCTTCTCTCCTTCCACAGCTCTCTGGGGTTTATTAATTATTTTTATTCACTCCATATTTTTATTCCCCACCCCAACAACCCCTGTCCACTCCCTGACTGTTATAAATCCCATACCTCCTCCACACCCCTGTCACCACATGGATGTCACAACCCTCCACCCTACCTAGCCTCTAAATTCCCTGGGGCTTCCAGTTTCTTGAGGGTTAGGTGCATTCTGAATGAATCAAGACCCAGCAGTCCTCTATGTGTGCAAGGGGCCTAATTTCAGCTCATGGATGATGCCTGTTCAGTGGTAGCCAGAAACTGGAAACAACCTAGATGTCCCACGACAGAAGAATGTATACAGAAAATATTGTTTATTTACACTATGGGATATTACTCAGCTTTTGAGAACAAGGACATTCTGAATTTGCAGGCAAAATGAATGGAACTAGAAAATATTATCCTAACTCAGACCCAAAAGGACATCCATGGTATATACTCACTAATAAGTGGATATTTGCACCCCTCCAAAAAAGTGCAGAATACCCAAGATACAGTCCATAGTATTCAAAATGTTCAACAAGCTGAAGTGCCCAAGTGAAGACACCTCAGTCCCACTTGGAAAGGAAAAGAAAGCATTCCCAAGTGGGGAGGGAGGGACCAGGGAGGGAAAGTAGACTGGCAGGGAAGACAGGAAAGAGGGGAACCTGATCTGACATTGGGGGAGGGAGAAGGACTAAAGCCCTGAGAGCCAGCAGAAAAAATGGAAACAGGCAACCTCAGAAGATAGGAGGTTTAGGGAATCCTCCAGAATGCACTGGAGACCTTTGAGGTGAGAGATTCACAAGAATAAATGGAAGGGACCTTAGATGAAGTACCTGATAGTCAGGAGAGGGAACTTATGGAACCTACCTCCAGCAGGAATACAGTGCTTCAAATGAGGGAGAGGGGGCCATCCCATAGTCATAACAATGACCCATAATAGTTACTGTCTAAAAGAATTACAGGGATGAAAATGGGGAGGAGCCGGAGGAAAATAAGTTCCAGTGATAGGACCAAAGTGGGATCCAGCTCAACAGGAGGTCCCAAGGCCTGACACTATTACTGAGGCTATAGAGTGCTCACAAAAAGGGACCTAACATGACATCATTCTGGAAGACACAACAAGAAGCTGAAAGAGTAAGATGCAGGTATTGAAACCCAACCAATAGACAGAAGCAGCTGACTCCTGCTGTTGAATTAGGGAAGGCTGAATGAAACTGCTGGCTACCTTGTAGGAGGATGAGCAGTCTCAATTAATCAGGATCCCTGGGATCTCTCAAACATGGGAGTACCAAACAGGCAGAGTACACCAGCTGATATGTGGCCCCTAGCATTTTTTTTTTTGCCTTATTCCTTGCCTTCAAATGTTTGTTTCTTCACAGATTTCTTTTGGGAGCTTATTCATTTTATCTTTAATGATCTCTATATTCTTCATATAGTTAGTTTTAAATTCTATTTCTTGTGGTACAGCTATGTGGGAATGTTCAGGGCCATTATCCACTGTTATGGATAGAATAGTTTGTCTCTAATGAAGATATATTGCACTGAATTTTATTGATTGTGATTTTTACTGGCCTTGAGACATTTGGCTTTGAGATGATTATAGATCTAGGTGTTGATTTCTAGATTTGTCTTTGTTGGTTAGATGATTTGTTCCTTAGTCTTCATTACTTCTCTAGATTTTCTTAAAATGTGATGTCTAAGTGTTGCCTGTTTTCTGGCATACTTACAGCAAATGTTTTCTGGTGTTAAAGAGTCTGGGAGGCAGAGATGAATTGGAGGAAGGAATGTTGAAGGTAAAGGTCTTGTGATCCACTGGGAATTGGGTCAGACAGGAAAGGAAAGGGAAAGCACATAAGGTTTTCTGCTGCAGAGCTAGAGATAAAACTATATGGATGTAATAGGAGAGGCATAGTTTCACCATTATCTTATTTGTTGCCTTGGAAGGAGAGGACCTTGAATTAACATGGGGTACCTGCTGGTGGTCTGGCCTGTTATAAAACTAGAAGGTGAGGGAAGCAGGAAACAAGGGTTTCTGCTTGAGTTGGGTCTTGGAATAAAGCAAGGAGTAAGGAACTAGAGATTAAGAGTGAATTGTTTGTGGAATGCACAGGAGATTGGCAGTTGGAGGGAAGCAGAAAGGAAAGCAACAATTAAAGTTCTGCTTCACAAGTAAGAAGCACACATGGGGACTATATTTGGAGATAAAAAGTAATGGAGATCATTTTCAACATTAGCTTACATGTTCCCCTGTTCTGTTCAACTGGTGAGTTTCCAGCGAATACCTGCTCCTGTTTGAGGGTATTACAATACAATGAGTTGGTAAAGACTGTTGGGGGAGGTATCTTAATGATCTGTTGGTGATGGAGTCAGAGAGAAAAGGCAGACCATAGAAGATTTTCTGCTGCAAAACTATGAATGTGGGGATTCCACATTAAGTACAGCAGAAAAGATATGTATCTGCCTGCAACATACTCTTTGCTCTTGATATGAGAAATAAACAACTTAAAACTATTTTTTTTTAGATTTACTTATACTATATACAGCATTCTGCTTGAATGTATGCCTGAGTTCAGAAGAGGGCACCAGATCTCATTTTAGATGGTTTTAAGCCACCATGTGGTTGCTGCAAATCGAACTCAAGAACTCTGACAGATCTTCCTCAGTTTCCTGCTTCAGAGACTTGAAGTTCTTGCCTTACAGATCTTTCATTTTTTTGGTTAGAGTCACAACAAGATATTTTATATTGTTTGTGGCTATTGTGAAGGCTGTCATTTCCCTAATTTCTTTCTCACCCTGCTTATTCTTTGAGTATAGGAAGGCTACTGATTTGATTGAGTTGATTTTATTACCAGCCACTTTGCTGAAGTTGTAGGAGTACTCTGGTGGAGTTTTTTGGATCACTTAAGTATTCTGACACACTGAAACTAATAGAAAAGAAACTGGGAAAGACCCTTGAGGACATGGGAACAGGGGAAAAGTTCCTGAATAGAACACCAATAGCTTACACTCTAAGATCAAGAATTGACAATTGGGACCTCATAAAATTACAAAGTTTCTGTAAGGCAAAGGATACTGTCAATAGGACAAAATAGCAAACAACAGATTGGGAAAAGATCTTTACAAACCCTACATCCAACAGAGGGCTAATATCTAATATATACAAGAAGGTAGACACCAGAGAACCAAATAACCCTATTAAAAAGTGGAGGGGTGGGTGGGAGGACGGGGGAAGAAAAGGGGGCATACCGGACTTTCGGGGAGTGGGGGGCTAGAAAAGCGGAAATCATTTGAAATGTAAATAAAAATTATATCGAATAATAAATAAATAAATAAATAAATAAATAAATAAATAAATAAAGTGGAGTACAGAGCTAAACAAAGATTTTTTCCATGAAGAATGTTGAATGTCTGAGAAGCACCTTAAGAAATGTTCAACATCATTAGTCATTAGGAAAATGTAAATCAAAATAACCCTGAGATTTCACCTTACACCAGTAAGAATGGCTAAGGTTAAAAACTCAGGAGACAGCAGGTGTAGGCAAGGATGTGGAGAAAGAGGAACACTCCTCTATGGCTGGTGAGATTGTAAGATGGTACAACCACTTTGAAAATCAGTCTGGCGGTTCCTCAGAAATCTGGGCATGACCCTTCCAGAGGACCCTGCTATACCACTCCTGGGCATATACCCAGAGGATTCCCCAGCATGCAATAAAGACACATGCTCCACTATGTTCATAGCAGCCCTGATTATAATAGCCAGAAGCTGGAAAGAATTATGTCCCTCAACGGAGGAATGGATACAAAAGATGTGGTATATTTACACAACGGAGTACTATTCAGCCATCTGAAACAATGAATTCATGAAATTCTTAGACAAATGGATGGATCTGGAGAACATCATACTAAGTGAGGCAACCCAGTCTCAAAAGATCAATCATGGTATGCACTCACTGATAAGTGGATATTAGCCTAGAAATGTGGGATACCCAAGACATAATCCACATATTAATTGATGTCCACGAGGAATGGAGGAGTGGTCCCTGGTTCTGGAAAGACTCAGTGCAGCAGTATAGGGGAATACCAGAACAGGGAAGTGGGAAGGGTTGGATGGGGGAATAGGGGGATAGAAGAGGGATTATGGGACTTTCGGGAGTAGGGAGCCAGAAAAGGGGAAGTTATTTGAAATGTAAATAAAAAATATATCGAGTAAAAATAGTATACTATTATATCATCTGCGAATAGTGATAGTTTGACTTCTTCCTTTCCAATTTGTATCTATTTGACCTCCTTATGTTGTCTAATTGCTCTAGCTAGAACTTAAAGTACTATATTGAAAAGATATGGAGAGACGGGTGCAGCCTTGCATAGTCCCCGATTTTAGCGGATTGCTTCAAGTTTCTCTACATGTTCATGGATTGGCAGGATTAATATAGTAAAAGTGGCCATCTTGCCAAAAGCAATATACAGATTCAATGCAGTCACCATCAAAATCCCAACTCAGTTCTCTATAGAGTTAGAAAGAACAATTCTCAAATTCATCTGAAATATCAAAACAAACAAACAAACAAACAAAAAACCAGGATAGCTAAAACTATTCTCAACAGTAAAAGAACTTCTGGGGGAATCAGTATACCAGAGCAATAATGTTAAAAAAAAATTGCCTGTTATTGGTACAGTGACAGGTTGGTAGATCAATGGAATAGAATTAAAGATCCAAAAATGAACCCACACACCTATGGTCGCTTAATCTTCGACAAAGGAGCTAAAACCATCCAGTGGAAAATATAGCCTTTTCAACAAACAGTGCTGGATTAACTGGATGTCAGCATGCAGAAGAATGCAAATTGATCCATTCTTATCTCCTTGTACTAAGCTCAATTCCAAGTGGATCAAGGACCTCCACATAAAAGCAGACACACTGAAACTAAGAAAAGAAAATGGAGAAGACACTTGAGGACATGGGCACAGGGGAAAGTTCCGAAACAGAAAACCAATACTTATGCTCTAAGATAAACAATTGGCAAAAGGAACCTCATAAAATTACAAAGTTTCTGTAAGGCAAAGGACACTGTCAATTGGACAAAATGACAACCAATAAATTGGGAAAAGATCTTCACCAACCCTACATCCAACAGAGGGCTAATATCCAATATATACAAAGAACTCAAGAAGTTAGACTCCAGAGAGCCAAATAACCCTATTCAAAAATGGGGTTCAGAGCTTAACAAAGAATTTTCACCTAAGAATTTCAAATAGCTGAGAAGCACCTTAAGAAATGTTCAATATCATTAGTCATTAAGGAAATGCAAATCCAAACAACACTAAGATTTCACCTCACACCAGTCAGAATGGCTAAGATTAAAAAACTCAGGAGACAGCAGGTATTGGCAAGGATGTGGAAAAAAGAGGAACACTCCTCCACTGCTCGTTGGTTTGCAAGCTAGTACTACCACTCTGGAAATCAGTCTGGTGATCCCTCAGAAAACTGGGCATGACACTTCTGGAGGACCCTGTTATGTCACTCCTAGCAATAAGGACACATGCTCCACTATGTTCATAGCAGCCTTATTTATCATAGCCAGAAGCTGGAAAGAACCCAGATGTCCCTCAGTGGAGGAATGGATACAGAAAACATGGTATATTTACACAATGGCATACTACTCAGCAATTAAAAACAATGAATTCATGAAATTCTTAGGCAAATGGTTAGAACTGGAAAATATTATCTTAAGTGAGGTAACCCAATCACAAAAGAACATGCACGAAATGCAGTTGCTGATAAGTGGATATTAGCCCAGAAGCTCTGAATACTCAGTACACAATTAATGTAACAAATGATTCCCAAGAAGTAAGGAGAGGTCTCTGGTCCTGGAAAGGCTTGATGCAGCAACAGGGAATTACCAGGACAGAGAAGTGGAAGGGGGTTGATTGGGGAATGGGCAGAAGGAAGAGGGCTTATGGGATTTACAGGGAGGGGGGAACTATTAAAGGTAAAATCATTTGGAATGTAAACAAAGGATGTAGAAATAAAAAAAAATAAAGAAAATAATGAAAATAAGAACTCTGAAAGAGCAGGCAGTACTCTGAACATTACTAATCACTCTAACCCCTCAACACCTTTTTCCCCAGACTTAAAAGCTGTTGAACTTGTATAGAATTAAAGTTTGAAGACTGTGAGACTATGTAACTTAACTTTAACTTTGTTTTATATTGTACTAGTATCATGAAATCATGGGGTAAAGAAAGATTATATCTTAACAGTGTTTTTTTTTTTAATGTCAAATTGACAAGGTGTAGTCTTGTTATGAGTAAACTTGAATTTCAGATTGTAAAACATAGAAAAAGGGAACCAACTTAAGTACTGCCCCTGTCTGATTGCCATGTAGTCATAATTGTGGGACAGTTTGTTTTTTACTAATGAATGTAAGATTGTCCGTCTCACATGGAGTTTCCTCATCTTTAGCCAGGTATGACATTGTTGTGTAAGAAAGTTAGTGGAGCACAGGCATGTGAGCAAGCCAATAACTTCCTGGGTCAATGATTTATTCTGTAAGTTCCTCCTTTGAGTTCTTGCCCTGACTTCACTTTCAATAAAATAACTGCTTCTAGCCTCATGTTGCCTATAGTCATTGTGTTTGTCATAGCAAAGTAAATTGTCTTTTACATCATTTGTGCACTGCAATCGGAAACAAAACCAGATGACATTGTGTGCCTCAGACTACACAAATTTCCATTTAAAATGAATAACAGAATGCCTCAAAAAAGATTCAAAATTATGTCATAAGAAAGCTTCATAGTAATAAATACATGAATAAAAACTGGAAAATTTCTCATTACACTTCATTTTAAAATGTTATTACCTTACTGCTTCTCTGTGGACATATATTTTATTTAGTTAGTTAGTCTTTTAGCTTAGTAGGTTATTTAACTCTCCCAATTAAACTGAATCTTCACCTGAGAAAACTTACATCTTTCTTTTTTTCTTTTGTGTGTGTATATATATACTATATTCTTTGTTTACAATCCAAAAACTTTCCCCTTTCCCAGTCCCCTCCCCCATATGTCCCAAAAATCCTCTTCTCTCCATCCATTCTCCTATCTTTCCCCCTCCCTTTTCTCTGTCCTAGTACTCCCTACAATGCTGGATCAAGCCTTTCCAGGATTAGGGCCCTCTTCTTCCTTCTTCATGGGAATCATTTGATATGCTAATTGTATCTTCAGTGTTCAGAGCTTCACGGCGAATTAATATCCACTTATCAATGACTGTATTCCATGTGTATTCTTTTGTGATTGTGTTACCTTGCTTAGGATGATATTTTTCTAGTTCCATCCATTTGCCTAAATAATTCATGAATTCATTGTTTTTAATTGCTGAATAGTACTCCATTGTGTATATATACCACATTTTCTGTATCCATTCCTCCATTGAGGGATATCTGGGAGATTCATGCCATGTAATTGTGTAAGTATCAAAATGGTTAAAATATTTTCTATCTCTCCTCTCTACCTGAACATCTTGTAGGAAGGAGATTATTTTAGGTCAGAAGTTTTATGGGTGGGTTACTGTGTTTATCCCTCCACTGAGACAAATGCCTGGCTAAGGAACGTGCCACTTCAGGCTGAATATACCTCACTGCTAGAAGTTTCAGCTACAGTTACACCCACAGACACCATGGGACCTACCTATATCCCAGGTATCTGACACATTGTATAGATATTTTCCCTCTCTCCTATTCTCCCTTACAAATGATCCCCCCCCAACCCTTTTCCCCTCTCCATTGCCTTGCCAATATCTATTTTATTTTACTTTCTAAGACAGATTCAATCAGCCTCCTTTGAGCCCTCCATGTTAGTTAGTGTCTTCAGATTTCTGGATTGTAGTATGATTCTCCTGCTTTATGACTAATAAATGTCCATTTATAAGTAAATGTACAACATGTATATCCTTTTAAGTATGGGATATCTCAATCAGGATGATATTTTCTAGTTCTATCCATTTGCGTACAAAATATATGATGACCCTTTTTAAAAATAGCTGAGTAGCATTCTACTGTGTAAATGTACCAAATTTTCTTTAGCCATTATTCAGTTGAGGGACATCTAAGTTGTTTCTAGTTTCTAGATGTTACACATAAGGCTGCTTTTAACACTACTAAGCAATTGGCCGTGTGAGTCCCTCCATGTATACTCTTTGGTTTGTGATTTAGTCCCTGGAAATGCTGCAGGGTAGAATTTGTTGTTATTGGTGTTCTTTCTATGGGTTGCAGACCTCTTCAGCTCTTTCTATCCTTCCCCTAACTCCTCCATTGTGGTACCTAGGCTCAGCTCATTGGTTGACTGCAAGCATCCGCTTCTGTATTGGTCAGGCTCTGCCACAGTCTCTCAGAAGATAGCTATTGGCTCAGCCATTAAGGGTAGACTACCAGAAAAACATATAAGAGTTATATTTCTTTTTTTATAGTAATTGTCGCAATACATACAGTAATTGTCACAATACAGGACTTCATAGAGTTAATTTATTTAAAACTTTAAGTCATGAATTTTTTTATGCAGTTACCATACTATTAAAATTATATGCAAACTGAGAAATAGTATGTCACTTTTATGGTGACATTTGTAGAAGGAAATATATAGGGTTTATAAAAGCCATGCTATTAGGGACATCGTAAGTTTTCTGTAAAATACTAAAATAATTTATTAATAAAGATTATTAAAATACTCTTTTGATCTAAAATTATATATCACTCTTTTAAAAGGACAATATTCTTAAGATTTTAACATGAAAATATATTTTACGTATTTCTGAGGTTTCATAATAATGTATATTTTGTGTCATTGATTAGTAAAGACTGGTTTTAGTTTTGGGGTCAAATTGAAGATTTTTGCCTGATGTATTGTAAAATTGAATCAATTGTAGTTGGGTGTGTCACTGACATAATTTTAAATAAAGTGGATTTTAAGATTCACATTTGGTTTTCAGAGCCAGAGACAGTAAAGATTCATGAGGTACTGTTCTCTCTACAAATCAACCTCTTTGCTGCTTCCTTTACATCCTTGTTCCTCAGACTGTAAATCAGAGGGTTCAGCATAGGGATGACCAAGGTGTAAAACACAGCAGAGACTTTTTCCTGTTCCATGGAGTACTGAGAGCTTGGCTGGATATAATTAAAAGTCAAAGAACCATAAAATAATGTCACAGCTGTCAAATGTGAAGCACAAGTGGAGAAGGCTTTGCGCCTCCCTTCAGCTGAGCGGATTCTCAAGATGGCAATGATAATGTGAATATAAGACACCATCACAATGATGAAAGTAGAAATAGCAATCACTCCAGAGAACACCAAAAGTAGCATCTCATTGATGTGTGCATCTGAACATGAGAGCTTCAAAAGAGGAGGAACATCACAGAAGAAGTGATTCACAATGTTGGGACCACAGAAGTCTAGTGAGAGTAAACCCATTGTGTGAACCATGGAATTTATGAGGCCACCCAAATAACATGCAAGAACCATCTGAGTGCAGATGCCATGGGTCATGATAACTGTGTACATTAAAGGGTTAACAATTGCCACATAACGATCATAAGCCATCATAGACAGGAGGATGACTTCTGTGGTTACATAAACTGCGAAAAAGAAACTCTGCAGAATACAGCCATAGAATGTACTAGACTTGTGTTCTGACAGGAAATTGACCAGCATCTTTGGAGCAGTGGTAGTAGAATAGCAGATATCACAGAAAGAAAGGTTACTAAGGAAAAAGTACATTGGCGTATGAAGTTGGGCATTCAACCAAATCAAGATAATCATCCCCCAATTACCCACAAGAATAATGAAATACACTATGCTGAAAAGCAAGAAGAAAGGAACCTGCCAATTAGGATTTTCACTCAGGCCTACCAAAATAAATTCATTCACACCTGTATGATTCCAAATTGCCATGCTTACAGTAGTATTCTTAATTCTAAAATAATCATTTCACAAAACAACTATAAAAAGAATTTTCTCCAGAATCTGATATCCATCATGGTCACGGAGAGTTACCCTGTGGAAAATAAATCAAAACAGCAACTTCAGCCATAGTCCATTCCCGTGTGCTACAATCTCAAACAATATACATGCTGAGATGCAGATAATTGAACCCACATTTATATCCTAATATCAAATATTACAGAGTAGGAAAGTTAAGAAAATATATTTTATAATATAAAGCTGTCAGTTGGTTACAATTGAGACTTGGATCCAGAGTATGGTACACAAACTCAGTCTTATTCTTCAACAAACCTTCTGCTTTGGAGCAGAGTGAGATATTAACAAACTTGTGTAAGGGAACTTCCATTAACTGATAGGCAACCATTTCAGTGTATTTAATTTCCAGTTACCCTGGAAATGACACACTGACATCAGTACCATGCCATCTTCTGTTTCTAAATGTGTCACTTCAAATTTGTCCTCATCTTCTCCCTAGATCTCTGACTGGCATGATCATTGTCATACTATTTAGGAAAACTGAACCAGGAAAAAAAAATATACATAGTTCTTTTCATTTGTTCTTTGATTTTAAATGATTAATCATTAGAAGTGTTAGTTGTATGATAATTCTTGCCGTCAGGTTTTTGTGTAATTTTGGTTTTGCATATTGTTATTGTTTTTATTCTCAATATTAAAAATAATAAAACAATTCATTACATGCATCATAAGGAGGCAAAAAGTTGTGTTATACACCAAAAAATGGAATGTCCTCATATGCTTTCTATTTTAAAAGCAAAGTATAGTTTAAAATCATTTCTTTTAATACCAATTTATCAGAGGTGTGGTAGATATCAGACAATTAAATATTACATATATTCTCTCACCCCATTGATAACTATGTATCCCTCAGTATAATAAGCCTCTATGACTCTTTCAAAATTCTGGTGGACTTAAATCAGCAACATGATGTCTTTGTGCAAACCTGTTAGAAATATAAACATTTGTAGATATAAGCCAAAAGGATAACTCGCATGTAAAAATATTGTACTGCTATATTATAAGTAATAAGATTTTCTGTTTCATTGCATTTACTATGACAAACTTCCAAAAACTATATAGCTTAACTTGACAAATATTCATTTATATACAGTTTGTAAGTCAGAAGCATGGCACTATCTGAGTTTTTTTAGTTGGAATCTACATAACTATGATGCCACACTCCTACTGGAAGCTCTCAGAGAGGAAGCTCTTTTTAACCAAATATCCCTCTTGAGTTTATAATTCTGTAGCATGTGACATTTCCTCTAAGACAAAAGTATGATTTTTTCTTCATCGTTCTGCCTTCTTTCTGTCTCAGTTTATAAGAGCAATTGAGTTATGTATAGTTCCTACCTTCAAAATCCCAGGCTCTCCTTGTGTCTCATGGTCTTTCTCTGACTCATATGTTAACAATCTGTTTTCCAATGTGAGGCAACATCTATATACCCTGGAGATTGAGATTTAAATAACACTAAAAATTATCATTCAGCTTGTCATATATAAAATGTCCAAGGAAGGATTCAATTTAAGATCCACTGTGTGTAAAATGATGAAAGTATTTGATTTGATCTGTGTATTTGCAAACAAAGATGTTTGTCTGGAAAAGAACATTACTGGTTAAAACCATAATGCAGAATTTTGTGTAACAGATGTTTCTAAATTTGCTTAAATGTGAGGTGAAAAGCAAGGATAGATGCAATGATTAAGAAGAATTGAAAGGTACTTGGAAACTCTCATTGAGATGGGGAGAGTTTTGCACAATATAAAAAAGTACGTGAATTCAGAGTTACTCTAGTATATACTTGTTTGCCACATATTCTCATTTTATCATTTTGCTATTTATCCTGCCTGGACAAATTTAATTTTGCAAAAACTGAGCATTTTTCTTATGAAAATATAAATTTGATTTTTATAAAATGTGTTTATCTCATAAAGCAAAGTACTCTAATGTCTGTTTAACATTCAAAAAACATTTCCTTTGCTTATGAAAGCATGTGAGTCATTACTGAATTAAAGGAAATGATTTAGTACCTCATATTTCACAGTCAGGAATATCCTGGCATATCCTGTTCCGTGTAGATGGACAATAACCAATTCCTTGTCTATGTTCCAAAATAGAATCCTTTGGAACAACAGTGAATCTCCTTTTGCTCTGTAAAAAGGAATGGGAATAAGTGCCTTTGAACATAGTAATGATTTACAAAAATATTTCTTTTATGTTTTTAAATTGTGATGCAACTAGGTAATTTTTCCCATAAGGTTTCCCCTCTGTAAAGTCTCTCTCCTTGAAAGAGAACCTTTCCTTGTTCTCTTTCAAGTTCACTAGTTGTATTTACATACATGTATGTGTATTTGTACACATATTCTGATATTTCTAAATATATAAATAAAACACATTTAATGCCAAGATATATAAGGTAGTAGCCAGTTGCATTGATTTTGTGTTTTGCAAATAAAGATGTAATTTGACAGATGATCCCCATGAATGAGAAGAGGAAAAGTAGAAAATCATGTATAATAGAAATATTACTTTACATTTATACCACAACCCATTGAATGCACAAAACTAAATGAAAAATACAGAAATGTTTCAATACCATCTGACAATACCTCATTAGACTATAAATTATTGGATATAAAATCTGAACACATGTCTGTCTCAGGATTGAACTTAGAGCTATCTCCTCCATTTAATACTGTCATGCTGATAGACATCAAAGAATGATTTCTAATATCAATGAGTATGAATCAAAAGATTTGATCCTGCTAAAAATTTGTATTAATTTTTATGAAGTATTGAGTTTAAGTATATTTATGTTATTAATGCATCATTTATGTTTTAGACATGAATGTACATCCAATTAGATTGTTCATGAATTGTTGCATATATGTAATTTATATTTACATATTCACATACAAATTTATATTCATAGGTGTATTTATGCTTTAAAATACACAAACTGAATAGTTTATAATTTAAATATAAAAGACAAAGTAAAATGTCAGACAATGTGGAAACATAAAAATTGACATTGAGAATAAACCAATTTATAAGCTTTATTATAACAATAATAGCATAAAATAAATGAGGCAAAACTGGAAATTAGATAATACAACTTAAAATCTATATTGGGATGAAGACCATAGCCATTGTGGCAGAGTGGAATTTATCATACCAAAGTGAGGCCACTACTCTGAAAAGTAAACATCTACCAGGAAGGAAAATGCATGGAAGAAAAATAGAAGATAATTTTTAAAATATTGTATTGAAACATTTAAAGAAAGTATGTCTAAATGATTTAAACATTCAATTTTATAAAATTAAGATAAAACATATTATATATAAATTACAATCTCATATAGTCAATTTTTACATGAATGTACAAATATCTTTAAAGTACTATGTGAATATTGTATTGAATAATAAAAACACACTTGTACTTACCATATACTAGAAAAGAGTTAATATAGATTTAATGTAAATATGTAAGAATTAAGTAAATAATGCTTTTGTCTATGAGATCTGGAAGATTGAACGATATATAACCCACAAATTATAATATAATGTTTAAACAATTTAAGTATAGTACTACACTTGGATAACAGGCAATGAGTTTCTTTTAGTGTTCTGGAAATAACAGAAAATATGAAAATCTCAAAATGAAAACTTAGCACTTTCTTCCTTCCTATTTAACAAAGCTCAGAATGAACAACACATCTGCCATACAAGAGCTGGCTTCCACAAGTCTTTAAGGACTTGTTATTTATAATAGGGTTGCAAATAGTGGTTTCTGCTATTCTGAGGAGAGAATCTATTCTTCTTCATGTGTCTCAGTTGCCAACATTGAGTTATTACCAAACTTCCCATCTCCTGAGACTTAAACTTATCAATGAGCTGCCAGAACTCCTGATATCTATTCAGTGAACACCTTTCCTTTCACCAATAAAGACATAAGAGGGTATCCTTTACAAATAATATGCCTTAGAAATCATCGTTCTCTATGTTACAATGATTACATATGCATTATGTTACAATGATGAATAAAGACCATGAATGAAGCAGCAGAAGTTCATGAAAGATAGCTAAATTGTTCTGCAACTAAAACAATTTAAGTATTTTTCAGAAAAAATGGCTTCAGCAATTCACATTCTCCGTACATAATTTTCATTCTGAAATGAACACTGACCAAAACATTTATTTAATCAACATACTCTACCTTTTATGAGAACCGTGGTATCATAAAAAACGTACTAGGAGATTAGCTTTTTTCAAATGTACTGTAGTTTAATTATCATAAGCTAACTTTGTACAAGATCGAACATATTTTAGATTGTAGGTACCTGTGTACCAAATTACATGAACTTTTCCATTTAGTTTCACATCAACTCATACAATTTGTAAGGGCCACAAATTATATGTTTTAAATTTCAAGAATTCAGGAAGCAGATCATAAATTGAAACATATATAAAAACTATGGTCACACATATTGGAAATTATCAGTAAAAAATGAGTAATAGTAATCACAAATATATTTAAATCTTTACTACTTTGGGAACTATTTTCAAAATATAAATATTTTGGTTTTTAAACTGTCTAAAGAAGAGCTGTGTATTTGGGTCAGTTGGTAGAATATTTGTCATGAAAAGATGAGGATTTGAATTCAGTTCACAGACCTATGTTAGAAAAATAGCCTGTTTAGGTACCACACAATGTTTAATACTACTCTGAATGGCAGAGACTAATGGATTGGGGGAGAAACTTGACATCAAGTTTGGCATGCTGTATAAGTTTCATGCCACTGAGATATCCTTTTTCAAAAAGTCAGGTAATTTGTACTTCATGAACAGGGCCAGGGGTTACTATTTGGCCTCTATATGTAACCACATACAAATAATGAAGATACCCCCTAATATAAATATGCCTTAAAAAATATAAAGAACTTAAAAATGCTAGACATTATTATGAAAAGTTGCCTGGCTTTTCAGGACCTACCTGGACTGTATTAAATCCTAGGTTACTGTTTTATAATGGGTATCTATATCTTATGTAATAAATCACATTGATGATTAAATAGCACATTTGGTTAGGGAAATAATCAATTACTTGATGTTCCTGTAACTCTAAGTAAACAGAAGCACAGAAAATTCATTTTCTGAATGTGATGAAGCAGGTAAAGGATAAAATCATACCCCAAATTTAATGGAAAGATTATCATTTAATTATGTGCCTGAAATAGACATCTTTAAAACACAGAATATAAACTTTTTTTCTCCTCATGACTCCAGGGAAACATGAGAAGCATCCAGGATATATGTTAGATTTGCATTCCAGAAAGCAGTCAATTATTTTCACTTTTCCTGATATCAATAACTGTGCCCTTATGACTTGATTAAGAACAAACAACAGCAAAAAATTTTGAACTGAGGTCTCAGAATAAAGATATATGTTAGACATGTTGGAAAATGAAACTAGTGAACAATAAAAAAGGCCAATCTTTCTAAAGTGTTTCTAAGGATAAGTATTATAAAATTGTAAGTGCATATTGGTATGTATTTAATATTTGTTATGCATTTATGTGCCAAATAGCTCTAATAATGTAAAATCCTTCAAATATTTCACATTAGTTTACAATGTTTTTAATGTTTTTGTTTGTCCATTTGTATAGAATTTTATGTTTTAATTTTTATCCATTTAACTGTAATCAATATGAATTTATTTTGTGAATGAAAAATGGGTTTGAATCATAGGCTATAATGATCTCCTTCTAGTATGTTACAAAACTAGAAATGATGGTACACATTAGAAAAAAAAGAGACAACTCAGGTGGTTCTAGAGCTAGAACAAGGATTATCAAATTACTCAGATGTCCCACAATGGAAGAATAGATACTGAAAATGTGGTTCATTTACACAATGGAATACAATAGAGCTATTAATATGAAGATGTCATGAGTTTTGCAGGCAAATAGATGCAAATATCCTCTTGAGTAAGATAACTCTGACTCAAAAGGATTTACATGGCATATGCTCACTAATAAGTGGATACCAGTCAAAAAAGTACAGAATACCCAGGATACAATCCATAGCACTCAAGAAGTTAATAAGCCAAAAGGCCAAGTGAAGATGCTTCAATCCCACTTGTGAGGGAGAAGAAAGCAATCACGGGGTGGGAAGGGCAGAAGGAGAAATCTGGGTGGGAGAGGGAGCAGGACAGGAAAAGGGAAACATGATCAGGTATTGTGGGCAGGGAAACAGGAGTGAAGCCCTGAAAGCCAGAAGAATAAATGTAATATGCAACCTCAGGAGGTAGGGAACCCTCTAGAATGTACCAGAGAGCTAGAAGGTGAGAGACTCTCAGGACTCAAGGGGAGGAACCTTAGATGGCATGCCTTACAGTGGGGAGAGGAAACTTGTAGAGTCCACCTCCAGTAGAAAGACAAGGGGTCAAGTGGATAGATGATGGCTTCCATTCCATTGTCAAAACCTCTGACCCAGAATAGTTCCTGTCTAAAAGAACTACAGGGACAAAAATGGAGAACAGACTGAGGGAAAGTAGGTCCAGTGACAGACCCAAATTGGAATCCATCTCAAGGGAAGGGTCCAAGGCCTGACAATATTACTAATGCTATTCTCTGCTTACAGATAAGAGTCTAGTATGGCTGACCTCAATGAGGCCCAACAAGTAGCTGACTGAGAAAGAATCAGATGTTTACATATAAACAATGGAGTGAAGTAAGGGATCAGATCCCTGTGATTGAATTAGGGAATGGCTGGAAGAAGTTGAGAAGGAAGATGACTCCATGGGAAGACCAGCAGTCTCAAATTACCTGCCAAATACACTAGCTAATATGGTCCTCTGAACACAAATAAAGTAGAGGACTTCCTGGTCTGGCCTCAGTGAGAAAAGATGCACCTAACCCTTGAAAGATTAGAGGCCCCTGTCATTGGAAAGGCCTAACAGGGTGGAGTGGGGAAGTGGTGGGAACAGTCTCTTGGATGCAGTGGGAAGAAGGAATGGGTTGAGGAACTGTTGAAGGACAGACTGGGAGGAGGATAGTGACTGGATTGTAAAGAAAGATTAAAGATAATTTAAAAAAAATACCACATATGACATTACTCTTCCTGTCATACATCAGAATGCCATCAACTACAAAAATCAAACAGCATACCCTGAAAAACAATTTAGGTAGTTCATCTGGGTGAACAAAGTAGTATACACTAAGAAAAATAATTTGTTGCTTAAGCATTAATATGATTAATATTTAGAAACCAGGCCTCACCTATAGGCCTAGTCTGGAATGCACAGAGGTCTGCTTACTTCTGTCTGCTGAGTATTAGGATTAGAGTCTTGCACTTCCATTTCCAGCTTTCTTGAAAATTTTATTCTCCATTATTTTTCAGCTGTATCTTTGGTGCATAGAATAGGATGGTCTCATTTGTATGTTGAATATTCTCATATCCCATGAGGTTGTCAACCATCCACAGCCTAGTCTCTGGCCAGATCAGAAAACTACCTCTGGCAGCAACTCACTTTCACATGAAGTGCTTCTTGGGGACCTTGTATGGCAGTGAGTGAGCTCAGGCTGGATTGTCAGTCAATGATTATCCTGGAGGCATGTCTGTGAGGCATTTCATTGGTTGCTCATGGATGTAAGATATAAGATGTAAGATGGTCCACTATACATAGCTCTAAATCTATGCAGATAAAACAATGCAGTGTAAGGATTCAAACCTGAGAACAAGCTAATAAGCATTGACTTCAATACTTTCTGCTTTAAGCTCCTTCCTCAAATTTTTGCTGACTTCCCTAATAATGGACTGTTCCCCCCTATAAAATGAAACCAAGCCTTTCATGCTCATGTTTCTTTTAGACATGGTGATTTTTCAAAACAAGACAATCCAAACTAGAACATAGAACACTTTGTTAGGACAATATCTGTCTCTCACTTTACTTTCGTATTGCAATATGATACAAATTCAGATGGCTCCTGTGTGTGTGAGAGACTGCATAGGTTTATAAACTAAGATGAGTAACTAGAACAGAATGTTTTTGGAGTGGATTTGGAATTGCACAATGAGATAATGCCTCATTGTCACAATAATTTCATAGAACTGTACAACATTACATTACTCTGTAAATCTTTTTCTTATATCTATAGAACTTTAAATTTATTTGTTCACTTAGTTTTTCAAAGTAGCTAATATGCCTCTCTCTGTTAATTTCCATGTTTCTAACTTTGGAATTTATAGTTTGATGCCCAATAATAGCTTAATGATCAGAATGATAAATACACTGTCACATTCAGTAAATTTTATAATCTATGCAATTTGTGAAATTGTGAAATTGCTAGTATGATTTATAAAGACGATTCAAGGAATTAATATGCTACACAAAATATTGGCAGCCCTAGAAACATCGGGGATTTGGGGGCTACAACAAAAATAAAGAGGAAAAAAGAAAGAAAAAACCTATTGGTCACACAAATATGACAAACAATCTGATCCCATCACCAACAGAAAATATAAGCATGATGGCTTGAAACTGCAATCACAGGTAAAGAGGTAAAGCGGAGAGCTCTTGAGGACTGCTTGTCACCCTATGTTGTTGAATTGATAGAACCCCACATTGCAGAGAGAGAAAATTATGCTTGGGTCCAACTGAAAGAGGGATCCAGTGTCAATCCTTGGCCTGCATATGTATATGTACACATGTGAATGTGCACCTGTATGAACATGCATGCACACACATACACATACTCATACAATTGAATTTTGTAAGTTTCAAGTATTTTAATGTAATTTATCTTATTTAATTTAAAACTGTGAGTTATATCTCACTAATTTTCTTTTCATATTGTATACTTGACACAATGAAATATGATGAAAATATTACTAATAGTAAAACCATAACAAATGAAATACTGCTCTGGAGTGGAAAATTTTATGGTGTCAATGTAGGAGATGAATCATACAATTTAATTACTTAATTTCTTCAACTATTTTTTCAAATGACCTTTTAAATGAGGCAGATGTATTTTAGGTGAAATATATAAATAAATAAATTCAGTGGTATTGAATTAAAAAGGTATTATATTAAATCATATTAAAGCTATGTATTTGCCATTACTAAGAAATAGTGTAGTAGAATTTATAGTCAGATAATTATACAGAAAAGGAAGAAAATGTTTTCTATTTTCAAAAAAGAAAATTAAATTTTCTTAGTTTAAAAATTGTATGAACTCTTGCACAAAGTAATTTGGAAACTATGAAAAAAGACTGTTGCAATATATCCAATAGAGTTTTGAAACACATGATCAGTATTAAAATTAAGTAGTCTTCACATATATTAGCTGCAAATGATTGGAGAAAGAAGCAAAAAAAGTCTTATTAGAGACAGCCAAATATTTGAATGCAATCAATATTGAACAAAATCATAATATCTTAAAGTAATTTAATATGTGAATAAATGGAGACATATCTCACATAATGGAAGAATAAACACTTATCAGTGTCTGTGCATCTGGAGTAAATAAAATGCTAAATTTATATTATAAAAGTAAAGTATTCATGGATTTTTTTTTAAACAATGAGAAGATATATCATTAAATCCAGCCAGGAATTAACACTTATAAGTATCTTGGATTCTTATTCATCTGAAGGTCCCGTGTCTATCAAATAATTTTTTGAGTGCATTTTTCACATCCTTATTTCTGAAGCTGTAAATAATTGGATTCAACATAGGAAATACAACCGTGTAAAACAGAGCAACGATCTTATCAGTGTCTGGGGAATAGCTGGTGGTGGGACGCAAGTACATAAACAGCAGTGTTCCGTAGAACAAGGCGACAGCTATGAGGTGAGAAGCACAAGTGGAGAATGTCTTGCTCCTGCCTCCTGAGGATTTGATGCTCAAAACAGTGATGAGGATGCAGAAGTATGAGAAGAGGATGACCATGAAAGTGCTGGTCTGGATTGTGCCACATAAAGCAAAGAGCAGAAGCTCATTAATATGAGTATCTGCACATGATAAAGCAAGGAGAGGTGGGATGTCACAAAAAAAGTGGTTGACAATATTGGACCCACAGTATGGAAGCCTAAATGTGAGGGACACATGCACCAGTGAGGTCACACTGCCACTAAAATAAGCCAACACAACAAGGCTGAAGCAGACCCTTCGCGATACCAATGTAGAGTAAAGCAATGGGTTGCAAATGGCTGCATAGCGGTCATATGCCATTGCAGCCAGGATAAGGCACTCAGCATCTGCAAAGCATGCAAAGAAAAACATCTGTATAGCACATCCATAGAAAGAGATGCTCTTCTTGGAGGATAAGAAGTCTGCCAGCATTTTAGGTGTAATGGCTGTAGAATAGCTGATATCTAAGAAAGACAGATTGCTAAGAAAATGATACATGGGGGTTTGAAGGTTTAAGTCAATATTAACTAGGATTATTAATCCAATATTTCCCACCAAAGTTAATGTGTAAACTATGAGAAACACCAAAAACAGCATGAATCTTAATGGCTGATAATCTGTGAATCCGATAAATATAAACTCTGTTGGCTTGGTATAGTTTGTGTACTGCATCTTCTTGGGCTTCTTGATTTTCTCATTGGCAGTTGATGATATCCAGCAATGTAAAGGTCCCTGGGTGATGGATGAACCAATGTCCTTGTTTTCTCCTCTAAGGAAGCAAGAATAATACTTAAATATTATAGATACAGCTTTTAAATAGATAGGATAGCCTACATTATTTCTTTTATGCATCACTATTTTCTCATTAATAATAATCATACCTACTCCATGTTGGAGTTACAATTTTGGGCTAAAATTAGATCAAGTATATTTTATAACTCTAACATTTATCAGAAAGCTTTAACGTATGCCTAAAATGTGCTGTTAGAATTTAATAAATAAGCCACATTTATCAAAACATATGTATTTATTTTTATTGGAAACTACAGAACAAGTAAACAGGCAAGAAAAAAATAAAATTTGCACAAATATCACAACATGAAAATAAGGTATAATCATTATAATACCAACCCTGTAACAATAAAGAAACAGTACATAGAATAGCTTTCTCTTATTTGAATTATGATTATTCCTATTTGTAGAAATTAAAGCTAGAGTGCAGTTTCATACAACACCTGTTTACCCATGGTAGCTGATATGGTTGATGCCAATGATGATCCTGATAAAAGTAATAAGTAACTAGTATTAATTATGAAGTATGGAGACTAGACAGTTTATTTGTGTGTCTCATTTTATTTAGATGTATTGATTCTCATATGTAATGTTAGAGGACTTTGTTTTTACAATGGGATTAAAACAAAACATATAAGTAATTTATCCAACTTCACTTGTCCTTTTACAATACTGCAATGCTTCTGATTTTGAATTGTTTTATACTGCTGTGGAAATTATAGGTTCCATTATAAAATTAAAGAGTATTAGCTACAATTATAGAAGCATAGGAATGATCTAATCCATACTTGTAAATTTTTAAATGAAGTGTTTGAATAATTTGAAAACAATCACCCAACAAAGAACATGCCCCCTAATTATTTTAACTGTTACTACTCTATCTCCTCTTTCAAAATCATACAACAGATGGATGGAAGCACTTTCATTCCTTATTATATCATGATTATTCCTCTCAGTTCTATCATGAACATTGTGTCTGCCAGTACCACACAGTGAAATGCCAAATCCTTCTGATATTTTTAACAGAAAACAATTGACTATGTAAGAATAGGGCACAGAGGATAGACAAAAATCCTTCCAAAAAGGATAAAAATCTCAATAAAAGGGTTTCTTGTGTTTGTTAACAGTTTAAAAAAAGTTAAAATAAATGTTAAAGAATAGCTGAAGGGGTTTGCAACTCCATAGAAAGAACAACAATATGAACCAACTAGACACCCCAGAGCTCCCAGGAACTAAGCCACCAACTAAAGGGTACACATGGAAGGACTCATGGCTCCAGCTGCACATGTAGCAGAAGATGCCCTTGTCTGGCATCAGTAGGAGAAGAGGCCTTTGGTCCTGTAGAGGCTTGATGCCCCAGTGTAGGGTAATGGGAGGGCGAGGAGGCAGGAGTGGGTGGGTTAGGGAACACCCTCATGAAAGCAGAGATAAGATAGAGGGTTTCAGGTGGGGAAACCAAGAAAGGGGATAATATTTGAAAAGTAAATAAAGAAACTATCCAATCAAAGAAAGAAAAATGAAAACTCCTGTTCCATGAATAAATTAAGGAGATATTCTACCATTGATTCTCAGGTTTCTAAAATATGAAAAGGTCAGCCTTCTTCTCTTGGTAGTTTGCAAATAATGAGTGTTCAGTGATTTTTTTTTTGTCATAGGTAAGGCTAATTTAGGTATATTACACTGTCTGTTGCCACCTGTTCTGTTAGCCCACATGAAGGCTGGCTCTCATATGGAATCAACAAATACACATAATATCTTAAAGCATAATCATTAGCTTCATATCATTTACCTTAGATATTTGTTGCTATATCAGGAATTAAAACACTTACCTCAGCACCATCTAAGACTTTCAACAGTGAAACCTATTTTGCTTCAGAGACAATATTTCTCCCCAGCTTTTGAAAATAAGTCTTGTCAGAGATCACTATTTATCTTGCAGTCCATGACAAGTGGGACTTTATCCCAGAGTAATTGACATCCCTATGGACAACTGCGTAGGCAATTATTCTTGCAGAGAAATGACTCAGCTGAGTTCTTTTAAATGAAATAAAATAAAGAGTAATGACATGATTGACTCTTGTGTAGGAACAAACGCAGGATGATATTTTCTAATTCTACACATTTGCCTAAGACTTTCTTGAAGTCATTATTTTTAATAGCTGAGTAGTACTCCATTGTGTAAATGTACCACATTTTCTGTATCCATTCCTCTGTTGACAGATATCTGAGTTCTTCCCAGCTTCTAGCTATTATAAATAAGGCTACTATGAACATATTAGAGCATTTGTCCTTTTTCTCTGCTGGAACATCTTTTGGGTATATGCCCAGAAGTGGTATAGCCTGGTCATCAGGTAGTACTATGTCCAAGTTTCTGAGGAACCGCCAGAATGATTTCCAGAGTGGTTATACAAGCTTACAATCCTACCAGCAATAGAGATGTGTTCCTCTTTCTCCACATCCTTGCCAGCAACTGCTGTCACCTGAGTTTTGATCTTAGTCATTCTGACTGGTGTGAGATGAAATCTCAGGGTCTTGAGTGAGGTAACCCAGTCACTAAAGAACACACATGGTATGCACTCACTGATAAATGGATATTAACCCAAAAGCCGGGAATAAATTCACAAACAATATAAAGCTCAAGAAGAAGGAAGACCAAAGTGTGAATGCTTTAGTTCTTCTTAGAAGGGGAAAGAAAATACTCTAAGAAGAAAATATGGAGACAAATTGTGGAGCTGAGACTGAAAGAACGGCCATCCGGAAAGTGCTCGATTTAGGACATCCCACACACAGAAACCAAACCCAGACACTAAGGCAGATGCCATGATGTGCTTGCAGACAGGAGGAGCCTAGTATCGCTGTCTCCTAAGAGGCTCTGCCAGAACCTGACAAATACAGAGGTGGATGCTTGTAGCCAACCATTCAACTGAGCATGGGGTCCCCAACAGAGGAGTTAGAGGAAGGACTGAAAGAGCTGAGGCAGTTTGCAAACCTATAGAAAGAGCAGCAATATCGACCAACTAGACACCCCAGAACACTCAGGAACTAAACCACCAAGTGAAGAGTGGGTCCCATGGCTCCAACTGCATATGTAGGAGAGGATAGCCTTGACATCAATGCAAGGAGAGGCCCTTGGTCGTGTGAAGGCTTGATGCTCCAGTGTAGGGGAAGGCGAGGACATGGAAGTAGGAATGGGTAGTGGGTAGAGGAGCACCCTCATTGAAGCAGGGGGAGGAAGTATGGAATATGAGGTTTTTGGAGGGAAAACTGGGAAAGGGGATAACTTTTGAAATGTAAATAAAGAAAACATCCAATTAAGAAAGAAGAAATACAAATGACAAAGAAATATTAAAGAAACAAAGCAAAACAAAACAAAACAAAAACAGGAATTCATCTGAATAGGGCATTTGTTTTATTCATTTACCTACTTACTTATCCAATCTCATTCATGTCATTATGGATTCCTGGATGTTATTTTTCCTACATGGAATTATAATATAAGGTTATGTTGTTTATTTCATTGCTCATATTGTCTCGTTTCTTTACAACTGGGAGTTCTTGCAATTAAATTTTTATTAGTTTCTCAAAAATAAAAGAATAAACATCACATTTATTTTCATATCACAAGGAGATATTTCATTATAACCCATAACAGCGGAATAACTTGTTATTTTTTATTGAATATAATCTTTATTTACATTTTAAATGCTAAAACCTTTCCCAGTTTACCCCTCCTCGAAAACCCTTACTTTACATGCTTCTGTAGTTTCTGTAAATATCCAATGAGAATTCAACAAATGCAAAAATCTTTGAAGGATGTATTTATATGAGGAAATCTCAAAGATTAGGTTCATTGATATTTGCAAGTTTATTCTCTGGGAGACCTAATCATTTTCTCTCCCAGTGAAAGAGTTCAGTCGGAAAAACAAACCTCTTGAGCACAACAAGTAGCACCATAGAAATTCTCAGGCACAAGGAACAGAATCAACCTGATTAAAACTTCCTATAGGTCACTTCCATTTCTGGAATTTTTAGGCTCTGATTTTGAAGTGCTTGGCATTTTCAGCAATAGGAACTTACTTTACACCTCAGAGGGTAAACAAGAACAAATATTGTATGTTTTGGAGTCTCTTGGACAACCCCTAGACAGCTCAACAGAGGGCTTCTCATGCCTGTCATCTGGGGTTTTATCAGGTAGTCTTTGGTTCTTGGAGAGAGCCTTGTCAGTCCAGATGAAAACAATTCAGCTGAATGGTTCCTCTCTGAGAAGGTAGCATATAAGCTTCCAAAGGATGGAGGCAGCCCACAGTTCTACCCATCTGTGACACCTATAATCCATAGAATGTGGTCTGTGAATTATGTCTTGGGCATTTCAGCATCACAAAAAAGTCCTGATTGTATAACAGTAACATGAGCATCTTGGCAGCAACTAACAGCTGTCTAATTGGACTTAAGGCCTGTTTAATGAGAGGTACAATATCCCTGTTACTAACCAAATATACACTGCTAGTGGAGTCATAGTCATTGGGGGAGAATCTTCAAACTCTCATTTATTAAACCAGCGTAATCCTTTTTAACAATCTATAGATGCCAATCCTTACACATACAGAGAAGCATAGTCTTCATTCTTAATCAAAGAAATTTCTCTTTGCAACAGATGAAGAATACTATACTAAAATACAACTAATAAAAAGAAGCATATTAAGAAATGTTCAACACCATTAGTCATTAGGGAAATGCAAATAAAAACAACCCTGAGATTTTACCTCACACCAGTCAGAATGGCTAAGATTAAAAGCTCAGAAGACAGCAGGTGTTGGCAAGGATGTGGAGAAAGAGGAACACTCCTTCACTGCTGGTGGGATTGCAAGCTGGTACAACCACTCTGGAAATCAGTCTGATGGTTCATCAGAGAACTGGGCATGACACTTCCAGAGGACCCTGTTATACCACTCCTGGGCATATACCCAGAGGATTACCCAGAATGCAATAAGGACACATGTTCCACTATGTTCATAGCAGCCTTATTTATAATAGCCAGAAACTGGAAAGAACCCAAATGTCCCTCAGTGGAGTAATGGATACAAAATATGTGGTATATTTGCACAATGGAATACTACTCAGCAATTAAAAACAATGAATTCATGAAATTCTTAGGCAAATGGTTGGAACTGGAAAATATCATTCTATGTGAGGCAACCCAATCATAAAATAACACACATGGAATGAAGTCACGGATAAGTGGATATTAGCCCAGAAGCTGATACTCAATAAGACACAATTAACAAACTAAATGGTTCCAAGAAGAAGGAAGGAGAGGGACCTTGTCCTGGAAAGGCTTGAGGCAGCATTATAGGGGATTTTCAGGACAGAGAAATTGGAGGCGGCTGTTTGGCGATTGGGCAGAGGGAAGAGGGCTTACGGGACATATGGGGAGGGGGAACCTGGAAAGGGGAAATCATTTGGAATGTAAACAAAACATATAGAAATAAATAAATGAATGAATGAATAAAAGGAAACAAAAAAATACAGACCTGCTGGACCCAGTCCCAAAAATATCTACAAAACACTCCCTCACCTAAGGCTCTGGGAACATTGCCTAAGAAAGAATACAAAGAGTATGGGAGTCATAGTATTGAGTCTCCTAATGTTAGAAGCTACTTGTAAAGTTTTAGTAACCTGACCTCTCAAAAAATCCTAACAAACATAGCAAACTAGTCTGAGAAAGTTTCATACTTACACAAAGCACAAAGTAATGACAACTGAATATAACATTAGTGGCAAAATGGTGTATTGGAAGGTTGGTGGAAGAAAAGGAAAGAGGGAAATGTAATTATATTATAATCTCTTTAAAAAAAAACCAACATTTTGGTGAGCAGGAGTGGGTGTTTTCTTTTTCCCTTTCACTTATTTGAGATTGGTCAGTTTAGAAAAAAAGCAATCGAACAAACAAGAACAACAAACAAAGCCAATAGGCCCACTACTTGGTTTAAGTCAGTAGCATCCTGGCTCTGAGCTTGTCTTATCACACTTGACTAGTCAGCCAGCAATGCAGCCTAAATAGGGGTAGAAAGGCTTGTCAAATAAACTCTCCCAGCCTTTCTCTCCGGCCAAGAGGTTAGACAAGAAGAGGAAGAGGACATTTTTGTTATCTATCTACACCTTCTTCCCCATATATATGCCTGCCAGGGATTTGTGTAACAACTAATGTGTCAATATGATTTTCTAGAATTGTAGTTTTGGTTTGTTTCTCAATTATCTAGGTGACTAGAATGTTATTACTTCAAAACATAAATGCTGGTGTAATAAGTGATAATAGAGATAACCACTATGTAAATATTATTATATTATTTTGAGGAAGGGGAATTCAAACTTCTTGTTGTGTCTAACTTTGAAATACCTTTAAATTCTGAGCAACAATTGTCAACTTCACCTTGTAAGGACTGGAAATCCGCATAGGTGTGTAAAACAGTCTTCAGTGGATGGAGGTGATTTATAATTCTTTGCTTTAACAGTTATAGCAGTCTTACCCAATAGTTTAAACAATGTGATTAACTTTAAAATCCTCTAAATTCTGACAGCGACGTGTAACTTACTAAAAGTGAAAAACTGTAAAATAGATGAAATACGACATAGGTTATAAGAGCAACCAATGCATTTGATCTGCATAGTAGACAGTTCAAGATCAAATGTGTCTCTGCAAGAAGAGCTTCTCACTTAATAAACAACAGTCCACATTTGTAGATTAAAACTAGCAGTCTGCAGTTAGGGAGCAAGACTATGAAAATTGAAGCAGCATAAAACAGCTAAAAAGATTCTACAAAAGAAAGTGTCCAGGAGCTGCTGTGTCCTTTGACATGAAGCACTCTGGGACATACAGTAGCTGAGTAGTACCCTCTCTCATGTTAATTATTTTAATACACATGTCCAGTGTCAAGGCTGATTCTAATGTAAATATATATTTGATTTTAATGTAAATGTAACTCTTCTCTAGTTTTACATGTGGTAACGATTGATACACGTGAAGATAAGTGAGTTATACACTGTGAATTGAACAGATGAATGTGTATGTTTATTACATCATCAGAGGTCAAAGGTCAGAGACAGGAGTGTGGCTCAGTAGATTGCTTGTTGTGCAATATAATTACTTGTGTGCCATTCTAAACCTTGTACACTGCACTTCATGTATAGTACACAAGAAACGTGATAGCACTTTTAATGCAAATAGGAAATACTTGGACTCTATGTGCTTTATCTCTCTGTGTAGGTCTAGTCATCTTGGGCTGGGTACATAATGAGATATTCTAACAAAAAAGTTCCTTGTTATCATTTGCATATGCAATGTCCCCCAGTGTGCCTATGCTTTTGAAAGACGGCTCTCCTGTTATTCTGAGAAATCTAGAAACTTGATTGAGTAGGACTGGAGTAAAGGCTTTTCCCAGAAGGCTTTACATTATATCATATAGCTGGCTCACTGAATCTTCACTTATTAGACATGTGTTCTCTTTCAACAGTTTACTATGTTCCTATGATGCTTTCTCTCCCCATAGGTTCAGAAATAAAGAGAAAAGAAAAAAAAAGTACTGCAAATATTTTTTTTGAATCTTGTTTGCTTGCAACATGAAAGAAAATATGCATTTAGTATGTGCTTTTATATCTTAATAATACATTCATTTTATATACAGCTGAAGGCATTTCTGACCTCAGTAAATCCTCTTATAGGTTAAAAACATTTACTCGATTCAAGGAAAAATGAACGCTCGAAGCTGGTCTGCACAGTTTTCTATACCTTTGACCATTTTTAATTTAGGTGGGGATGATAAATAAATAAATAAATGCATAGCCCTCCTGCTCTCTCTCTTTATATATACATACACAGGCCTCTAATCACAGCATTAAGGAAGATCAGAAGCTTAAGCTCATCCTTAAGCTATATAGTGAGTTTAGTACTGGCTGTCAAAAAATAATAAATAAGCTAAATTCTGTAAATTCACTTCAATTCTTAATTAAAATTGTGCAAAATCTTCTGAGTGTAACATATCTAGCTTTCTCTAAACAGTTATTTTAATTATTATTTACATAATGGATTATTTCACAAAATAAAATCTTGTCATCATTGTCAATATTCAGGGAAAAGCAATGCAAACAACTGAACGATGACTTCAGATCCTTAAAGCATTCAAGCCACATTAAATATGATTCTCCTATTTGCGAATGCATTAGTTTGGCTTTTCTGTCTATCGATGCCCATACTCTTTGATTATTTAAATTAACTAAATAAATACCCAAAGTGTCTAATCAATGGCAATCTTTTGTACAGCTTTTCAGTTGAACTTTAAACTTATTGAAGCAAACCTAACATGTGGGGTAAGTATTGCAAGTGATGACATCCTGGGGGGAAAGAGCAAACACAGAGTGAAGCTATTTGGGTGTTGCTGAAACTTGTTTTATTCTAGATTAATGAAGCCCATTGACAATTTTATAATTACTTCACCTTGGGAAAGGTATAAGCAACATATGAATGTTTCTTAACAATGTTAATTTCTATTGAATCTCAGGAGAAATCAGAAGCCATCACAGATGCTTAATGAATCAGTATGTTTTCATTCTTTAACATATACAAAATTCAAATAGATATTTAGACCACAGAAATGACTGCATAAAGAATACTTCTTTTCCTTACATTATTTGATTCCACATAGTTACCTTATGGACACAGAAGCTTATGAGTGAAATATAACAATGTTTTAGTTTAAAAAGTATTTTTAAAAAGTCATGTTTGTTCATTCATTTTGAAATTGTGAATACTTATTCAATATCTACTATCTAATATTATATGTCAATTGATGTGGTAAAAAACAAAGTATGTCTATTAAATTAAGTTTATAAAAAGTGGAAATTAATAAAAAGAGTAACTGTAAAATATGAAATATTTATTACTAATATATACTGTAAATATAGTTAAATATTTTTTTAGGTTTTTTTATTGTTATTTTTTTATTCGATATAATTTATTTACATTTCAAATGATTTCCCCTTTTCTAGCCCCCCCACTCCCCGAAAGTCCTGTAAGCCCCCTTCTCTTCTCCTGTCCTCCCTCCCACCCCTTCCCAGTTCCCCGTTCTGGTTTTGCCAAATACTGTTTCACTGAGTCTTTCCAGAACCAGGGACCACTCCTGCTTTCTTCTTGTATCTCATTTGATGTGTGGATTATGTTTTGGGTATTCCAGTTTTCTAGGTTAATAACCACTTATTAGTGAGTGCATACCATGATTCACCTTTTGAGTCTGGGTTACCTCACTTAGTATGATGTTCTCTAGCTCCATCCATTTGCCTAAGAATTTCATGAATTCATTGTTTCTAATGGCTGAATAGTACTCCATTGTGTAGATATACCACATTTTTTGCATCCACTCTTCTGTTGAGGGATACCTGGGTTCTTTCCAGCATCTGGCAATTATAAATAGGGCTGCTATGAACATAGTAGAGCATGTATCCTTATTACATGGTGGGGAATCCTCTGGGTATATGCCCAGGAGTGGTATAGCAGGATCTTCTGGAAGTGAGGTGCCCAGTTTTCGGAGGAACCGCCAGACTGCTTTCCAGAGTGGTTGTACCAATTTGCAACCCCACCAGCAGTGGAGGAGTGTTCCTCTTTCTCCACACCCTCTCCAACACCTGCTGTCTCCTGAATTTTTAATCTTAGCCATTCTGACTGGTGTAAGATGAAATCTTAGGGTTGTTTTGATTTGCATTTCCCTAATGACTAATGAAGTTGAGCATTTTTTAAGATGCTTCTCCGCCATCCGAAGTTCTTCAGGTGAGAATTCTTTGTTTAACTCTGTACCCCATTTTTTAATAGGGTTGTTTGGTTTTCTGGAGTCTAACTTCTTGAGTTCTTTATATATATTGGATATTAGCCCTCTATCTGATGTAGGATTGGTGAAGATCTTTTCCCAATTTGTTGGTTGCCGATCTGTCCTCTTGATGGTGTCCTTTGCCTTACAGAAACTCTGTAACCTTATGAGGTCCCATTTGTCAATTCTTGCTCTTAGAGCATACGCTATTGGTGTTCTGTTCAGAAACTTTCTCCCTGTACCGATGTCCTCAAGGGTCTTCCCCAGTTTCTTTTCTATTAGCTTCAGAGTGTCTGGCTTTATGTAGAGGTCCTTGATCCATTTGGATTTGAGCTTAGTATAAGGAGACAAGGATGGATCAATTCGCATTCTTCTGCATGCTGACCTCCAGTTGAACCAGCACCATTTGTTGAAAAGGCTATCTTTTTTCCATTGGATGTTTTCAGCCTCTTTGTCGAGGATCAAGTGGCCATAGGTGTGTGGGTTCATTTCTGGATCTTCAATCCTGTTCCATTGATCCTCCTGCCTGTCACTGTACCAATACCATGCAGTTTTTAACACTATTGCTCTGTAGTATTGCTTGAGGTCAGGGATACTGATTCCCCCTGATTTTCTTTTGTTGCTGAGAATAGTTTTAGCTATCCTGGGTTTTTTGTTGTTCCAGATGAAATTGATAATTGCTCTGTCTAACTCTGTGAAGAATTGAGTTGGGATTTTGATGGGTATTGCATTGAATTTGTATAGTGCTTTAGGCAAAATGGCCATTTTAACTATATTGATTCTACCGATCCATGAGCATGGGAGGTTTTCCCATTTTTTGAGGTCTTCTTCCATTTCCTTCTTCAGAGTCTTGAAGTTCTTGTCATACAGATCTTTCACATGTTTGGTAAGAGTCACCCCAAGATACTTTATACTGTTTGTGGCTATTGTGAAGGGGGTCATTTCCCTAATTTCTTTCTCAGCCTGCTTATCCTTTGAGTATAGGAAGGCCACAGATTTGCTTGAGTTGATTTTATAACCTGCCACTTTGCTGAAGTTGTTTATCAGCTGTAGGAGCTCTCTAGTGGAGTTTTTTTGGTCACTTAGGTAGACTATCATGTCGTCTGCAAATAATGATAGTTTGACTTCCTCCTTTCCAATTTGTATCCCTTTGACCTCCTTATGTTGTCGAATTGCCCGAGCTAGTACCTCAAGTACAATATTGAAAAGATAAGGAGAAAGGGGGCAGCCTTGTCTGGTCCCTGATTTCAGTGGGATTGCTTCAAGTTTCTCTCCAATTAGTTTGATGCTGGCTACCGGTTTGCTGTATATTGCTTTTACTATGTTTAGGTACGGGCCTTGAATTCCTGTTCTCTCCAAGACTTTAAGCATGAAAGGATGCTGAATTTTGTCAAATGCTTTTTCAGCATCCAATGAAATGACCATGTGGTTTTGTTCTTTGAGTTTGTTTATGTAGTGGATTGTATTGATGGATTTCCGTATATTGAACCAACCCTGCATTCCCGGGATAAAGCCTACTTGATCATGGTGGATGATCGTTTTGATGTGTTCTTGGATTCGGTTGGCAAGAATTTTATTGAGTATTTTTGCATCCATGTTCATAAGGGAAATTGGTCTGAAGTTCTCTTTCTTTGTTGGATCTTTGTGTGGCTTTGGTATCAGCGTAATTGTGGCTTCGTAGAAGGAATTGGGTAGTGTTCCTTCTGTTTCTATTTTGTGGAATAGTTTGAAGAGTATTGGTGTTAACTCTTCTTTGAAGGTCTGGTAGAATTCTGCACTGAAACCATCTGGTCCTGTGCTTTTTTTGGTTGGAAGACTTTCTATGACTCCTTCTATTTCTTTAGCCTTTATGGGACTGTTCAGATGGTCTAGTTGGTCCTGATTTAATTTTGGTATTTGGTATCTGTCAAGGAAATTGTCCATTTCCTCCAGATTCTCCAGTTGTGTTGAGTACAGGCTCTTGTAGTAGGATCTGATGATTTTTTGGATTTCCTCAGTTTCCGTTGTTATGTCTCCCTTTTCATTTCTAAGTTTGTTAATTTGGATACTTTCTCTGTGCCCTTTGGTCAGTCTGGCTAAGGGTTTATCTATCTTGTTGATTTTCTCAAAGAACCAGCTCCTGGTTTTGTTGATTTTTGTATGGTTCTCTTTGTTTCTACTTGATTGATTTCGGCCTGAGTTTGATGATTTCCTGCCTTCTACTCCTCCTGGGTGAAATAGCTTCTTTTTGTTCTAGGGCTTTCAGGTGTGTCATTAAGCTGGTAATGTATGCTCTCTCCATTTTCTTTTTGGAGGCACTCAGGGCTATGAGTTTTCCTCTTAGCACTGCTTTCATTGTGTCCCATAGATTTGGGTATGTTGTGTTTTCATTTTCATTGTGTTCTAAAAAGTCTTTAATTTCTTTCTTTATTTCTTCCTTGACCAAGGTATCATTGAGTAGAGTATTGTTCAATTTCCATGTGTATGTGGGTTTTCTATTGTTTCTGTTGCTATTGAAGACCACTTTTATTCCATAGTGATCAGATAGGAGGCATGGGATTAGTTCTATCTTCTTATATTTGTTGAGGTCTGTCTTGTGACCAATTATATGGTCGATTTTGGAGAAGGTACCATGAGGTGCTGAAAAAATAACGTCAAAAATGACAGGAAGTAACAATCACTATTCCTTAATATCTCTTAACATCAATGGACTCAATGCCCCAATAAAAAGACACAGACTAACTGACTGGATACGTAAACAGGACCCTACATTTTGCTGCTTACAGGAAACACACCTCAGGGTCAAAGACAAACAGTACCTTAGAGTAAAAGGCTGGAAGACAATTTTACAAGCAAATGGTCTCAGGAAACAAGCTGGAGTAGCCATTTTAATATCAGATAAAATTGACTTTCAACCCAAAGTCATCAAAAGAGACTCTGAGGGACACTTCTTGCTGGTCAAAGGAAAAATACAACAAGAAGAACTCTCAATCCTGAACATCTATGCTCCAAATGCAAGGGCACCCTCTTTCATAAAAGAAACTTTATTAAAACTCAAAGTACACATTGCACCTAACACAATAATTGTGGGTGACTTCAACACTGCACTTTCCTCAATGGACCGATCAGGAAAACAGAAACTAAACAAGGACACAATGAAACTAATTGAAGCTTTGGACCAATTAGATTTAACTGATATATATAATTAAATATTTTTAAGTGACTTTAATCATCTTTAATGTTAATGGCTAATTTTTTGCCTTTTATAACCATGGAGACTGGAACAATTTCAGACAATAAAATCCACGTATATGAACATTTGTCTCAAGAAATCCGTTCATGTCATCCTTACATATTGATATATTGATAACAAATATACTGTACTTTACATAGTGCTCAAATAAAGTGATATTCAAAATAATTTCAACTTATTTATTGTTTCTTTTTCTCTTCCTCTCTCTCTCTCTTTCCTTTTTCTTGTCTCTTTCCTATTCTTAATGTTAAAGTACATAGTTTTTCTTTCTGTTTCTATTTTTGGAGTTGAAGGCTTATGCGGTGGTTTATATGGAAACTTTAGAATACAGAAATAATCAACTTAGTAAGTCCCATGCTCATGAATATAAGCATTGAGATAATGATGAGATGGATATCCTATCAGTAAATTATACTTTCAAAGAAACCCAACATCTAGACTTTTATTAACAAGAACAGAATATTATATGAAAATTGAAAATAATGTATAAAATAACCTTAGTATCCAACACAGTTCTGAACAAATACTGGAGATGTCACTTAATTTCAAATTAAACAGTTGAACCATATTAATCTTGTAGAGACTCATGCTTCTCTCATTAATTCTCCAGAACACACATTTACCTTTATTTACTAAACTTGGTATTAATACTTTAAACTACTGGTGCTTTGCTTTATTTGTTAATGTTCTAATGTTATTTATTTTAAAAACAAAGCCATGGCAACATAAAAAAAAAAAAAAAAAAAAAAACATTCAGTGCCTATCCCTTAAGTAGAATAGACAGACACAGCGTAAGTTGTAAATATGTCATGGGATAATTAAGGAATAATTAATTTTAGTTCCATGAAAATCAAGGAAAGTGATGGAACACAAACATACATCAAACCTGTGTGAATAAATTTCCTTTAGAAGAAAAACAAGTGCATTTTTTTATGTTTAATAGGTTTTTTTTCACATAATACATCTTGATTATACTGACCCCTTCATCTATTCCTCTTTCCCTCTCTCTGCTCCAATCTCAATCCACATTCTTTCTATATCTCATTAAGAAACAAACATGGTTCTATGGGATAATGATATATAATATAATATAATATAATATAATATAATATAATATAATATAATATAATATAATATAATATAATCAATATAATATAATATAATATAAATATAATAAAATTAATACATTACTATAACACAAAAGCTACCACATCATAATTTGACATAGTGAACCACAGAAGTAAAGAAGCCCAACAGAAAGCTCCAGAATTAGATACCCAATCATTTTCATACTTAAGATTCTCATAAAAACACTAAATTAGAAGCAATTACATATAATCAAAAGACCTTGTACAGTCCTTTATTGACCCTCAGAAAGTTGCTTCAGTCTCTGAGAGTTCATAGTTTGGTGATCTTGTTGATTTAAAGCACTTATTTTCTTTGTGGCCTCCACTGGGGTTGTCTTTTACACTCTTCCTTCCTCCTCTTCCAAAGAATTCTCTGAGCTCCAAGAAGAGGATTTCATGGAGATATTCCATTTATGACTCAGTGTTCCAAGATTTCTCACTCACTGCATATTATCTGACTGGAGTTGTCTCTATTTCTTCCCATCTAATTCAGAATGAAGCTTCTCTGATGACATCTGTTCAAGTCACTAATCTATGAGTAGAGGATAAAGTCATTAGGATTTAATTTATTCCTATGTTCTGTTAGCAGATCAGTAGAATTTGGTTTTTACCCTGGATCCCTGTGATATCTCTTCTTAGGCTCTTGGTTTACCAAGCAATGTCAGATACGGGTTTCAGCTCATGGAATAGATCCTAAGTCATAACAGATATTGGTTCATTAAAAGAGGCAGGGGAAATCACTTTGTGTAAAAAATATTTAAGTGGATTGAGGCAAAATGGGAGGCAAAGAAGAGTTGAAAGAAATAAGATTAATTAAAACTAAGGTACATAGCAATATTATATAAGAACCAATTAATATCTATGAATAGAAGTGTTTGTGAATATACTACACATATATACATACCAACTCCATTTAACCTTGTGTGGATTCAGCTTCCTCCTATTCCTTTGGTGTTAGTTTCTTATATCAAGAAATTCTCCTTATCTGTTAATCCAGTTGTTACACTGGATTATGAATCAGGTAGGTGATACTTACTCTCCATCCTGCCCCCAATTGCAAATTCTTTAGTCTCACCCTCAAACCTATAGCATACTGCTTATAGTTGCCTTTGTTGACATCTTACCTCCAGTCCCTGTGGATTCCATGGAGACTTGGCATATCCAGATACTCTCCTACTCATTCCTTTGTGTCAGGTGCAGGCATCTAGAAATACTCTGTATTTGGGAACCTCAGTGGCCACACCTGTCTGGGACTCAGGTAAGTAAATTTTATTTTTTATTCCTGTACTCACCACAATATCCCCAGTCTCTGGGCTGTACAATAAATGCCTTAGAAAGCAGCTAGCTTTGTTTAAGGATGTTCATTAGGTTTAGACTACTCTACCACTTGGATCATATGACACAGAATGATACTTAAGGAAGCAGTGGCATATGGAGATTGCTTTTGGAAATTTGTCGGACCTTGATAGAAGAATCACAGAAGAGACTGTCCCTTCCCCCCACAGCATTTAGCTGTGACCTTCCTGGCTGGCAACCCCCACCCTTCCTCAGGCGTTATCTCCGGCCTATTCAAGATAACAATACAGCCGATTTCACCTCAGCGCAGCTCCACCTGGAGACCAACAGAAAACTGCGTGACTGAAAGCAGACAACCCACTGAGAAGAAGATCTATGAACTCTCGGCCATTTGGGGGGCAGGGTGGTTTTTCCTAAGATTATAAATATTGGCTTAATGATAGTAAAGTCGGTCTCTATGGGCAACTGTCCTCTTGACTCATTTCTCTTTCGCCCCCTTCCCGTTAACCTCAGAATTCTCTTCCAGGTAACCCGGTTCGTATGTGGCCGCTGGCGGCAACATATTGGCACCTGAACGTGGGATAGACCTGATACGGGAGAATTTCCTGAGGTGACCCTATCTGGCGAAGCTTCGCAGAAAAAGTGGAAAGAAGATGGTATCCGCACGGTAAGCAGCATAGGAGTCAAATGCTAGCGCTAGTGTAAAAATTTTATTCCTTGAAACTATTGTTGTGAGTGCAGAGGGATACGGTTTAGCAAACAAACTTGTGCTGACCCGGCACAGTGGCCGCTTGGGTTGAATGATAGGGAAAAATGGGACAGGAAAGTTCGTGTGAAATTTGCGCCCGCAACATTCAAGAGTTGCTTCAGGCGAAAGGGATAGGGTTTGAAGAAGGAAGATTGGAGGATTTCTTGAACCAGATATATTCTTGCTGTCCTTGGTTCCAAGAAAAACGAACGTTAAACGAGAGAACTTGGGAAAGAATTGGTAATTCGCTAAAGGCAGCCAAGGCAGATAATATTACTCTCTGCCTCTGGACACTTATAAAGGATATTATAGATGAAGGAGGCTTGGAGGAATTAGATATTATTCAAGAACTTGAGGAATCTCAAGAAGAAAGCCTGCCGGAGAGGACCTCAGCAAAGGAGGACACTCCATACCCTAAGTTACAAAAACGCAGAGATAGTGCTGATGGGCTAGTTGTAAAAAAGGCAGCTCATCCCAAAAAGAGAGCAACTGAATCTCATGGGGAAGAATGGGCCTCTATCGTGCCATCTGCTCCACCTATGACCTTGATGGCAGGAGACGAGATCCAGAGAGACATGCAGTTACAAAAGTTGGAGTTTGAAATTAAATTGCAGAAATTGACTAATGAATTACAGGAGCTAAAAAGGGGGTCAAATACTAGAGAGAACAATAATTCTGAGACCCGCCAATCGCCACTAGAAAGAGTGATAAGCCAGGCTCGTGGAGAAGGGCAGGATACATCAGAAATCTTAGCTTTTCCAGTCCTTGAGATAGAAGACCAGGAAAATGTGATTAGACAATATCAGACTTTGGAATTTAAAGTGATAAAAGAATTAAAGGTAGCAGTAGCCCAGTATGGCCCAACAGCTCCTTTTACACAGGCACTATTGGATACTGTGATAGAGTCAAATTTAACTCCACAGGATTAGAAAACCCTGTGTAAGGCTACCTTGTCAGGGGGAGATTTCTTGCTTTGGAGTTCTGAATGGCGTGAGGCTAGCAAAAGAACTGCCACCACAAATACTCAGGCAGGCCATCCAGAATGGAATGCTGATATGTTACTGGGAGAAGGTGTATATGAAAGAAATACTAATCAGATTGGGTTTCTCATCGCAATAAGACCTTGAGGACTTTAAGACCTTAAAAGATCTTAAGGACTTTTCAGCAAGTTCCTACCACCGTCTACAGACAACTAATCTTCCTTTGAGAGACAACTGCCTGCCTGCTAGCAGGCCTTAGTGGAAATTGGATATTTAACAGTGGGCTACAGTTACCATATGATCTGACCGGCCCATCATGAGCTGGGTCTTCTCTGATCAACTATGATGAAAAGTTGGACATGCACAACACCAATATGTTGTCAAATAGAGGTGGTATATATGTAATATAGCCCAAAGAGGTCCTGAAGGCACAAGAACATTACATAAAGAAGTTTCCCAAAGATATGTGATTTCTGGGCCTGTTACAATACCATCTGTTGCTAGGCATGCAGCTTTAGCCTCAAGGTGTATGCTCTATGATTGGTTGATTGAGAAAAAGAAGACTAGGGCCTGGTTTACTGATAGTTCTACACATTATTCAGGCAGCACCAAGGAGTACACAGTAGCACCATTATAGACCCATTCAGAGAAAACTCTGAAAGACAATGTCAGAAAACTTCACAGTGGGCAGAATTTTATATTATATACATATTCATATATTATGTTTGGGAGGATAATGGACAGGTGTGAGATTGTTCACTGATTTACAGGTTGTAGCTAGTCAATATTCTGGCTGGTCAGGGGGAAAGACATGAGTAGAAAAATTTTCAGGAAGATATCTGAAGTAGTAGGTGAATACACCTCTCCAAATATGAAGATACTTGTACCTCATGTAAATGTTCATCAAAAGGTGATTTCAGCCGAAAGAAATTCAATAATCAAGTAGATAGAATGACCCATTATAGGGACAGTCATCAACTTTCCCAAACCATTCCTATCATTTCCCCATAGACCCATTAACAAAGTAGCCACAGTGGCAGAGTTGGAGGTTATGCATGGGTTTGACAACATGGTCTTTCCCTCAGACTCTGCTCCATACATTTTCTCTGTATTTCTTTCTGAGGGTATCTTGTTCCCCTTTCTAAGAAGGACCAGCATATCCATACATTGTTCTTCCTCCTTCTTGGGCATTATTTGATATGTGAAATGTGTCATGGGTATTCCAAGCTTATGGGCTAATATCCACTTATCATCAAGTGTATACCATGTGTGTTCTTTTGTGATTGAGTTATCTCAATCAGGTTGATATTTTCCAGTTCCATTCATTTGCCTAAGAATTTCATGAATACATTGTTTTTAATAGCTAAGGAGTATTCCATTGTGTAAATATTCGACATTTTCTGTATCCATTCCTCAGTTGAGGGACATCTGGGTTCTTTCCAGCTTCATACTATTATGAATAGGACTGCAATGAACATAGTGGAGTATCTGTCCTTAGTACATGTTGAAGCATCTTCTGGGTATATGTCCAGGAGTGGTATAGCAGGGTCCTCAGGTAGTAATATGTCTAATTTTCTGAGGAACTGTCAAATTGATTTCCAGAGTGTTTTAACCAGCATGCAATTCACCAGCAATGGAAAAGTGATCCTCTTTCTCCACATCCTCTCCAGCATCTGCTGTCCCCTGAGTTTTTCATCTTAGCCATTCTGAATGGTATGAGGTGGAGTCTCAGGGTTGTTTTGATTTGAATTTCCTTGATAACTATGCTGAACATTTCTTTAGGTGCTTCAGAGCTATTTGAGTTTCCTCAGTTGAATATTCTTTGTCTCTGTATTCTATTTTTAAATAGGGTTATTTGACTCTCTGGAGTCTAACTTTTTAGTTCTTGGTATGCATTGGATATTAGTCCTCTATCTGATGTAGAATAGGTAAAGATCTTTTCCCAATCTATTGGTTTCCATTTTGTCCTATTGACAGTGTCCTTTGCCTTACAGAAGCTTCTCTAACTTTACTGGGGACTATAAATTTATTGCTTTTTTGAAACTAAACACTCTCTCACTACTCTTTGGCTGAAAACCACACCCATTGAGATTTAATATCTTAAGTTCAGAGGAGATAAGAGTAGGATGATTAGGCAGGGGGTAGATTAAGTAAAGACTTTTTTTCTCTTTTCTCTGGAGTTCTTTTATATTAATACCATTCTTGTCAGCTATACATAAATGGTTCATTTTGAAAAAAAGGTTTGAGTCTTTATTTCTGAAAGAAGGGGGAACTACATTCTACTTACGAATGAAAGAAGCCTTGTGTTAAGAAAAAAATTCTGTCCATCTGATCTTGTCATTTTTATTTCTCCTATTTTCACAAGGTAATCACAGGGTATTCCAAGCATCATTTATTTTAAATTCACAAGTTAAAAACAAATATTAATCATAAATTTCATAAGAAATTACAACAGAAATGTTTACCTATGTTTCCATTACAACTAGTTATCTTGTCTTCAAGGGTTTTTCCCAGTTTCTTTTCTATTAGTTTCAGTGTGTCTGATTTTATGTGGAGGTCTTTAATCCACTTGGAGTTGAGCATAGTACAAGGAGATAAGAATGGATCGATTTGCATTCTTCTGCATGCTGACTTCCAATAGAATCAGCACCATTTGTTGAAAAGGCTATCTTTTTTCCATTGAATGGTTTTAGCTCCTTTGTCGAAGATCACGTTACCAAAGTGTGTGGGTTCATTTCTGGGTCTTCAATTCCATTCCATTGATCTACCTGCCTGTAACTGTACCAATACCATGCAGTTTTTAACACTATTGCTCAATAGAATTGCTTAAAATCCAGTCTAAAAGTTAGACTCCAGAGAGTCAAATAACCCTATTTAAAAATAGAATACAGAGACAAAGAATATTCAACTGAGGAAACTCAAATAGCTCTGAAGCACCTAAAGAAATGTTCAGCATAGTTATCCAGCTTAATACTGATTCCCCCAGAAGTTATTTTACTGTTGAGAATAGTTTTAGCTATCCTGGGTTTTTTGTTATTCCAGATGAATTTGAGAATTGATCTTTCTAACTGTATAAAGAACTGAGTTGGGATTTTGATGGGGATGACATTGAATCTGTATATTGCTTTTGGCAAGATGGCCATTTTTACTATATTAATCCTGCCAATCCACGAGCATGGAATGTTTTTTCATTTTCTGAGGTCTTCTTCAATTTCCTTCTTCAGAGACCTGAAGTTCTGGTCATACAGATATTTCACGAGTTTGGCTAGAGTCACACCAAGATACTTTATATTGTTTGTGGCTATTGTAAAAGGTGTCATTTCCCTAATTTCTTTATCAGCCTGCTTATCCTTTGAGTATAGGAAGGCTACTGATTTGATTGAGTTGATATCATTACCAGCCACTTTGATGAAGTTGTTTATCAGCTGTAGGAGTTCTCTGGTGGAGGTTTTTGGGTCACTTAAGTATACTATCATATCATCTGCAAATAGTGATAGTTTGACTTCTTCCTTTCCAATTTGTATCCCTTTCACCTCCTTATGTTGTCTAATTTCTCTAGCTAGAACTTCAAGTACAATATTGAAAAGATATTGAGAGAGGGGGCAGCCTTATCTAGTCCCTGAATAGTTCTATCTATTTAGTTTGATGTTGGCTACCAGACTTGGGCACAGGGGGAAAGTTCCAGAACAGAATACCAATAGCTTATGCTCTAAGATCAAGAATTGACAAATGGGACTTCATAAAATTACAAAGTTTCTGTAAGGCGAAGGAGACTGTCAATTGGACAAAAGCACAACCAAAAAATTTAGAAAAGATCTTCACCAACCCTACAGCCAACAGAGGGCTATTTTCTAATATATACAAAGAACTCAAGAAGTTAGACTCCAGAGAGCCAAATAACCCTATTAAAAAATGGGTACAGTAATAAACAAAGAATTTTCACCTGGAGAATTTTGAATGACTGAGAAGCACCTTATTAAATGTTCAATGTCAGTAGTCATTAGAGAAATGCAAATAAAAACAACTCTGAGATTTCACCTCATACCAGTCAGAATAACTACGATTAAAAACTCAGAAGACAGCACATGTTGGTAAGGATATGGAGAAAGAGGAACACTCTTCCACTGTTGGAGGGATTGCAAGCTGGTACAACCACTCTGGAAATCACTCTGGAGGTTCATCAGAAAACGGCATGACACTTCCAGAGGACCCTGTTATACCACTCCTGGGCATATACCCAGAGGATTCCCTGGCATGCAATAAGGACACATGCTCCACTATGTTCATAGCAGCCTTATTTATAATAGCCAGAAGCTGGAAAGAACCCAGATGTCTCTCAATGGAGGAATGGATACAGAAAATGTGGTATATTTGCACAATGGAATACTACTCAGCAATTAAACGCAACAAATTCACGAAATTTTTAGGCAAATGGTTGGAATTGGAAAATATCATCCTAAGTGAGGTAACCCAATCATAAAAGAACACACATCGAATGCAGTCAATGATAAGTGGAGAGTAGCCCAGAAGCTCTGAATACCCAATACACAATTAACATATCAAATGATTCTCAAGAAGAAGGAAAGAGAGGGCCCTAGTCGTGGAAAGGCTTGATGCAGCAATGTAGGGGATTACCAGGACAGAGAAGTGGGAGGGGGTTGATCAGGGAATGGGCAGAGGGAAGAGAGATTATGGGACTTATGAGGAGGGAGGAGCCAAGAAAGGAGAAATCATTTGGAATGTAAACAAATAATGTAGAAAATAAAATAAAATAAAATAATAAAAAAAGACTAGTTATCTTATTAAACATTCATTATCAGTCACTAGCTCCACAGGCTCATTAAAAGTTTAAACCTGCAATTCTTATGACTTAAGTTATCATTATTTTTTCAAGTCAAGTCATCAGCCTTGAATCTCATTAGTTTTGAAGTTTTATAGATAAATCAAGTAAATATTTTATCTTCTGTCCTTGCACCTACAGTAAATTGTTCATTCTCAGTTTATGAATTTTTGATATTAGATAATGGTTTCCTAGCTAGCCTAAAAGTAATTCTTTCCCTAATCTTAAATTTGATTCAAGAGTACTTTCTTTCCTAATGCAATTAGTCCAAGACACATGAAGGTTTATAAAGTCATAATTGCAGCTTTTTCTAAATAGAGGTCCAAATTGCTCATATTAATTTAATAATTCTATAGAATCATTAATAGAAATTATGAAATGATTAATTTTTCTAAATAGCATGAGTATAAGAAAGTACATTTTCATTGATTTGCAGAAATTCTGCCCAATAGGCAGGTATAATGACCAAGAATCATTAGAATATGTAATAATAACAGGAAAGGTATATCACCAATAAGGATTAATCCTGTGGTGAGATGTATGAAGGTCTAGAAATTAATAATTTATCCATTGAATCCATGCAAAACAATCGACCATCTCAAGTTTGAAATTTCAACAAATTTCAATTGTTGGTGTCTGACAACTAGAAAAATTTTGTAATTAGTTCCCACCACCTAAAATTCTGATCCATAGTGGTTTGTTTTCAGAGACGTGCCCCTGCCAAGAGCCATGGGAAATATTGAATTGAACTTGAATCTCATAGACTTCTTCATGGCCACTTTGCACCTCTGATTACTTTAAGCCAAGAAACTAAGAAAGAAACAGCTAGCTGTTAGGAGAGGCAATACATTCACATTATCATGGGTAAATTGAGTTGCTTTTGCACAATGGAGGTAAGAAAGACCATGACCAGAGTATAGGAAATCCTTTGTGGTATCTTTGTGCTATCATGCCCTGTAGTTTAAGTCAATAGAAAACTATAATAACCTATTTTAGGCAGAAAAACAAAGGTCACAGATAGTCCAGAAATAAAGCAGTGGACCACTGCTGTAGGAAGAGGTAAGAACTGCTGTTATACTTGCTGAGGTTGGAGGAAATACAGACTATATAATAGAAGAAATAAGTTATAAATACTAGTTAAGGCCATATAACTAGTTGCAGAAAAAAGGATTATAATTGACTGGGGTTTCTCTGTAATGATTAGACCTTATACTTATCAGAATGGATATCAATCTTCATAGGAGCATTATAACCAGAAACTTGAAACCTTGATGTCTCTCAACTGAAGAAAGCATAAAGAAAATGGGGTTTATTTATAAAATGGAAAAATTCAGCTATGAAAAACAAAGATATTATGAATTTTGCAGGCAAATGGATGGCACTAATGCTGGATGAGAAAGCCAAGGCTTAAAATGACATGAATAGTATATACTCACTTGTAAATGGAAGTTACCCATAAAATACAGGATACCCAAGCTATTATTCACAGACCTAACAAAGCCAATTAACAAGAAGGGACAAAGGGAAGGTGCTTAAATCATTTTCAAAAGGGGAAATAAAATAGATATTGGAGGTGGATGGAGGTAGGAAAATTGGGAGGAAAGTGGTTAAAGAGGGGAACTGGACAAGGGAATCAGGTATAGGGAGAGCTGGGGAGGGAGAACAGGAAGTAGCTACAGGCACAGGGAGGCATTTCTTTAGGATGTGTTATAGTTCTGGAACTAGGGCAGCAAAGGACAAGGGAGTTTAATGGGTAAGGCTAGTTTAGCACTGTGGGTTATGGATCCTGAAGTGATCACATCCTTTAATCAGGTAGGATTCCCAGCAGAGCAATAAAGACACCAACCCAACAACAAAGCCTTCCTATCTAAAATATGTGAAAGAAAAATAATGTATGAGAGGCAGGGAGAGAGAATGGCCAACAAATGACCTGTTCAATTTGAGGACCATCCTATGGGTAAGCACAAATCCCTGACACTATTAAATATACTCTATTATGCTTGCAGACAGAGCCAAGCATGGCTGTTCTCTGACACCTCTACCCAGCAGTTGACCAAAACATATGTAGAGATCCACAACCAAACATTAGACAAAATTTAGGAAGTCTTGTGAAAGAGTAGCACGAATGAATGAGGTATACAAAGAGGACATGGATGGCACAAGAAGACCCAAAGAGTCAACTAAGCTCAATCTTTTGGGTCTCCTAGAGACTGAACCTCCAACCAAAGAGCAAGAATGGCTGGACCTAGCTGCTGCCCTACTTATATGTACGAAATTTACAGCCTGGTCTTCATGGTAGTGCCCCCCAAAATGGCGTAGGGTCTATCCCTGAATCTCTTGTCTGCCTGTGGATCCCATTCTCTTAACTAAATTGTCTTCTTGGCTTTAATGAGAGAGGATGCACCTATTTTTGCATTGATTTGATATGACAGGGTGGGGTGATATGCAGGGGAGCCCCCTTCTCAGAGTAGAAGTTGAGGGGGATGGAGGGAGAGAGCATGTGAGAGGGGAACCTGGAGGGGAGCTGCAGTCAGGATTAAAGTAAATAAACAAATTAATAAAAAATAATGTGTTTGTATTGTAATTTATAGTTTTATTCCCTAGATTTCTTTATCATGCAATGTAACATTAATTCACAGAGTATGAGTAATTAATAAATTTGAATTTGAGATACTAAAATAATAACCCTCAATGGAAATTGGCACCAATTCTAAATTTTTAATGCATTTGTTATTTTAAAAGTGATGCTTATGTTAGGCATAAGTTAAAATTAAAATGCATTTGTACATAAAATAGTTATGTTAGGGAAAATTATGACCTGGATTGTGAGGGATTTATTACTTTTTCCTTTTCCTTTTTTGTTGTTTCTTTCTTCTTATTTAGTTATAGACATGCAATTCATGTACTATATAAAAGTATAAACATTGTTTGATTTTTTTAAATGAAAACTCTTTTTTAATTGTAAGAAAAATGCAAATAAGGAGCTTCACATATAAAAATTATACATATCCAAATTCCATACAAAGTAATGATCTCCTATACAATTAGAACTGACATTTGAAACAAACTCTGTGAACTGTCACATTAAATTTTATGCTTCAATTATCAAATATATTTCATGTACTTATGTACCAACCAACAAACACATGACAGAATTAGCACTAGAGAAACAATTTTATCCAGTTTCTTAAATTAATGCTTATAACTGGCTTTCAGACCTTGTACATCCTCTTATACATATTAAAATTTCTGTATCAATTAATCTACTGATATAAAATAACTTTGGTTCCAACTCTTTGCTATAGTGGGAAAGGCAGCAATAAACATGGGGATACAAATATTTGTGTGGTAGGACTTTGAATTCTCTGGGAAGGTAGCCAAGAGTATAATAGCTAAGTCATATAGTAATTCTATATTTAATTTTTTGAGAAATCTTTAAACCAATTTCCCCAATACCTAAGCTACACAAAAACCCAACAATGGAAAAAAAACTTCAGACAAATTTTGTTTTTGAATGATGATTCAAAAATACTCAACAGCAGAGCATTGGTGGCCCCCACCAGTAATCCCAGAACTTGTGAGGCAGAGGCAGGTGGATTTCTGAGTTTGAGACCAGCCTGGTCTACTGAGTGACTTCCAGGACAGTCAAGGCTATACAGAGAAACCCTGTCTCAAAAACAAAACAAAACAAAAAATACTCAATAAAATTCTCACAAATCGAATCCAAGATCTCATCAAAATGATGATTCACCATGATCAAGTAGGGTTATCAAAGTGCTGTAGGATGGTACAATATACATAAAACTATTAATGCAATCCATTAAATAAACAAACTCAAAGAAAAAACTCACATGAACATCTCATTTGACACTGAAAAGGCCTTTGAGAAAATACAACTCTCTTCATGTTAAAAGTAATAGAGAGAACAGGAATTCAAGTCACATACATAAATATAACAAAAGCAATAATCAGAAAATAAACAGCCATTATCAAATTATATGGAGAGGTACTTGAAGCAATTCCAGTAAAATCATGGACAAGAAAAAGATGCCCATTCTCCCCATACCTATTCAATATAGTACTCAAAGTTCTAGCTAGAGAAATTAGACAGCAAAAGGAGATTAAAGGGAAATAAATCAGAAAGGAAAAAGTTAAGGTATTACTATTTGCAGTTGATATAATATTAATATATATATGTAAATGACCCCAAAAATTGTACCAGAGAACTCCTATACTTGATAAACAACTTCATCTAAGTGGCTGGATATAAAATAAATTCAAACAAGTAAGCAGCCTTCCTCTACACAAAGAATTAATGAGCCAAGAAAGGAACTGGGCAAACAAAACCCTTCATAATAGTCACAAAAATAAAACATTTTGACATAACTCAAACCAAGCAAGTATTAGTGATTAAAAACTACCTGGTATTAGTACAGAGACAAATGGGTAAATCAATGGAATAGAAATGAAGACGGAAAAATAAACCTATACATCTATGGTCACTTGATCATTGGCAAAGAAGCCAAAACCATACAGTGGGGAAAAGACATCATTTTCAACAAATAATGCTAGTCTAACTGGAGCCCTCCATGTAGAAGAATGCATCTGCAGATGCTAAGAAGTTCTTGCTGACAGAAGCCTGTTATAGCTGTTTTCTGAGAGGCTATGTCAGAGTCTGACAAATACAAAGGCAGAGGATTGCAGCCAACCATTGGACTGAGCACAGGATCTCTAAGGGAGAAGTTAGAGAAAGGACTGAAGAAGCTGAAGGGGTTTGCAACCCCATAGGAAAAACAACAATATCAACCAACCAGACACCTCAGAACTCCCAGGGACTAAACCATCAACCATATAGTACTCATGAAGGGACCTATGGCTCCAGTTGCATATTTACCACAGTATGGCCTTGTCAAGCATCAATGGGAGAAGAGGCCCCTTGGTCCTGTGAAGGATCAATGCCCCAGTGTAAGGGAATACCAGAGTGGGGATAACGGAGTGGGAGAATTGGTAGGGGCACACCCTCATAGAAGCAGGGGGAGGCAAGATAGGATAGGGGATTTCTGGAGCAGAAAGTTGGAAAGGCAATAACATTTGAAATGTAAATATATACAATATAGATTTTTTAAAAAGGAGAATGTATCACCCTTGATATGAATAATGTATTTTCAGTATATTTCTGTTAAAAAGAAAAAGAAGAATTCTAATTGATCCATATTTATCTCTGTGTACAAAGCTCAAGTCCAAGTGAACCAAGTATACATGTCATCGCTTGGAGTGGTCCTTAAGTCAAAACAGATATTAGTGGGTTACTCCCAGTAGTTTGTGCCACCATTGCCCTGGCATATTTCCCAGGAAGTATAGATTGTAGAACAAAGGTTTTATGGTTAGGTTGGTGTTTATGTTTCTTTTTTGGTAGACTTTAAAGTCATAAGTTCTACAAGGGACTACGATGGTGAAGGTTCCATATAAGAACCATTTTGTCCTCTCCAAGGTCAATGAGTTCTGTAAGTGTCATCTTCAGCAATAAGTCCTTGATGTCAGTTTGTGAAAAGCAACCAATTTTCTTTGCAATAGCCTCAGTTGTTTGTAGACTTCCATGGGATCCTCTCAGCCAAGAACTCAATTGAACGAAACCTAATCCAGGCACTGGAATCTTAAATTGGTGACAAGAGAGTTTAGTCTTGCTCATTTTTTGGAGACTTCATTAGGATTTCCCTCTTTTACTACAGGAAGCTGCCATTGTAGTAGGTTTGTATCCTGCCACTCAAATGCTCTGTGATTATGTCTCAAAGCTTATTTCATCCTGCAATCCCATTGCCTAGCTCACTTCTCACCTGATCATTCTAATATTGTCCCCAATTCCAGAGCTCCTTTCTACTCATAATATATATTCTATTTAACATCCCAGAGAGATTCATGTGTTTCCCAGTATTCTGTTTTCCTGTGCCTAGCCTCACTGAGTCTACAGATTATAGCTTGATTATTATTTACACAATTGATGAATATCCAGATACAAGTGAATACATACCATATTTATCATTTAGACTTTGCTTTCCTGTCTTAGGTTTTCCACTGTTATCAAGACACATGCAAAGGCAAAACTTATAAAGCAAATCATTTAACTGTGAATAGCTTATACTTTCAGAGGTTTAGTCAATTACCATTGCAGCTTTGAGGCAGGCACAGCACTGGAAGAAATGAGAGCTCTATATTTTCATCCAAGAGAAGCCAGGAACAGACTGGTTCCCACATGGCTAGGAGGAGGGTCTCAATGTCCATCACAGAGTTGACACACTTCCATCTACAACATCACCTCTCAATAGTGCCATCACTCACTATATTAAGCATATTCAAAGCACTACTTTTCATTAAATCAGTAGAAGTGGGAAGATCCGCTTCTAATCTAAATCTTCAATATAGATCTTTTGAGGTAGGAAGGTCTATTGTTAATCTGTGGCACACCTTCTGTTGACAGTCTATTTAAAAAACATGAAAGGCGAAAGCTTGATCTCTCTCTCTCTCTCTCTCTCTCTCTCTCTCTCTCTCTCTCTCTCTCTCAAGCAGCTTGCTCTAGCAAGTCAGTTCCTTCATTGACATTATAGGCTACTGCTGACAGATTCCAGGGTGTTCTGATGACCATCTGAGACAACAAGCTTTGTAGATTCAACAGTTATTGGATTCTTGGATCTTCCTTTGGTAGAGGACATTGTTGGACTAGCTGTACCACAGATTTTAAGCTGTTCTAATAAAGCATATCCATATCTACATTCTATAAATAATATTTTATCTGACATCTGTCTATATTTATATCATTATGTCAATGTCTATAATCTGTCTATTCATTCAGTAAGTTTTCTTTTGCTAGCTAACCATTACTAATGTACTCTAAATATATTATGCATTACACATATTTGGTTAGAATATTTTTAAGTATAATACATCCAGAAAACAACATGAGAAGTGAAGTTTTTGATACTCAATTAGTGCCTGGAGAGAGCTAGCCTCCCAGGAGCGCACACAAGCCTATGAGCACAGGCAAGACCACCACTTCTGCTAAAAGGAACCCACATGGAACCCTCAGAAGAAGCAGACTATGACAGGAGCCTTCAGGTTTCTGTCTGACCTGGGGCTGATCCTCTGCCACAGGGCTCTATACACAAATACCACCTGGAGAGAGCTGGTCTCCCAGGAGAGCCAACATATCTGCAAGCACAGGTAAGACCACTACTTCTGTTCAAATACCTAGCTCAAGAGGAACATACCAGAATCATCAGGACAGAGGGACAAAGGAAAAGCTGGGGACCGGATCTTTCTGGTTTTGGTCTGTACCTCAGAGCTGACCCTGTGCCTTAGCTCTTCATATCCAATTTCCTCCTGGGGAGAACTGATCATCCAGTACTGACACAGAGGCTTACAGGAGGGACAAGCCACAGTCAGAGACAACAAGAAGAGCTAATACCAGAGATAATCAGCTGGCGAAAGGCAAGGGTAAGAACATTAGCAACAGAAACAAAGGCTAATTAGCAATATCAGAACCCAGTTCTCCCACCACAGCAAGCCTGGGATATCCCCAACACACCAGAAAAGCAAGACTCTAATTTAAAATTACATCTCATGGTGATGACAGAGGATTTTAAGAAGGACATAAATAACTCTTAAATAAATACAGAGAATACAGGTAAACAGGTAGAAGACCTTAAGGAGGAAACCCAAAAATTCCTTAAAGAATTACAGGAAAACACAATAAAACAGGTGAAGGAAATGAACAAAACCATCTGGAATATAAACATGGAAATAAAACAATAATGAAATCACAAAGGGAGACAACACTGGTGATAGAAAACCTTGGAAAGAGATGAGTGGCAGATGCAAGCTCAACCAACAGAATACAAGAGATGGAAGATAGAATATCATGTGCATAAAATTCCATAGAAAAATATTGACTCAACAGTCAAAGAAAATACAAAATGTAAAAAGCTACTAACCAAAATCATCCAGGAAATCAGATCAAATTGAGAAGATCAAACCTAAGGATAGAAGAGAGTGAAGATTCCCAACTTATATAAGTAAATATCTTCAAAAAAATTATAAAAGAAAAACTTCCCCAACCTAAAGAAAGAGATGCACATAAACATATAAGAAGCCTACAGAACTACAAATAGATTGGACCAGAAAGAAATTCCTCCCATCCTAATAGTCAAAACACCACATGCCAAAAAAGCAAGAATATTAAAAGCAGTAAGGGAAAAATGTCAAGTAACATATACAGGTAGACCTATTAGAATTACACCAGACTTCTCAACAGAGACTATGAAAGCTAGAAGATCCTGGGCAAATCTCATACAGGTCCTCAGAGAATACAAATGCCAGCAAAACTCTCAATTATTATAAATGGAGAGACCAAGGTATTCCATGACAAATCCAAATTTACAAAATATTTTTCTACAAATTCAGCCCTGCAAAGGATAATAGATGAAAAACACCAACACAACCTATACCCTAGAGAGATATTATGCCCTAGAAAAAGCAAGAAAGTATTCTTCTTTCAAAATGAAAGCATTTTCATTCATCCAAAAGAAGATATCCACACAAACATAAAAATAACATCAAAAATAACAGGATGCAACAATCACTATTCCTTAACATCTCTTAACATCAATAGACACAATTCCACAATAAAATGGCATAGACTAACAGACTGGATACATAAACAGGACCCACCATTTTGCTTCATACAGGAAACTTACCTCAAGGTCAAACCCAAGCATTGCCTCTGAGTAAAAGGCAGAAATAAACAATTTTCTAGGCAGATTCCAAATACCAAAGTTAAATCAGGATCAGTTAAACTATCTAAACAGTCCCATAACCTCTAAAGAAATAAAAACAGTCATTGACAGTCTCCCAACCAATAAAACACAAGACCAGATGGTTTTAGTGCAGAATTATATCAGACTTTCAAAGAAGACCTAATACCAATACTCTGTAAACAATTCCACAGAATAGAAACAGAAGAAACACTACCCAACTCATTCTGTAAAGCCACAATTATGTTTATACCAAACCGCACAAAGATCTAACAAGGAAAGTGAACATCTGACTAATTTCCCTTATAAATATTGATGCAAAAATACTCAATTAAATTTTTGCCAACTGAATTCAAGAACATATCAAAAGGATTATTCACTATGATCAAGTAGGCTTCATCCCACGGATGCAGGCATGGTTCAATATATGAAAATCCATCAATATAATCCATTACATAAACAAACTCAAAGAAAAAAACCCCACATTCTCATTTCATTAGATGCTGAAAAAGCATTTAACAATATTCAACATCCGTTCATGTTAAAAGTCTTGGAAAGATCAGGAATTCAAGACCCATACATAAACACAGCAAACTAGTAGCCAAAATCAAACTAAATGGGAGAAACTTGAAGCAATCCCACTAAAATCAGGGACTGCACTAGGCTTTCCTCTCTCTCCTTTTCTATTCAGTATAGTACTTGAAGTTCTAGCTAGAGCAATTAGACAACAAAAGGAGGTCAAAGCGATATAAATTGGAAAGGAAGAAGTTAAATTACTACTATTTTCAGATGATATGATGGTATTCTTAAGTGACCACAAAAATATCAGCTCCTACAGCTCATAAATAACTTCAGCAAAGTGGCCGGATATAAAATTAGCTCAAACAAATCAGTAGCCTTCCTGTACTCAAAGGATAAACAGGCTGAGAATCAAATTAGGGAAATGACACCCTTCATAATAGCCACAAACAATTTAAAGTATCTTGGTGTGACTCTAACGAAATAAGAGAAAGGTCTGTATGACAAGAACTTCAAGTCTCTAGAAAAAGACCTCAAAAAAGACTTCAGAAGGTACCAGGAAGCCAGAAGATTCTACAGCCTTCTGTGATCAGTGGAATAGCTGGAACAAAAGTCTTCCTGCCTCCATTTGCACCAGGGAACCAGGAGACTCCACAGCCTTCTGTGCATAGACCACCAGGAGGAAGAGATCTCCAGCCTCGCTTTCACTTTTGAGCTCAGAGGAGTAAGGACACAGGCCTACAGGCCCAAAAGAGGAACAAACTCCAGCCAGAGACAATAATAGCAACTAGCACCAGATGGTGAACAGCAAGCACAAGGACCCTACCAACAGAAACATAGGCCACACGGCAACATCAGAACCCAGTTCTCCCAGCACAGCAAGTCCCAGATACCCCAACACACCAGAAAAGCAAGAGTCAGATTTAAAATTGTATATCATGATGTTGACAGAGGGCTTCAAGAAAGTCTTAACTAACTCCCTTAAAGAAATACAGGAGAACATTGGTCAACAGGTAAAAGCCCTTAAAGAGGAAACTCAAAAATCCCTTAAAGAAATAGAGGATATCATGAGTGAACAGACAGAAGCCCTTAAAGAAGAAACACAAAACTCCCTTAAAGAATTGCAGGAAAACACAAACAATCAAGTGAAGCAAGTGAACAAAACCATCCTAGATATAAAAGTGGAAGTAGAAACAATAAAGAAATCACAAAGTGAGATATCTCTGGAGATAGAAAACCTTGGAAAGAATTCAGGAGTCACAGATGCAAGCATCAACAACAAAATGCAAGAGATAGAAGAAAGAACCTCAGGGGCTGAAGATACCATAGAAAAAATTGAGTCAGCTGTCAAAGAAAATGCAAAATGCATAAAGCTGATAGCCCAAAACATCCAGGAACTCCAGGACACAATAAGAAGACCAAACCTAAGGATTATAGGTATAGACAAGAGCAAGGATGTACATCTTAAAGGCCCAGTAAATATCTTCAACAAAATTGTAGAAAATTTCCCTAACCTAGAGAAACAGATGCCCATGAACATACACGAAGCCTTCAGAACTGCAAAAAGACTGGATCAGAACAGAAAGTCCTCCCGGAACATAATAATCAAAACACCAAATTCACTAAAGAAAGAAAGAATATTAAAAGCAGTAAGGGAAAAAGGGCAAGTAATTAATAAAGGCAGACCTATCAGAATCATACCAGACTTCTCACCAGAGATGATACAAGCTTGAAGATCCTGGGCAGACCTCATACAGACCCTGAGAGAACACAAATGCCAGCCCAGGCTACTATACCCAGCAAAATCATCATAGATGGAGAAACCAAGATATTCCATGATAAAACCAAATTTAAACAATATCTGTCCACAAATCCAGCCTACAAAGGATAATTGATAGAAAATGCCAACACAAGGAGGTAAACTACACCCTGGAAAAAGCAAGAAAGTAATCTTCCAATAAACCCAGAAGAAGAACATAAAAATAACATCAAAAATAACAGGAAGCAAGAATCACTGTTCCCTAATATCTCAACATTAATGGACTCAGCTCTCCAATAAAAAGACAATACCTAACAAAATAATTCTCATGTAATTCTTCAATTTTATCAGAAAATGTTTGTAATTCCCCTTTTAATTAATTTAATAATTTCTTTGTCTATAATTTTATCTGTATTATTTTTCCTTGTAATCTTAAATTTTAATATGTCTTTCTATATACATCCTCTATTTTATCAGAAATGTATTCAAGGTAAATCTTTGATTTTATCAGGTTTCCAATTCCACCTTCAATTAATTTAGAAAGAGTTTTTATATCAACCATTTTTTATGTAAATTTTTCCATGAAACAATTAATTTTAACATGTTTGTCTAGTTATTTCTTGAATTTTATCAGAAATATTTTCCATGTAAATCTTCAATGTTATCTTAAAATGTTTATAATTCCACCTTCAATAAACTTAGAATTATCTTTGTGCCTATCATTTTATCTATATAATTTTCATGATAATCTTTCATTTTAACATTTTTCTATATATTTCTACAGTTTTATCAGAAATATTTTCCATGTAAATCAAGTTTATCAGAAAATGTTTATAATTCCACTTTTAATCAACTTAGGAATACTTTTATGCCTACCATTATTATATCTATATAAAATTTTCCATGATCTTCAATTCTAACATGTTTTTCTACAGTTTCCTAAAATTTCATCAGACATGTTTTCCACGTTAATCTTCAATTCTGTCATAAAATGTTTGTATGCCATACTTCAATTAATTTAGCAATGTTGTACATGTCTACCACTTTACTCCTAATTTTCCATGAAAATAGTCAATCTTAACGTGTTTATCTGAAATACTTTGCATGTAAATCTTTAATTTTATCATAAAGTATTTTTACTTCCCTTTAAAAAAATAAAAATAAAAATAAAAAAAGACCTCAGAATATGAAAAAAAAATCTTTCAATCTGGTGGATTGGCAGGATTAGTATAGTAAAAATGGACATCATTAGGAATTCCACAGTGCTAAAGTTTATCTTCACATTTAACAGTAAGCAGTTTACCTGTTGAGCCAGGAGTTAGGAGTTGGGATTAGAGTATCAGTATATTTACAGGTACTAATTTTTCTTTGGATTATGAATTGTATAACATCATAATTCCTAAAATTACATTCTATTGAATTTTTAAAAAGTGAATAAACTGATTTAATATAATACATAATGACATATAAAATTCGCTGGACAGTGTATCTCCTACATTGTCTTTAAAAAAGTTGAGACACAATTTTTATTATGTTACTTTTGCTAAAACAGTTCTTAGCTCATTTATTACCTTGTAAGGAAAAAAATTATTTTCATGATTTGATAGATGTCTTTAGGGAATTAAAAAAAAGTATTCATAAACCCACAATTTCAAAGTTACATTTTTTAAGGTTAATAAATGATGCTTGACAATAGCAATTTTTAGAGACTATAGTATTTTCTGTATATAAACCTATAATTACAAAGTTTTTAAGGGTAATAAATGATGTTTGACAACAGCAATTAATATGGAAAGAGTAGAAGTTTCAGAGATATATTTGAAAATAAATGCCAAATTTGGAGAAGCTAGGAGGAATAAAATCAAGGATATGAATAACATGGTGAATAACATGGTTGAATAACATGGTGAATATAATTAATTCTACAGCGTTGTGCTCTTTAAAATTGCTGATTGAACACATTCTGTCCATAAAACATGACAAATATCTGATGTAATGAACATGTCAATTAGTTCAAGTTAGATATTGCACAATGTGTCCAGTTTCTAAAGCATCAAAATTATTAAATGTATGTATTCTAGTTTATAAAATAAATACTTTTTATATGTAAGTACACTTTGTCTTCAGATACCAGAAGAAGGTGTCAGATATCATTACAGATGATTGTGAGCCACCATGTGGTTGCTGGGATTTGAACCTCTGGAAGAACAATCAGTGCTCTTACCCGCTGAGCCATCTCTCCAGGCCAAACTAAATACTTTTCAAAGACTATTTTAATTTTTAAAAGTCCATTCCCTTCTAATTTTACATATAATACCAAATACATTTATGAATATAGTTATATTACACAACTTTTCCCAATTGGTTTGTGTCTAGTCTCTAAAGACTGAGTGGATGTCCATGAAGTCTGGAAGGAATGGCCAATAGGTAACTACCTTTGGACAAATCCCTCAGAGACAAAAATTACAATGATCCAATGACAGAACCAAACAGCTTTGAACACCTACTACATTATTCCTCGATGACTAATACATTTCTGAGGTTAAAAGCACTGTATATCTCAGAGAGAATGTATATCTTGATGAAAAAGGAGTCATTTAAGTCCTCAAATTCACTATAATTTAATTAAAATTAAATAATGTGCTTTAAGGACATAGAAAAGTAGCTAGTTTTATTACTTAAATAATACAAATGAAAATAAAATGTTTATTATATTATTATTAAAATTGGGATAAAATTTTGTTTGATCAGCACATACAAAAGGTAAGCAATATTTGTGTCATCTAATTGTAGCGTACTATTTTAGCCTTATGATTAAAACCTATGAAGCAAAATGAAAGATTTGCAAAGTGCATGTTTTCAAACCTATAAAGATATTACTCCTCATTCATATAATGAGATATTTGACACGTTTCTTCTTGTGACTGAAAAAAATGTTTGGGATTCCTTGAAATTTAGTGCTATTACTAAGATTATAGAAGTCAAAAATATCCTGTTTTGTTTCTCATTACTTATTTATTTTTATTTGAAACTAAAAACTCTGACCTTAGAAGACTGAGTTAGAGTTCAGCTGGGCTCTTCACAGTTTGTAGGTTATTTATGTTCTTCATTTTTTCATCTACTCATGTAAAACAGTAGATGACACTATTCTGTTTAGACATTAAATTGCACATACATGGAAATCAGTAATACAGTATTTGGTACAGAAGATATGTTTACAAACTGTCAGTGTAAGGGCAAAATATGATTAATCAGATCCTTTTTTATGTAAATTTATTATTTTCCATCAAAAAGATTAAAACATAAATAATACAGGAAGGATGATGGAGCATTTACAGAGAAAGCACATTTTCAATAAAGATACTCTAGGAACAATGGTTCCCAACTTAAAACTGCCCAAGAATCATTAATTATTGTCTTAAAAAGCATATCAAGTCCAGTAATAGAAATTATCAAAATAGATTATTTTGAGAATGCTATAACTATATTGTGATGCGAATCATACATTTGTTATTTTATGTTTTTTTAAAGCAAAGTTTAACTTTTATATGTGATAGAAATATAATTACACAGAATGTCCCAATAATTAAGATAGAGAGTTTTCATAGTTATGGTTACTGTTTCATATACCTTAGAGTGGATGAGTTACTAACTCTTAACTCAGTATTTGTGATTATGCACAGCACTTTTTTTAACTGAGGATAAGAGGGTTTATGAAAGTGGGATGATAGCATGAGCTAAAATGATGAAAACTGCAGTAGCTGTAAGAACACCAATGAAAAAGATTACCTAATGAGAATATAGCTGCTTTTTTCCAGGTCGTATAATTCATAGTTGAAGGTTTTCTCAGAGAAAAACACCCACTTGAGGTTAATATCACTACAAGAATAAAAGGAAATGGCCAAATATTTCAATGAGGATATTGATACCATAAGATGCCTAAATTCCATTGCAAGTAATTCGATGTTGATTTCATTTATAAGGCTATTGTGGAAGCCTGTGAGAAATATTTCTTGCAATGCTATTGTGTGTGTGTGTGTGTGTGTGTGTGTGTGTATCAAACACTGACCTCTGTACAAAACTACCTACTTATTAGAACATAAAATCAAGTAAAAATATAAAGTTTTTCTTGTAGACAGTATTTTTTATTTTCTTTGAAAATGTAAAATTAACAAAATTATTCTGTGTTATACTATGGTCTAAAAACATTTAAAATTTACTGCTATGTTTCAAATCATTCATTCTCTAACAGTTAGACATGGTGAATAACTAGTTATGATTTCTTCCTACAGATTCATATCTTATAAAACATATTTGGTTTTAGCAATACTCTTTAAGCTATGTAGAAACAGAAATTAAGCTTCTATTTTGAACTTTCAAACAATATATTCAACCTCATGATCCTTCATGAAGAGAACATATATATAAAATTAAATCATCTATTCAGTAAAATATTAGGAACAAACTTTAAATCTCTATGTTTGTGATGTTTATTCAAATACAAGTTTTTGTGAGTGTTGTGCTAAATATGTATATGCATGGAAAAGTCATATAAATATTGAAAGCTTTTGAGAAGATATAAAATGAAAAGGGAATTTTAGAACAATAAAACATGAAGAAAATACACAAATTTTCAGAGATTATTAAAACACACTAGAATTTGCAATTTAACATGTTAGAAATTACACTTGGCATTGTTTGCATTAAATAATATTTTATCCAATAACTTGAAGTCTTTGATGTTTCTTCTTTTGAATGAGGAAGATGTTGGAAGATAAGTGAAATAATTCAGAATTATTTAAAAATTAAATTTAAAATCAAAGTTTCATTGATCTCAGAAATATCAAATTACTAAAAATTAAACACCAAGTCAAAATAAAAAATCACTATAACATTTACCATTGTGAGATGGACAGGAAAGTTTGAAATTTGAATAGCCAAGAGAAAGACTGTTACATATGGAAAAGAAAATGAATTTGTGATATATAATATGTAAAGGACATTGTATAAAACTCAAGATAGTTTCAGTTTTGCAGAATGTACAACTCTCAAATAGTTCATGCTTCAATACACAGGTTAGAAGAAATTTAAAGAAAAATAAAATGACAGCTAAGATACAGTATACTGGAGTAGATATTGAACATTTTTGATGGATAAAATATATATATATACACACATGAGGAGCAGTAACTGTGGTATTTAGGTATGAAGTGCTGATTGTCGTACATATATGTAGTTTCTTAATATGGAATAATTATATATATATATCCCCATGGAGTAACAGTTGAAAGAAATGCTAAAACCATAAAGTTGTAGATAAGATGCTGATATTATACTTATGATCAAATTCAAATTCTTTTGGTTTCCTTCTGCATATTAATTTTGTGAATTTCTCAACTTTGACAAAGATTCCTTCAGGGTATTAAATCTCAGACATAAGATTAATAGGGACAATGACAGGAATCTCTATATATATTACAAGAACATATTTTTATTAACAAAGATTTCAGTAAACATGAGTTATTGTGCCACATTATCTCTGATATGTTTGTACAGATATGACACGAGTTACAATATGCAACAAATGCTTACTTTTGTTATCATTGTCTAAATACCTATCCACATAGTAATTAGTCCAGGTTTTTTGAACTTGGAATAGCTTTACCTGGGAAGAACATTGTTACTGAATGACCACTCAATTCTTTACCTGAGATGCAACTCAGAGAAAATACTTTTAGCTTAATTGGAAAGTTTATCAAAAGTAAAATTGTGATTAAACAGCTCCTATGGCAGAAAAGGCAAGTAATTAAAGGCAAAGATGGAGTTAACTGATCTAGTGCTGCATAATAGCAACTGCTTGTAGCCAAGGGATAGGCAGTCAGAACTATAGAGAACACTATACTCTTGTGTTTTGCTGTTTTGGCTTGTGAAAAATAGCAGGAAACATATTTTAAATGTACTTCTTCTTTTTTTCCTTTTAATCCCATAAAATCATAGGAAGTAGGACTAAGTTCATGAATAACTCGCACCAATCAATATGACTGGACATCTCTCCTATGTCTGCGGATTTGACACTTTTAGTATTTCATTTCTTTTTTTTTTTTTTTTTAGACTATCTAAACTCTATTGAGTAAATGGATGTTACAACCTTAAAATCAATCATCCATGGATGGATCCACTCTACAAAGTCCCCAATGGAACCACTCAACATTGGTAGAATTCATCTTACTTGGTTTTTCTGATGTTCCCAACTTGCAAGAATTTCTTTTTGGGGTGTTTTTTATGATCTATCTAATTATTCTGATAGGCAATAGCCTCATTATCATAATCACAAGAGCCGATCCTTCCCTGCAGACTCCCATGTACTTTTTCCTTGGAAATTTTTCTTTCTTAGAAATGTGTTATGTGTCAGTCACTCTTCCCAGGTTATTAACAGATCTCTACAGACAAGACAGAACAATTTCTTTCACGGCTTGTGCTACTCAAATGTATTTCTTTCTTGTCTTTGGGGCCACTGAGTGCTTTATTCTGACTGCTATGGCTTATGACAGATATGTTGCTATTTGTAACCCATTGCTTTACCCTCTCATCATGAACAATATTCTCTGTATACAGCTGGCAGCTGGCTGTTGGATAAGTGGAGTTCCTGTTCATATAGGGTTCACATACTGGATCTTCTCTCTACCATTTTGTGGATCAAATCAGCTGAATCACTTTTTCTGTGACATACCTCCAGTCCTGACCCTAGCTTGTGGGGACACTTTTATGATAGAGATGCTGATTTATGTGATTGCCCTTTTAGTTGTCACCATTCCTTTTATGCTGATCCTTGGATCTTATGTGAAAATAATTTCAAGCATTCTGAAGCTTCCTTCTGCAACTGGGAGAGCCAAGGCTTTCTCTACATGTTCTTCCCACCTTATAGTTGTAGCTTTGTTCTTTGGATCAGGTATCATTACATACTTGAGGCCAAAGTCCAGTCACTCAGCAGGAGTAGACAAATTCCTTTCTCTTTTCTATACAATTGTGACTCCAATGTTTAACCCCATGATATACTGTTTGAGAAACAAAGATGTTATGATTGCACTGAAAAAAAATTGTCGGAGATGGTTCATGTTATGAATAAAAAGCATGATTTATTTATTTTTTATTGATATATTTTTTATTTACTTTTCAAATGATTTCCCCTTTTCTGGGTCCCCATGCCCCGCAATATATTCTTTTCTAATTATAGTATAATTACACAATTTATTTTCTTCCTCCTCTTTTCCCTATCCTTGCTATGCACAGTTCTCCTCATTCTTGGTCACAGTCACAACTACTTTTTCTTTAGTCATTGTTACTTTTAAACCTATGAACATAAGTTACAATAAAATATTCTCTTTTTTTCAGAATCCTTCTGTGGATGTTTTTCAATATTCTTGAATTTTGAGGTATTTTAATGAGTACTCATGTTAACTCAGTATTTATTTTTAAACAGTAGATTAATTCTAAACTTCAGTGTTTACATTTGTGCAAATTATATTTCAAGATAGAGATACTAAAATTATAAAGTAACAATGGGATTTATCAAAGATTTCTTTTGTCCTTTTCATGACAATAGTTCTAACTAGTGACTATATTGTGCATTTCATGAAAATATTTGTGATGTAGATGTATGCTTATTCTAATATAATTTTAATATTTTTTAATGAATAGGTATGATTCAACTAGTATACTTTTTATGTATTAATGAATAATTTCTTCATAATTATATAATATTATTAAAGAGCGAAAGATCAGGTTTCAGTTGAGATTAAGGATATTTTATGTTAAAGACATCTTTCCTCTGTTAAGTAACCTCCTTCTAATAACGGGTTTAACTATCTTTTTCAAGTTGGATATTTTTGCACATGCCTTTAATCTCAGCCTTTGGAAGGAATTGGCAGGAGGATTTCTGAGTTCATCATAAGCTGATTCTACAGAATGAGCTCCAAGACACCTAGGTCTACAAAGAGAAACCCTGTATCAATTTCATATCTACACTATAAGCACTCTAACTCTCTAATGTTCATGTTAAATGTATGTTGATATATTTTCTTAAAAATTAGAGAGGAATTTTAATCTATAAGTATGACTGTTCAGGCAAAGGATCATATCCAAAGATCTTCTAGGTCTATGTGATCTGTTTGGAATACAATCATGTCCTACTATACACCTTTAACCCCCAAAAAATGAAGGTAAGGTTAGTTACTAGATGGAAGCAGCAAGGTTTGAAAGTGAAGTCTGATTGGTGGGCAGACAAAGTAATGAACGAAAGAAAGATTTGACAGAATGACTAAAATAAGATACACCTAACTCTCAAGAAAATGTACAGGATAGAACACAGAGACAAAGACAGAGAATGAAAGCAATGGAGTGAAGTTCATGGAAATGCAATGGAAGTCAGTGCAGTCAGTGAATTTCAGTTTGTGGAATTCAGAGCCACTTTGTATAAGCAGTGATATTCAATGAGAGGCTGAGAAAAACTGAGAGAAATTTGCATCAGTCACTATGGAAAAGTGTTTTGTGCCAGAATAGATGAGCTAAACGAGTCAGCTAGAATTCAGAAAGAAGTAGAAATGGTAAGCTTTTTCAGCAGTAAGCCTCTGAGATGACAATTAAATCTGCCAAATAATGTTGCATTTACATCAGGCACCCAACTTGATTGGAAGAAAAGAAAGCCCACTAATGTTGAAGAAAGCTGACAACAACTTACAGAAATGTTGCTCAGGAAGAGACATTAGGCAGAAATTGGCAGAGGAGACATTCAGTAGGAATTGTCTTCAGAAGAGATAATTTTTCCTTCTCTAAAATTCCTGTGAAACTCCATTTCAGATCCCTTAACACCAATGGTAGCAGTTGAGCATATAGAAATAGTACTTGAAAAAGCCATTGTCATATCTTTTTTGCAACTGTGACCACTGGAGTAAACCCCTCCCTACTTTCTATTGAAATCTTCATATATTCTTTTGCAAAAAATTGAAATAATATCCATACAGTAAAAAAACTCAAATGAGGTTGAAAAATAAATGTAAAATAAAAGAAATTTTATAAGATAAAATAGATGTGCAACAAGAAAATATACATGAGTAACAAGGAAAAATACCTATGATAGTGCCAAAGCTTGATAGATACGAGATAAAAGAGATAAGAAAACAGGAAGTTCCTAATTTTGAACCTAATGTACCTTATGAAATTAAGTATCAAGATAGACAGTCCATTCAACTTATGGTAGCACCTCTTAGTGAAATTGAGGAGTTGAAACTAGCCTTCCCTGAAACCTGGAGACAAATGCCAGAAAATGGTGATAACTCACAAAATGAACATCTAACCTGGAATCCTGTTAGACTACAACATATTGAACAACTTTTAAAAATCAGTAATAACTTATTAAATGCACTCACCCTATGTGTGACAGATGCTTGGTTATCTAAAACAGGTTTATCCTCCAAGACTGGAAAGCCTTAGGAGCAGTTGTTCTGGATAGTTCTCAATTAGAAAGACTGAACTGGTTATGAGAAAAGAAACCTGTAACTATGCAGAATCATATTAAGTGTAATCATGTTAATATTAGTAAAGAACATTTGTTAGGTAAAGGTAAATGCTTACTTAAATAGCAGATGCAATTTTATGACTCTATCATTACAGAATTGTGTTAGTAGCTTTCAGAGCCTGGCATAAACTGGAGGAACAAAGAAAAAAAGTCTATGACATTCGCAAAGATAATGAAAAGCTCCAGAGAGATTTTTACCGACTTATTACATAAATTAAAATCAGATATAAATAGGAAAATATCTAGATCTTATATCAGATCTAGATATAAGATAGGTATTAATTGAAACTTTAAATTTCAAAAATACAAATACAGATTTTTTAAATATTTTTAGATCTTTAAACCTCAGTCAACACCCATGCATGAATAGATTAGAACTACTGATGATATTGACCCTACTGACTACTAAACTAGGCAAGCGATGACTAATAATCAGAGAAATCAATGTGTCTATTGTTTTGATGGTGGGAACAATGTCATTTGAAAATAGATTGTAAAAGGGATACTCCTAGAGGCTTCTCTAGAAGATCTCAGCTTTCCGGGATTTCTAGAAACTGTGGTAAGGGTAGGCATAGGACTATTGAATGCAGTATCACAAAACATATGCCAGGTAATCCATTACCAAAATGAAACGCCATGAGGGACTTGACATTCACTCTGGTAAATTTATTTATTGAAAGTAATAATAATTAAAATCAAAATTATTGAAATTATTAATATTAATTATATTATTAATAATTTAATATTTGATATTAATAAATTTTAATTTAATTAAAACTATTTATTGTTTATTGATGATTAATGATGTTAATTAGTAGTAGTAATATTGTTTAATATTGATTAATATTATTTTATTTATTTAGGTCAAACAAGTCCTAGAAACTTATTAAAATTTTAAATTGTTTAATTATTTAATTTAATTTATTAAATTAATTATTTTTATTATTAAAATTAATAATTTAATTTAATTATTTAATTAAAGAATTAGGAATTCACAGGAATTCAAGACCTATACCTAAACATAGTAAAAGCAATATACAGCAAACCGGTAGCTAGCATCAAACTAAATGGAGAGAAACTTGAAGCAATCTCACTAAAATTAGGGACTAGACAGGGCTAACCACTTTCTCCTTATATTTTCAATATTGTACTTGAGGTACTAGCTCGGGAAATTAGACATCATAAGGAGGGCAAAGGGATACAAATTGGAAAGGAAGAAGTCAAACTATCATTATTTGCAGATGATATGATAGTCTAACTAAGTGACACAAAAAACTCCACTAGAGAACTTCTACAGCTGATGAACAACTTTAGCAAAGTGGCTGGTTATAAAATCAACACAAGCAAATCAGTTGCCTTCCTATACTCAAAGGATAAGCAGGCTGAAAAAGAAATTAGGGAAATGACACCCCTCACAATATCCACAAACAGTATAAAGTACCTTGGGGTGACTCTTACCAAACATGTGAAATATCTGTATGACAAGAACTTCAAGACTCTGAAGAAGGAAATGGAAGAAGACCTCGAAAAATGGGAAAACCTCCCACGCTCATGGATCAGCAGGATTAATATAGTTTAAATGGCCATTTTGCCAAAAGCAATATACAGATTCAATGCAATACCCATCAAAATCCCAACTCAATTCTTCATAGAGTTAGAAAGAGCAATTCTCAAATTCATCTGGAATAACACAAAACTCAGGATAGCTAAAACTATTCTCAACAACAAAAGAAATTCTGGGGGAATCAGTATCCCTGACCTCAAGCAATACTACAGAGCAATAGTGTTAAAAACTGCATGGTATTGGTACAGTGACAGGCAGGCGGATCAATGGAACAAGATTGAAGATCCAGAAATGAACCCACACACCTATGACCACTTGATCCTCGACAAAGGGGCTGAAAACATCCAATGGAAAAAAGATAGCCTTTTCAACAAATGATGCTGGTTCAACTGGAGGTCAGCATGCAGAAGAATGCGAATTGATCCATCTTTGTCTTCTTGTACTTAGCTCAACTCCAAATGGATCAATGACCTCCACATAAAGTCAGACACTCTGAAGCTAATAGAAAAGAAACTGGGGAAGACCCTTGAGGACATCTGTACAGGGGGAAAGTTCCTGAACAGAACACCAATAGCGTAAGTTCTAAGATCAAGAATTGACAAATGGGACCTCATAAAATTACAAAGTTTCTGTAAAGCAAAGGATACCATCAAAAGGACAAATTTGCAACCAACAAATCGGGAAAAGACCTTCACCAATCCTACATCAGATAGAGGGCTAATATCCAATATATACAAGGAACTCAAGAAGTTAGACCCCAGAAAACCAAATAACCCTATTAAAAAATGGGTTACAGAGTTAAAGAATTCTCACCTGAAGAACTTTGGATGGCAGAGAAACATCTTAAAAATTGCTCAACTTCATTAGTCATCAGGGAAATGCAAATCAAAACAACCCTGAGACTTCACCTTACACCAGTCAGGATGGCTAAGATTAAAAACTCAGAAGATAGCAGATGTTGGCGAGGATGTGGAGAAAGAGGAACACTCCTCCACTGCTGGTGGGGTTGCAAATTGGTACAACCACTCTGGAAATCAGTCTGGTGTTTCCTCAGAAAACTGGGCATGGCACTTCAGAAAGATCCTGCTATAGCACTCCTGGGCATATACCCAGAGGATTCCCCAGCATGTAATAAGGATACATGTTCCACTATGTTCATAGCAGCCCTATTTATAATAGCCAGAAGCTGGAAAGAACCCAGGTATCCCTCAACAGAAGAATGGATGCAAAAAATGTGGTATATATACTCAATGGAGTCCTTTTCAGCCATTAGAAACAATGAATTCATGAAATTCATCGGCAAATGGATGGAGCTGGAAAAACATCATACTAAGTGAGGTAACCCAGTCTCAAAAGATCAATCATGGTATGCACTCACTAATAAGTGGATATTAGCTTGGAAAACTGGAATACCCAAAACATAATCCACACATCAAATGAGGTACAAGAAGAATGGAGGAGTGGCCCCTGGTTCTGGAAAGGCTCAGTGTAACAGTATCAGGTAAAACCAGAACAGGGAAGTGGGAAGGGGTGGGTGGGAGAACAGGGGGAGAGAAGGGGCCTTATGTGACTTTCGGGGAGTGGCGGAACAGAAAAGGGGAAATCATTTGAAATGTAAATAAAAAAATATATCGAATAAAATAAAACAAAGTATTTTCACCTGCAGAACTTAGAATGGCTAAGAAGAACCTTAAGAAATGTTCAGCATCATTTGTCATTAGGGAAATGCAAATCAAACAACCCTGAGATTTCACCTCACACCAGTCAGAATGGCTAAGATTAAAAACTCAGGAAACAGCAGGTGTTGGTGAGGATGTGGAGAAAGAAAACTCCTCCACTGCTCATGGGAATGCAAGTTTGTACAACCACTCTGGAAATCAGTCTGGTGGTTCCTCAGAAAACTGGGCATGACACTTCCAGAGGATCCTGCTATACCACTCCTTGGCATATACCCAGGGGATTCCCCAGCATGCAATAAGGACACTCCACTATGTTCATAGCAGCATTATTTATAATAGCCATCACATTTTCTTTCTTTTTTTAAATATTTTTATTTTCTATATTCTTTGTTTACATTCCAAATGATTTCTCCTTTCCCGGATTCCCCCTCCCCATATGTCTCATAAACCTTCTTCTCTCCATCCATTCTCCAATCACCTCCCTCCTTTTTCTCTGTCCTTATATTCCCCTCCAATGCTAGATCAATCCTTTCCAGAATCAGGACCCTCTCCATACTTCTTCATGGGAGTCATTTGTTAGGCAATTTGTGCCTTGGGTATTCAGGGCTTCTGGGCTAATTAATATCCACTTATCAGAGATTGCATTCCATGTGTATTCTTTTGTGATTGTGTTACCTCACTTAGGATATATTTTCCAGATCAAACCATTTGCCTAAAAAATTTGTGAATTCACTGTTTCTAATTGCTGAGTAGCATTCCATTGTATAAATATACCACATTTTTTTGTATCCATTCCTCCTTTGAGGGACACCTGGGTTCTTTGCAGCTTCTGGAAATAAATAAGACTGTTATGAACATAATGGAGCATGTGTCTTTATTGCATGCCGGGGAATCCTTTGGGTATATGCCCAGGAGAGGTATAGCAGGGTCCTCTGGAAGTGTCATGTCCAGTTTTCTGAGGAACCACCAGACTGATTTCCAAAGTGGTTGTACCATCTTATAGCCCCACCAGCAGTGGATGAGTGTTCCTCTTTCTCCACATCCTTGCCAACACCTGCTGTCTCCTGAGTTTTTTACCTTAGCCATTCTGAATGGTGTAAGGTTAAATCACAGGGTAGTTTTGATTTGCATTTCCCTAATGACTAATGATGTTGAGCACTTCTTAAGGTGCCTCTCGGCCATCCAAATTTCTTCAGGTGAAAAATCTTTGTTTAGATCTGTACCCCAATTTTATTATAGGGTTATTTGGTTCCCTGGGGTCTAGCTTTTTGAGTTCTTTGTATATATTGGATATTAGCCCTCTATCAGATGTAGGGTTGGTGAATATCCTTTCCCAATTTGTTGGTTGCAATTTTGTCCTTTTAATAGTCTTTTGCCTTACAGAAAACTTTGTAGTTTTATGAGGTCTCATTTGTCAATTCTTGATTTTAGAGCATAAGCTATTGAGCCAAGTGCTTCCTGACAGCAACCCACAGAGCAACTAGGGAAAGCTAAACTAGATATAAGAGACACTCTACATTGATGGCTTGATTGTTTCTATGTTTCAAAGGGTAAGACGCCTGACTTGCATGGAGTAGAGCTTGCAATTCAAGTGCCTAAGTGTCTAGTTTATGCATGGATTCATAAAGATATAATTGTACCTTGATAAACAGCAAAGGGGAATGAGATTAAAGACAATGAGGTTTAGAAATGACTGCTGAATAAGATCAACCTGTATACTTTAAAGATCTTTCAACATCAGAATAGAAGTTAAAGGATGTGTTGCTTTGTGGAAGAGGTTTTGTCTATATTTCCAGAGGTGATAAAAGACTTTAAGTCTCATCAAAAACTGATGAAGATACAACATGAATAAGAGTATCTTCTATGTGGAAGATATGAGGATGATATAAAAGAAGACAGAAATGCAGAGCATGCAGAAAGCTGATCATTCTGCATAGGGACATCTCAACTGAAAAAAGATAGATTTTTCATCAGAATGACACATTGGAAAACCTTGATATTTCTAGAAGGAAGCAGCTATGTTTGAAAATGTGAAATTTGAAAGTCTAACCAAAGGGCAGGCAAAGTGATGAATCAGACAATGATTTGACCAAATGAGTCTGATAGGATATACCCAGCTTGCAGGAGAACAGACAGGAAAGAGAGGAGACATAAGAGACAAAGGGCAAAGTCAAAGAGTTGAGAAAGTGTAGTTGAATTCAGATCAATGCAGTTTGGTGCAGTTCAGTAGAATGCAGTTGAGTTCAACTGAGCTTGTGCAGTTCATTTCCATTCTGTTCATTTCCTTTAGTCAGTGCATTCAGTGACATTCAGGTCATGGAATTCAAAGACAATACAAGCAGAGCAATTCAAGCAGAAAAGTGAAGCCAGTTTGAATTAGTCACCCCAAAGAGGAGGTTTGAGTCAGAACAGCTCACTTGAATCAGTCAGTCAAAGTTCAGAAAGAATTAGAAAGAGTGAGGTTGTTTAGCAGTAAGCCTCCAAAATGATAATAACATCTGGTGAATAAAACTCACATTAACAATTAACTGCTCATACTATCAAAAAGAAAAAAAGAAAAATTTGTATTTTGTAGATTTGTATTGATAATTTTTTGGTAGAATTTCTCACGACAATATCACTGGTGTTTCAAATGCATCTTAATGCCTTTACAAATTTTCATCCCAAATGAAGAAGACTCACCCTCTAAGCTAGTAAATTTTTCTGCATAAGAACCTCTTTCATAGATGTGCATATTTTATTTATGCATAGTGTTTCCATAAAAGTATAGATTACAAAAAATTATTGAATATGTACTTAGAATGTTTAATAAGCAAACTATAATAGGCATCTTATTTTTCAAAGTTTTTAATCTTTCAATTCTCCTAATTCTCACTTTTTTCATTTTAATTATTCAATATATTTAATCTTATAGATACACAGATTATCACAGAATACATTTGTGGTAATTGGAGGCAAGAAAGAACCAGGAGACAAGAAGACAAGCACCACAGATAATCTGATAACAAGTTATAGCAATGACACAGAAGGATGACTACAGAAAACGGCAATGCACTGGAAGTTAGAGGAAACATCACTGAGCCTATTTAAAATGAAGAAATGATTAATTTTTTAAATTGTATATATTTTTCATTTGAGTTAACATACACTGAGTATTAGTATTAAAAACTAATTCAATATCCCCCAAATATCTACAATTCTGTGTGTGTCTCTCAGTTATTTTTTTAATTTAATTTTTATTGAGTCTTAAATGGGAGTAAAGTTCTCAAGTTTAAAGACAAAAGGATAGCCATATACATACCTGTAACCCAGTTACTCATTAGCCTGAGTTTTGTGTCGGAGACAAGCCTTTGGTATACATGAAGTTCCATTCCCAGCCAGAGTTTTATAGCGAGACCCTGCATAATAATAGAATAAAGAGGGTTGAGAGAGTTGGAGTAGCTGCTGTGGAAAAGAGGAAATAGAAAATCATTGAAACATAGCTCAATAATATTGAGAGCATCCATTGCCATTCAGATCAAAGAGAAGCTTCTATGAATAAGTTAGTATACACTGACTATGAGTACAAAGGTTTTGATGAAATTTAGCACCCTGACTCTTTAGATAAACAATACTAGTGCATATTTACCTACCCAGGACTTATGTTCATGGATTTTTTAACCATCTTTACAGGATAAGATTATTTTTCCTAAAGTTGTTGGACTTCCACATAAATCAGAGATTGGTTACCCTGGTATATTAAAATTTTGTACTTAGCTGGTTGACATTGTAGTTACATTCCTCATAGCTGTCATAGGTAAGATGACAGATGAGCTTTCTTACATAAGAAACTGCTCAGCAGATCCCAGCACTGTAAAGACTAGTGAGCAAGAAGGAAGGATCTAAGATATCTCAGTGCTTAAGAGCACTGATTGTGGACCCAGACTCAATTCCCAGTAACTTCACTGCTGATCACACTCCAGTTTTAGGGTTTCTGACTCCCTCACACAGACATGCATACAGGCAAATGAGCATAATGTAAAACTATATTTTAAAAAAGAAGTAAAAAGACAATAATTTTAAAATCACATTATTAACCCCATTGGTGAGGCTATATAGAGAAATCACTATGGAACTTAGATCCACAATGCTAATGCCCTATTTACCCTTCCCAAGGATCATATGTTGACATCAAGCAACTCAACCTTAGCAGTCAAGGAGAAATGGAATCATTTTTATTTGGTTCAATATTTTCTATGGACAAGATTCTAGGACTTGTATACATCAGGATTGGTATCCTCAAGTTTTTCTGCATAGATTGGCCTGCTGGCAGTGCCACTTTAGTATATGAAGTTTCGAGCCTAGAACATGAATTCTGTTCTGTGAAAGGAGGAACAATTATGTTCAAATCCTTTCTTATTTTTTTGTGAGACTTTTTTTTCTTTATTGATATATTTTTTATTTACATTTCAAATGATTTCCCCCTTTCTGGGTCCCCACTCCCCGTAAGTCCCATAAGCCCTCTTCTCTCCCCCTTTTCCTCCATCTACCCCTTCCCACTTCCCTGTTCTGGTATTCCCCTATACTGTTGCATTGAGTCTTTCCAGAACCAGGGGCCACTCCTCAATTCTTTTTGGACATCATTTAATATGTGGATTATGTCTTGGGTATTCAAAGTTTCTAAGCTAATATCCACTTATCAGTGAGTGCATACCATGATTGATCTTTTGAGACTGGGTTACCTCACTTAGTATGATGCTCTCCAGCTCCATCCATTTGTCTAAGAATTTCATGAATTCATTGTTTCTAATGGCTGAATAGTACCACATTTTTTGTATCCATTCCTCTGTTGAAGAACAACTGGGTTCTTTCCAGCTTCTGGCTACTACAAATAAGGCTGCTATGAACATAGTGGAGCATGTGTCCTTATTGCATGCTGAAGAATCCTCTGGGTATATGCCCAGGAGTGGTATAGCAGGTCCTCAGGAAGTGTCATGCCCAGTTTTCTGAGGAACCGCCAGATTGATTTCCAAAGTGGTTGCACCATCTTGCAATCCCACCAGCAGTGGAGGAGTGTTCCTCTTTCTCCAAATCCTTGCCAACACCTGCTGTCTCCTGAGTTTTTGACCTTAGCCATTCTGATGGGTGTGAGGTAAAATCTCAGGGTTGTTTTGATTTGCATTTCCCTAATGATTAAAGATGTTAGCAATTCTCAAATTCATCTGGAATAACAAAAAACCCAGGATAGCTAAAACTATTCTCAACAGTAAAAGAACTTCAGGGGGATTCAGTATCCTAGACCTCAAACTTTACTACAGAGCAATAGTGATAAAAACTGCATGGTATTGGTACAATGTCAGGCAAGCGGATCAAAGGAATAGGATTGAAGACCCAGAAATGAACCAACACACCTATGGTCACTTGATCTTCGACAAAGGAGCTGAAAGCATCCAGTGGAAAAAAGATAGTCTTTTCAACAAATGGTGCTGGTTCAATTGGAGGTCAGCATGCAAAAGAATGTGAATCGATTCATTCTTATCTCCTTGTACCAAGCTCAACTCCAAATGGATCAAGGACCTCCACATAAAACCTGACACACTGAAACTAATAGAAAAGAAAATGGCGAAGACCCTTGAGGGCATGGGAACAGGGGAAAAGTTCTGAATAGAACACCAATAGCTTATGCTAAAAGATTAAGAATTGACACATGGGACCTCATAAACTACAAGGTTTCTGTAAGGCAAAGGACACTGTCAAAAGGACAAAACGTCAACCAACAGATTGGGAAAGGATCTTCACCAACCCTAAATCCGACAGAGGGCTAATATCTAATATATACAAAGAACTCAAGAAGGTAGAACCCAGAGAACCAAATAACCCCATTAAAAAGTGGGGTATGGAGCTAAACAAAGAATTTTCACATGAAGAACTTCGGAGGGCTGAGAAACACCTTAAGAAATGTTCAACATGGTTCAAATCCTTTCTACCCATTGCTTAGAGTATGGAAGTTTGGGGTTACTTTTAGAACTTTGTCTCAAATCAAAGATGGAGCTGAGCAACATTGTCCAGCTCTGTGGGATATCTCCCTTTTAGAGTTTAACTGAAATCTATAAGAAATGTATAGACCATTAATTATTATGAATTATGAATATAATAGTCTTTTGTTTTGGACGACTGACAAAAGTAGACTATGATCTCAAAAATACTCTTGGTGTTGAAGCTCAGGGACACAGTGATTGTTAGTGTTTGTTAAAAGATTACACAAATTATGACTATATTAATCTTAGGTTGGTTAGACTAATGTTGAAACATCTGTTTCTACAGTATAGTATCCATAGAGACAACATTACAATCAATTGTGATTTTTACATTTATCAATTATTTTATTTAATGTTTAATTTGTACAGATATTTATCTTTTGATTAATTTGTCTGGATAATGGCCAGGTTCATGAATAGCCTCAAGTGTGATAAATAGCAGAACTTGATGTGAGGGTAGAGGGCAGAGAAAATCTAAGACAAAATGGAATCTGAACAAGATGGTGTTGCCTTAATCACTTAAAAAGTAGAAAACAGTAGGTATGTTAAGTTCAACCATCAATTTTAGTTAGCCCTTTCTTTCTCTCTTTGTCTTTTCCCCTGGCAAGACCATTTCTTCTGGAACTTTCCTGTCTCTAGCCTGCATGTTTAATTTGTTTTGTTGTTGCAGTTGTTATATTTTTGTTTCATTATCACAGTTTCCAATATCTTTACTTATGTTATTTCTTTATTTTATTTTTAACATACAATTGTTCTTTGCCAAGAACTTCGGATGGTGGAGAAGCATCTTAAAAAATGCTCAACTTCATTAGTCATTAGGGAAATGCAAATCAAAACAACCCTAAGATTTCATCTTACACCAGTCAGAATGGCTAAGATTAAAAATTCAGGAGACAGCAGGTATTGGAGAGGGTGTGGAGAAAGAGGAACGCTCCTCCACTGCTGGTGGGGTTGCAAATTGGTACAACCACTCTGGAAAGCAGTCTGGCGGTTCCTCCGAAAACTGGGCACCTCACTTCCAGAAGATCCTGCTATACCACTCCTGGGCATATACCCAGAGGATTCCCCACCATGTAATAAGGATACATGCTCTACTATGTTCATAGCAGCCCTATTTATAATTGCCAGATGCTGGAAAGAACCCAGGTATCCCTCAACAGAAGAGTGGATGCAAAAAATGTGGTATATCTACACAATGGAGTACTATTCAGCCATTAGAAACAATGAATTCATGAAATTCTTAGGCAAATGGATGGAGCTAGAGAACATCATACTAAGTGAGGTAACCCAGACTCAAAAGGTGAATCATGGTATGCACTCACTAATAAGTGGATATTAACCTAGAAAACTGGAATACCCAAAACATAATCCACACATCAAATGAGATACAAGAAGAAAGGAGGAGTGGCCCCTGGTTCTGGAAAGACTCAGTGAAGCAGTATTCAACAAAACCAGAACGGGGAAGTGGGAAGGGGTGGGTAGGAGGACAGAGGAAGAGAAGGGGGCTTATGGGACTTTCTGGGAGTGGGGGGCTAGAAAAGGGGAAATCATTTGAAATGTAAATAAATTATATCGAATAAAAAAAATTAAAAAAAATTATATTGTATTTGTTATGCTTCTCCAATTTCTCTCTCTTTCCCTAGCAATTCAGTTTTGCCACTTGCCCACCCTGTCAACTGCTTCATGTTTAGTATACACTGCCCACAAACTCTCAGATATAAGATCATTCACTGATGTTTGGTAAACATATTAGCAGCCATAACTTCGAAGAAAATCTTCTCTTTTTCCAAGCAGGTAGCAATTGCTATTATCTCCTTACCTAGGGTGGACCCTGGTGCCCACCATGCCACTATATTGCGAGGATTCTGTGTGACTTAAACTTACACATAATTTTCAGTGAGAGTGTGTGTGTGTGTGTGTGTGTGTGTGTGGCTGTGAGTGTATGTGTGTGTGTATGTGTGTGTATCTGTGAGTGTGTATGTGTATGTGTGTGTCTGTGAGTGTGTGTGTGTGTGCAACTATGTATGTATATATGTGACTGCTATTGGTTTTGTTTAAGAATGTAGTTCCTACATCATTCACTATCATCCAAAAAATATTAGCAAATTTACTTTTTAATAAACTTAAAATATTTATTTATTTTATTTTTAATATGTATGAATGTTTTGGCTGCATATATCTTTATTATTTATGGCCACAGACACTAGGAAAGGATGTTAAAGACCCTAAAAACTAGAGTGCAGGATAGTTGTGAGCCCCTACATGGGTGCTATGAACTGTGTCTGAGTCCTCTGGGAAATATGCAGTGCATTTAACTGCTGAAACATCTATCCAGACTCTTTCTACACTTACTGAGAGATAAGTTTAAAAATATCTCTTGCATCAAATTAATTCAATTAACATTTTTTTCAAAAACAATTTTTGCTGATTTTGTCAAAGAATCAACTCTAAGTTTTGTTGATCCTTTGTATTGTTCTCTTTGTTTCTGATTGATTTATTTTAGCCCTGACTTTGATTATTTCCTGCCAACTACTCCTCTTGAGTATGTTTGCTTCGTTTTGTTCTAGAACTTTCAGATATGCTGTTAAATTGCTACTATGAGATTTCTCCCATTTCTTTTTGAAGAAACTTAGTGTTACAAACTTTCCTCTTAACACTTCTTTCATGATGTCCCATAAGTTTGAATATACTGTGACTTCATCTTCATTGAGTCCTAGAAGATTTTCAATTTCTTCCTTTATTTCTTCTTTGACCCAGTGGTCTTTACATATAGAACTTGTTAGTTTCCATGAGACTGTAGTCTTTTTGTTGTTTCTGTTGTTTTTGAAGTCCAGTAATAATTCATGGTGACCTGAGTTGCACAGTTATTTCAATCTTCTTGTATCTATTGAGACTTGCTCTCTAGAGAGTGAGGGTTCCATGACATACTGAGAAGAATGTATATTCTTTCGTGTTTAAGTAAAAGATTCTGTAGGTATGTTTGGTCCATTTGTTTTATAGCATCTACTATTTTCTTTATATTTCTATTTAGTTTCTGTTTTGATGAACATTACTTGGCAATAGTGGGGTGTTGAAGCCACGCACTATTACTGTGTGTATGTCTCTGTGTGGATTATAGTTCAGTGTTGGTTGTTTTACAAAGGTGTGTGCCATCACATTTGAGGGACATATATGTTCAAAATAGAAATGTCATTTTGGTGGATTTTTTCTTTGATAAGTATAAAGTATCTTTCCCCCTCTCTTTTGATTACTTTTGCTTGCAAGTCTATTTTACTAGATATAAGAATAGCTACTCTGAGGGCTGGAGAGATGGCTCAGTGGTTAAGAGCACTGACTGCACTTCCAAAGGTTCTGAGTTAAATTCCTGAGTTTAGTAACCACATGGTGGCTCACAACTGTTGTGGATAGCCCTGAGCTTGTATTTTGATGCTAATTCCACTCCTCAGAGGGGCTGCAGATGATGAGTTGTCTTGTGAACCTTCTCAGCACCTTAACTTTTCAAATAAAGGCTTGAGCCAATGATCCAGCAGGAAGAAGTGGGAGGAGCTGAGAGTTGAGGGGGAGAAGCATGGGAATAAGGAGAGGAAGGAGCTACCTGGGAGAAACTGAGGCATAGGAGGGAGAGAAGCTCCTGGCCTGGAGAAACCACAAGTTATATGGGATAATATAGATGGAATAGAGTAGTGTAGTGGGAGGTCGCCCAATCTAGGCTTGTAGCTTGTTTTGTTAACTGATTGAGTTGAGCTTTCTTTTACAAGGAAATTGGGTTGGAAACAAAGTAGCAACACACAATCATATGTAATGGTATCCTATGCTCTCTTCTGAAGAGAATGACAGTGTACTCACATAAAAAAAAATAAATAAAAAACGAATAGCTACTCTAGCTTGTTTCTTGGGTCTGTTTTCTTGGAAATTCTTTTTCCAGATCTTTTCTGTGAGATAGCATCTCTCTTTGTTGCTGTGGTGTGTTTTCTGTATGGCACAGAGTGGTGGATCTCTTTATACAGCTACTCTCTAAGCCTGTGCATTTTAGTAGAGAGATTTTGCATATACTTATGTTGAGAGATATTAATGACCAATGATTCTCAGTCCCTGTCGTTTTGATACTGGTGGTGTTTGTGTGTGTGTGTGTGTGTGTGTGTGTGTGTGTGTGTGTGTGTGTATGTATGTGTTTGTGTGTGTGAGAGTCTGTGTGTTTCACATCATTTGGTTTTGTTATGAGGTGATTAGTTTTTTGTTCTTTTGGTTATACTTATCTTCCTTATATTAAATTTTTTATTATATTATCATTTATGAGGCTTTATTAGTGAAAAGATATTTCTTAAATTTATTGATTTTATAGAGTATCTCAGTTTCTCCATCTAGGTTGATTGAAAGTTTTTCTGGGTATAATAATCTGGGTTGACATATGTGGTCTAAAATACATTTGTCCAGAACCTGCTCACTTTTAGTGTCGCTCTTCATACATTACATGTAATTCTGATTGGTCTGCCTTTATATGTTACTTGGTCTTTTTTTCTTGCAGCTTTTAATATCCTTTTTGTTCTATACATGTAGTATTTTGATTATTTTGGGGCAGATGAATTTTCATTTCTGGTCCAATCTATTTGGTGCTCTGTAAGCTTCTACATTTATAGCCATCTATTTTTTAGACAAGGGAAGTTTTCTCCTATGGTTTTGTTAAAGACCTTTTCTGGGTGTTTGAGCTTGGAACCTTCTGCTTCTAGTCCTATTATTCTTAGGTGTAGTATTTTTATACTGTCCCAAATTCCCTGGATGCTTTATGTTAGAAACTGTTTAGATTTGGCAATTTCTTTGAGTGATGAATCACTTTTGTATTGTTTCTTTGACACCTGAGATTCTCTCTTCCATCTTTTGTATTCTGAAGGTGATCCTTGTGTGTATAGTTCTCTTTCTAGATTTTCCATCTACAGGGTTACCTGTTTCTGTTTTCTTTATTGCTATAATTTCCATTTTTAGATATTGAACAGTTTTATTCATTCATTTATTCCTTCACTTGTTTGGTTGTATTTTCCTATAGTTCTTTAACATTAGTTTCCTCTTTAAAGGCTTCTATCATCTTGGTAAGTTGAGATTTAAAGTCTTTGTCATGTTCTTCTGGTGTATTAGGATACCCAGTGTTTGGTATAGTAGGAGTAATGCTTGGTTCATTTTTTTCCAAAATTTTTATTGGATATTTTATTTATTTACACTTCAAATATTAACCCCTTTCCTGGTTTCCCATCTAGAAACCCCATCCCATCCTCCCTCCCCTGCTTCTGTGAGGGTACTCACCTTTCTACCCATCTACTCCAATCCAGCCTTCCCACCCTGGCATTATCCTACTCTGGGGCATGGAGCCTTCCCAGGACTAAGGGGTTCTCCTCCCTGACCCAACTGTGGTGCCTTCCCATATACAGACACCAAACTCAGACGCTATTGTATATGCCAAGATGTGCTTACTAACAGGAGTCTAATATACTTGTCTTCTGAGAGGGTTATTCAGAGCCTGACAAATACAGAGGTGAATGCTCACAGCATACATTGGACTGAGCATGGATTCTCTAATGGAGAAGTTAGAGAAAGGATTGAGAGAGCTGAAGAGGTTTGCAACCCATAGGAAGAACAACAATATCGAGCAACCAAACCCCCAAGAACTCCCAGGAACTAAACCACCTACCAAAGAGTACACATGGAGGGTCCCATGGCTCCAGCTGCATATGTAGCAGAGGAGATCTTAGTTTTGAAATGTGGTACCATATTTCACTGGCTATTGATGAGTGTGCTCTTGTGATTGCTTTCAGCCATCTGCTTGTCTCTAGTGTTGGCTGGCCTGGCAGTCCCTGGTAGTAGCAGGCTTCTAGGACTGGTTGTTCTGTGTGGCAGCAGTACTCTTGGGAGATAGGCAGAGCTGTGGTCCTTGAGTGGACAGCAGATTCAAGATTGTTCTTTGAGGTATGGACCAATAAATGGAGCATAGAATTCATGGGGAAGACCTCAGGGCTGCTTGCTTTGAAGAGGGATCCAGAAGCAGAGGATTGGAGCATGGGTCTCTTACCTGGTTGTCCTGGGTGGTAGAAGACCACCTGTCAAAAAGACAGGGCTGTGGGCCAAGGTGTTTTTCAAGTATTTTATGTGTACTTTTATTCTATGCTTGCTAGGTAAATTGATCTGTAGTCTTCACTACATTTTCCTTTTATGCACAATTGTCATTTGTTACCATTGTTAACACTAACTTCCTGGAGTCAATTTAGAGGTTTCTCTGATCTTTAATTATATGGACAAGTTGGAGTGCTTTTGTTCATTATCTCATAAAATACAATAGTAATGATAATTCTGACAACTGAATAATAAAGAATTAGAAACATTTTTAAAAAACAGTATTCATTTGTTAACAGGCTTGTTGAACCAATAGTGAACCTGATGAATCCTTAGCATTGGAAATAATAGCATACAATATTATACAGTTAAGAAAGCAAGCATATATAGCATGTGCTAGATAATATCAAACTTCTAATGTTTATTCTTTTGGGGCTAATAAATTTTTTGAATGTGTTTGGGAGGAAGAACAACTTTCTGTAGAAATGTTGTAAAAATGTTTTGTTTGTTATACAGGGATTATTTGTAATAAACTTACCAACTTAATTACTAACTCGGGCACCTATGTATCAATTTAGGTGTAACAAGGGAAAATAGGTATCCCCATTGGAAGGAAGTATTTTCTTTATAAATGTTATTGGGTGCTTAGAAAACAAGTCAGGTTCTAATTAAAATGTGATATAGCCCTTTATATATTCAAAACAATAAGACTTCAGTCAGAAAAATACAGCTTTAGCAAAACTGAAAAGGTAAACTCCTCATTTCTTTATATTTCTCTCAGTAGTATAATCTTGTGGATTATAATTCAGTAATTTGTATTGAACATCTCAAATTTTGAATTTTAGTACATTGACCTTAAAGTTTTATTTTTTGGTTATTCCCAGGTTTTTCTCATGATATAATTTAAATGATAAACTGACATATGTGGTAAGCCTCTGGGACATTTTATCTTTAACATTTTTATTTGTAATTACAATAAACATATAAAGAAGCATAATGAAGGATCGTTGCATTAATTATAATTAAAACACATATTGATGTATTGGTAATAAAGGAAACATTAGTAAAATAATGGCATTCCAAGAAGTACTTTCCCTGTATTAAATACTCTCCCAATATTAGAGAAAACAGACAGCAACTGTATCTTCCATATTAAACATGTTATCTGTGGTGAACAGTAGCTGATTTGATTGTGAAGAGTTATGCCTTAATTTAATCAGTTATAAGATTCCTAATCAAAATCATGGCAAAATTTCTACACAACGTGTGCTTATATATGTTTAACATGGTAAAAATTGTGTTATCCTTCATGGATATAATTTAGATACAACAAAAAGTTAGCAGATTTATATTACTCTAATAAACTGTAAAAAGCTAAATGCCTATTGTTTATTTAACATTATCTACTTTAATCTAATATTTTAATCTAACATTAGCAATTTGTTTTGATATAAATTTTCAATTTTTTGTTTTAACATTCTAAGTGAATGTTTCCACTAGATTAACATGAAGCATCCAGTTCTAATGATAAGTTGTACAATTATTTTAATTGGAAACCACACATCAGATAACAGAATATATCAGAGCTTTATTTGTGCCTGTAATACAGTGATATATATCTTCGAGTACAGAAAAAGACACAAACACAGACATGGGAGTTATGGGGATGTTCAATGGAATATCTAGTGGGCTTTTTTTACAAGACTGGCAATGGGCTACACAGACTAGAAGAGGTTTTTCAGTATCCAGATAGCATGATTGATAATTGAGTTGGGATTTTGTTCTTTCTTAGTACTCTTAAAATTTTTACTCAGTAATACATTGTGATTATTTGCCCTTCCTTATCACTGAAGGTTTTCCTACCACAAAAGACAGAGTGTAATATATGCCTATGAATTTTCCTTTCTTGGGTGAGAAAATAGCATATACCAATTACAATATTGTCTTTGTTTTCAATACTATTTCTCCCATATGTTTGTTTAAGTCCTTTATTTAACAAGTAGAAAGTCAACAAAATAAACAGACAAAAGAAATGAAGACTTTTTAAAAAAGAAAAAAATGGAAATGCAACAGAAAGAAAAATATACTAAAATTTTAAAACAAAAAAACATTATGCTTTAAACCAACATCTTTAGTTAGGAGAATGTTTTATTTTATGATGAAATATTTTACTCTTAGAGGAAGTATTGACTTGAATTCACACCAATACAATTACCTCACCTTTTAATAACTTTTTTATGGAATTGTATTGTAACACCTTGCTTTATGTAAACATTTTCAGACTTGTTTTCTTTTGGTGGAATAAATAGTGAGAACATAAATAACTTGTTTTTATAAACATCTAACTCACTTCTATGTTTGCATATCAATGGTAATCCTCACAAGAAGCGAGATGATTTCTCTCACAGCTACACAAGCATTGAGTTCTACATATTTAGGAGTGAACAACATGTAAAAAATAAAACAAATAACAGAAGACCTTTAAGCTTGCATACATAGGATACTGAACTAGATTCAATGTTAAAAAAATAAATATATTGGGGCAATGAATACACAGAATTAAGTGGTTATTTAAGAATATTCAGAAGTGAAGTCTGGAAGAATAGCTTAATGATAAGAGAAGTTACTACTAAACTTGATGGCTTGAGTTCAATCCCTGGATTTCACATGATATAGGAAGAAAACCAACAAAGAGAAGATATTTTATGACCTCTACATGTGTTGTGAAATGTATACAACACATCTCTCTCAACCCTTCCTACGCACATACATGAACACACAAACACATACACACACACATACACACACACACAAACACACACACACACACAAACACACAAGAGGGGGGCATTGAGAGACATAATATAAATTAAAAAATAGCCAGGTCAAAATGAAATAACCTTATGTATTTTATCAATAAAAGGGAATTTAAATATTTAAGATATGACAAGTCAGAAAGTACTTTTAATTCAGATTGAAAATAATAGGATTTATTATTATTACTTAATCTTTTTTAAAACTCCAGATTTCATCCCCCTCCTGGTCTACTCTCTGTTTCACATTACAAACCTTCTTCCTGCCCCCTGTCTCCTCGGGGATGTCCCAACTCCCCCATCTGTCTGCCCACCAGACCTCTAAGCTTTCTGGGGTTTCTAGCCTCTTGAGGGTTAGGTGCATCTTCTCTGTCTGAACCCAGACCCAGCAGTCCTCTGCTGATGTGTGTTGGGTCCTCATATCAGCTAGTGTATGCTGCCTAGTTGGTGGTCCAGGATCTGAGAGATCTTGGGACTCTTGGCTAGTTGAGACTGCTTGTCCTCTTAAAGGGTTACCCTCCTCCTCAGCTTCTTCCACCATTTCCCTATTTCAAATACAGGCATCAGAAGCTTCTCTCCATTGATTGGGTCTAAATATATGCATCTGACTCTAGGCCCAAAGTGGGATACAGCTCAAGGGAAAGCCCCAAGGCCTGACACTATTACTGAGGCTATGGAATGCTCACCAAAAGGCTCCTATCATGACTACCCTTTGAAAATAATAGTTTTTATGTGCTGTTTGTATTTATGGGTCCTCTTATATAAAATAAAATGTTCTACTTTTATGTATTTACTGTCAAACTTCATGATTACATTTTTCATCATAGCTGAATATCACTTCATAGTGTACACATATCATATATTCTTTACATATTTACCATTTCAGAGATATTTTGCTATGTTTTCAATTTCCTAGCTACTGTGAATAAAGTGGCAGTGAACATAGCTGAGTAAACTTTTGGGTCTAATGTCATAGCTGTCATATGATAAATGATTGATTGATTGATTGATTGAGATTTTAATGGAATTATAACATTTCTTCCTTGTCTTTATTTCTCAACATCTCTTTTTTTCCCCACCTTTTGAAATAATTGTTATTAATATTGTGGTTGCTGAATGTATGATATTAACTAATAAAAACATAAATATGAGTACTTTTGTTTAATAGATTTTAATTATTAATTAAAATTGGTACTGAGTTTATAGTCAGATATTTATTACTATGTAAGTAAAAGAGGATAATCCTGTAAAAGGATGCCAGCCTCAATACTTTATACCTTTAAAGATTACATACACAGCAAAGTAAATGTAAACTCTTATCCTGTCACTGGCAGATGAAGCAAAACCTTAAGTCCTGTTTATCTCATTCTGCATGCAAGATTGAAATTTGAGATGTACATAAAATTATTAAGAATAAAGCCTCTAAGTCATCAAGGCTATTTTTGAAATTTAAAGATAAGTAATAGTTTGAATGTATTAATCCTTTTTTAAAGTTTGGAAGTGGCTTAAATTCTGAGGTTATGGATATGGAGGGAGACAGGGAGGTTGAAGAAGAGGTATCACAGTGGAATAGCAAGATCAAGTCCACATGTATTATCCTATGGCAAGTGAATAAAAATGTACAGTTTTATGAATTTTATTGATACAATTAAAATATATATCTAACATGGTTAACTCATTTGGAAGACTTCATGTATAAAACTATTTCAATTTTTGTTCATGTAAATTTACTGCTTCTAGTTCCAGAGTTATCACCTAGAAGAAAATCCTTCAAGATTCACACACACAAAACAAAACAAAACAAAAAAGCCATAGAAGTTGTAAAGACTAAAACACAATCCAAATTTGGTTTGAGAAGAAAATGAAATCCAAATATGTGAACCTAGAAAGAGCAAACAAATTTAAAATCACAGACACAAATCTTACTGTACCTTTAGAATTTGTTTTCTTGGGATTTTCTGATATTCCCAAATTGCACTGGCTTCTCTTTGGAATCTTCCTCTTCATCTACATGATTATCCTGCTGGGAAATGGCATCATCATTATAATCACAAGGATTGAGCCCACACTGCAAACCCCCATGTATTTTTTCATCAGCAATTTTTCTTTCCTAGAAATTTGTTATGTTTCTGTCACTCTTCCTAGAATGCTTATGGATCTCTTCACACTGAAAGGAAATATTTCTTTTCTTGCCTGTGCTACACAAATGTGTCTATTCCTTATCCTGGGGGCCACCGAATGCTTTCTTCTGGCTGTGATGTCCTATGATCGCTATGTAGCCATCTGCAACCCTCTGCACTATCCTGTAGTCATGAGTCCCAAGGTGTGTACACAGCTAGTTGTTAGCTCCTGGGTCATTGGTATTCCCATTCAGGTGGGACAGACATATCAGATTTTGTCTCTGCCCTTCTGCGAATCTAACCAAATTAATCACTTCTTCTGTGACATACCTCCTCTACTCAAACTGGCATGTGGAAACATCTTAGTGAATGAAATTGTGGTCTTTATTTTTGCTGTATTTATTGTCACTGTTCCGTTCATGTTAATCCTTGCATCTTACAGCAGGATCATCTCAACCATCTTGAAATTGCCATCAAACACAGGAAGGACAAAAGCCTTTTCTACCTGCTCTTCCCACCTTATAGTTGTGATTTTATTCTATGGATCAGCAAGTATCACCTATTTAAAACCTAAGTCCAATAAGTATGAGGGGACAGACAAACTTCTCTCTCTATTTTACACCATTTTGACTCCAATGTTTAATCCTTTGATATATAGCCTGAGGAACAAAGATGTAACAGAGGCACTGAGAAAATTATTTACCAGATTTTTAGCACTGTGAGTCAATTAAAGTTAGATAAATTATATAATGTTTTTGAACATTTAATTAGAACATAATTTCATCTTGTGAATAAGTAAATAAATTGATGATATGTTGTTTTATTCATGGACTCTATGTTTTGAACATATCTGCAAGCTCATAAGAATACTTTGCCTTTAAACATTAGTGTTTCTCCTTGCTTTATACTGGTAAAAAGAGGTTTGTAAGTCAATAAGAAATGTTTTTATTTTGCTGGTGCCAAAATATCATCATAAAATATTTGCCCCTGTGTTCTTTATGTTATTTTTTTTCTGATTCTTTTGCATGTTTTGGGGATACTTTGGGATACTTGGTATACAACTACCTGATTGCTTCCTGCAGCTTTGATATGGTGTTATGAACCTAGTATTATTGTAAAGTGTTACGCGTTGTACATTTGATATCCCTAGGAGGTCTGCTCCATTCTGAAAGGACACCACCATAGGAGTGGATCTTGGGAGAGGCAAAGTGAGGAGGAGGGACTGGGAGGAGGGGTAGAGGGGAAACTGAAAGTTGGATGCAATATACACAAGAAGAGTAAAAGAAAACATTTCTCCTTTCTTGTCCCATACAGTTAGCTACAGCTAATGCAATGTTAGGAAACATGAATAATATTTCATCATTAGTATTTAATTTTTTAACAGAATGGAAACTTTCTATGAGAAGAAAATCCTTACCTTAAGCTTCTGCCAAATGATAGGAAAATATACAGAAAGCATCTACTGTTTGCATAAAACTTAGGATAAAATATGATGTAATTTTATCAGTTTCATACTGTATTAAATTATTTAAAGTGATTTTTCCACATTGAATATTGGTTCATAAATATAATATATAGAGTTTTATAAATAAATATATGTATACATAAACATAAGTTAATATATATTAGCTTTTAAATTTTTAATATAATAGTACATAATTTACATTTTCTAAAGATACTTAACAGGGGTATTTTCCTAGTTCTTTATATATTTCAAAATTTATATAAACAAATAAGCACTTTAATTTAAAATCAATGTATTACTATGGTAAATGCTGGTTATTTAAATTGAAAAGTGAGGAGATAATATACTGTTACATCTTAACTCTCTGATTAAAACACATGGGATAGCTAATTTAAAATCAATATTCCAAGTAGTATATATGCCAGTTTGAATCCAGCAACATGACTGCTCTGGAGATTACATCCAAAGATCTAGGTTTTTGTGATCCAGATGGAAGGAAGACACAGTCTGGATTACAGTGTGATATGGCTTTAATACAGACATACCATAAGTATACACTGTTTAGATTGAAGCAGCCATGTTTGACAGTGACATCTATTTGAGGAGCAAAGTTATGAATCAGAGAAAGATTTTAAAAAGTGAGTCAGAGATGGACAATGCCAATTCTAACGAAGACAGGAAAGAGGTGATTTAAGAGAGTATAACAGAGAGAGAGAAAGAGAGAGAGCGAGAGAGAGAGAGAGAGAGAGAGAGAGAGAGAGAGAGAGAGAGAGAGAGAGAGAGAACATTTTTACCAAGACAGTTTTACAGTCAGCTTGAAGGTAAAAACAGAAGAAGTCTGAGAATGAAAAGAAGCAAGAAGTTAGAATGGACGGCCAGAATTAGTTTGAGGCCAGGCAGAGCAATTCAATAAGAAACTAAGAGAAGCCAGTTTAAATCAGTCAGCTCAGAGAGAACATTTGAGCTGAATCAGCCAGCAATAGTTTAGAAAAAACTAGAAAGAGACAGCTTATCAGCAGTAATTCTCAATGGCTGAAAATTCTAGGCATGACTTAGAAGACAGAGGCTGGAATCTGAAGCCTTCAAGGCCCAGGCTTGCAGAAGATTGGGTTTATGGAAGCTAGAAGCTTCTTGAACAAGGTATAAGGGTTAGAGCATAGTTCTGGTATCAGCTCAAGACATGTACACAGCTTGCATACAACCCTCATCTCATCCCTTCATCACAAAAAATAAAAGGTACTTTTACAATATGCATTTATTACAGAAAAATACTCAGTTATAAAAATCAAAATTTTATTTTAAGTGTTTTTATAAAACTTAAGATATGATTCATTTGGACCCAAAAGACTGCATTTCAGTTTTGTTTTCTGTATTTGGGACTTGAAGAGAAGAATCATGAAATTTTTGGTGAAATGGATATTTTTATCAAGTCTATGCAAATGGTTAATACTGGGACATACATACATTTGTCCTTAGAGGCAGGTTATGCAAGTCAATACCAATGACAACTTATCAGTAATCTATTGCATATACACAGGCTTATGTTTCAAATATTTTAAATATTACTACCCACTCGAAGCTAATAAACCACTATACGAGCCATTTGGGAGATTTTCATCTTCAAATATAGAATTCTTTTTCAATTCTCAATAATATATAATAACAAAATACATTTAATTATTGTCAAAAACCCTGAAGCATTCAAAATTTTTCAAAAGCTCATTATAAAAATGCCTTCTGTTACTCAAGATAAAGTCATAAGCATATGATTCATGAGAAGACTTTTTGGAAAGAGACAAAACCTACAATTCTATTCACTTCAGATAGTGAGACAACAGACCTAAATACAGACATGATCAAAGTCTAAATTGGTAAAACAAGGGGATATATTCGCCACTGTTAGCATTATGGGTTAAAGTTTTTCAGTAGGATCAGAAATAACTCAAACACAATTGTGTCTCAACATCCACACCAGAATAATGAGTGACAGTTTATAAGTACTGTGAAATTGAAGTCCACAGCATAGCATGGAGGCAGCTAAATAGGCATTTCCAAGTTCTCAGTTATTCTAAATCTTTTCTAGGCATATTGGCCAGTCTCTGCTTTTTCCGGGCTCTGGTCTCCTGAATCTGCACATATTTTATCTGAGAGTAATTATCAGAAGCTTGGCTTGCTCACTATTTGGAAGAAGGAATTTAGTGAATTTGGTCAACTTCAGGGACTTTTGAATTGTTTATCTTTCAGCTTAAAAAGGTTTTAACCTTGAAGGAAATTGTTACACAAAAATCTGTATCATAATCAATTAATTATCTGTTATATAATGACAATATACAATAAGAAAAGGAAAATACATTATTTCAAAAAAAAACAGTCAGAAATTTAAAAAGGAAGAAGAGAACCAAGACCAGACCAAAATTTAATGAGGCAAACATTAAATAGAGAATCTACATGTAGCACTGGGGGCAAGTAGAACAAAATCTGAATTTTAAGTCCTTGAAAAGCCTTGTGATCTTGTACTTTGTAGAATATAAGTTTACTGCTCCTTCTGGCTCTTGGTCTTCCCTCTGGACGTTCTTACCAAAGATCCACAAGCTTGGTGTCTCTGTCACCCTAAAGTTCCCCGTACAGCTTAGGTTTCAACTTGTATGCCATACATCATCCTTTCATGATTTGCCTTTAGAAACATTGATCTTTTCATACACCCTTGGCTTACCAAGACTTCTTTTGAATTCTTAATAAAACCTTTTTGAACCTGTAATGTTTACATTCTTGAAACATGCAAAATTAGCATAAGCAGAAGATGACAAGTTCTGTCTTTATGTATAGTTAAATATGTCACTGTTGAACCATGTGTATAGCAATCCCTGTCTATGTAACATAATTCAGGGAAATACTTCTTGAAATTGTAGGGTAATTGTCAAGTGTGCAACAGCCCATGCTCAGCCTGATCCATAGCTGAATCTTGGAAATCTCCAACCCTACGATTCAGTATACGAACAGTCAAGTGATACTTACCATCACAAAGTACTTCTCCATTAGCTCTCAGTGCACATGCTTCAAAAACCCTATAAAAGTCCACCTTCCATGAAGATTTTGGATTCCCTTTTCCCATTCAGAGGCAGCTGCAGTTCTGTGTTTCTTTCCAATAAATTTCTTATATGAGGTTTGTTGTGTGGTATAAATTTATCTATTCTGTTTCCCTACTTCCAAGATACCCTTACACCAGAAAAAAAAAGTCACAAATGATCCTGTGTAAGTAGGTTTAGATTCAGGTTTTCATTTCATTAGAAATATTTTGAAATGATATATAATGCTATACTTTGAGGTTACCAGTATAAGTCTGTCCAGTTCTTTTAGATAGTGTCAAGTTATACTTCTATTTTCCCAATTTAAAACTTTAGTATATTTTTAGTAGCATATTTTAATTGCTCTAAAACCCTATAGTCCTTGTTCACACTTTAAATGCATAACATTGTTAGAAAATTATATATTTAAAAATACTTCTACTGCATTTTGGTCAATTCTTATTTCAAGCCTGAACCTCTCCCAAATAATAAAATTCAGTGAGCAGTAACTATGCTACATAACGTCTATTAAATTCTCTTGAAATTCTCTCCACAGATACACCCTCTCCTACTCTAATTATATGGAATTATCCTTCAGTTAAACCTTTATAAAATATAATATATTCAGAGATAAATATTAAGTATAAATATGTATGTATAATATACATATAAATATAAGATTATACACACACACATATATATATAAATACAAGATGTTGTCATCACTTTTGTTTACCTTCTAGAACTTGATGAAAAGACCACATGTTGAAGATATCATTTACTTGATTTGAAGAGTGTGGGAAAAACAAATTGGTATTGATTAATCTGGAAGCTTTGTGTGTAGTCACTGACTTTTGTAGCTTTTCATCATGACAGACTTGTTTCTTGTGGACAAAAGTAATCATCATTCATACCAGCCATGAAACCTCAAAGATACAATAATAGCTACTCTGACAAAATGTGCTCATTGATGATAGTAACAAAATACCATGGGAGCAATCAACTACATTCTGATTAGATTTAAGTCTTACTACATAAGCTGAAACCCATAACTGCCACTATTGTCAAGCCAAGATTCTTTGTGCTTAGACAGGTCACAGACACTAGAGGAGAACATATTATTACTAAATTGAGATGATAGTAAACAGACTCCTAATGATTTGTCTTTATAAACGTAGATTAATAAATTGCCCAACACAGAGGATGGAGTTGTCAGGGATCAATGAGAGGAGAGGCTCTTGGCACTGTGAAGGCTTGATGACCCAGTGTAGGGACAGGGAAGAAGGAGTGGATGGGTGGGTGAAGGAACACCCTCACATTAGCAGTGGGAGGAGTAATGGAATAGGGGTTTCCAGAGAGGACAAGGAAAGGAGATAACATTTGAAATGTAAATAAAGAAAATAGCCAATAAACTAACTAAATGCATAAAAACAGTAAAAATAAATTGACCAGTCAGGTGTTTCTATTTCCAGTACAGAGTAATTAACATAGAGACACATGATATATCTGCATGCATGGGTAATATTGTGGAATGTTCAGTACTAAGGAGAAATATATACATCTTTAGAACTCCTATTTGCAACTCATGGATACTTGTGGAAAGAGTATAAAAGATAGAGGTTGTAGATCATTACAAGGAAACAGTACACAAGAAGTTTACAGAATACCAAATATTGGATCAGAAAAGAAAATCCTCCTGCCATATAACAATCAAAATACTAAATTACAGAACAAAGAAAAAATATTAAAAGCTACAAGGGAAAAAAAAAACCAAGTAACACATAAAAGCAGACCTAGTAGAATCGTACCTGACTTCACAACAGAAGACTCTAGAAGCCAGATGGGCCTAGACAGATGTCTTGAAGACTCAACGTGACCAAGATGTCCAGACTAATGTACCAAGAAAAATTCCTAATAACCATAGATGTCAGAAGATATTCCATGACAAAACCATATTTAAATGATATCTTTACCGTAATAGAAGGCAGATGCTAGTTACCAAGGAAAAACTGAGATCATGTAAGCTATATAAAAAAGTATTATAACCTTCAAAGAAGTACGAGCAAGCACTAAAAGTCTTAAAAAAAAAAAAAAAAAAAAAAAAAAAGCCCAGGGCCAGACAGTTTTAGCACGGAATGCTACCAAACTTCAAAAGAAGAGCTAATAGCAGTACTCCTCTAAATATTCCACAAAATAGAAAAAGAAGGAACAATGCCAAACTCATTCTATGAAGACATAGTCACACTGATATCAAAACCAACAAGAATCAAAAAAGAAAGAGAACCTACCTTATGAATATTGACGCTAAAATCTTAGCAAAAAAAATCCAAGAACACAATAAAATTACTCTTTCATGATCAAATAGGCTTCATCTCAGGGATGCAAAAGTCGTTCAATATATGAAAATCCATCAATATACTCCACCATATAAACAAACTGAAAGAAAAAATATGTTCACCTTAATAGATGAAGAAAAAGCCTTTGAATTTATCCAGCTCAGGAACGAGGGTTTTCTTTTCTGGTCCAATATTTGGTGTTCTGTAAGCATCTTGTATGCTTGTAACAATATAAATCTTTAGGTTAGAAACTTAACATCTTCAGCAAAGTGGTTGGATAAAATACTAACTTTAAACATTCAATATTCTTCAAACTATTCCACCAAATAGAAACAGAAGGAACACTACCCAACTCCTTCTACGAAGCCAATATTATGCTGATATCAAAACCACATAAAGATCCAACTAAGAAAGATAATTTCAGGACAATTTCCCTTATGAATACTGATGCAAAAATACTCAATAAAATTCTTGCCCACCGAATCCAAGAACACATCAAAATGATCATCCACCATGATCAAGTAGGCTTCATCTCAGGGATGCAGGGATGGTTCAATATAAGGAAATCCATAAATGCTATCCACTACATAAACAAACTCAAAAAAACAACGTGACCATTTCATTAGATGCTGAAAAAGCATTTGACAAAATTCAGCACCCTTTCATGCTAAAAGTCTTGGAAAGGACAGGAATTCAAGGCCCAAATCTAAACATAGTAAAGCAATATACAGCAAACCGGTAGCCAACATAGAACTAAATGGAGAGAAACTTGAAGCAATCCCACTAAAATCAGGAACAAGACAAGGCTGCCCCTCTCTCCATATTATTTCAATATTGTTCTTGAAGTCCTAGCTAGAGCAATTAGACAACATAAGGAGGTCAATGGGATACAAATTGGAAAGAAAGAAGTCAAAGTATCACTATTTGCAGATGATATGATAGTATACTTAAGTGACCCCAAAAACTCTACTAGAGAACTCCTACAGCTCATAAACAACTTCAGCAAAGTGACTGGCTAAAAGATCAACGCAATCAAATCAGTAGCCTTTATATACTCAAAGGATAAGCAGACTGAGAAAGAAATTAGGGAAATGACACCCTTCACCATAGCCACAAACAGCATGAAGTATCTTGGGGTGACTCTAACCAAACAAGTGAAAAACCTATATGACAAGAACTTCAGATCTCTGAAGAAGGAAATCAAAGAAGATCTCAGAAAATGGAAAAAATCTTCCATGCTCGTGGATTGGCAGGATTAATATAGTTAAAATGGCCATCTTGCCAAAGGCAATTTACAGATTCAATGCTATCCCCATAAAAATCCCAACCCAGCTCCTCATAGAGCTAGAAAGAGCAATTCTCAAATTCATCTGGAATAAGAAAAAACCCAGCATAGCTAAAACTATTCTCAATAGTAAAAGAACTTCTGGGGAATTCACTATCCCAGACCTCAAACTTTACCTCAGAGCAATAGTGATAAAAACTTCATGGTATTGGTACAATGTCAGGCAAGCGGACCAATGGAATAAGATTGAAGACCCAGAAATGAAACAACACACCTATGGTCACTTAATCTTCGACAAAGGAGCTGAAAGCATCCAGTGGAAAAAAGATAGTCTTTTTTTTTTTTTTAATGGTGAAATGGTAAAATTCAGTTTATTTTTTTTTAATTTTATTCGATATATTTTTTATTTACATTTCAAATGATTTCTCCTTTTCTGGTCCACCATTCCCTGAAAGTCACATAAGCCCCCTTCCCTTCCTCTGTTCTCCCACCCATCCCTTCCCACTTTCCTGTTCTGGTTTTGTCTTATACTGCTACACTGTGTCTTTCCAGAACCAGGGGCCACTCCTCCATTCTTCTTGTACCTCATTTGATGTGTGGATTATGTTTTGGGCATTCCAGTTTTCCAGGCTAATATCCACTTATTAGTGAGTGCATACCATGATTGATCTTTTGAGACTGGGTTACCTCACTTAGTATGATGTTCTCCAGCTCCATCCATTTGCCTAAGAATTTCATGAATTCATTGTTTCTAATGGCTGAATAGTACTCCATTGTGTATATATACCACATTTTTTACATCCATTCTTCTGTTGAGGGATACCTGGGTTCTTTCTAGCTTCTGGCTATTATAAATAGGGCTGCTATGAACATAGTGGAGCATATATCCTTATTACATGCTGGGGAATCCTCTGGGTATATGCCCAGGAGTGGTATAGCAAGACCTTTCGGAAGTGCCATGCCCAGTTTTCTGAGGAACCGCCAGACTGATTTCCAGAGTGGTTGTACTAATTTGCAATCCCACCAGCAGTCGAGGAGTGTTCCTCTTTCTCCACATCCTTACCAACACCTGCTGTCTCCTGAGGGTTTTTTTTGACAATAATAAAATGAATATTTTATTTTGCCTTAATGCTTACTTTTTTGATGTCTTGAAGAATGCCCAAAATATAGCATACTAATGTGAGAGAACAAACTTGTTTGTTATTGAAAACTATAAGCAAAATATATTTCAATGAATATATTAGAGTTGTAATTCAAAATTCTACATCAGGATTCAGAACAATACTCTTTTTTTAGAAATACATTTACAGTCATTCAATTTCCCACTTCATGTTTACATTTATATATTCAGGATGAGAACAATGGAAACAAGGGGCAGTACAGGTTGGTCAAAAACTAAGTTTCAGGGGTGTGTTGAAGTGTATGTGTGTGTGCAGTTTGTATTTGGTGTGTGTGCATAGTGTGGGTATATGTATATATGTAGAGTGTGTATATATGTGGTGTGTGTATGTGTCTGTCTGTCTGTCTGTCTGGTGTGTGCAGCACTCACTGATAAGTGGATATTAGCCTAGAAACTTTGAATACCCAAGACATAATCCACAAATTAAATGATGTCCAAAAAGAATGAAGGAGTGGCCCCTGGTTCTGGAAAGACTCAGTGCAAGAGTATAGGGGAATTCAAGAACAGGGAAGTGGGAAGGGGTAGATTGAGGAACAGGGGGGAGGGAAGAGGGCTTATGGGACTTGTGGAGAGTGGGGACCCAGAAAGGGGAAATCATTTGAAATGTAAATAAAAAATATATCAATAAAAAAATAAAATTCTTTCAAGATCTTTAAAGGACATTATTAAAAGTTAGAAATCTTCTTTGGGATAATGGAATTACTATATTTTTTAATGTTTCTGTTATGATTATATTATATAATTTGCAGAAAATGTTTCATTTAATACTTTGTTTTTTTGTGTTTTTGAACATGTTTCAGTGATTGGCCACAAAGGCAAGAGTATCTAGCCAAGACTAGTTGAATTCAATGTGTTTATAAAATGAAGATGCAAAGTTGGCTGGGGAATCAGAAGTAAGTGGAAGATTTGGGACTGGGTAGTTAATATAATCAAAATAAAATATATGAAATTTTTGCTAGTTAGTCTTATTCCAGTTTTAAAAATTATAGTTAATACTCATTCAAAACCACCATTGGCAATTTCTGTTATATAATGTTTGGGTATAATATGGGATTTTCAATATGAAAAGGTAATTAATACTTATTGACAACATGTTTGTTTAATATTCATGGCACTCCTTTAGATGTCTGTTAATTGCTGATTTATAAAGACTGCCAAACAATAGTTGACAAAAATGAGATTATTTCTCACCACAAAGAGACATAGCCATACTGAATTTTTAATCTTAGCCATTCTGACTGGTGTAAGGTGAAATCTCAGGGTTGTTTTGATTTGTATTTTCCTGATGACTAATGAAGTTAAGCATTTTTTAAGATGTTTCTCCACCATCCGAAGTTCTTCAGGTGAGAATTCTTTGTTTAACTCTGTACCCCATTTTTAATAGGGTTATGTGGTTTTCTGGGGTCTAACTTCTTGAATTCTTTGTATATATTGGATATTAGCCCTCTATCTAATGTAGGGTTGGTGAAGATCTTTTACCAATTTGTTGGTTGCTGATTTGTCCTTTTGATGGTGTCCTTTGCTTTACAGAAACTTTATAATTTTATGAGGTCCCATTTGTCAATTCTTGATCTTAGAGCATAAGCTATTGGTGTTCTGTTCAGGAACTTACCCCCTGTACTGATGTCCTCAAGGGTCTTCCCCAGTTTCTTTTCTATTAGCTTAAGAGTGTCTGGCTTTATGTGGAGGTCCTTGATCCATTTGGAGTTGAGCTTAGTACCAGGAGACAAGGATGGATCAATTTGCATTCTTATGCATGCTGACCTCCACAAATGGTGCTGGTTCAATTGGAGGCCAGCATGCAGAAGAATGTGAATCAATCCATTCCTATCTCCTTGTACAAAGCTCAACTCCAAATGAATCAAGGACCTCCACATAAAATGTGACACGCTGAAACTAATAGAAAAGAAACTGGGGAAGACCCTTGAGGACATGGGCACAGGGGAAAAGTTCCTGAATAGAACACCATCAGCTTATGCTCTAAGATCAAGAATTGACAAATGGGACCTCATAAAACTACAAAGTTTCTGTAAGGCAAAGGACACTGTCAAAAGGACAAAACGTCAACCAACAGATTGGGAAAGGATCTTCACCAATCCTAAATCTTACAGAGGGCTAATATCTAATATATACAAAGATCTCAAGATGGTAGAACCCAGAGAACCAAATAACCCCATTAAAAAGTGGGGTATGGAGCTAAACAAAAAATTTTAACATGAAGAACTACGGAGGGCTGAGAAACACCTTAAGAAATGTTCAACATAAAAAAAAAAAAAAAAGAAATGTTCAACATCATTAATCATTAGGGAAATGCAAATCAAAACAACCCTGAGATTTAACCTCACACCCGTCAGAATGGCTAAGGTCAAAAACTCAGGAGACAGCAGGTGTTGGCAAGGATGTGGAGAAAGAGGAACACTCCTCCACTGCTGGTGGGATTGCAAGATGGTGCAACCACTTTGGAAATCAGTCTGGCAGTTCCTCAGAAAACTGGGCATGACACTTCCTGAGGACCCTGCTATACCACTCCTGGGCATATACCCAGAGGATTCTTCAGCATGCAATAAGGACACATGCTTCACTATGTTCATAGCAACCCTATTTGTAGTAGCCAGAAGCTGGAAAGAACCCTGGTGTCCCTCAACGGAGGAATGAATAAAAAAAATAAGTGGTATATTTACACAATGGAGTACTATTCAGCCATTAGAAACAATGAATTCATGAAATTCTTAGATAAATGAGTGGAACTGGAGAACCTCATACTAAGTGAGGTATCCCAGTCTCAAAAGATCAATCATGGTATGCACTCACTGATAAGTGGATATTAGCCTAGAAACTTTGAATACCCAAGACATAATCTACATATTAAATGAGGTCCAAAAAGAATGGAGGAGTGGCCCCTGGTTCTGGAAAGACTCAGTGTAACAGTATAGGGGAAAAACAGAACAGGGAAGTGGGAAGGGGTAGATGGAGGAACAGGGGGAGGGAAGAGGGCTTCTGGGACTTGCCAGAAAAGGAGAAATCACTTTAAATGTAAATAAAAAAAAATCAATAAAGGAACAAAAATTTAAAAAAAAATACGAAACAAACAAAAAATAAGATAAAATTAACATCTTCAGCAAAGTTGTTGGATAAAATACTAACTCCAAACATTCAGTAGCCCTCCTTTATACAATAAATAAAGAAGACAAAGAAAACAAGAATACACCATACTTAACAATAGCCACAAATAATGTAAAGTATTGTTTTGCAATTCTAACCAAGGAAGTGAAAGACTTGTATAGCAAGAACTTCAAGTCTCTTAAGAAAAATTTTGAAGAAGATCGCAGAAGAAGAAAAGATCCATTCTGCCCATGAATCAGTAGATTAAGCATAGTAAAAATGTCAATTTTAACAAAAGCAATCACCCAATTCAATGAAATTCCCACTCAAGCATTTACAGACTTTGAACAAACAATTCTCAACTTCATATGGAAAATCAAAGTAAAATCAGGATAGCTAAAATAATCCTGTACAATAAAGGAACTTCTGGAGGTATCACCATACCTTATTTTAAACTGTACTACAAAATAATAATAATAAAAACTGCATGGTATTTGTATAAAACAGACAGGTTGATCAATGAAATCGAACTGAAGACAAAAGTAGGCCCATATACCTACAGACACCTTATTTTTGACAAAAAGGCCCAAACTATACAATAGAAAATAACCATAAAATGGAAAAACGAAAATATTTTCAATGACTGGATCTAGTTCATGCAACTAGATGACTTAATGTAAAAGAATACAAATAGTGCATGTTAATCACCATGTAAAAAAAACTCAAGTTTAAGTGAATCAAAGATCTCAACATAAAACTGGATGCACTAAATTTAATAGAAGAGAAAGTGTAAATTAATATTGAACATATTTTCTGGAGACAACATTCTGAACAGAACACTAATTAATGGTTCTATTGTTCTAAAATCAAGAATTAATAAATGGGACCTCATGAAACTGAAAAACTTCTCTTAGGCAAAGTACACTGTCAAAAAGTCAAAAGAGTACCCTACAGATTGGGAAAATTTTTTACTAAACCAGAATGAACTCAGAGAGTCGGACACCATCAAATCAAATAACCCAATTTAAAAAAACATGTTCATGTCTAAAGAAAATGCAGGGACTAAAACTGGAACAGGGAATGAAGGGAAGGCCATCCAGAGACACCACACTCACTCCAACTTAAGATCCATCCCATGGGCAGACACCAAACTCAAACACTATTGCTGAAGCCATGTTGTAATTGTAGACATGAACCTGGCCTGGTTGATCTCTGGTCTGAGACAGTCTGAGCCAGTACCTGACTGAGAAGGATGCAGATATAGCAAACCATTAGATTGAGCCTGGGAACTCCTAGGGAAGAGTTTGGAGAAGGACTGAAGGGACTGAAGAGGATAGAAATGCCATAGGAAGAAAAACAGTATCAACTAACTGGACCACTCAGAGATCCCAGGGACTAAGCCATGAGCCAAAGAGTTGGTTAGTGGCCACATTACATATGTAGCAGAACACTGCCTTGTCTGACTTCAGTGAGAGGGTATGTGCTTTGTCCTGCAGAGATTTGATGCCCCAGAGAAGAAGGATGCTAGAGGGGTGAGGTGGCCATGGGAAATGGGTGAGGAAGCACCCTTTTAGAGGCTAAGGGCATGGGGGATGGGGTGGTTGCCTCTTGATGGAGGGATCAGAAAGATGGACAACATTTGAAATGTAAATAAATAAATCATTCAAAAATGGGGTACAGAGCTAAATAGATAATTCTCAAAAAAGGATTCTCAAATGGCAGAGCAACACTTAATGTTCATGTTCCATATTCTTAGCCATGAGGAAAATGCAAAATAAAATGACCCTGATATTTCATCATACACCCATGAGAATGGCTAAGATAAAAAAAAAAATGAAAGTGTTTGCTCATGTTTTTGAATATGTAGACCAATGGTAGCTCTCCTCCATTGCTGGTGGGCCTACACACTTGTACAACCACTCTGGAAGTCAATCATAAAACTAGGAATAGTTTTACCTCAAGACACATATGCCCTAAAGATGCCCCACTGTGCTACAAGAACACGTGTTCAACTATGATCTTCATAGTTTTTTATTTTATTGGTTATTTTATTTATTTACACTTCAAATGTTATCCATTATGGTTTCATCTCCACAAACACCCTATCCAAAACCCCACACTCCATGCTCCTATGAGGTTGCACCCCTTCCCATACACCCACTCCTTCCTCACTCTTCTAGCATTTCCTTACAATGGGCATTAAGCCTCCACAGAAAGAAGGGTCTCCCCTCCCATTGATGCCAGATAAGGCCATCCTCTGCTACATATGCAGCTAGAGCCATGAGTTCCTACATGTTGGTTGGTGGTTTAGTTCCTGAGAGCTCTGGGGGGTCTGGTTGGTTAATATTGTTGCTCTTTGTATGTTGTTAGAAACCCTTCAGCTCCTTTAGTCCTTCCCCTAACTCATCCATTGTGGTACCCTTGCTCAGTCTGATGTTGGCTGTAAGCATCCACATCTGTATTGGTCAGGCTCTGACACAACCTCTCAGGAGACAGCAATATCAGGTTCCTGTCAGCATGCACTTCTTCCCATCAGTAATAGTGTTTGGATTTGGAGGCTGCATATAGGATGGATCCCCAGTTGGGAAAGACTCTAGATGGCCATGTCTTCAGTCTCTACTCCACTCTCTGTACCTGTATTTCCTTTAGAAAGGAGCAATTCTCAGTTAAAAAATTTGAGAAGGCTAGCTGGCGCTATCCCTCAACAAGTGGCCATGCCTAACCTCTGGATATGGTCTCTATAGGTTCTCTCTACCTTTCTTGGGTATTGAAGCTAATGTCCTACCCATTTGGGAGCTAATGCTGAGAGCCTCTTGCTTTACTGACATCTGGGACTTGCTGATGGCTACTACCAGTTACCCAACCCTTATCACTACACACCTCTGTTCAATTTCCTGATTCTCTGTACATCTCCTCTGTCTCCTCACATACCTGATCCTGGCCCCACTTTTCCCCTCCCCCTCCTTTCTTCTTCCTAAGTTCCTTCCACTTTCTCCTTCCCATGATTATTTTATTCTCTCTTCTAAGTGGGACTGAAGACTTTGGTCTTCCTTCTTCTTGAGCTTCATATGGTCTGTGATTTGTATCATGGGTATTCCTAGCTTTTTTCCTTATATACACTTATCAGTGCGTACATACCATGTGTCTTCTTTTGTGACTTGGGTGACCTCACTCAGGATGATATTTTCTAGTTCCATCCATTTGCCAGTGAATGTCATGAAGTCATTATTTTTCAGAGCTAAGAAGTACTCCATTATGTAAATGTACCACATTTTTTGTATCCATTCCTCTGTTGAGGGACGTCTGGGTTCTTTCCAGCTTCTATTATAAATAAGGCAGCTATGAACATAGTGGAGAAAAAAAAGAGCATAGTGGAGCATGTGTCCTTATTACATGTTGGAGCATCTTCTGGGTATAAGCCCAGGAAATGTGTAGCTGGGTTCTCAGGTAGTACTATGTCCAATTTTCTGAAGATCCACTAGACGGATCTCCAGAGTGATTGCAGCAGCTTGCAATCCCACCAGCAATGGGGGAGTGTTCCTATTTTTCAATATCGTCACCAGCATCTGTTGTCACCAGAGTTTTTTATCTTAGTCAATCTGATTGGTGTGAGGTAGAATCTCAGATTGTTTTGATTTGCTTTTCCCTGATGATTAAGGATGTTGAACATTTCTTTAGGTATTTCTCTGCCATTTGAGATTCCTCAGTTGAAAATTCTTTGTTTAACTTTGTACCCTAGAGTTGACCCTGTTCTTCATAGTTGTATTATTATTATTATTATTATTATTAACCATTCCATTCGCTTACATCTCAAATTTTATCCCAATTCCTGGTTACCCCTCGATAAACCACCTATTCTACATCTACCTTCTCCTCCCTCCCCTTTGCCTCTATAAGGGTGCTCTCCCAACTACCCACCCTCTCCTACACCTAGGCTCCAGCATCCCCTTACACTGGGGCATCAAACCACTACCGGACCAAGGACCCCCCCCCCTCCCATTGATGTTAGTCAAGGCCATCCTCTGCTACATATGTGTCTGGAGCCATGGATCCCACCCTGGGAGCACTGTGTAATCTGGCCAGCCAATCTTGTTCTTCCCACTGTGTTGCAATCTCCCTCCAGTTCTTCTGCCCTTCTGTCAGCTCCCCAATTAGTGTCCCTTAGCTTAGTCTGATGGATGGCTCTAAGCATCCACATTTGCATTTACCATTTGTTGGCCAAAATTAGCAAGGAACAGCTATATCAGGGTCCTGTCAGAAAGCACCATAGTTTTTTTTTTCTTTCTTTCTTTTTTTATTAAATATCATCTTTATTTACATTGCCAGTGGTAAAACCTTTCCCGATTTCCCCCCTCCCCAATGACCCCCAGCCCCTCCTCCCACCCCCTGCCTCCACGTATATGCTCCTCCACCCGACCTACTCCCACCTACCCCATTCAATTTCCCTTTGTTGCAACCTTTATTGAGCCTTTTCCTGACCAAGGACCACTCCTCCTACTGATGCCCAACAACGTATTCCTCTGCCACATTTTTGGCTGGAACCATGTGTACACCTTGGTTGAAGATTTAATACCTAGGAGTCCTGGGGCTTCTGGGTGCCCGAGATCATTGTTCTTCCCATGGGGCTTTAAACCCCTTCAGCAACTCCAGACCACCCTCCAGCTCCTCCATTGAGGACCCCATGCCCACTCCAATGGGTGACTGCTAGTATTTGCCTTTTATTCTTAAAAGCCAGAAAGTAAAAATAAACCAGACATCCTTCAAACAAGGAATGGACCCAGAAAATGTCCTTCATTTATCCAGTACAATACTACTCAGCTATTTAAAAGCAAAGCTATGATGAATTTTCTGGATGGAAATAGGAAACATCATCCCGAGTGTGGTAACTCAGACTAAAAATGACATGTATATGTTACTTATAAGAGTATATTATATATAAAGTATAGGATATCAATGCTATATGTCACAGACCCAAAGAAGTTAAACAAGAAAGAAGGCAAGTATTCTTGAATCTCACTTAGAAGGGGGAATAAAATAGTCATGGAAGGCATATAAAGAGAGGGAAATGGGTAGAAGAGGGGCTAGGGAAGGGAATGAGGGGGTTCAGAATTTGGTGTGTTGAGAAACAAGAGAGTGGGCCTGAGGGCCAGGAGAATTAATAGAACTTGGCAGAAGGCAAGGGTTAAAGTGGTGTGGGCATCTCTAGGATGTGCAACAGCCCTGGAATGGGGGAGGGTCCAAAAGTGTTTGGAGGTGACTTAATCTATGACTCCTAGCAATGGGGATATGGAACCTTAAGTGGCCACCTCCTGTAGCCAAGCAAAACTTCCCATGGAAGTATAAGGACACCAACCCATCTCCAAAATTTGTCTTGTCTACAAGAAATGCAAGGACAAAGATGGAGGAGAGACTGCGAAAGGGCCATCCAATAACTGGCCCAACTTGAGTCCCATCCAATGGGCAAGCACTAGTCCCTAACACTATTAATGATACTCTGTCATGCTTGCAGACAGAAGCCTAGCATGACAGTCCTCTAAGAGGCTCCACCCAGCAGCTGAATGAAACACATGCAGAGACTCACAGCAAAACATTGGATACAGCTCAAGGAGTCCCTTTGAAGAGTTAGGGGAAGAATTGAGGGCCCTGGAGGGGATAGGAGCTCCACAGCAAGACTAAATGAGCCAACTTATGTGGACCCTTGTAGACTCTCAGAGACTGAACCACCAACCAAAAACATACAGTCTAGTCCTGTGCTCCTGGTACCTATGTATCAGATGTGCAGTTCGACCTTTATGAAGTCGTCCAACTTGGAATGGGGGATGTTCCTAATGTTGTTCACTTCCTTTGGATCCTATTCTCATATTTGTACTATATTGTATGGCTTCAGTGTAAGCGACAGGCTAGCCATGCAGAAATCTGATGGGCAAAGGTGGCAGAATACCGAGGGAGGGCCTTTTTCTCAGAGGAAAAGGAAGAGGTTGTGGGTAGAGAGTGTCTGAAGGAAAAACAGGGGAGTAAGAGCCATGATGAGGATATAAATTAATACATAGATTAATGGAAAAAGATAAGAAAGAACTCATTTAATGAAAATACAATATTGTAGTATAAATGGAGAACTTAAAACTCATATTGAATTTTAAAAACTCCAGAAAAAAATCTAGAGATTGATTTATAAAAGTGAGAAACTTAGTTACCATCCCAAAATTCTAGAATTTTGTATCTAAAAAGAAAACTATGAATTTTTCTGAACTGTACAGCACAACTGTTCTTTGGCCCTATGTATTCAGGCACTGAGTGCTTCCCCCTGACTGTGATGGGCTATGAAAATTACATGACTATTTGCAAGCCTTTGATTTATGTAGCATTCATAAACCACAAATTCTATATATAGATGATGGTTGCCTGTTGGATCAGGGTCTTTCCCATTGTTGATGGATAACTTACCACGTTTTATCTTTGCCCTTTGGAGGGTCTAGCAGAAAAATCACTTCTTTAGAGACATATATTCACTATTCAAGCTTGCCTGTACAAACCCATTTGTGAATAACTAATAATTGCTGTTTTGGTGAAAATTATTTTGTCATATGGTAAATATTTCTGCAACATTCTGAATTTTATTCAGCTGGAGGCACATATAAGGGCTTCCACACTTGCTCATCTCATCTGATTGTTACAGCTTTAATCTGTAGAGCTAATGGTATCACTTACAATCTGTACACCACAGAGAGGTTAGTTATAGCAGAAGGGACTAGGATAGATACATAGATCTCTACCATACTGGGAAATAGAATAGATTTTACAGAAAGAACAGGGGTAGGTGAGAGCAGGGATGGAAATATCAGATCAGAAGGAGAGAAGGTAGAGGGGAGAATATGGGGAAAGATAGCTTGAAATGAGGACTAATTGAGGGATGGTATGAGAATCTAGCACAGTGGAAGCTTCCCTCAAACATATGGTAATCCAATGCAGATCCCATAATTAAGGGGGATACATTGTTTCAAATGGCCATATCTTGCCAGCAAACAATGTGATAGTAAATGGGGATGGGTTGCATTAAATTAAGTTGTATGCCAAAGGTGTTCCAAAAAAAAAAAAAAAAAACTGCCAACAACCCAAGCAGTTATTAATACAAAGGATTTATTTCCAAAACTGAGAGCAGGACTCATTGCTGTGGAAAACACCTATGCAGTTCATTGAATATGCAGAAGTCAAGAATGTGCCTTCACGGAGCCTTCAATAAATACTATGCTCTAGTTCCTTTGGAGAGGTAAAGTACTTTCTATGCTACCAACAAAGAATTGAAAACACCATCACCACAACAAACTCTTTGACCTGCAGTCTGCTCTATCTGCAAAATATGCTAATATATCAGTGGCACAGAACTTATGGAAGTAGTCTGATTTGACATAAAGTCCATTCTACAAGAAGGAACCTATGACAAACATTACTTTGGTAACCAAAGACCAGTGGGATAGGCAGCATGGAGATCTAAAGTAAATCTAAATATTACTGGTCAAAAAGATGTCTCAAAACTCCTAATCATATTCTGATAGGTTTGTCGATATCATCAGTCATCATCAGAGAATCTTCCTTCTACAGTATATGAGAGCAGATATTACTTGGAGAACCATAGCCAAAATTTTAGATAGATAGATAGATAGATAGATGGATGGATGGATGGATGGATGGATGGATGGATGTAGGTGTAGGTGTAGGTGTAGATACAGATACAGACACAGACACAGACACAGATACAGATATAGATGCAGATAGAAAGAAAGGGAGATAGACAGACAGAGACAGAGGCAGAGACAGAGAGACAGCGGGGGGGGGGCAGGAATGGAATGCCTTCTTTAATTCTCTTTGCTAATAGCTCAGAAAACCACAAGAAAAGAAGGAAGAAAAATTTGTGAGCAGAAGGTATGGAGAAAACCAGAATAACAAGCTTCTTGGGATCAACTAGTCAAGGAACATATGAACTCACAGAGACTGAAGATACAAGTATACAAAGGCTACAAAGATTTTTATCAGGCCCTTTAACTATATATTATAGGTTTGGGCTTAGTATTTTTATGGGACTCCTTTCCATGGTAATGGCAAGGGCTCTGATTCTCATGCCTATTCTTGGGACTATTTTATCCTTTCGGGTTGGTGTAAATATAAATGTGTTTTTATTTCCTCAGGTGAAGGGAGAAGATGAGAGCTGAATGCAATCTTTATGAACCTATGCCTGAGACTAAGCCCAGAGTTTTTCTTTGTGTTGTAACTATCCCTGGGTCTAGGAATAAAAGCTTCTAGCATCCATAATATCCAGTCTTCTTCTTAAAGTGAGAACTGATCAAAATTTTGAAAATTTATTGTTGTAGGTACTTAGCTTTAAATGGGACATTTGTTTCAACTATCTTATCCACAAGAATCAGAGAACAAGGCAGGAAATGCAGTGGGGAGACTGGAAAAGTCAAAGGGTGGGAAAGAATGTAGGAAATGCTGTCTTTAGAATATGAGATGGCATTTGCAATCATGAACTCTGTTATCTGTGTGAAACCTGAAAAACATTAAGTCAGATGAAAAATCCAACATGGAATGGGAGCAAATAACATTGCTCCATGCTGAAGACAGAAGCTCATGCTTCAGTAGATGACATTATATCCATGCGCATATGGGAGGTATTAACTAGATACAGTGAAATAGAGAATATCATAATTATGAAGACATGATATCTGTAACAAAAGCACATTAGAAAGTTTGGGACAAATTAGAGGGAACAAAAAGAAGTGGTGGACATGATTTTTATGTATTATATACATGAATAAATTTTTCAAGACTTAAAATATTTAAAAATATTTCACTAGCATCTGCATTGTGAAATACCATAAACATGTTGAGACACATTATGACTTTACTAAAAACTCTTCATTCACATCACCATCCCAATCCTAAATAAGACTTGGAATGTGTGCTACATACATTGATTAATGATGGTAGAAAAGTATCTCTATAAGCTCAGGAACTTTGAGTCAAACAAAAATTCAATGAGACAGGAGTAAAAACAAAAATTAAAAGCATCCTCAGCCAATGGAATTTATTCTAAAATGAATTATTGTTTACTATATGATATAAGTAAGATAGAATCTTCATACAAGGCAAAAGATTATACATTTCCAAAGTATATATCCTTACAGATTGTGGATCATAATTTGATATAATTGATATCCTGAGTAAAGGCTGGAGAAAAAAATTATGTCCCTTATTTGTGTGAGAGAACATTTGTTGGTGTTTTAAAAGTTCTGAATCTTAGTCTAGGATTGTTTTGGATATGTTTCTAATGTTGAATAATTTTAAAGACTATGTCTTAGTCACAGAGTTATTTTGTAAAAACTGTGTGTTGGTAGTTTTATAAATTCACAAATGATATGAAGACTCTATAAAACAACTGGATTTTTAAAAAAGCTTAACACATACTCATATAAATTAATTTTTCTGCTGTTGAATATATTAAATATAAACATCATAAAACATGGCTTTTTCTTTGAAACTTGCCTTTAAATATTGAATGTGACATACAACAAAGGTGATTTTTTGCTTCTCTTTTGAAGTGTTTGAATTATCTTCAAAGGTAGTTAGAAGACTGAGGCTGTAACTGACATTGCCCTTAGTAGGAAAAACTTTGGAATTTTTGTTTCTTTTAAAATAATCACATAAATATAATAAGAATATGCTTAATTTTTAATCCCAGGTGTCAGATATGGCACTGATTCAGATAGCCACTGCAGGGAACTATTATTTTCTTATGCTCTGGCAGGAGTGTAATTTTGTCAGCTGTACATAGTTTCTGCTATTTAGGACATTTGGAATTCTTTGGACTTTTCAGTGGATATATAAATGCTAGATACCCAAGGAGGCTGGGTGGGTGGGTGATTGTTTTTGGTTATTGTTGTTTGCAGATCATTAAGTAGTTCTGTGAAGGAAAAACCAAGAAGAAATTAAATATCCTGACAACGAAGTTCAAACTAGCCCCAAGTAAACCAACTTCCCTAATCGGCAGAAAATAATCTAACAATAATGTCACCCATTTCCAACTCCTTCATTCAGGAATCTCTTTCCTTTTCTGTATATTCTTATTTCTCTATGCTTAAGGTGTTGAAAGGCTGGACAAAAAAAGTGGAGAAGTGTGGAAGAAAGAAAAACATACAAAGTAGCCAAAGTTCAGTAAGGCATTCTGCAAGAGTTGGCCAGCAATGAATTGCCTCTATGTTATGGCAATAGAATATATACTTCTGCATTGGAAAACTTCATCATAGACAATATCAGAAACTACTAACATTAGTTTCCACAAAGTGTCCCCTACAAGTGTTTTAAGTAAGGAATTCAAAAGGACATGTTTTAAAGGCACTGGCTCTAGATCCGTAAACTAAGTGTCTAGGTTTTCTGGATTACACCAACCTATGGAGAATTATAAAATCTTGACAAGAAAGTAAAAAAAAGAATTTGAGTAAATATCATAAATGCAAATAATGCTATAGAAATTACATTCAAATAATGCTATAGAACTAGAGAAACAACCATTGGGTTTTTGGAAAATACTGAAACATTCTGGTTTTCTTGCAACAAAGGCAAGAATTTTGCTGGAGAAAGTTGATTCTCTCCAAACATCAATTTTATGTATGACAGTCTTGACACCACCAGTACCAGCTCTATTCTACATGTAACAATTAATCATCTTTTTTCAAGTCACAGGAAAATTGCACAAATATCAATAGACCCTTTATGTGTGGCCCATACAAATTGTAAAATGATATATATGCTATTAATTGACTGTCAAAAAGCAGATTTGGGGGCCCAGATAATTTTTTGCAATGGTAAGTGCTTGCCTTATGAGCCTTATATCTTGGGTTTGATTCCCTGAGCCTTTAAAATAGCTAGAATCAGTGGTTTGCATCTGATATCCTAGCATTCCTACATTGAGATGGAAGGCAGGGAGAGAAGCTAGTGGTCCACAGGTCACCAAACTTGAAGTATATACTGAAGTAGCAAAAAGAATAAAAAGACCCTTCCTTAAAAAGGGGAAGAAATACAATTAGTGGAGCAGCTGGGACAGAAGTCCACCCACCATTTGCACCAGGAGCCAGGCAGTTCCACAGCCTCTTGTGCACCATCCACCAGGCGAGAGTGATTTCCCAGCAGTGCTTTCACTTCTGAGCATGGAGGTGAGATCTCTAACTTCTCTCTGTATGGGAACAGCTAGGATCACACAGGGCATACAATTAGTGGAGCAGCTGGGACAGAAGTCTTCCAGCCCCATTTGCACCAGAGAGCTGGGCAACTCCACAGCCTTCTGTGCAAGACCTACCAGAAGAGAGTGATCTCCCAGCAATGCTTTCACTTCTGAGCTCAGAGGTGAGATCTCCACCTCACCTCTCAAGGGGAACAGCTAGGAGCACACAGGGCATATGATCAGTGAAGCGGCTGGGACAGAGGTCTTCAGGCTGCCATTTGCATAAGGGAGCCAAGCGACTCCACAGTCTTCTGTGCACAGACCCTGAAGAAGAGAGTTGGTCTCCCAGGAGTAGGGACATAGGCTTACAGGCCCTCAGGAAGGACAAATTTCAGCCAGAGACACAAAGACCAACTAGCACCAGAGATAACCAGATGGTGAAAGGCAAATACAAGAACCCTACCAACAGAAACCAAGGCTACTTGGCAACATCAGAACCCAGTTTTCCCACCACAGCAAGTCCCGGATACCCCAACATACTGGAAAAGAAAGAGTTAGATTTAAAATCATATCTTGTGATGCTGCTAAAGAGCTTCAAGAAGGACTTTAATAACTCCCTTCAATAAATACAGTAGAATGTGGATCAACAGGTAAAAGCACTTAAAGAGGAAACACAAAAATCCCTTAAAGAAATACAGAAGGACATGGGTCAACAGGCAGAAGCCCTTAAAGAGGACAAATAAAAATCCCTTAAAGAAATATAGGAAAACACAAATAATCAAGTGAAGGAACTAAACAAAACTTTCCAAAATCTAAAAGTGGAAGTAGAAACAATAAAGAAATCACAAAGTGAGACATATCTGGAGACAGAAAAACTTGAAAAGAATTCAGGAATGCAAGCATCAACAAGAGAATACAAGAGATAGAAGAAAAATCTCAGGGGCTGAAGATAAAAACAAACAAACAAACAAACAAAAAAAACCCCACTAACTCAACAGTCAAGGAAAATGCAAAATGCATAAAGCTAGTAATCCAAAACATCCAAGAATTCCAGGACACAATGAGAAGACCAAACCTAAGGACTATAGGTATAGACTAGAGTGAAGATTTCCAACTTAAAGGGCCAGTGAATATCTTCAAGAAAATTGTAGAAGAAAACTTCCATAACCTAGAGGAAGAGATGCCCAAGAACAAACAAGAAACCTTCAGAACTCCAAACAGACTGGACTAGAACAGAAAGTCCTCCCAGCATATAATAATCAAAACACCAAATGCACAAAACAAAGAAAGAATATTAAAAGCAGTAAGGAAAAAAGGTCAAGTAACTTATATTTCCTGAGTTTTATCAGAAATATATTCTATGTAAATCTTCAGTTTTACCTGAAAATGTTTATAATTCCACTTTCAATCAACATAGAATTATTTTTATGCCTACCATTTTATCTGTATAATTTCCATGATAATCTTCAATTTTAACATGTTTTTCTATATATTTTTTCAGTTTTATCAGAAATATTTTCTATGTAAATCTTCAACATTATGAGAAAATATTTTTAATTCTACTTTCAATCAACTTAGGAATACTTTTATTCCTCCCATTATTGTATCTATATAGAATTTTCCATGATAATATTCACTTTTAACATGTTTTTCTACATTTTTCTCCAATTTTATCAGAAATAATTTCCACATAAATCTTCAATTCTATCAAAATTACACCAGACTTCTCTCCAGAGACGATGAAAGCTAGAAGATCCTAGGCAGATCTCATACAGACCCCAAGAGAACACAAATGCCAGGCCAGACTACTATACTCAGTAAAACTCTTGATCACTGTAGATGGAGAAACAAAGATATTTCATGATAAAACCAAATTAATACAATATCTGTCTACAAATCCAGGCCTACAAAGTATGATTGATGGAAAACACTAACACAGAATGGAAACTATACCCTAGTAAAAGCAAGAAAGTAATCTTCCAACAAATCCAAAAGAAGATAACCACACAAACATAAAAATAATATAAAAATAACAGGAAGCAACAATCACTATTCCTTATTATCTCTTAACATTAATGGACTCAATTCCCCAATAAAAAGACATAGACTAACAGAAATACTTTTTCATTTAAAAACATAAATCTTCGTTTTTATCAGAAAATGTTTGTAATATTTCTTTCAATTAATTTAGTAATGTTTCAAGCCTACAATTTAATATATATTATTTTTCATGATAATCTTCAATTTTATCATGTTTTTCTATATATTTCCTCTATTTTATCAGAAATGTTTTCCATGTAAATCTCTGATTTTATCACAAAATGTTTTTAATTCTACCTCAATTAATTTAGGAAAGTTTTTTATATCTACCATTTTATCTGTATATTTTTCCATGACATAGACAATTTTAACATGTTTTTCTATATATCTCTTGAGTTTTATCAGAAATATTTTCTATGTAAATCTTCAATTTTACCTGAAAATGTTTATAATTCTGCTTTCAATCAACATAGAATTATTTTTATGCCTACCATTTTATCTGTATAATTTCCATGATAATCTTCAATTTTAACATGTTTTTCTATATATTTTTTCAATTTTATCAGAAATATTTTCTATGTAAAACTTCAACTTTATCAGAAAATATTTTTAATTCTACTTTCAATCAACTTAGGAATACTTTTATTCTTCCCATTATTGTATCTATATAAAATTTTCCATGATAATCTTCACTTTTAACATGTTTTTCTACATTTTCTCCAATTTTATCAGAAATATTTTCCCCATAAATCTTCAATTCTATCAAAAAATGTTTCCATTTCATTTTTCAATTAGCTTAGCAATGTTTTTTATGTCTACCACTTTACTCTTTAATTTTCCATAAATTGTCAATTTAAAAAAAAAAGAGGAAGGAGAGAACTGATTCTTTAAACTTCTATCCACATGACTCTTGGCTTTACACACACACACACACACACACACACATGCACACACACAAAGACACACAAACATGACTCTTGGATTTACACACACACACATGCACACACACACAAACACACATAATTTTGCAGGAATACATACTTGCATGTAAATATGAAATCAAACTGCCTAAATATCAATGCAAAAATAGCATGCATCACAAGTGGTTTACAAGTTTCTCTTTATCAGTTACTGATGACTTTTTTAAAAATTGAGTTAGACTATTCTAAGTCTAAAGCTAATGTATAATTTTTCCCTGATATATTTGAGTATTCCTTCAAGACTTTAACCTTTTGAGCTAGATATAATGGCCTAAAGCTATTTTTCTTATACTTCAATATTTTCTCTGTGATACAATACTTTAATGTTTAGTCAAATATGGATACAATGATGTAAAAATCATAAAGATCAAATTTGTTTTCAGACAGTCCATACTTCCAACAAGGTAAATACATGCAATTTTAATCTCATTTTGTCTATGCCTATTTAACATACAACTTAATAACAAACTCAAATGTAATTTTTGTACATTAATAGTTTCTATTTGGCAAAAATACAGATATTCATTATATATGGATTAATGAAAATCATTAGGCATCTCTTACTCTTGATTCTTCATTCGTTTTGGTTTATTTGTTTGTTTTATTTTTGTTTTTGCTTTTGTTTGTTTTTTCTTTTTTTTTTTTTTTTTTTTTTTTTTTTTTGGTTTTTTGGTTTTTTGAGGTAAGACCCTTCACTGTCCTGCAACTCAACTCACTATGTATAAGTTTGGTCCTTCACTCATTGAGATAAAAAATTCCTATGCCTCCTAAGTGCTGAATTAAAGGTACAAACTACTATATTCTCATTATACCTATCATTCGATAAAAGTATATTAAATTTTCCCCAAAAAATAAATTACAAAATATTTAATTGGTAAATTTGTGATAATATAGAATAAACCAGAATGCATACTTTGCTAAAATATGAATGGAGGTATAGTGCTTGGCATGCATTTTGTTGTAAAAATGAAGCAGGATTTAGAAAATAAAGACAATGAGATTTCATTAAAGTACTCTCAAACAGCCATAGGAATGTGAGCAGAATGAATGAAGAAATGTTACTGTACCCATGAAACAATTATGATTATGTTGTGTTTAAAATCTGGTCCATAAACACCTATAAACTGTGTTAAAGACCATGCTGGCTGTTATATTTATTTTTCAAAGTAAATTTAGGACTATGAATTCTGCTTCCTAAAAGGGCTTATGCTACTCTAAATATGGAAGACAGAAATCTCAGTGTGTAGGACAGAACACATGGTTCATTGTCCTTTAGGAAAAGATGGCCTGGCTTTATGAGTCAGGAGAAATAACAGGAAACAAAACCATGCCACTGAAATCCTCAACTGCTGCATATTGAAATAGTGCATCTCCTTCTGCTAAGTAAAACTAAGCAAATAAATATTATTTCAATTTTTAGGGGACTTTCTAGGAAGGAAGAGTCGTCTATGCCAACAAGAGTTGATGATAGACATGGGTCCATGTAGAAATACTGTTTCTAAAATAAATGCTGAACAATTACCATCTGAATGAGTAATAAAAATTATATTGACATATGAGCCAAGGTAGTCCCCAGGGGTAGTATATCTACTTTAGTAGTACTGTATCCCCAAAGCCAGGTATCACTTTTTGATGAGCGAGCTATATTCCTGAGAAGTGTTTGCTAAGTCACAGGCTAAAAGCTATTTGTATTTTCATAATCAACTTGATGAAGTTCTATGAAGGTAATATATAATTGTGTTGCTATGGGGTATTATTTAGAATACTTTCCAATTTGAGAATCAAAAACAATGAAACAAAAAACATCAAATTCTGAGGACTTTTTAATGTAATAATTACTTAGTATGTTTACTTGTATTTATTCAATTTCTTAATTGTGCATTGAAACTACTTTTTTTCAAATAATACTAGTGACACACTTTATGCAATTACTGTGTTTGACATTGTCTTAAAGCTGTTATTAATAAAGGGATTATACACAAGAAGTTTTCAGAGATTTAGAGAAAAATCATAGAGAACAAATCCACATGAAGAGGAGTACCACAAAAATATAGTCTGAATAACAGCTTATGTTCACTAACACATTAATTATATAACAAATATTAGGTTTGTTTTCTGTACAAATGATAATTGAACTTAAGTCTCTTCAAACAGGAAAGCACTATAACTCTCTCTTGCATGTCCTGCCTAGACTAAAATTTTTCATACCATAGATAAGAGCTATGAGTGGGAAAGTTCGCTGAGCAGAGTGCAGAGGCTAAGGTTTCCAAACTTGGCATAATTGAGAGTAGAAAAGTAAAAAAGTACCATCACAATAAATGACCTTTTCATCAGAAAATATCATCTTCAGAATATTGGCTTTCATTGAAAGATTTCAAGCAAGACTTAAAAACTCAATTGAATAAGCAGATACACAAACTTTCAAGGTAAAAATATTTATAGAGAAGAAGATGGAGTAGCATGGAAAGTATTACAAACACAGAAGAATGTTTAAAAATAATGTAACACAATTATCTCTCAGTGGTAAAATAATGTTTATCCATAATAAACCCTAGTAGATTACAACATGTGCATATATACATATCATAATACATACTCCAGTAAATTTTATTTATGCATTGAATTGATTTAAACAAAATATTCATTGAGTTTTGAAGTGTCAACTATCAGAATCTGAGCTAGGTGAATGGGGACTTAAAATGTCATGTGGTATTTATGCATATGATTCAGTTATCTTAAGAATTAAATTTCTTCAAAATGCAATTAGATTATCTATTTCAAATTTTCATTATCTACAGATGAAGATTTATTCAAAGAAGAACCATTGAATGTCTCTAAAATGATGGAATTTATTCTTCTTGGGTTTTCTAATGTTCCTCACTTGCAGTGGGTACTATTTATGATCTTTTTGTTCTTGTATGTGACTATTCTGTTGTGCAACAGCATTATAATACTGTTAGCAAAAACTGACCCTGCTCTCCAGACCCCTATGTATTTTTTTCTTAGCAACTTTTCCTTTTTGGAAATATGTTATGTAACAGCTACTATCCCAAGAATGCTTGTGGATCTATATACCCTAAAAGGAAACATTTCTATGCTTGCTTGTGCAACACAAATGTATTTTGTCCTTATGTTGGGAGGCACAGAGTGCCTCTTGCTAGCAGCTATGGCCTATGATCGCTATGTGGCTATTTGCCAACCTCTACAATATTCTCTACTAATGAAGAATAAGGTGTGTTTACAGTTGGTAGCTGCCTCCTGGATCAGTGGGATTCCAGTAGAAATTGGGCAGACCTACCAGATATTCTCTCTTCACTTTTGTGCTTCTAACAGAATAGATCACTTCTTCTGTGATATCCCCCCACTTCTCAAGCTTGCTTGTGGTGACACTTTTATGAATACAGTTGCAGTCTATGTTGTTGCAGTGGTGTTTGTTATGGTTCCATTTCTGCTAATCATTATCTCCTACATCAAGATTATCTGCAACATTATGAAACTGTCTACAGCCAAAGGGATGGCCAAAGCTTTTTCCACCTGCTCTTCCCACCTGATAGTTGTAGCATTGTTCTATGGAACAGCATGTATTACTTACTTACAGCCCAAAAAACGTCAGTCAGAAGGAATGGGGAAGTTGCTGTCTCTTTTCTACACAATTTTGATCCCGGCTTTGAATCCCATTATATACACTCTGAGAAACAAAGATATCATGATGGCTCTGAGGAAATTACACCATAAGTTACTGACTTGGTGGGAAAACCTAAAATAGGAAAATACAGATTCACACAAGTAGAAATTCAAGATTGGATCTGCAAATCTTAATGCATAAAGTCTTCTATTGAGTGTGTGAATAACAAACTACAGTGTTTAAGAGATACTCTATTCATATAGTTTATTGCATTAGGTGTACTCATTATAAAAATTAACTAAGTCAATGTAAAAATGTTCTTTTTCATATCAATCTATGCTCATATTGTTAACTACTCTATTTCTATGTTACTTGTTCAACTAACTGTAAGATAGTTAATTGTATCATATCCCCAAGGTTTGGGGTCACTTGCTAAAATGACGTTTGTCTAAACATGTTAGTCTTCATAGGATTTTCTTTCTTCCACTGTTAAGTTTTTATTGATCAAGCCTGTTGTTTTCTAAGTGTTTATAGATATAGACTTCATCAGTTTGGAGCTATATGTCTCTGACCTTTGATATATACATTGCTGTAGGTAGATATAGGTTTCTTCTCTACCTTTTTGTTTTGTGAATATTTGGTTGAAGTTTGGTATCATTCATAACACAGAGTAATCATGTTTCAAATAACTTTTTTAAAGAAGAAACTTGATAGTGAAAATAGATGACATTTTTTCCTTGGCCTCTGATCTATCTCTTTCCATTTCACTGTATTCCTAGAGTCTATAGACTTCCAAATGCATCTGTTCATACTCTTCTTTTCTTATTTATTAGAAACTTTATGTTTGCTTTAGCAATCTGTTTAGACGTAGAAGTTACTAAAAATTTCATATTAAAATGTCTAAATGAAATATATTATTTGAATCTAAATTTCAGGTATGTTAGATAAATATAGTTACATACACACACACACAATATATATATATATATGGAGAAAGAGAGAGGGAGAGACAGACAGAAACAGGGAGAGAGAAAAAGAAAGGACAGAAACAGAGACAGAGACAGAGAGAAGTTTTATTACTTTATTTGCCTATCAGAAAAGTCAGAAAACTTTGCCTTGACCAATCATATCAAAATAGATCTTTGTGCTTACTTTTGTCTACAACTAAAATATAAACATTTTCACAGCAGATATTTTTCTTCTGTATGCTAATTTCCTTAGTCTTTATCTTTTTACTATGGATACTGAGAAATAAAATTATAATGTACTAAATTTTTTGATCAACATGTATTAGCTACTGGTTCATGTCTATTACATATTTTATAACATTTTATCTTGAATTTAATTATAAATTATTTCATATGATAACATACATCAGTTAATTATCCTCATTCTTGGTAATATTTTATATACCAGAATGGAAATGATAATTCCAACTTTATTGAGCAAAACTTATACTTCCTCCTAAGATTTAAGACAAAATGAAATTTTGAATTGAAGCTATCCCACAAGAAATTGTCAAAATAAAAACCAGAAAATATTCAAAACAGTTTTGACAAGAATATTATATCAGTAATTCAAATATGGCCAAGATAAAACCATATGGAAGATGGTTTAGAACCAGTGAGAGCCTCAGTGAGCTTACAGGGAATTAGGGAGAAAGCACAGAGCCCGCAGTCATCTTTTCTGGGTTCTCTTGGCATATATTTTTCAGTTTAGTGTTTTTATTATATTCCTGATTGTGTGAATGAGTGAGTCTCTGATTTTTCATTTAGGCTGTTTTGTGGTTTGGTTTTGTTATTTTGTTTTTTGTTTTTTGAGTGAGAGGCATAAACTGAATGGAGCTACATTGGATAGGAGCTAAGGAGAAACTAAAAGTATCAAGAAAATTGGAAGGGTAGAAAGGAAGGAAATATTATCACATATATTTTGTTAGAAAAAACTATTTTAAATAAAAGATAAAAACAATGAGATGAAGCATGATTGAAGATGACACTTTGTACACACACGTACAAACATCTACATCTATCAAACATGATTCTCTCCACAAGAATATATGAATAGCAACACAATAGTTTATACAAAGATTTCAAAATATTTGTATGAGTATATGTTTCAGGAGAAAGTCAATCTTTTGAAAATATGACAAAAGTTTTTAAATATACAGTAGTTATCGGATGGCAGGAACTAATGTATATTATATCATAATTTTTGAAATTAAAATTAACTAATAATTCTTAAGTGCTACACAAAACATAAATTATTACTTCATTAAAAATAATTAAAATTGAAAATGGAACAATGTACATGTATATAGCCACAAGAGTGATAAAACCATAAATGAGAAATAGACTGACAGTTCTTATATCCAGGTAAGAAGCAGAACAACAGAAAGATCATCCAGTGCTGGTTAGGGTTAGGTATTTTCCAAATAATGAGATATAGACATTTATCAGTGTTTACACTTAAGAAGGTTTATTTTGTTTAATAACATTATTCTTATTTATTAAGAAATTATGAAACATGATGTTTACACAAATATCAACAGTTATCAAATGAGAAAATGCTAAAACACAATATGAAAAAAGCATTGTTAGTAAAACAACTATAAAGATTATACAAAAAGTGAGATTATTCAGATATATTTATAGATTTGAAGAGTGTGGAGGTGCCTATATTCTTATCAATATATTATAGGTATGGTGTTTTAGATGAAGATTGATAGAGATGATGTAGATAATAATATTATGTTTATGATGAAAAGGCAAATATTAGATTAAGTACTTTCATTCATGTTACTACTCTTGATAAGTCCAGTACAGATGTATGTGTTGATTTGCTTCCCCAAAATAATAACTACACAAGATTATCTCCAATGGCTTTTTTATGTCTACTAAGAGATATACTAGAATATACACATAATCTCCAATATTTTCAAAAACTATTTCTAATTCCACTTAAAAAATACTATATCAAAAAAGCCAGAATACCTATGATGAGCATAGGAAAACATTGTATCTGGAAGGGATAATGAAAAGTCGCAGTGATCCAGGCAGTGGTGGCACACACCTTTAATCCCAGCACTTGGAAGGCAGAGGCATGCGGATTTCTGAGTTTGAGGCCAGCCTGGTCTATAGAGTGAGTTCCAGGGCAGCCAGAGCTACACAGACAAACACTGCCTCAAAAGGGGTGGGGGAAGGAAGAGCAGTTATCTTCATCTTTAAAAGTCCAACACATAGATAGAATCTTGGACGAGTTTGGAGAGTAGGAAAAAAATGATCAAATTATATTGTAAAAATATTTTAAAGCATGTTAAATAGAGCAAAAAAGATCACTATTCAAACCTATGTGACATAATGAAGGCAGATCTAAAAGACAAGTTCATAGCATTTAATGCCTACTAAAAAAAATAAATGATAAATAAATAAGACAATAAAAGAAAAATGGGAAATCTCATAGAACTTAATGGGAAATCTTAAAGACAGAATAAAAGAAGTAATAACATCAGAAAGAAGTCGACTGCTAGTAATTGTTAACTCAGTACCTGTCAATTCAATAATTGAGGAACACACACACACACACACACACACACACACACACACACACACACAATTTTTTGAGAAAATGGCAAAACACAAAATGAAACAGTCAGGGTTTTTCTGTGCAGCATTTGGCTGTCCTGAAATTCAGATGAGTTCATATGTGAACCAGTGTTGAAGCCAGGTAGTAGTGTTTTACATCTTAATCCCAGTACTGAGGAGGAAGGGTCGGGTAGATTACTGAGTTGAGACAAGTGTGGTCTACAAAGTGAGTAACAGGTCACTCAAGGCTACACAGAGAAACTCTGTCTTGGAACACCTAAAAACAGAAAAAAACAAAACAAAACACAAAATTAGGTTTTTGAGAAAAATCACTAACAGTGATAAATTCTTACCCAAATTAATTAAAATATGAAAAGAAAAATTCAAATTAGCAAAAATAGAAATAAAAAGAGACATCACAACAAATATTGAGTCCAATTAAAAAATGACTTATTTTAAAAATGTGTACTCTACCCAACAGGAAGCCTCAAAGAATAAAATTTTAGATATTTATAGCCAACCAATTGTAAGTCAATTTCAAATGAATAATGTAATTTAAGCAGACTCATAACACTTAGTGAAATTGGAGGACTCCATCCATCCCCAGCTTCTATATTTTTCTAGGGTAAAGTTCTAAATACTTCTATATTTTTCTAGGGTAAAGTTCTGTGTTCTTTGTCAAATATCAGTGTCCATAATTGGGTGGACTTATATCAACAACTTCATAAGAAAAAAAAAGTCAATACTTCTCAACATATACTGCAAAATAGAAACAGGTGGAACATTTTGTAAATCTTTATATAAGGCCACAATTATCTTGACATGCCCTATACAATTAAAAAATAATAACTCTCCTCTACCTTAAAACAATTTTGTCACCAATTGAAAATGGAGGCAAACATGTTACCAGGATCCTTTATGCCCCCAAAGGTCAAGCTGTGGTAGAGACAGTGCAGAAATAACTCAAGGAAAAAATTGATAGCTACAGAGGGGAGGTATGGGTCTATATGAGGCTCATCAGCAGCATCTTATTAAAATGGCATTTTGAAATTTTTGAAAACAAGTGACAAATACTGCAGATTAGTAATATTGAGCACCAACAAGGTTACCTCTGGTGACCTGTAAGGATGTGTTAAGTGGTATATTTCAATTACCATCCGCATTAGCAACCACTGGAAAATGATTGTGTTTTTTCAGTAAATGAGCCATAGCCTATATGGATTCCAGCTGGCTCACCAGACCCTGGAGAGAAGACACCAAAATGAAGCCAATTATTTTGACCAGCTATGAGAGACAGTGGCAAGAACGTATCTGGTAATGTGTCTTCTTATTTCATTGACTCTAAATCGTCCTAATGCCAACTTTTTTAAATCCCTCTTTTTCAGGGATGAAGATTAGTAGGTCTTGTTCTCAGCTGTCTCCTAAAAATTCCAACCTATTTTCTCAATGGGTCCTTTCAGAGAAGATTTTAAAATTTAGAGGGGCACTAGTCCCATATCTGGATAACCTTTTGCTTTCAGAATCTTTATAATCTATTTACAAAGACTATTATCATTTTAGTTGCAGTCTATTGGTTGGCTTATTCCACTTATTGATAAGGAGGCTCTATCAGGAAACCAAACTGATATAGATATGAAACTATAGGAGAAAATGCAGGCTTTACCTGGCAGCCAGCCCATAGAGTACACTGATGCCTTTAAATAAGCAGCATGACTTACCCTGCTCCTGAAGTCAGGGCTCTCAATCCTGAAACAGCCAGAATAGCCAGTAGTTTTTCTGCCAATGAAGCTGTACTTTCCAAGGCTCCTTTAAAGTGCATCTTCTGCACAGAGATGATGGTGGTATGGGCAGTCACTATCCAATATGAGGTAATTTGCTAATGATTCAGTTGATAGGATTCTACTATATAGGTGGTTGCTACCATGCAATGAAACAGTTCCCAGAAACCATCACTGAAGTGGTTTATTTCCGAGCAAATTACTGACAACAGGTAACAATGACACCTCTGCCTCTTCCACAATTTTGCTTACTATTTCCTGAAGTTCCTCGGACTCTAAGCAGAGGAATTTGATGGATACATCCAATTAGAGCTGAGTGTTATCTCATTTTCTGCATAAGGTCTGGCTATGGGTCTCTGTATTTCTTCCCATCTGCTACAGGAGGAAGCTTCTCTGATGATGACTGATGAAGGCCGTACTATCTGAGTATAGCAAAATATCATTAAGAAGTAATTTTATCAAAACATTTCTTTTTTCAAAGATGAATTTTATTTAGTTTTAGCTTACATGTCTGGAGTATCTAGGTCAGGTGTTTGGTTCATTTTATGGAGTGGGTATTAAATCAGATCAGTTATAGTTTGCTTCCTCCTATATGTTTTGTGCCAACAATGAACTAGTATATCTTTCTGGAAATTCACAATTGTAGGTGAAGAGTTTATTGATGACTTGGTTTTATATTTCTCTTTTGAGAAAGGACATAGTATATTACTGTACCAAAAATACTTGAATATAGGGATGAGTCTTTATGGAGGTACAAGCAGGACATATCCATGCTCAATGAGTTTTGTAGTTGTTGTCTTCAGCAGCAGCTCCCTGCTTTCAGTTTGTGGAGAGCAAACCACAGTTTGCTGTGTTGTTTGGGGATTTTCTTAGGATCCCTTTGGCCAATAACTCAATTAAATATAATCTATTACAAGTACTGGAAGCTGTATTTGGTGACATGAGATAACATTTTGGGACTCTGGCAATATCATATATATTTGGGAAGTTTCTACTGCATTACATTTCCATATAAACCCGCTAATGCTCGTAATTTTAGCTTTATCTCCCCATATTTCCTCCACAAGCCCAACTTCTCTTTATTTCCCCACTTGACCATTCCATTACAGGCCCCTGCTTCTAACTGTATCTATTTATTCTATGTCTCTTCCCTAACAATATTTATCTGTTTCTTTTAGTCTTTTAATATATATCAAATTCTATGACACTTTAATATAGTTCCTAATGTTATGATAACCCGACAAACATAAAATTATTTTGTTGGATCTTCATAATTACAATTTTGCTAATTTGTAAAACATAATGCAAATATCTGATATATAAGATGTTTAATATTTAACCTTAAATTGGTCATGGCCCACAGGTTAAGAACAAGTGCACTCACTATATTCATTTTCTCATGTGTCTATGAGCAATAGTTTGATATCATTGAATTGGCTACAAATATCCACATATAAGCAAAATTACAACTTTTTTTTCTTTTTGAGTCCAGGATATAGTAATGAGGCTTACATTTTTGTACACCCATAAATTTTCTGGAAATTTTCATGTCATTTGTTATATATCTCAGTTACACTGCATTGCATAAATGTATAATTTTCTTTATTAATTCTTCTGTTGAGGGATACCTAGGCTGTTTACTATTATGACAATTTTTAATAGAGAAGCACAGACCATGGTTGAACACAGTCTCTGGAGTAGTTTAAAGCATTCTTTTCTTATATGCCCAAGAGTGGTATATCTGGAATTTGCTTTAGATCAATTCCCATCTTCCAGAGGAACTACCCCACTGATTTTTGCAATGACTGTATGAGTTTGTACTCCCACAAGTAATGTGTGAGTATTCATTCCTTTTATTTCAAATTCTTGCGAGCAGAAGCTTTGAAATATTTTGTTGATCTTAGCAAGTATGATGGGTCTAAAAAGAAATATGTAAATAGCTTAGGTTTGCATTTTCCTCATGGCTAAGGAGGTTGTACAATTCTTTTTTTTTTTTTTTGATATTTCCTATATTTGCATTTCAAATGTTATCCCCATTCCTGGTTTCCCCTGTGAAAATCCCCTATCCCATCAACCCCTGCTCCTCCTTACCAACCCACCCTCTCCTGCTTCACTGTCCTGGCATTCTGCTACACTGGAGCATTCAGCATTCACAGGGACAAGGGACTCTCCTCCCATTGATGATAAGGCTATTCTCTGCTACATATATGACTGTAGACATGGGTCTTTCCATGTATACTCTTTAGTTGGTTGTTTAGTCTCTGGGAACTCTGGGGTACTGGATGGTTCATATTATTTTTCCTCCTATTGAACTGCAAACCCTTCAGCTCTTTGTGTCCTTTCTCTAGCTTCTCCATTAGGGAACCCTGTGCTCAATCCAATGGTTGTCTGATAGCATCCACAACTGTATTTGTCAGGCACTGGCAAAGCCGGTCAGGAGACAGCTATATCAGGCTCCTTTCAGCAAGCACTTGTTGGCATCCACAATAGTTTCTGGGTTCGGTGACTATTGACTGAATCCCCAGGTGGGACAGCCTCTGGATGGCCTTTCCTTCAGTTTCTGTTCAAATATTTGTCTCTGTATCTCCTCCAATGGTTATTTTGATCCCCCTTCTAAGAAGGACCAAAGTATCTACACTTTGGTCTTCCTACGTGAGCTTTGTGTAGTCTGTGAATTGTATCTTGGGCATTCTGAGCTTCTGAGCTAATATCCATTTATCAGTGAGTGCATGTCATGTGTGTTCTCTTGGGATTGGGTTACCGCACTCAGGATGATATTTTCTAATTCAATCCATTTGCCTAAGAATTTCATGAAGTCATTGCTTTTAAGAGCTGAGTAGTGTTCAATTGTGTAAATGCACCACATTTTCTTTATCCATTCCTCTATTGAAGGACATCTGGGTTCTTTCCAGCTTCTGGCTATTATAAATAACACTGTTATGAACATACTGAAACCTGTGTCCTTACTACATGTTGGACCATCTTCTGGGTATATGACCAGAAGTGGTATATCTGGGTCCTCAGATAGTAATAGATCCAATTTTCTGAGGAACCACCAAACAGATTTCCAGAGTGGTTGTACCAGTTTGCAGTCCCACCAGCAATGGAGGAGTGTCTCTTTCTCCATATGCTTGCTAGCGTCTGCTCTGTCACCTGACTTTTTGATCTTAGCCATTTTGACTTGTGTGGGATGGAATCCCAAAATTGTTTTGATTTGCATTTCCATGATGACTAAGGATGTTGAACAGTTCTTTAGATGCTGCTCAGCCATTTGTTATTCCTCAGATGATAATTCTGTGTCCATCCCTATACCCCATTTTTCAATATGGTTATTTGGTTCTTTGGAGTCTACCTTCTTTGAGTTCTTTATGTATATTGGATATTAGCCCACTATCAGATGAAGGATTAGTAAATCTCTTTTCCCAGTCTATTGGTTGCCATTTTCTCTTATTGACAATATCTTTTGCATTACAGAAGCTTTGCCCTTTGATGAAGTCAAATTTGTCAATTCTTGATCTTAGAGCATAAGCTATTGGTTTTCTTTCTTCGTTTTTTTTTTTTTTTTTTTTTTTTTTTTTTTTTTTTTTTTTTTTTACCGTGCAGGCCCATGATCCACTTGGACTTGAACTTTGTACAAGGAGATAATAATGGATCATTTTGCATTCTTCTATGTGCTGACTGTCAGTTGAACCAGCACCAATTGTTGAAAATGCTGACTTTTTTCCATTGGTTAGTTTTACCTCCATTGTCAGAGATCAAGTGACCATAGGTGTCTGGGTTCATTTCTGGGTCTTCAATTCTACTCCATTGATCTACCTGCCTGTCGCTGTACCAATACCATGCAGGTTTGATCACAATTGTTCTCTAATACAGCTTGAGGTCAGGGATGATTATTCCCCCAGAAGTTGTTTAATTGTAGATAATAGTTTTCTCTTTCCTGAGTTTTTTGTTTCTTCCAGTTGAAATTACAAATTGCTCTTCCTAACTCTATGAAGAATTGAGTTAGGATTTTGATGGGGATTGCATTGATTCTGTAGATTGCTTTCAGCAAGATGGCCATTTACTATATAAATCCTGCCAATCAATGAGCATGGAAAATCTTTCCATTTTCTGAGATCTTCCTTGATTTCTTTCTTCAGAGGCTTGAAGTTCTTGTCATACAGATATTTCACATGCTTAATTAAAGTCACATTCTGGTATTTATATTATTTATGACTATTGTGAAGGGAGTTGTCTCCCTAATTTCTTTCACAGTTTGTTTGTCCTTTGAGAAGAGGAAGGTCACTGATTTGTTTGAGTTAATTTTATAATCAGCCACTTTCCTGAAGTTGTTCAGGTTTAGGAATTCTCTGGTGGAGTTTTATGGATCACTTAAGTATACTCTCATATCATCTGAAAATAGTGATATTGTGATATCTTCTTTTTCAATTTGTGACCCTTTTGCCTCCCTTTTTATCTAATTCCTCTAGGTAGGACTTCAAGTACTATAATGAATAGGCATAATGAGAATGGGCAGCCTTGTCTGGTCCTTGATTTTAGTGAGATTGCTGCAAGTTTCTCTCCATTTAATTAGATGTTGGCTATTGGTTTGATGTATATTGCTTTCACTATGTTTAAGTATGGGCTTTGAATTCAAATTCATTACAAATCTTTTATCATGAAGGGGTGTTGGATTTTGTCCAATGCTTTCTTAGCATCTAATGAAATGAGTTTTTTTCTTTGAGTTTGTTTATATAGTGCATTACATTGATGGATTTCCATATATTAAACCATCCTTACATTTCTGGGATGAAGCCTCCTTGATCATGATAGATGATCATATTGATATGTTCTTGGATTTGGTTGCTAAATTATATTGAGTATTTTTACATTGATATACATAAGGGAAGTTGGTCTGAAGTTCCCTTTCTCTGTTGGGTCTTCGTGTGGCTTAGGTATAGACATAATTGCACCTTCATAGAATGAATTGGGTATTATTCTTTATGTTTCTATTTTGTGGAATAGTTTGAAAAGTGTTGATATTAGGTCTTCTTTGAAGGTATGATAGAGCTCAGCACTAAACCCATCTGGTCCAGAGCTTTTTTTTGGGGGGGGGAGACTTTTAATGACTGCTTCTATGTCTTGATAATAGTGGGGTGTTAAAGTCTCCCACTATTATTGTATGAGGTACAATGTATGTTTGAGCTTTAGTAAAGTTTATTTTGTGAATGTGAGTGCCATTGAATTTGGAGCATAAATGTTCTGAATAGAGTTCATCTTGGTAGATTTTTTTCTTTAATGTGTATCATGTGTTCTTCCTTATTTTTTTTGATAACTTTAGGTAGTAAGTATATTTCATTTGATATTAGAATAGCTACTCCTGTCTGTTTTGGGGACCATTTGCTTGGAAAATGGTTCTTCAGCCTTTCACTCTGGGGTAGCTTCTGTCTTTGTCACCTACATGTGTTTCTTGTATACAGCAAAATGGGTCCTGTTTACTTATCCAGATTGTTATTCTTTGACTTTTTGTTGGGGAATTGGGTCCATTGATATTAAGAGATATTGAGGAAAAGTGATTGTTCCTTCCTAATATTTTTGTTGTTAGATGTGGAGTTATGTTTATGTAGCTATCTTCTTTTTGGTTTGAAAGATTAAAAGACTATTATTTTCTGGCTTTTTGCAAGGTGTAATTTCCCTCTTTGTGTTGGAGTTTTCCCTTTATTATCCTTTATAGGGCTGGATTTTTTGGAACAATATTGTGTAAATATGAGGTCTGCCTTTTTATGTTACTTGACCTTTGTGGGAAAATAAAGGAGTGGGGACAGGTGGTTGTGTTACAGGTCCCACATAGGAGAACTCTGGCAGGCTGAGACCATGGGGATAGGAAAACAACAGCAGGGCTTAACACAGCACCGAGATAAGGAGTGCTGGGCGCCCAAGTATCTATAGAGCAGGAGGCTGTCCAGATAGTGAGATCTTTGCCCAGAAGGCAGGGCCATTTGCATGGCCCCGGGTACCTGTAGAGGCTGCTTAGCTGAGAGGCAGCCCGATCCTTCCCTTGTGGCTGGAAATGCTGAGGCCTGCTCCATGCTTCTATGCTTAATAAGAAAAGACAGTGCATAGTTTCTATGCTTTATTATTAGAAGAATAGAAAGAGAAAGGGAGATAGAGAAAAGAGAAGAGGGAGGAATGAGGGATGGCCATGACCATGTGGAAAGGGGGAAAAGAATAGAGAAATAGGGGGAACAGAGAAAGGGGCAGAGAGAGATGAGGCCAGAGAGAGAGAGTGAGGAGGGGCAAGAAGCCTTCTTTTATAGTAGGCTGGGTTTTCTGGCAATAGCCAGGTAACTGAGGGACAGGAAAGGCCTGGCTGTAGCCAGGTGACTATAGGCATAGAGTCTAACCAGAAAGCTAGGGGACTGGGACCTGTCCATACATGACTGATGGGACTGATGGCCACAGGATTATGGAGTTGAGGAGTCAGCAGTCTGGGAGCATAGCTCACAAGTTCTGTCCCTTGTAGAATGTTCTTCTATTGGGTCTCCGGAGTGGCCTTGCTTCAACCAGGCTACAGACTGCCTCACACCGTGGTCCCATGTCTCCTCCTTCACCACGGTCCCACAGACCTTTTTCCCATTACTGCTTTTCTTATTCTTTCTTTGTTTTTGTACATTTCATGTTTTATGATATAATGGGAGCAATTTCTTTTCTGGTCCAAACTATCTGGAGTTCTGTAGGCTTCTTGTAGGTTCACGGACATCTTTTTCTTTAGGTTAGGGAAGTTTTCATCTATAGTTTTTTTGAAGATATTTTACTGGCACTTTAAGTTTGGAATCTTATCTCTCTTCTATACTTATTATTGTTAGGTTTGTTCTTCTCATTGTGTCTTGGATTTCCTGGATGTGTGGGGTTAGAAGCTTTTTGCATTTTGCATTTTCTTTGACTGTTCTGTCAGCATTTTCTATGGTATCTTCTACACCCGAGATTCTCTCTTCTGTCTCTTGTATTCTGTTGGTGATGCTTGCACTTGTAATTTATTGTTTCTAATTCTTTTTTTGTAATATTTTTATTTTCTATATTCTGTTTACATTCCAAATGATTTCCCCTTTCCCAGATCCCCCCTCCCCATATGTCCCATAAAACTTCTTCTCTCCATCCCTTCTCCAATCACCTCCCTCCTTTTTCTCTGTCCTTATATTCTCTTCCAATGCTAGATCAATCCTTTCCAGGATCAGGACCTTCTCCATACTTCTTTATGGGTGTCATTTGTTATGCGATTTGTGCCTTGGGTATTCAGGGCTTCTGGGCTAATTAATATCCACTTATCAGAGATTGCATTCCATGTGTATTCTTTTGTGATTGGGTTACCTCACTTAGGATGATATTTTCCAGATCAAACCATTTGCCTAAAAATTTTATGAATTCATTGTTTCTAATTGCTGAGTAGTATTCCATTGTGTAAATATACCACATTTTCTGTATCCATTCCTCCTTTGAGGGACATCTGGGTTCTTTCCAGTTTCTGGCTATTATAAATAAGGCTGCTATAAACATAATGGAGCATGTGTCTTTATTGCATGCCGGGGAATCCTTTGGGTATATGCCCAGGAGAGGTATAGCAGGGTCCTCCGGAAGACTCATGTCCAGTTTTCTGAGGAACTTTCAGACTGATTTCCAAAGTGGTTGTACCATCTTACAGCCCCACCAGCAGTGGAGGAGTGTTCCTCTTTCTCCACATCCTGGCCAACACCTGCTGTCTCCTGAGTTTTTGACCTTAGCCATTCTGACTGGTGTAAGGTGAAATCGCAGGGTTGTTTTGATCTGCATTTCCCTAATGACTAATGATGTTGAGCATTTCTTAAGGTGTCTCTCAGCTATCCAAATTTCTTCAGGTGAAAATTCTTTGTTAAGATCTGTACCCCATTTTTAATTGGGTTCCCTGGGTTCTAACTTCTTGAGTTCTTTGTATATATTGGATATTAGCCCTCTATCAGATGTGGGGTTGGTGAATATCCTTTCCCAATTTGATGGTTGCCGTTTTGTCCTTTTAACGGTGTCCTTTGCCTTACAGAAACTTTGTAATTTTATGAGGTCCCATTTGTCAATTCTTGATCTTAGAGCATAAGCTATTGGTGATCTGTTCAGGAACTTTTCCCTTGTGCCCATGTCCTCAAGGGCACAGTTTCTTTTCTGTAAGTGTCAGTGTGTCTGGTTTTACATGGAGGTCCTTGATCCACTTGGAGTGAAGTTTAGTACATGGAGATAAGAATGGATCAATTCACATTCTTCTGCATGCTGACCTCCAATTGATCCAGCACCATTTGTTGAAAAAGTTATCTTTTTTCCACTGGATGTTTTTGGCTCCTTTGTCGAAGAGCAAGTGATTGTTTCTAATTCTGTTCCATATATTGAGAGAACTATAGTAGGGTATCCACTTCTGCTTAGATCCAATGGAGCAATGAACTCAGTGGGAGGCAGAGTATATGCAGGGATTTTTGAGCAGGGTTATGGGGGTTTTCCAGGATGTACAGGATTTAGCAGTATTCTGTAGACTCATCTTGAGGCAACTCTAGCATTAATAGAATTTTGAGCTCAGGAATTAGTAGGATTCTGTGTCCTGCTTGGTGGACCACGGGTGGCTCTATTCCAGAAAACCACATCTAAGTGCTTTGCAGATGGCTCTCTCATGGGAAACATGAGAAAAACCTCCTATATACCTGTCAAGTCTATTGTGACAGAATCTGCAAATGTGACAGAATCCCACCTGTTTGCTCTGGGACTGGCTGTGGGATGTTTACTATCCTCTAGTTTAAAACTACGTACAGTCTTGGTATCTTTTTCTTTGACTTTGTAATGAGCAAGGCAATAACACAATAAATATCTCAGGTATCTGCACTTTGGGAAAGATCAGGAATTTGTGTGATTTTATAGCCTGATACTTGGCTTTTATTCTCTGTAGGGTAGAACTTGGCCACTTACATCTTTAAGAGTAGAAAACAGCCCTTATGGCCTTTACAATAGTCTAGGAGGCAGCATCTGGTCACTCCTGCTTTGAGGGCTTAAGAATAGGGGATTTTGGTTACTATCAGACTAGGCATTCTGTCCTCCCTCTTAAGAGATTCTATTTTCTTCTTGACTTATTACTTCATCCCTGGATCAAACAATGAAAATCAGATAATATCTACAACCTGCAGAAGTACTGCCAAGTGGGTTCAAGGCCCCAAGAGAAAAAATTGTGACATCAGATAATGAAAGACAAGACTATCAGCTTGCTGTTCATGAAGATGGCCTTGAATAGCACAAGTCTCTCTGTATTTATTTAATTTCAAAGTTGTGAAGTATACAATTTCAGATATACTTCCTCAAACATGATCCACAAAACTGTGCAATGATTCTTGGAATGTTTTTCCATAACTTTATTTTCCATACACTGTATTTTCACTAGGCAGATGGAAAAATCTTATGGTTTCATAATTAAGTACATCTCAGTAGTCATGAATAGCATATAGTATCTGAAACACCTACCTGGCAGCCCATGCAACAATTTTACAAGTTTTTTTCTACTCTGCCAGTATTTCTTTCTATCTTTGTTCTGTACAATGATATACAAGATAAGGAGATTTAATTTCTTAGCATAATGTCCTGTTGACACTTGGCCAGCAGCTCTTGTTTTCTGAAATGCTGATATCTAAGGATGAGTTTCTTATTCACAAACTAATGTCCTAATGTTTATATATATCCATTAAATTATCTGATTCATTCTTGCAAGGGTTGTTTTGGAGTCAGAGGATTCCATCTACTTTTCTGAGAATAATTATGTACCTCAAATAAACTGCATGATCTCTACTTTACCTTTTTTAAAACTAGGTTTTGAGTGTGATGTTAGGAATCATTATACCAATCCCATTATGTATTTTTAATAAATCTACCTTAGCACTAAAAAGAGATTTCTGTTGTTATTGCTGTACCTTTTGCAAAGAGAAAAACAGTGCTGTCAAGGGCACAGTGTTGGTCAATCCCAGATAAAACAGCTGAGGTTGCAGATGCTTTCACATTGGTCCTTGCCAGGAAGCCAGGAGCTTCTCTTGGGGTGTTTCCCACAAGAAGTGCTGTCCACAAAGCACTCAGATGCTGTTCCATGGAACACAGTCATTGTTTCCACCAACAGCTATTTCCTAGAATCTGAATATATGGGCATCAATACAATATTCATATTCCTTATCTTGCCACTTCACATTATCAAAACAAATATCATAGGAAAGATTAGGAGAAAATCCAATACAATATTCCAATGTATAGTTGGAAGTAGGGTGGCAGAATGGGGAAGAAATATACAGAAAAGTATGACAAAGATTCATAAGGGTCTTGAGCGTTTGTGACTTACATACGAGTTGATTCCTCTAAGATATTGCTGTCCATAATATATATCTCCACATGAAAAAATACTCAAGTATATTTTTTAAAGATTTTTGCATGAAAAATGGAGGAATTAAAGTTAATTTATAAAAGCAAATATAACTAGATTTTATACAGACCTCTACATATGTTATGCTTACTTCATTTTATTTTACATATAATTAGGTGCATATTAGTCATAATAATCCAAGTGTTCCTTTAATTGTCAAGGTGTTCAGAATCTGAATCCAGTAGGAAACTGAGAAAAGGTGTTTACAAAGGAAAATCATACCAGTGCCAAACTATCAGCTCTGGAAACATATATTCATATAATATCTTAAGGAGTCATCAACAGTCTATACTTAGGAATAAACAAACACACACACACACACACAAACAACCACACACATTTTAATACACACACATTATATATACATACATACACACACACAAACACACACACACACACACACACACACACACACACACACATATACATGTTAAAATAAGAGGCCATGAATATGGTGGAAACCATAGTGAGGTACATGCTAGTGTTTAAAGGGATGAAAAATGTGATCAAAAAAAATTAAAGAAATATCCAAGTTTGTATTTACAAATCATGAACAAGTTTCAAAACTATCAAATTGCAATTTAGATTTTACAGTTGAAAATAATTACAATGATTATCATTAATATTTATTATCTAATATTTAATTAAGTGCTTCTTACCCTAAAGGGAAAGTCAATAATCTGGGTTAACTGAATCTGCTTTACATGAAAGCACCAAGAAAAACCTCACAAAGAAATCAAGGAGATTTGTTCTATAATATTCTGAATTTCTCATTTCCAGTGGTTTTTCTTTGGACTATTAACCTTTATCCTATTGGGCCATGGCACCATTGAACTAGACATAAGTGTATCTTTTTTCTTTGGCAAATTTTCACTTTTAGCGATGTGTTATATGTCTATGAATCTTCCCAGGATGGTCTTCAATCCTGGGACTCAAAGAAGAGCTATCTCTTTCATTGCCTGTGCTACAAAATTGTGCTTCACTCTTACCTTGGGAGCCACAGAGTATTTCCTCCTGGTTGTGATATACAATGACTTTTGTAAACAAGCTGGAATAGCCATTTTAATATCAGATAAAATTGACTTTCAACCCAAAGTCATCAAAAGAGACCCTGAGGGACACTTCTTGCTGGTCAAAGGAAAAATACAAAAAGAAGAACTGTCAATCCTGAACATCTATGCCCCAAATGCAAGGGCACCCTCTTTCGTAAAAGAAACTTTATTAAAACTAAAAGCACACATTGCACCTAACACAATAATTGTGGGTGACTTCAACACTGCACTTTCCTCAATGGACCGATCAGGAAAACAGAAACTAAACAGGGACACAATGAAACTAATTGAAGCTTTGGACCAATTAGATTTAACAGATATATATAGAACATTCTATCCTAAAACAAAAGAATATACCTTTTTCTCAGCACCTCATGGTACCTTCTCCAAAATCGACCATATAATTGGTCACAAGACAGACCTCAACAAATATAAGAAGATAGAACTAATCCCATGCCTTCTATCTGATCACTATGGAGTAAAAGTGGTCTTCAATAGCAACAGAAACAACAGAAAACCCACATACACGTGGAAACTGAACAATACTCTACTCAATGATAGCTTGGTCAAGGAAGAAATAAAGAAAGAAATTAAAGACTTTTTAGAACACAATGAAAATGAAAACACAACATACCCAAATCTATGGGACACAATGAAAGCAGTGCTAAGAGGAAAACTCATAGCCCTGAGTGCCTCCAAAAAGAAAATGGAGAGAGCATACATTACCAGCTTAATGACACACCTGAAAGCCCTGGAACAAAAAGAAGCTATTTCACCCAGGAGGAGTAGAAGGCAGGAAATCATCAAACTCAGGGCCGAAATCAATCAAGTAGAAACAAAGAGAACCATACAAAAAATCAACAAAACCAGTAGCTTGTTCTTTGAGAAAATCAACAAGATAGATAAACCCTTAGCCAGACTGACCAAAGGGCAGAGAGAAAGTATCCAAATTAACAAACTTGGAAATGAAAAGGGAGATATAACAACGGAAACTGAGGAAATCCAAAAAATCATCAGATCCTATTATAAGAGCCTGTACTCAACACAACTGGAGAATCTGGAGGAAATGGACAATTTCCTTGACAGATACCAAATACCAAAATTAAATCAGGACCAACTAGACCATCTAAACAGTCACATAATGCCTAAAGAAATAGAAGGAGTCATAGAAAGTCTTCCAACCAAAAAAAGCACAGGACCAGATGGCTTCAGTGCAGAATTCTACTAGACCTTCAAAGAAGAGTTAACACCAATACTCTTCAAACTATTCCACAAAATAGAAACAGAAGAAACACTACCCAATTCCTTCTACAAAGCCACAATTACGCTGATACCAAAGCCACACAAAGATCCAACAAAGAAAGAGAACTTCAGACCAATTTCCCTTATGAACATCGATGCAAAAATACTCAATAAAATTCTTGCCAACCGAATCCAAGAACACATCAAAACGATCATCCACCATGATCAAGTACGCTTTATCCCGGGAATGCAGGGTTGGTTCAATATACGGAAATCCATCAATACAATCCACTACATAAACAAACTCAAAGAACAAAACCACATGGTCATTTCATTGGATGCTGAAAACGCATTTGACAAAATTCAGCATCCCTTCATGCTTAAAGTCTGGGAGAGAACAGGAATTCAAGGCCCATACCTAAACATAGTAAAAGCAATATACAGCAAACCGGTAGCCAGCATCAAACTAAATGGAGAGAAACTTGAAGCAATCCCACTAAAATCAGGGACCAGACAAGGCTGCCCCCTTTCTCCTTATCTTTTCAATATTGTACTTCAGGTACTAGCTCGGGCAATTCGACAACATAAGGAGGTCAAAGGGATACAAATTGGAAAGGAAGAAGTCAAACTATCATTATTTGCAGACGACATGATAGTCTACCTAAGTGACCCAAAGAACTCCACTAGAGAGCTCCTACAGCTGATAAACAAAGTGGCAGGTTATAAAATCAACTCAAGCAAATCAGTGGCCTTCCTATACTCAAAGGATAAGCAGGCTGAGAAAGAAATTAGGGAAATGACCCCCTTCACAATAGCCACAAACAGTATAAAGTATCTTGGGGTGACTCTTACCAAACATGTGAAAGATCTGTATGACAAGAACTTCAAGACTCTGAAGAAGGAAATGGAAGAAGACCTCAAAAAATGGGAAAACTTCCCATGCTCATGGATCGGTAGAATCAATATAGTTAAAATGGCCATTTTGCCTAAAGCACTATACAGATTCAATAAAATACCCATCAAAATCCCAACTCAATTCTTCACAGAGTTAGAAAGAGCAATTATCAAATTCATCTGGAACAACAAAAAACCCAGGATAGCTAAAACTATTCTCAGCAACAAAAGAAAATCTGGGGGAATCAGTATCCCTGACCTCAAGCAATACTACAGAGCAATAGTATTAAAAACTGCATGGTATTGGTACAGTGACAGGCAGGAGGATCAGTGGAACAGGATTGAAGATCCAGAAATGAACCCACACACCTATGGCCACTTGATCCTTGACAAAGAGGCTGAAAACATCCAATGGAAAAAAGATAGCCTTTTCAACAAATGGTGCTGGTTCAACTGGAGGTCAGCATGCAGAAGAATGCGAATTGATCCATCCTTGTCTCCTTGTACTAAGCTCAAATCCAAATGGATCAAGGACCTCCACATAAAGCCAGACACTCTGAAGCTAATAGAAAAGAAACTGGGGAAGACCCTTGAGGACATCGGTACAGGGAGAAAGTTTCTGAACAGAACACCAATAGCGTATGCTCTAAGAGCAAGAATTGACAAATGGGACCTCATAAAATTACAAAGTTTCTGTAAGGCAAAGGACACCATCAAGAGGACAAATCGGCAACCAACAAACTGGGAAAAGATCTTCACCAATCCTACATCAGATAGAGGGCTAATATCCAATATATATAAAGAACTCAAGAAGTTAGACTCCAGAAAACCAAACAACCCTATTAAAAAATGGGGTACAGAGTTAAACAAAGAATTCTCACCTGAAGAACTTCGGATGGCGGAGAAGCATCTTAAAAAATTCTCAACTTCATTAGTCATTAGGGAAATGCAAATCAAAACAACCCTAAGATTTCATCTTATACCAGTCAGAATGGCTAAGATTAAAAATTCAGGAGACAGCAGGTGTTGGAGAGGGTGTGGAGAAAGAGGAACACTCCTCCACTGCTGGTGGGGTTGCAAATTGGTACAAGCACTCTGGAAATCAGTCTGGCGGTTCCTCCGAAAACTGGGCACCTCACTTCCAGAAGATCCTGCTATACCACTCCTGGGCATATACCCAGAAGATTCCCCACCATGTAATAAGGATACATGTTCTACTATGTTCATAGCAGCCCTATTTATAATTGCCAGATGCTGGAAAGAACCCAGGTATCCCTCAACAGAAGAGTGGATGCAAAAAATGTGGTATATCTACACAATGGAGTACTATTCAGCCATTAGAAACAATGAATTCATGAAATTCTTAGGCAAATGGATGGAGCTAGAGAATATCATACTAAGTGAGGTAACCCAGACTCAAAAGGTGAATCATGGTATGCACTCACTAATAAGTGGATATTAACCTAGAAAACTGGAATATCCAAAACATAATCCACACATCAAATGAGGTACAAGAAGAAAGGAGGAGTGGCCCCTGGTTCTGGAAAGACTCAGTGAAACAGTATTCAGCAAAACCAGAACGGGGAAGTGGGAAGGGGTGGGTGGAAGGACAGGGGAAGAGAAGGGGGCTTACGGGACTTTCGGGGAGTGGGGGGGCTAGAAAAGGGGAAATCATTTGAAATGTAAATAAATTATATCGAATAAAAAAAATCAAAAAAAAAAAAAGAAAAAAAAACAATGACTTTTATATGGCTATCTGAAACCCTCTGCACTATTTAGTTAAAAGACACATCTATGGAGCATACTGTCAGCTGGATCTTGGTTCAGTAGAATAAATTCTAGTACTGGTAGGAGGCAAACAACATAAAGTTTCCCTATAGCATTTGCTGGTTCCCAATCACTCCCAATCAGAACAATCACTTCTTTAGTGACTACGTTGATATTTCCCATTGCCTGTGAAAACATATTTATAAATATGATGAGGGTCTTCCTAAATACTGTTTTGTTGTGCTTAGTTTCATTTCTTTTATACACTTATACCTTATTACAAAATTCTGATGTAATTATTATCTAAATGATTTATTAGAACATTCTTTGAGGACTAACTGTTGAATATACTTTTGCCTATGTATATAATAAAATAACAAAAATTATTCTCTGCTAAAATCAGTTTTACAATGATAGCTCTTCACAATTAATCCTTATCTGTAAAGTTGAAAACATTTTGTTTTTAAGCCTATTAATGGAATATTTAATGTAAATTCCAATTCATTTAATGTTACATTCTACTAAATTATGTATAATATTCACTGTCAAAAAAAGAACTTTGACATGATTAATAAAACTGGCTCTGTTAGAAGTTCATAATTTGTTGTATCATGTGTCAGAAATAACATAATTAATTTAATATATTTATTTCAACAGTATTTGAAAATGGAATAACAAAAGCACATGCATTTTTACATGCAAAGAGTTTGATTTAAATATGACTACCTAAATTAATAACTTATCAAAATCCTAAATCTAGATCTTATCTTTTCATTTTCTTCCTGGGGCGAAGACCCTAAACAATGATTTTGCACATGCTGGAAACAGCTCATCATGTAGCTCTATCAAGCCCCTAAATGTATTCAGTAGAGTGCATGTAGCTATATACCATTTATAATATCAGAAGCATTGGACAGAAATCATAGTTTATGTACATATACAAGTAATAATTTTTATAATAAATGGTGATCTGTTTAAAATGCTGTTGAAATATAATCATATCTTATAAAAATCAATAGACTGATTCTAGGAATCCTCAGAAGTTATTTTCTAGTGAATAATAAGATTTCACTTCAAATACAATTCCTGAGGGTATACGAAACATCCAAAGTTAGTAAAGAAGATATGGCATTTTATAATTAATTTAAAATATGTTTATTTAATGTGATAGTGTGTGTGTGTGTGTGTGTGTGTGTGTGTGTGTGTGTATGCGCGCGCGCACACACACACACACACCTGAGTGAATAAATGGTTTTAAGGGGATAAGGGTTAAAGAATTGGGAATTTAGAATATTTGGAGGATATTCTTTCCTCACATTTATAAGCTATGGGGCTTATCCATAGTACTTCAAAAAGAGAACAAAATCTCAAGTTAGTGTGTTTTCTCCTTTATTGTTTTCTGCTTTCAGAACCTGTATTTCTTAATAATCATACATAAAAGGGTATATGGTAATGATAGTTCAAGGTATGTTTTCTTCATGTGCTCAGACTTGTCAAATGGCAAAAAGAATTGTTTCATTGAATTAAAATGAAACACAAGAAAGGAATTTATCCCTAGAGTAATGCACATCAACCAATGAAATTGCAGTGTGTATTCTGCCAATAGAATAAATATTTGAACATTGTCATTCCTTAACAAAAGAAAAAATTTTAGGCACAGTTAAACTAATTTCTTTTTCATTTTCAAAAAAATATCAATCAATAAAGGTAAGAATGCTACCTTTCTTAAAGTCCAAACTGAAACCCTGGAGCCACTTTTTGCAAACATTAAACCTATCTAAAATTGTGCTTTTACTCTCTTAAAAATGACAGCATTCAAATGGAATTATACAAAATAGTGAAAAAGAATCATGGTTTTCTGGTTTTTAACAGTTCATATACTATTTTACGATGACTATTGTTCCAATAGTTGACATTATTAGATCATATTTTAAAAATGTAAACTTTTAAAATTAAGGAAAAATAATTAAATTATTGCTAACAATATAATTATCTTATGTGCTACTATGTGGAGTTCATTTTCTTTTCTGACTAATCACCTATTTAAATGTATCTGTATTAAACCTGGAGATCCAACTATAACAGCTGATCAAAATGTTGATGAATATAATTGAAATCATTTGGTAACCTACTATTTCCCAAAATGTTTCTGATTCAAGTTAATCTTCATATTAAATTTATTAAATTAATCTGGAAACATTAACATGTTTCCTTTTTGCATCAACGTCCTAAAACTTGTAATTCATCATCTTCAATTTATTCAAGACTTGGTCAGAGAAAGAAAAAAGTTGGATATGCTATAACTTTTATAACTCTGAATGTTCTATTTAATATAACAGTTAATGGTTCTGATATTCACTGTGTAATAGAAATCAATATTTCAAAAAAGAATGTCAGTTAAATAAAGGTAAGTTTCATCAATCCAATATGCCTGATAAAGACTACTGTTTCTCTTTTACTTACTGTGATTACCCAGTCCTAAAGAACCACAAAAGTGTTTTCCAATCATTATAAACATAGTGCATACTTATCAAAACATTTGAAGACATTATTGAAGAAATTGTACTAAGGAAAAATTTTACTGGTAAAGAGTTGCTTAGAATGCAAGAAACCTAATATTAGATCAGAACCACAAACAAACCAAAAAGGAGAATGTAAGAACATCTTGAATCATATAATTGCAATGCCTCCTTTCCGTGTAGTTTGAAGTGAAGAAATTTATAAATGTAAGAAAAATTATTTGTTCTTTTCAGAATTGAAAGCAAGATTCCATCCATGGAACCAAGCAGAAAATCAGAGAAGTTTAATAAATATTTTAATTAGAAAAGTAGAAATGAATCTGTTTCTTGGGCATTTTTTTTACATGTTATAAATCTAGCTTTGTTTAACATAGAGATAGATTCTTTTACTTAAACAGTGAGGACCAATAGGGGAAAGTGTAAGAAGGAGCACATATAATGAAAGAAAAAAGATGGCATTTTCTCTGTGTGGGATCTTAAAGGAGAGTTTTGTGGACAGCATTTGTCTGAGCAAACTCAAAGTACACTAATATTTTCCAGTCCTCAGTGAAATGAAAAAAACTTTAGCAGTCTCTCCATAAGTAATATTATATTGAATTAAATTGCTGAATAAACATTACATGAATTTAACCATATAGTGTAGCAATTTAAAAAGAAATGTTTTGTTTTGCACTTCTGACTGTAAAGTCATACCTTCATAATTAGAAATCTTACCTAGTTGTTTCAGTTCATCAAATTTTCAATCACTTCAATTTCACATTTTACTAATTATTTTTAATCTATGAATAGTTCACATGAAAAACTGTAAAACAGAAAGAAATTGTAACAGCAAACTTCCATCATCATAAGTTCTGTTTTAATTTTCATATTTAACATTACCTCAACTTGTACATAAATTTTAGAGCTAAAATCTTGGAACACCATGTAAATATAACTATTAATATAACTTTTTCTTCCTCCTATTTGATGTTAATTTCCCCTTTCCCTTTAAAAATAATATTACTTAATGTAGAAATTATGCAACAAGTATTCAAAACAAATGAGAATTGAGCTTTTTCTGTAAGAGTTGATAAAATTAATATAATTTCCACATATGCATTTACAATTAATACCTGCTTGGAAATAGCAAGTCAGTATTTTCTATTGCAGTGTCAGTGGATATAGAAACCTTATGCCATGCTCAGGATGAGTTGGAAGATACAAAATAGAATGCTTATTTTGTTTTGCTTTGGATGGTCTATAATTTCATTTTGGTTTTGCTCAGGATGAGTTGGAAGATACAAAATAGAATGCTTATTTTGTTTTGCTTTGGATGGTCTATAATTTCATTTTGGTTTTCTTATTCTGTATTTGATTAGTATGATTTAGAGTCAGAGTATGGGACAGAGAAAAAAATTAAAGCTTGATGTAGAACACGGGGGAGGATCTAGAATAAGGGCACCAAACATGGATAAAGTATTGTATGAAATTATAATTAAAAATAGTAAAATAAATCTTTATAAATCTAAAATGAACATTAAGTGTGATAATAAGTACACATAGACACATTATGTAATAATGAAAATGTTAATTGAAAGACAGAATTGTTTATAAATTAATATTAATTTGGAGTTTTGTCTCTCAGTAGATAGATGATCATTAAAACTGCCATATCCTATTATTATTTAATAGAATATGTATTAATATCCAGTAAACAATGAAAAATGGAAAATAATATTTTACATGGACCTATTTAGTGCTTGATAATATAGTATACTACACTTTTAATTTCTTCCATGAAATGGAAGCATTAAGTATGATGCTATTTTCAGTTTATAGATAAGGCTACAGACAATTATAGAAAAATAATTGAACTTCTGGTTGAATTCTGCCCACAGATGGAACACTCAGACAACTGTACCACGGATAATGCAACTTCAGTGACACAGTTTCTCTTACTGGGGTTCTCTGATTTTCCTAATCTGCAAACATTTCTGTTTGGAATGTTTTCCATAATGTATGTGGTTATCTTAATAGGAAACAGCTTTATACTCGTCATAGCTAGAGTTGATCCTGCACTACAAAAACCCATGTATTATTTCCTGGCCAATTTTTCATTTCTGGAAATTTGTTATGTATCAGTCACCCTTCCCAGAATTCTCTACAATCTTTGGACACAAGATAGAAGAATTAGTCTTCTGGCCTGTGCTATTCAAATGTTTTTCTTCCTAATTCTGGGAGCTACTGAGTGTTTTCTGCTGGCCGTGATGTCCTATGACCGCTATGTGGCCATCTGCAACCCTCTGCACTATCCTCTGGTCATGAACCCAACAAAGTGCACTCAACTGGCAGCAGGCTCCTGGCTTGGAGGCATCCCAGTCCAGATAGGACAAACTTGTCGAATATTCTCTCTACATTTCTGCAATTCTAATATAATAGAGCACTTCTTCTGTGATGTTCCCCCAATTCTCAAGATGGCCTGTGGGGACACTTCAATGCATGAGCTCTCTGTATATTTAGTGGCTTTGTTTTTTGTTGCCTCCCCTTTTATGTTGATACTTGCCTCCTATAGCAAAATCATTGCCACCATTCTAAAGTTGCCAACAGCCACAGGACAGGCAAAAGCTTTCTCGACTTGTTCTTCACATCTGGTGGTAGTGGTTTTATTTTTTGGATCAGCTACCATTAACTACTTGAGGCCAAAGTCCATTCATTCTGTAGGAACTGATGAACTACTCTCTCTGTTTTACACAATTGTGACCCCCATGTTCAACCCCCTTATATACAGCCTCAGGAACAAGGATGTGATTGCAGCATTAAGAAGGCTTTCACTTAAAATTTACAGCCATCCACTTAGGTACAACTGAATAACCAGGTTCTTAAACTTTCATAAGAACTATTTTAACTACATAGATTCCATTTTACACTATAACTGTCTATACTATCATGTGCATTTATGTTTGAAATTTAAACTATTTTAATTAAAATATAATTCCTGAATTCATTATTTTTAGTAGCTGAGTAGTATTCCATTGTGTAAATATACCACATTTTCTGTATCTATTCTTCTGTTGAGGGACATCTGGGTTATTCCCAGCTTCTGGCTATTATAAATAGGGCGGCTATGAACATAGTGGAGCATGTGTCTGTTCTTATTACATGCTTGAGAAACCTTTGCGTATGTGCCCAGGAGTGGTATACCAGGGTCCTCCAGTAGTATCATGCTCAGTTTTCTAAGGAACTGCCAGACCCAGACACTATTATAGATACCCACAAATATTTGCTGACCAGAGCTGGATATAGCTGTCACCTGGGAGGCTCTCCTAATGCATGACAAATACAGAGGGGGACAATCTCAGCCAGCTATTGAACTGAGCACAGGGTCCCCAATGGGGAAGCTAGAGAAAGGATCCAAGGAGCTGAAGGGGTTTGTAGCCCCATAGGAGGAGCAACAAGTTGAGACACACAGTAATCCCAGAGTTCCCAGGGACAAAACCATCAACCAGATAGTACACGCGTTGTTACCCATGGCTCTAGACACATAGGTAGTAGAAGATGGCCTTGTTGGACATCAAAGGTAGGAGAGGCCCTTCGTCCTGAAAAGGCTCAGTGCAGCAGTGTTGGGGAATAGCAAGACAGGGAAGCGAGGGAGGGTTGATTGGGAAATAAAGAGAGGGGAGATGGCTTATGTGATTTTCAGGGTATGGGGGGAAACCAGGAAATGGGAATTCATTTGAAATGTAATAAAGAATATATCATATATATATGATATATATAAATCATATGTGTGTATATATATATGTGTGTGTATATATATTATGTATTATATATATCATATATATTATATATATTCTCTATATATACATATATATAATTCCTTTTCCCTTTGGTGTTTCTCCCTTAAACTCTTTAATGTCTCTTCCTCCCACTCCTCCCATGTTGCTTATACTATCTTACTCTCAAAATGTGGCCTTTTTACTCTAGTTATTATAGAGATGTTGATATACAGATGAAAGATAAATAAGTCATAGATACAGATTGATTAGATAGGTTATAGATAGATATATGATAGATAGATGATAGATAGATAGATAGATAGATAGATAGATAGATAGATAGATGACAAACATTAATGCCACCTAAATCTGTGGTTTGTGTGTGTGTGTGTGTGTGTGTGTGTACATGTATACAATTTATGGCACTAGTCTCCATTTCCTGTAGTTCTCTGTCTGAGGCTAGAATTCCAGGTGATTTTTGCAGTTCCATATTGACATGTCCACTGGTGTTGCCAGTGATTTTGTTTCTGTAGCAATTTCTACATGATGCTGCCTTATTACAGCAATGTTTTTGGTATCCTGTCTTTTAAATTTTCTTTACCCCCTCCCTTATTATGTTCTTAGCTACGACATTTGTAGTGCAGATGCATCTCTTGGATCTGAGATCTCCACTGTATGGTTTTTGAGTTTTTAGGAGGGTTCCATTTCTGCATTATGTTCAGTTTTTTTTTTCAATGATTTGTATTTGCTTTAAAGACAGGCTGTTTTGATGTGGATTCATGTAGGGTGTAATACAAGCTTGTAGGGTGTGCAGAGTGAGGAAAGGGCTGGATGCCTCTGCTACTACTTGTTTGGCACAGGGCACAGGGAAAGGGGGAGTGGGGGGAAAAACCTGGATCTTGCCAGAGCTCACTTACACTGGTCGGGCAGATGAGGGAAACTACTGTGTGACACCATGAGCATCCAGGTTTGTGAGGCCTCTGAGACCCACTCTAGGGGTTGAGGAACGTGCAGTCTCAGGGACCCTAGGCTTCACAAAGGCCAGGATGAGAGGACCTAGCTCTTGGGCATAACAGGACTCTGCTGAATACCAAGGAAGAGTTGAGAATAGGGCCCTGAGGATAGCTTGGTCAGCCCCAGGGCCAAAGAGTAAAGGGGGGTGAAAGGCATGCTTGGCAGGTTCCTGTGCAGGTGAGTCCTAATGCTGGGATGAAATCCACTGGTTTTAGCTCTTTATTGCAAAAGAGTAGAGTGACAGAGAGATGGTGGAGAAGTAGAAGCCAGCCAAGGCCACCCGGAGAGAGGCAGAATAGAATGGGGAGAGGGGTGGCAAAGGGACAAGAGACAATAGAGAGAGAGAGACAGAAGAGTAAGAAGATGAGGGAAGAAGAGAGAGGGGAAGGGGCAAAGAGCCCCGCTTATAGTGGGCTGGGCTACCTGGCTGTTGCCAGGTAACTATGAGGCAGGGCAAACCTGGCTGTAGCCAGGTAATTGTGGGGGTAGAGTCCAGCCATAATACTTGGGGCATTGCCCTAAGTACTAATCCCATATAATTACGGAGTTGAGAGCCTTGTGGTGTCAGGAGCCTAGTGTCTGGGAGTGTGGCTAACCGGGTCCATCCCTTGTGGATTTATTTACTGGGTCTCTGGAAGTTAAACCTCACTCAAACAAAACACAGACAGTCTTTCATGGTCCAACAGATACATGCCTAGACTTATTCATAGTTTTAAAGTTAAGGTTTTGAATGTACTATGTGATTATGTTCAACTACAAACATGGAGGAAGTAGATTCTTTCCTAAGGATCCAGGAAGATGGCTACATTTTCAGGACTAGACAGATTTTCTACTGTTCAATGGATATTAAATCTAATTAGACAGTGACTGGCTTCCCATAACATGGGAATATCACTTAATTCACTGTTATATATACCTTGACATACTAGTAATTTTGATTCATAGATGTTGAAGCTGACTGAGACTGTTTATTTCTCTCTCTGAAAGCTTGTATAGAGTTCTCTATAATGTAGAAATTTAGACCTCGTTACCTCCTTATGTTGTCTAATTGCTCTAGCTAGAACTTCAAGGACTATATTCAAAAGATATGGAGAGAGGGGGCAGCCTTGTCTAGTCCCTGATTTTAGTGGGATTGCATCAATTTTCTCTCCATTTAGTTTGATGTTGGCTACTGGTTTGCTGTATATTGCTTTTACTATCGTTAGGTATGTGATGTGCACAAAATATAAAATTATTTCAAATACCTAAAGGACAGTCATTTAGAGAACATATCCTTTGTTCTTAGAAATTTGAATCACATTTGTACAAACTGTAGAAATTAAGAATTAGCAGTATTAAAAATGGACCAATTTTAAGCAATTATAAACCATGAGCTATGTATATCTACTATTATTAAAAGCTTGCAGACCCCCCTGGCTTCAAAACTTACACAAGTGGATCTCCAAAGAGGGAGCCACATAGAACTCAGATCTATGTGTGTTTGTTTTTGAACAAACATGGGTACCAGCGAGACGTGCGAGGCAAAGCACTGCATGGGGAGGTGAATTTCTGCTTCTGAGTCCCCAGGAAGTACACCTAATTGCATAGGGGTTAACGTCGAGAGGCTGTCCTTAAAATAATAAGGGAGCCTATTACCCCTCCTCTGAAAAAGACGTTATACAATATTTAAGAGGAATTACGGTCAATGCTTCCCCTCCTGGTTAAGGCCCGCCTTCTTATGAAGGATATTTATCCACTTGTTTTCTACCTCCTCGTGTTCAAATTAATAAAAAAAGGGAGGACATGTACAGAGCCATATTGGGGCAGTCTTGCACTTGGTCAGAGTTTGACTTTGGTCAAGGTTAACTTCTCCCAGTTAGCCAGGATTCTGCTCCACCTAGGGTGGAGTGCACGTAGTAAAGGTTAAGTTCATTGTTCTTCCTGGTATAGGGATTCCTGAATTAAACAGGTGACCCACCCAGCTGCCGGAGCAGTCAAGACGAAGACCTCCAAGAGAAGCTAGACAACTTCCACCGGAACTCAGCCTGGAGTCTGGGGGGAAGGGGTTTGCCCGAACTGTTAAAAGGTCCGGCGCCATTAAAGTTTACGGCTTTGATCAGTGAACATTGACTTAGCCGTACTTACTTTTCGCCGCTCTTCCCTATGACCCCAAAATTCTCTCAACAGGTAACCCAGTTTACATGTAGCTGCTGGCGGTTACAGGTATGGGCCTTGAATTCCTGTTCTTTCCAAGACTTTTAACATGAAATAATGCTGAATTTTCTCAAATGCTTTTTCAGCATCTAATGAAATGATCATGTAGTCTTTTTCTTTGAATTTGTTTATGTAGTGGATTACATTGTTGGATTTCCATATAATGAACCATCTCTGCATCACTGTGATGAAGCCTACTTGACAATGTGAATGATTGTTTTGATGTGTTCTTGGATTCATTTGGCAAGAATTTTATTTAGTATTTTTGCATCGATATACATTAGGGAAATTGGTCTGAAGTTCTCTTTCTTTGTTGGATCTTTGTGTGGTTTTGGTATCAGCGTAATTGTGGCTTCATAGAATGAGTTGGGTAGTTTTCCTCCTGTTTCTATTTTGTGGAATAGTTTGAAGAGTATTGGTGTTAGGTCAGTCTGGTGGTTCCTCAGAAAACTGGGTATGACACTTCAGGAGGACCCTGTTATACCACTCCTGGGCATATGCCCAAAGGATTCCCCAGCATGCAATAGGGACACATGTTCCACTATGTTCACAGCAGCCTTATTTATAATAACCAGAAGCTGGAAAGAACCCAGATGTCCCTCAATGGAAGAATGGATACAGAAAATGTGGCATATTTACACAATGGAATACTACTCAGCAACTAAAAAACAAGGAATTCATGAAAATCTTAGGCAAATGGTTGGAACTAAAAAATATCATCCTAAGTGAGGTAACCCAATCACAAAAGAACACACATGCAATGCAGACACTGATAAGTGGATATTAGCCCAGAAACTCTGAATACCCAAGACACAATTCACATATCAAATGATTCCCAAGAAGAAGGAAGGAGAGGGTCTTGGTCCTGGAAAGGCTTGATGCAGCAATGTAGGGGATTACCAGGACAGAGAAGTGGGAGGGGGTGATTGAGGAATGGGTGGAAGGAAGGGGGTTATGGGACTTATGGAGATGGGGAAACCAGGAAAGGGGAAATCATTTGGAATGTAAACAAAAAAATATAGAAAAGAAAAAAGAAAAAAAGAGAGAGACATTATACAGAACCTTCACTCCATCTTCATTTAAATTTAATAAAAAGAAGGAAATATAGACCTCAGAAAAGAAACTTTTGGGCTTGATCCAACTCAAATCTTAGTGGTTTTATTAGGTGTAAACACTGAAGGACTAGGGATGAAAATATTAGCTGTTCAATATTAGTCCTGATAGGAGCTGGGTGAGTGATTGTTGGTTGGATGCCATTGATCACTGTTGTCTGTCAAGAAGGCCAGTGAAAAGAAGAAACAACAACAAGAAATAATTGCTTATCTTGATAGTGAAGATCAAATTTGACCCAAGGAACTCAATGCACCTAATAAATAGAATGTACTCTAATCACATTTTCAGCACCCTTTATACTCCTAACTTTATTTGGGATTTTCTATCATTCTCTCTCCCCTCTTCCCTTCTTTCTATCCTATCTACTGTTGGGGAGTTGAATGTGAAGAAGTTAAATGGCTAAATAAGTGTGGAAGAAAGAACTCACAAAGTAGCAAGTCTGGCTACACCTAACACTTCTCTTTGTTTTCTAGGGGAGGATGGGAGGTGTTGGGGGAGGGAAAACTGTAATACAAATACTTTGTGTAAAAATACATTTTAATACAAGGGCATTTCTTCTATGATTAAAAGAAAATATATAAAAAGGCCATCCTAATCAATGATGGTTTGAAAATGTTAAGAAACAAGCTCAGGATGATCAGATACATTGTACATTATCTATTAAATTATTTTATTTGTTTACAATCCAAATATTTCCTCTTCTCCCGGTAACCCCTCCCAGACTTCTTCACTCCATCTTCCCTCCCCTTTGGCTCTATGAGGGTGCATTTATTATTATTATTATTATTATTATTATTATCTTATTTTACAATCTAGTCATTATCCCCCTCCCTGTCTGTCCTCTTACTGTTGCTCATCCTATACTTCATTCCACCATATCTAAAACTATGTCCCCACACTCCCATCCTTACCACACCAGACCTCCACACTCAATAGGGCCTGGTGCATTTTTAATGACCTGGTGCATTTTAATTCATACATAAATTATTTTATAGTACCACACCTGTGCAAATTTCTCTGAATATCTTAGCATCATGATTGCACATGCCACTTACCTCTAAAACAGAGGCAAGCTTAAAACTGTGAATTTAATTTCATTAATTATTTAGTATCATAAAAATAGAATGAGGAAAGGAAAAAAGACAGAGAAAAAAGAAAAAAGACAGAAGAAAACAAACAAAAGTAAAGAAAGAATCCAAGTAGTGGAGTGGTTTTTCAAATTGGAGTCTTTGCCACAATCCTCAGTACTAAAAGGAATAGAGTACTGAAAAAGAAAGTTACTGAAAAAGAAAGTTATTAACAATTTGGGATTTATAATAGTAGTATTTCTTTATAACATCAACAAAAAAAAAAGAATCAGAATACACAAGATGATTGTACTTAGATAACTTTTTTCATTTAATTCTCTTTCTGATTATGTGAAATTCCTTGAGTGACAGGAAACAATAAATGCTCAACATCATTAGTCATTAGGGAAATGCAAATCAAAACAACCCTTAGATTTCATGTCACACCAGTCAGAATGGCTAAGATTAAAAACTCAGGAGATAGCAGGTATTGGCGATGATGTGGAGAAAGAGGAACTCTTCTCCACTGCTGGTGGGATTGAAGGATGGTACAACCACTTTGGAAATCAGTCTGGCAGTTCCTCAGAAAACTGGGCATGAAACTTCAGGAAGACCCTGCTATACCACTCCTGGGCATATATCCAGAGAATTCCCCAGCATGCAATAAGGACACATGTTCCCCTATATAGCAGCCTTATTTATAATAGCCAGAAGCTGGAAGGAACCCAGATGTCCCTCAATGGAAGAATGGATACAGAAAATATGGTATATTTACACAATGGATTACTACTCAGCAATTAGAAACAATGAATTCATGAAATCCTTAGGCAAATGGAAAATATAATAATAAGTGAGGTAACTCATTCACAAAGTAGCACACATGGAATGTAGTCACTGATAAGTGGATATTAGTCCAGAATCTCAGATTACCCAAAACACCAACCACATATCAAATCACTCCCAAGAAGGAAGGAGAGGGCCGGGTCCTGGAAAGGCTTGATGCAGCATTTTAGGGGATTGCCAGGATAGAGTAGTGGGAGGGGGTTGATTGGGTATACAGAGCCTTATTGGGGCAGTCATGTACTTGGTAGGTGTTTGACTTTGGTCAAGGTTAACTTCTCCCAGATAGCCAGGATCCTGCTCCACCTAGGGTGGAGTGCTCGAAGTAAAGGTTAAGTTCATTGTTCCTCCAGGTCTAGGAATTCCTGAATTAAGCAGGTGACCCACCCAGCTGCCAGAGCAGTCAAGATGAGGACCTCCAAGAGAAGCTAGACAACTTCCACCAGAACTCAGCCCAAAGTCTGGGGGGAAGGGTTTGCCCAAACTGTTAAAAGGTCTGGCACCATTAAAGTTTCCGGCCTCGATCAGTGAAACATTGTCCTGGCCCTTCTTTTTTTTTTTTTTTTTTTTTTGCCCCTTCCCTATCCATTCCTCAGCTTCTGTTCCAGCAACCTACTTCATAATAGCTGCAGGCAGCTAAGGAATCCAACAATTGGGGAACAGGCAGAGTGAAGAAGGCTTATGGGACTTAGGGGGAGGGGGGAATCTGGAAAGGGAAAATCATTTGGAATGTAAACAAAGAATATAGAAAATAATTAATAAATAAATAAATAAATAAATAAATAAATAAATATTCCTGTATTTCAGCTTAGCAATGTGTATTACTGCTTACACACTGGAAAGTGAAAGAAAAACAAAGTTGTTATAAAAATGTCAAAACAATAGAAACTGAGAAAGATAAAATAAAATAAGTATTGAAAAATGATGTTAAAAAATTATATAAGTATGCCAGATATCAAGGAAAATATTGATGTCTTGAATACAATGTTCAAAATAAAGCATATGTGTGTATGTGTGTATGTGTGTGTGTGTGTGTGTGTGTGTGTGTGTGTATGTGTGTGTGTGGTGTGTCTATGTGTCTGTGTCTGTGTGTACCGTGTGTGTATGATATATATGTACAGATATATACATACATATATAGCACATGTAATGTTTTCTTGTTTTACTTACATAGATTAATAAACATATTTAGTTTCCTTACAGTAAACAATAGCAAACACAATCATCAGGAATGACATTTATTTTTATTTTTTTTTGTCTTTTTTTTATTTGATATATTTTTTATTTACATTTCAAATGATTTCCCCTTTTCTAGCCCCCCACTCCCCGAAAGTCCCATAAGCCCCCTTTTCTCCCCCTGTCCTCCCGCCCACCCCTTCCCACTTCCCCATTCTGGTTTTGCCCTATACTTCTTCACTGAGTCTTTCTAGAACAAGGGGCCATTTCTCCTTTCTTCTTGTACCTCATTTGATGTATGGATTATGTTTGGGGTATTCCAGTTTTCTAGGTTAATATCCACTTATTAGTGAGTGCATACCATGAGTCACCTTTTGAGTCTGGGTTACCTCACTTAGTATGATGTTTTCTAGCTCCATCCATTTGCCTAAGAATTTCATGAATTCATTGTTTCTAATGGCTGAATAGTACTCCATTGTGTAGATATACCACATTTTTTGCATCCACTCTTCTGTTGAGGGATACCTGGGTTCTTTCCAGCATCTGGCAATTATAAATAGGGCTGCTATGAACATAGTAGAACATGTATCCTTATTACATGGTGGGGAATCCTCTGGGTATATGCCCAGGAGTGGTATAGCAGGATTTTCTGGAAGTGAGGTGCCCAGTTTTCGGAAGAACAGAGTGGTTGTACCAATTTGCAACCCCACCAGCAGTGTAGGAGTGTTCCTCTTTCTCCACATCCTCTCCAACACCTGCTGTCTCCTGAATTTTTAATCTTAGCCATTCTGACTTGTGTAAGGTGAAATCTCAGGGTTGTTTTGATTTGCATTTCCCTAATGACTAATGAAGTTGAGCATTTTTTAAGATGCTTCTCCGCCATCCGAAGTTCTTCAGGTGAGAATTCCCTGTTTAACTCTGCACCCCATTTTTTAAAAGGGTTGTTTGGTTTTCTGGAGTCTAACATCTTAAGTTCTTTATATATATTGGATATTAGCCCTCTATCTGATGTAGGATTGGTGAAGATCTTTTCCCAATTTGTTGGATGCCGATTTGTCCTTTTGATGGTGTCCTTTGCCGTACAGAAACTTTGTAATTTTATGAGGTCCCATTTGTCAATTCTTGATCTTAGAGCATACGCTATTGGTGTTCTGTTCAGAAATTTTCTCCCTGTACCAATGTCCTCAAGGGTCTTCCCCAGTTTGTTTTCTATTAGCTTCAGAGTGTCTGGCTTTATGTGGAGGTCCTTGATCCATTTGGATTTGAGCTTAGTACAAGGCGATAAAGATGGATCAATTCGCATTCTTCTGCATGCTGACCTCCAGTTGAACCAGCACCATTTGTTGAAAAGGCTATCTTTTTTCCATTGGATGTTTTCAGCCCCTTTGTCGAGGATCAAGTGGCCATAGGTGTGTGGGTTCATTTCTGGATCTTCAATCCTGTTCCATTGATCTGTCTGCCTGTCACTGTACCAATACCATGCAGTTTTTAACACTATAGCTCTGTAGTAATGCTTGAGGTCAGGGATACTGATTCCCCCAGAATTTATTTTGTTGCTGAGAATAGTTTTAGCTATCCTGGATTTTTGTTATTCCAGATGAATTTGTTAATTGCTTTTTCTAACTCTGTGAAGAATTGAGTTGGGATTTTGATGGGTATTGCATTGAATCCGTATATTGCTTTTGGCAAAATGGCCATTTTAACTATATTGATTCTACCGATCCATGAGCATGGGAGGTTTTCCCATTTTTTGAGGTCTTCTTCCATTTCCTTCTTCAGAATCTTGAAGTTCTTGTCGTAAAGATCTTTCACATGTTTGGTAAGAGTCACCCCAAGATACCTTATTCTGTTCGTGGCTATTGTGAAGGGGGTCATTTCCCTAATTTCTTTCTCAGCCTGCTTATCCTTTGAGTATAGGAAGGCCACTGATTTGGTTGAGTTGATTTTATAACCTGCCACTTTGCTGAAGTTGTTTATCAGCTGTAGGAGTTCTCCAGTGGAGTTTATTGGGTCACTTAGGTAGACTATCATGTCATCTGCAAATAATGATTGTTTGACTTCTTCCTTTCCAATTTGTATGCCTTTGACCTCCTTATGTTGTCAAATTGCCCGAGCTAGTACCTCAAGTACAATATTGAAAAGATAAGGAGAGAGGGGGCAGCCCTGTCTAGTCCCTGATTTTAGTGGGATTGCTTCAAGTTTCAATCCATTTAGTTTGATGCTGGCTACCGGTTTGCTGTATATTGATTTTACTATGTTTAGGTATGGGCCTTGAATTCCCATTCTTTCCAAGACTTTAAGCATGAAAGGATGCTGAATTTTGTCAAATGCTTTTTCAGCATCCAATGAAATGACCATGTGTTTTTTTTCTTTGAGTTTGTTTATGTAGTGGATTGCATTGATGGATTTCCGTATATTAAACCAACCCTGCATTCCCGGGATAAAGCCTACTTGATCATGGTGGATGATCATTTTGATGTGTTCTTGGATTCAGTTGGCAAGAATTTTATTGAGTATTTTTGCATCGAAGTTCATAAGGGAAATTGGTCTGAAGTTCCCTTTCTTTGTTGGATCTTTGTGCGGCTTTGGTATCAGCGTAATTGTGGCTTCGTAGAAGGAATTGGGTAGTGTTCCTTCTGTTTCTATTTTGTGGAATAGTTTGAAGAGTATTGGTGTTAACTCTTCTTTGAAGGTCTGGTAGAATTCTGCATTGAAACCATCTGGTCCTGTGCTTTTTTTGGTTGGAAGGCTTTCTATGACTCCTTCTATTTCTTTAGGCGTTATGGGACTGTTTAGATGATCTATTTGGTCCTGATTTAATTTTGGTATTTGGTATCTGTCAAGGAAATTGTCCATTTCCTCCAGATTCTCCAGTTGTGTTGAGTACAGGCTCTTGTAGTAGGATCTGATGATTTTTTGGATTTCCTCAGTTCCCGTTGTTATATCTCCCTTTTCATTTCTAAGTTTGTTAATTTGGATACTTTCTCTGTGCCCTTTGGTCAGTCTGGCTAAGGGTTTATCTATCTTGTTGATTTTCTCAAAGAACCAGCTCCTGGATTCGTTAATTCTTTGTACGGTTCGCTTTGTTTCTACTTGATTGATTTCAGCCCTGAGTTTGATGATTTCCTGCCTTCTACTCCTCCTGGGTGAATTGGCTTCTTTTTGTTCCAGGACTTTCAGGTGTGTCATTAAGCTGCTAGTGTATGCTCTCTCCATTTTCTTTTTGGAGGCACTCAGGGCTATGAGTTTACCTCTTAGCACTGCGTCCATTGTGTCCCAAAGATTTGGGTATGTTGTGCCTTGATTTTCATTAAATTCTAAAAAGTCTTTGATTTCTTTCTTTATTTCTTCTTTGGTCAAGGTGTCATTGAGTAGAGTATTATTCAGCCTCCATGTGTATGTGGGCTTTCTGTTGTTTTTGTTGCTATTGAAAATCACTCTTACAACATAGTGATCTGATAGGAGGCATGGGATTAGTTCGATCATCTTATATTTGTTGAGGTCTGCCTTGTGTCCAATTATATGGTCGATTTTGGAGAAGGTACCATGAGGTGCTGAGAAAAAGGTATATTCTTTTGCTTTAGGGTGAAATGTACTATAAATATCAGTCAAATCCAATTGGTCCAAAACTTCAATTAGTTTTACTGTGTCTCTATTTAGTTTCTGTTTTCCTCATCGGTCCATTGAGGAAAGTGGAGTGTTGAAGTCCACCACAATTATTGTGTTAGGTGCAATGTGTGCTTTGAGCTTTAGTAAAGTTTCTTTTACGAATGAGAGAGTTTGGTTCAGATGCTGCCATATTGCCTAGATTTCTGTTAGTAGAGTTCCTGCGTTTGCCCTTTGCCATCTTGTTCTCTGGAGCTAATTGGTCTTGTCTCTGGCTGGTGTTTCAGCCTCCTGAGAGGCTCTAGGGCTATTTCTGCACCACTGGAGGGCAGGGTTTCCCCTGTTGCACATTGCTAATGTGCTTTCCTCCTCTTGGGTGCCCTTGCAGCCCTAGTGTTCTTTGCCCCAGATTTGTCTGTGAGCCAGAAGGTGCCTGTTTGCTCCTTCCGGGAGTGCTGAGGCTGTATGCTGTAGGGACCTTTTCTGCGTGCTGATCTCTCTGCTGGGCAGCGGAACTCCCAACCGGGTTGGTGCACACAAGGCTAGCCTAGCTGCTCAGGCCCTGAGTCTAGGCAAAAGCCTGGCAGGCCAATGTCTGAGCAAAGTTCCCCTCAGCTGTGAGTGTTAATTGGGTCTGTCAGATGGCTAGGATGGTGGCGTGTGCGCGCTCCCTGAGAGTGCTGGGAGAGTCTGCTGGGCTAACAACCTCCTGGCCGGGTCAGCACACAGATGGCACACCGAGCAGCCCAGGGCCTGGGGGCAGTCCAGGGCCTGACTGTCTGAGACCCCTGCTATTTCTGCCTCGGGCTATGCCTGTTAGCTGGTTTGGTTTTGCCTGCTAGGTCTCTCTGGCTTCCCGTAGGCAAAATGGCGGTGGTGCGCAAACCGGCCAGGATAAACAACCTCCTGGCCGGGTCGGCACACAGGTGGCCCACCGAACAGCCCAGGGCCTGGGGGCAGTCCAGGGCCTGACCGTCTGAGAACCCTGCTATGTCCGTCTCAGGCTATGCCTGTTAGCTGGTTTGGTTTTGTCTGCTGGGTCCCTCTGGCTTCCCGTAGGCAAAATGGCGGTGGTGCACACCGGCCCTGGCAAACAAGCTCCTGGCTGGGTCGGCACACAGATGGCCCACCGAGCAACCCAGGACCTGGGGGCAGTCCAGGGCCTGACTGTCTAAGACCCCTGCTATGTCCGCCTCGGGCTATGCCTGTTAGCAGGTTTGGTTTTGCCTGCTAGGTCTCTCTGGCTTCCCTTAGGCAAAATGGCGGTGGTGCGCGCGCGCGCGCGCTGGTGGGGGGAGGGGGGAACCTCCTGGCCGGGTTTGCACCCTGGTGGCCCCCCGATCAGCCCAGGGCCTGGGTGCAGGCCAACGCCCGTCGGGCTTAGACCCCCGCGATGTTGGTCTCGGGTTATATTTGCGTACCTCAGTCTGATTTCTCTGGCGACCAAGAACCAATATGGAGGCCTGGTATCTGACTGGCAGGAGGCAGAGTTCTGGTGTGGCTTCTGTGTGGTGAAAGGCACCGTAAATCCGCCGCTGCTTGCAGCCTGGCTGGCCAGCGATGGCCAGTGGTCGTGGGCGCCGGGTCTGCCTGGACCCTGTCCACTTGTTTCTACTGCTGATGGCCCTTCCTCTGGACCCACCGCTGCTGCTGCTGCTGCTGCCGCCTGCTGCCGCCGTTCTTCTCCCACACTCTCCAGGAATGACATTTAAATCAATGATATTATAGCATAGTAAGTAGCCTTGACCCTAGTGGTTTCTGTTCCACTTAACTTTAATTCTAATACTCTTAAACTAACCATCAAATTTCATTAGATCACTTTTGTAACTAGAAAAAAAAATGAAGTATTTTAGTTCGTAATATTGTCTTTAATTTTTTATTAGACATATTCTTTATTTACATTTCAAATGATTTCACCTTTCCTGGTCCCCCCCCCCTTGAAAGTTCCATAAGCCATCTCATCTCTCTGTTCCCCAATCAACTCCATCCAGTTACCTGTCCTGGTATTCCTCTACAGTGCTGCATAGAACCTTTCTAGGACCAGGGGCCTCTCCTCCCTTTGATGTCCAACAAGGCCATCTTCTGATGCCTTTGTGTCTAGAGCCATTGGTAATACCATGTGTACTATTTGGTTGTTTTTGTCCCTGAGAACTCTGGGAGTACTGGGTGGCTCATATCATTGTTCCTCCTATAGGGCTATAAACCCCTTCAGCTCCTTGGGTCCTTTCTCTCTTGCTCCCCCATTGGGGACCCTGTGCTCATTTCAATAGCTGGCTGAGAGTGTCCCCCTCTGTATTTGGCATGCACTAGCAGAGCCTCCCAGGTGACAGCTATATCCGGCTCCAGTCGGCAAGTACTTGTGGGCATCTATAATAGTGTCTGAGTTTTGTAACTGTATATGGGATGGATCACTAGGTGGGATAGTCTCTGGATGGTCTTTCCTTCAGTCTCTGCTCCACACTTTGTCTCTGTATCTCCTTCTGTGGGTATTTGTTTCCCCCTTCTAAGAAGTACCAGAGTATCCATATTTTGTTCTTCCTTCTTCTTGAGCATCATTTGATATGTGAATTGTATCTTGTGTATTTTAAACTTCTGGGCTAATATCAACTAATCAGTGAGTGCATGCCATGTGTGTTCTTTTGTGACTGGCTTACCTCGATTAGGATGACATTTTCCAGTTCCACCCCATTGCCTAAGAATTTCATGAATTCTTTGTTTTTAATAACTGAATAGTATTCCATTGTTTAAATATACCACATTTTTTGTATCCATTCCTCCATTGAGGGACATCTGGGTTCTTTCCAGTTTCTGGTTATTATAAATAGGACTGCTATGAACATAGTGGAACATGAGTCCTTACTACATGCTGGGGCATTCTCTGGGTATAAGCCCAGGAGTGTTATAACGGGATCCTTTGGTAGTATCTTACTTAGTTTTCTGAGGAAATGCCAGACTGATTTCCAGAGTGCTTAAGTCATTTAATTAGTTTTTTCTTTGGAAATTTTTCCTTTTTAGAGATATATGTCTATTAATCTTCGCAGGATGTTCTTTAATCTTAGGACTCAAAGAAGAGCTATCTCTTTCATTGTCTGTGCTACAAAAATGTGCTTCACTCTTACCCTGGGAGCCACAGAGTACTTCCGCCTGGTTGTGATGCCCAATGACTTTTATGTGGCTATGTGCAACCCTATGCACTATTCTCTAGTCATAAGAAACATCTGTGGAGCATTCTCTCAGCTCGATTGTGGTTCAGTAGAATGAGTTCCAGTCAAAGTTTCCCTTAAAAGGTGTTTTGTTTTGTTTTGTTTCGTTTCTTTTATTTACTTAGACCCTATTATGATAATCTGATGTAATTATTATCTAAATGCTTTACTAGAACATTTCATGAGCACTTGCTGTTGAATATACCTTTGAATATGTGTATAATAAAATAACAAAAATTATTTACTTTTAGTTCTCTGCCAATATCAGTTTTAGAATGATAGCTCTTCACAATTAAACTTTATTGTAAAATTGAAGCCATTTTATTGCAATGTCTATGAATTGAATATTTAACATAAATTCCAATTCATTCAATGTTACATTCTATTAAATTATGTATAATATTCACTGTCAATAAAAGAAGTTTGACATGATTAATAAAACTGGCTCAGAAGGCCATAATTTGTTGTATCATGTAGGAATAATATAATTTAATACATTTGTGTCAACAGTATTTGAAAATGGAATAACAAAAGCTCATAAATTTTTCATAGAGTTTAATTTAAATATGACAACCTAAATTAATAACTTATCAAAATCCTAAATCTAGATCTTATCTTTTCATTTTCTTCCTGGGGCGAAGACCCTAAACAATGACTTTGCATATGCTGGAAACAGCTCATCATGTAGCTCTATCAAGCCCCTAAATTACCTCAATAGAGTGCATGTAGCTATATACCATTTATAATATTAGAAGCACTGGACAGAAATCATAATTTATGTACACATGCAAGCAATAATTATTATAATGAATGGTGATCTGTTTAAAATACTATTTAAAAGTTATCATATGTTGTAAAAATCAATAGACTGATTTAGGAATACACAAAAGTTGTTTTCTAGTGAATAATATGTATTCACTTAAAATACAGTTCCTGGCAGAAAGAAGCTCCTGCATGTGGAAGCTGCAGCCTGGCCGGCGGGTGGAATTTGTAAACGAAGGTTACATGAAATTACCACATTATGGGCTGAAGTGTGTTCAGATGCATTGCATCTGCTAGAAGGATGATTTGAAACTGTCCATCCATCACCGGGGTAAGTCTGAGAGAACGTTTTTGAAAAAGTAAATAACAGAAGCGGGTAAAGGATCCATCCAAAGATCTACCTGAAAAAGCCAAAAGAAATAAAAGACCGCTGCTACCTCATGATGAAGCTTCTTCTGATGACATTGCTGTAGGTCTAATACGCCAGCACATCAGTTATGCTGTCAGTGTGAACCATGTGAAGAAGGCAGTAGCTGAGGTTCTGTGGTCAGTTTGCTCAGAGTGTTTGAAAGAGAGAAGATTCTGTGCTGGACAGCCAGTACTTCCTTCCGATGTTTGGTTGTGCCTCAAGTGTGTTTTTCAGGGATGCTGTAAAAACTCAGAAAGCCAGCATTCCCTGAGGTGCTTCAAGAGCTCTGTGACAGAGTCCCATTGTGTTGTCATTAGCCTGAGTATGTGGGTCATATGGTGTTATGAATGTAATGAAAAATTATCGACACATTGCAACAAGAAAGTTTTGGCTCAGATAGTTGGTTTTCTCCAGAAACGTTTTTAAAACACAAACAGGTGCATTTTCTAGAATCATAAAACTTTGTGAAGAAATATGTGAAGCAGGTGAAATAAAGAAGGGAAGGAAAGGCTGTGCTGTGCCATCCGTCAAAGGAATTACAAACTTAGGAAATACTTGCTTTTTTAATGTAGACATTCAGAACTTGGCTCAGACTTACATTCTTTTCGAACTGATGAATGAGATAAAAAGAAGATGGCACCAAATTCTAGATTTCTCTTTCATCGGCTCCACAGCTGGAGCAGTTAGTGGTGGAACTTTCGAGCGCAGGACCATTGACTTCAGCCTTGTTCCTGTTTCTTCACAGCATGAAGGAGGCTGAAAAGGGATCACTCTCTCCCTCCCAAAGTTCTTTTCAATCAGCTTTGTCAGAAGGCTCCTCGATTAAAAGGTTTCCAGCAACAGGACAGTCAGGAGCTTCCGCACCATTTGCTGGATGCAGTGAGGACTGAGGAAATGAAGAGGACACAAGCTAGCATTCTAAAAGCATTCAACAACCCAGCTACCAAGACTGCTGCTGATGAAACTAGAAAAAAAGCCAAAGCCCATGGAAAGGAAGGTGTGAAGATGAACTTCATAGATCGCATCTTTATTGGTGAATTAACTAGCACAGTCATGCTAAGAAGTGCGAGGATGTGCCAACATCTCTACCATAAAGGATCCCTTCATTGATATTTCACTTCCTATCATAGAAGTAAGGGTTTCAAAACCTGTACTTTTGGGGAAAATGAGTAAATGCAGAAGTTTACAGGAAACAGACCAAGAGCATAACAAGGGCACCGTTAACATATAAACATATAAAATACCCATCAACTCAGAGCTGCAAAGAAGCCTTCCTCACCTAAAGATAAGACTCAACTAAATCATGACAGAAAACATTTAAGAAAATGGCCATCTGAAGAAAAGAAAACTGTTGTTACATACCCTAAGAATGAAAACTTGGAAGCCAGCCCGTTTGCCAGCACCCTCAGCACTGAGATGTCGCGGAACGAAAGCCCCACAGACAGCAGTGAGAAAGACACCAGCCTAGAAAGCAGCATGGATGTGGACAGTGAGGCTTCCGAGCCCGAGAGCTCAACCAAGCTCCTGTCCAGTGGTGATTCCTGCAGATACAGATGAGGAAATGGCGGAAGCGATTGCTGGACTTCATTTAAGCAGCACTGTAACTGGAAATAAAGATTTTCACCAGGAAAAACAGCCACTAAACGTCCCAAATAATTTGTGTTTTTCAGAAGGAAAACATATGAGGCTTCACAGTGCCCAAAATGCTTTTTTCAGACTCTTTCTTGGAGTTATGTAACCACTTCTAAAGAATGCTCAGTTCAGTCCTGTCTCTACAGGTTCACATCTATGGAGTTATTAATTGACAACAATAAGCTTCTCTGTGAGGACTGTACTGAAAAGAAACGAAGTTCCAAAAATTAAGCGGTTCTGCAGAAAAGAAAACAGGAGGTGTCTATACTAATGCCCGGAAGGAGCTTCTCCTATCTGCTGTTCCAGCTATCCTAATTCTTCATCTTAAAATATTTCACCAGGCTGGCTTGAGTTTTCGAAAAGTAAACAGACATGTAGACTTTCCACTTACCCTTGATTTAGCTCCATTCTGTGCTGCTACCTGCAAGGTTTGAAAGAACCTGATAGTGAATAGGGAGGCCACTGGGTCCATGTCAGCAACACTTTCCTGCAGGTGGTTCCAGAATCAAGAGCACATGGTGCGCAAGCTTATCTCCTTTTTTAATGAAAAAATATTATATCTGTTTATTGTTATTTAGTTCATTTTTATTTTAGTGCTGAAGTCATAACTATAATATGTAATGTGCCTTTTTATTCTTTAGGAATAATGCATCCTTACAGTGTTATTTAACTTTTTCAACATGTGGTGAATCCTTTAAAGGGAATTAATTAACATGACAGGCAGTTGTGGTGCACGCCTTTAATTCCAACACTTGGGAGGCAGAGGCAGGTAGATCTTTGTGAGTTCTAGGCCAGCTAGGGCTATTCAATAAAACCTTGTCTTGAAAAATTAAACAAAAAATTAATTAACACTTTCAAATCTATATTTTTAAATGTAAAAACATGTTTTATGTTCATTTTCCTGTCCATGGAGACTGCAACTCGGTACCTCAAAGAAAAAAGGTGAGCGGCAGCAGCAGCGGCGGCGGTAGCGGAGGCAGCAGCGGCAGCTGGTCCAGCAAAAGGGCTATCAGCAGTGGAACCAAGGTGACAGGGTCCAGGCAGGCCTTGCGTACCCGCTACCACTGATCTTCGCTGGCCAGCCAGGCTGCAAGCGGTGGCAGATTTACAGTGCTTTTCACCCTACAGAAGCTACATGGGGGAGGGGGTTTAAGCCAGATGGGCATTGGCCTGTACTGTTTGGGGGGCCATCTGTGTGCCAACCTGGCCAGGAGGTTGTTAGCCTAGCAGACTTTCCAAGTACTCTCAGGGAGCATGCACACACTCCGCCTTCCTGGCCACCTGACAGAACCAATTAACAGTCATAGCCCAAGGAGAACTTTGCTCAGGCCTTAGCCTGCCAGGCTTTTGCCTAGACTGGGGCCTCAGCAGCTAGGCTAGCCTTGTGTGCACCAACCAGGTTGAGAGATAGGCTGCCCAGCAGAGTGACCAGCACTCAGAAAAGTTCCCACAGCATAAACCATCAGCACCCACTGAAGGAGCAAGCAGGCTTCGCCAGGTTCACACAGACAACCTGGGGCACACTAGAGCTGCAAGGGCACCCAAGAGGAGGGCAGCACATTAGCAATCTGTAACAGGGGAAAACAAGCCATCCAGTGATGCAGAAATAGCCCTATAACCTCACAGGAGGCACAAATACCAACCAGAGACAAGACCAACTAACACCAGAAATAACAAGATAGCAAAGGGCAAATGCAGGAACGCTACTAACAGAAATCTAGGCAATATGGCAGGGTCTGAACCAAACTCTCCAACATCAGCAAGTCCTGGTTACACAAACACGCCAGAAAAACAAGATTTGGATTTAAAATCACTGTTCACGATGCTGCTAGAAGAACACAAAAAGGACATAAATGAATCTCTTAAAGAAATACAGGGGAGCATGAATAAGCTAGAAACCCATAAAATGGAAACAAAAAAATCACTTAAAGAAATTCAGGAAAATAAGGCTCAAGAGGCAGAAGCCAATAAAGAAGAAACAAAAAAAAACTTAAAGAAATGCAGGAGAAAGTGAGTCAAACAGCAGAAGTCATGAAAGAGGAAACACAAAAATCTCTTAAAGAATTACAGGAAAACACAAACAAGCAAGTGAAGGAGCTAAGCAAAACCATCCAGGATATAAAATTCAAAGTAGAAACAACTAAGATATCACAAAGGGAGACAATTTTGGAGATAGAAAACCTTGAGAAGAAATCAGGGGCCATAGATGCAAATATCAACAACAGAATACAAGAGATGAAAGAAAGAATCGCAGATGCTGAAGATACCATAGAAACCATTGACTCAACAGTCAAAGAAAATGCAAAATGCAAAAAGCTTGTATCCCAGAACATCCAGGAAATACAGGACAGAATGAGAAGACCAAACCTAAGGATTATAGGTGTAGATGAGAGTGAAGATTTACAGCTAAAAGGGCCAGAAAATAACTTCAACAAAATTATGGAAGAAAATTTTCCCAATTTAAAGAGAGAGATGCTACAGAACTCCAAATAGACTGGACCTGAGCAGAAATACCTCTTGTCACATAATAATCAAAACCCCAAATGTTCTAAACAAAGAAAGAATATTAAAGGCAGCAAGAGAAAAAGGCCAAGAAAAAGATATAAAGGAAGACCTATCAGAATCATACCAGAATTCTCACCAGAGACCATGAAAGCTAGAAGATACTGGGCAGATCTCATGCAGACTCTAAGAGAACACAAATGTCAGCCAAGGCAACTATACCCAGTAAAACTCTCAATCACAATAGATGGAGAAACCAAGATATTCGATGACAAAACCAAATTTACACAATATCTTTCTACAAACCCAGCTCTACAAAGAATAATAGGAGGAAAACTCCAATACAAGGAGGGAAATGACACCCTGGAAAAGGCAAGATAGTTACCTTCTTTCATCAAACCCAAAAGAAGATAACCACTCAAATATAAAAATAACATCAAAAATGACAGGAAGTAATAATCACTATTCCTTAATATCTCTTAATGTCAATGGACTCAACTCCCCAATAAAAAGACATAGACTAACAGACTGGATAAGGAAACAGGACCCTACATTTTGCTGCATACAGGAAACACACCTCAATGTCAAAGACAAAAACTACCTTAGAGTAAAAGGCTGGAAGACAATTTTACAAGCCAATGGTCTCAGGAAATGAGCCAGAGTAGCCATTCTAATATCAGATAAAATTGACTTTCTTTTTTTTAAATATTTTTTATTCGAAATATTTTTTATTTACATTTCCAATGGTTTCCCCCTTTTCTAGCCCCCCACTCCCCGAAAGTCCCATAAGCCCCTTTCTCTCCCCCTGTCCTCCCACCCACCCCTTCCCACTTCCCTGTTCTGGTTTTGCCGAATACTGCTTCACTGAGTCTTTCCAGAACAAGGGGCCACTCCTCCAGTCTTCTTGTACCTCATTTGATGTGTGGATTTTGTTTTGGGTATTCCAGTTTTTTAGGTTAATATCCACTTATTAGTAAGTGCATACCATGACTCATCTTTTGAGTCTGGGCTACCTCACTTAGTATGATGTTCTCCAGCTCCATCCATTTGCCTAAGAATTTCATGAATTCATTGTTTCTAATGGCAGAATAGTACTCCATTGTGTATATATACCACATTTTTTGCATCCACTCTTCTGTTGAGGGATACCTGGGTTCTTTCCAGCTTCTGGCAATTATAAATAGGACTGCTATGAACATAGTGGAGCATGTATCCTTATTATACAGAGACAGAAAAAGAGAGAGAGAAAGAGAAAGAGAGAGAGGGGGAGAGGGAGAGAAAAAGAGGGAGAGGGAAAGAGAGCGAGAGGGAGAGGGAATTAGGAGTATATTAAATATGTAAATTAGTACCAAAGACAAGTAATATATGCCATTGTGAGGAGCTGGAAAAAGGACCCAAGGAGCTGAAGAGGTTTGCAGCCCCATAGGAGGAACAATAATAAGTACCAACCAGCACACCCCAGAGCTCCCAGACTAAACCACCAACCAAAGAGTACACATGGAGGGACCCATGGCTCCAGCTGCAGATGTAGCACAGGATGGCCTTTTCAGACATCAATGAGAGGACAAGCCTTTGGTCCTGCAAAGGTTTGATGCCCCAGTGTAGGGGAATTCCAGGTCAGGGAAGTGGAAAGTGGGGCTTGGTAAGCAGGGGCAGGCAGAATAGGCAGGGGGGTTTTAAGAGGGGTAATGAGGAAAGTGCATGTCATTTGAAATGTAAATAAAGCAAATATATGATAAAATTAAATTAAATTAAAAAAGATTTAAAAATGCCATTTTGTGTGTGTATAGAATGAGAAAGAAACAATATATTCCAAATAAAGTTGGACATGACATTATGAGTCAAATTCTATAATATCTATAATAATTTATAGTGTAGATGTAAAATAAATGAATACAATATAGGCATCCTAGGATTTGAAAGTAAGTTCATAGAAGATTATAGAGTTCTGTGAATGCAGTAACGTAACAGAGACACATCATTGGTTAAATTTTGCTTTCAATTTCATTGTTTATAGTCTCTCAGTTTACCAAAAAAATCTGTCAGGATATAGAAAGTTTCATTACTTCGACAATTAACTTAATCTATGCTTTAAGAAATATTTGATATAACATTATATTATGTCAGATATAGTACAAAACAAAATAATAACAGAAAATATATGTGAAGATAAGGGAGATAATTAAAATAAGTAATTTAGAATTATAAATATGTCACATGAAAACAGACTGGTTCGGCTCACTTTTTCATGCAGATATGTGGCTGCATAAACTATTTGTAGTAAGTGAGAAATGAACTCACAGCAGCTGATGTTCTTCAGTTCACTGGACCTGAATTAAACTTGCCTTGTCAAGAATACGTTATGAATTTGAGAAGGAAATCTACTCTGCTGTCAGGAATACTACCAACTAAAAATTCAGCTAGAGCAGGAGGTAGTTCCTTCAATAAAGGATCCATAATACATTTAAACTTGTCACACACAGGATCTCAGAAAAGATTCATGGGTCATGAAACAAAATAAATACCTATATGTAGAGAAGGATTTGGATGGAGCAATTGGGTTTTGATAGGAATAAAGGATGCATTACTCCCATGGAAAAAAATGTCAAAGAATAAATTGAATTGATAAATGTTTCATTAGCATACAACATCAACAATATATCCATTCATTGAGTGTATTTCTAAGCAAAGTGATGTTATATGAGCTTTCAAACTAACAAAGCCAGTTCCTAGCAGGGGGGTGAATAGAATCTCAGAGTAAAAGAACATATGGGAAGTCTGTGAGGGAGACTTGGGTTTGTAATTCTGTCACTTGAGTAGAACACCATGATACTATGTTCTAAGCAACAATCTTCTCAGAGCTGCAATCACCTCTTTGTTCCTAAGGCTGTATATCATGGGATTGAACATGGGGGTAACAATGGTGTAGAAAAGAGAAAGGAATTTGTCACTTACTGCAGAATGGGTTGATTTTGGCATTAAGTAGGTAATAGATGCTGAGGCAAAAAACAAAACCACCACCACTAGGTGCGAAGAACATGTGGAGAAGGCTTTTGCTCTTCCTTCTGCAGTTGGCAGCCTCAGGATGGTGGCAATGATTTTGCTGTACGATGTCAGTATTAGTATAAAAGGGATTGCAGCAAGCAAGATAGCCACTACATAGACATACATCTCATTAATAGAAGTGTCTCCACAGGCCAGTTTAAGTACAGGGGGTATGTCACAGAAGAAGTGGTCTATTTGGTTAGAGTTACAGAAATCTAGAGAGAATATTTGACAGGTTTGCCCAAGCTGGAATGGCATGCCACCGAGCCAGGACCCTGCTGCCAGCTGCCTGCATTTTCTTGGGTTCATGACCAGAGGATAGTGCAGAGGATTACAGATGGCCACATAGCGGTCATAGGACATCACAGCCAGAAGAATACTTTCAGTGGCTGCCAGCATTAGGAAGAAGCACATTTGTATGGCACAGGCCAGAAAAGAAATATTTCTGTCTTGGGTCCAAATGCTGTACAGAATCCTAGGGAGAATGACTGATACATAACAGATTTCCAGAAAAGAAAAGTTGACTAGGAAAAAATACATGGGTTTCTGTAGTGCAGGATCAAGCCTGGTTATCACAATGATGAAGCTATTTGCAATTAGTATAATCAAGTACATTATGGAGAATACCCCAAGCAGAAAGCTCTGGAGGTTGGGAAGATCAGAAAATCCAAGCAGAAGAAACTGTGTCACTGTGGAAGCATTGTCTTCTTCCCTGATGTCTGTGTGTTTCATCTGTGGGAATGATTCAATCAAAGTACACTTCCTTAATCTCATCCTTGATATATCATTCAGAAACTGAAGCAATAATATTTTTTCTTCATTCTGTTTAAAATTTACGTGTGTGTATATGACCAATGAACTCAGAGTTTGTCATGACATTTATACTTTGTCATTGAATATATCTTTAAAGAAACTGCTTCTGTATTTTGTCCACCCTCTGACATAATTTCTATTCTTTTTAATGGCACAATGAAACATGCTACTTTTAAATGATTATCTAAATGTCTAAAGTAAAAAATTCTGAATCAATGATTCAATTTTCAGTTGGTTCTTTAATTTTCTTCTAAAATTGTTTTCTAAGATTATCACAAAACAATTCATTCTGATTAAATATTCTTTATCCATTTAAAAAATTAACTTAAGAAAATATATTTAGTGTCGTTTTCGCACGTGTCTTAATGTGATCTCTAACTCCTTTTTATTCTCCTCGTTGTCTTTATGTGCCATTTCATTAATGATCAACTCAGCACCAGATTTTATGAAATGCAATTTTGCACTTAAAACATTTGGAAGTTCAATGGAATATCTATATAATGAAAATTAATATTTTTCACAACTATAAATTTCTTGGTTTGAAAGTGAATGTAAATAAAAAGATGTAGTAATTGAAGATTTTTACAAATAGCACTTACTCTGCAGTTTTATTTTCTCATGGTACAACAGTCTAAACCATAGCTTTTTAGTTGCTAGGCCAGTACTACTCTACCTCCAGTCTCTTTCCTCAGCTCCTGTAGGCATTTTGTTTACAAATTGCTAAAACAAATCTTCCAAATAATCTGGCATTACTCTCTCTCTCTCTCTCTCTCTCTCTCTCTCTCTCTCTCCTGTGTATCTGTGTATGCGTGTGTATGTCAGCCATTTGAAAACATTTTGATACTCATTCTTATACTGAGAAATTAATTCAGTAGAAATTTCAAGTAAATACAGGCATTAGAAATTCCCAATACCCATAGTCATTTAGTTTTACTCAAATATGTTTTTGAGTTTTAGCTGTTGTGATCTTTGAAACAATAATTATTGTTATGCATATTGTATAATTAATTAAATCCTTTGATAAACATATATAAGTATGCTATTATTTATATACATATACATACACACAAACTGTACACACACATACACACACACACACATACACACATGGTTGCATTAATTTAGATGACTTTTCCTATGGCAAAATTAACCAAGTGAAGCTATGCTAATATTTCTATAATATATGAAGAATCCTTTCTGATAGATATTAACACTGCCATCAGGAGGTATTTAAATAATAGTAGGTGTCAGGCTTATGTCAATAGTCTTCATTCAAACATTTCATTTTTTATTGTAGATAGAATATTATGATATATCATTGACCCACTTAAACATATGCTTAATAAAATAATGACTTGATATACTTTAGCATATATCATATTGATATTGGTGAGCATGATGTTTCATACATTAGTTTTGCATAATAAAATGGTTTGTAAATATTGTTTTCTCTGAATATTAAAATAAAAGTATAATACAAAAATATAATGCTAAACTAAAATCCTGCTTCATATTTAACAAAAAATAAATAATTAAAAAATGTAGTTACTTTGTGTAATTTTATTCTTTTGATGTTATTAAAATATAAAAATCCAGGTATATAATTTTGTTATCAATCAAATTAGTCAATTCTCTTTATAATTAGTTGAATTATAATTCTTACCTTGACTTGTTGACATACAACACTAAAATGATAAAGAGGTTTGTGTTTCTAAGCTTAAATGTCTTTATTTGAAACAGAGACCAAACTTCTTCCAAATATATTCTACTCTCATAACACACTATTCCACATAACAAAGCATGTTCTCTACCTTGGGGACAACTTCTTTCCCATGTTAATTTCTAATTGTAGAGAACACTGTTTTCCTGTAAGTCATGAATTTAATATACAATGAACCTCAAATTAAATAAAAATAGAAATACCACTCCTTATGCGTATTGTCAGTATTTGGTTTTGTTATTATTCAGAGTTAATATAAGAGAAAATATAAGAAACTGGTCACTACACATTTACAGTACTGAAGACTGAAAATAAGGCTTCACTATTGAAAAGGAACATCTAGTAACTGAATCACTTTTTCAGAGATAATATTTATTGAGGTAAGGGACCACCAGATGACAAAATATTTACAGTGAATAGCCTGTGTAAATGTAACTGCATTTTATATATGGTAAAGCAATTTATCATATCTGAAATTGTGTCCTGTTTTGGAGTATTTTAAAATGCACTTTCTATCATCACAAATCCAAAGACAGTTTGACATCTTCAACATGAGTCTCTTATTCAAAAATATATTGTTGAGGATGGATACACTTTACCTCAATTGACAAAACTATAAGGACATCTGTCTATGGTCCTACATAGACTATTTGAACTAGAAAATGTTTGTATAATTTCAAGTAACAATAGCTTATCAAAAACTAGTCATAAATCTACAGCAACTGGGAAGACAGGATTTAAAATTTACTTCCTAGCTAGACCACATTTGTTGAGCTAGTATTCTCAAGATTTAACACTAAATGCATTCAGATGTGGTAGTCCAGAAGGCTGCCTACTCATAGAAGGAGTGCACCATCAATGACTCCCTCAGACTGACCCCCCAATTCATAACCACGACTTTGGTAAAATCCCCAACAAGGCATATAAACACATGATCACATAATAAATGAATGAAAAGATTAGATGACTGTTAGAAGTTGTAATTAATTTATACAAACATTGAGATTTTGATTAGAGAAATCACGGTTAAGAAACATGCGTGTCCACTTGTCCACATGCTGTCATCCTTCCAAATGATGGAAGACTGTATAGTAATTAATTTTGAATGATACAGTATGAACTAATGTGGCTAAATCCTAGATATTAAAATATTTGTATAACTGCAAGTCATGTGTTTTTCCTTACATTTAGGTCATTACCTAATAATATTAAGGCTCTTTGTCATGCCATTCACCCATTTACTATATTGTTGTTTCATTGAGTCAAATGTTCGAAAGGGATAATGCTTAAAGAGATTTCTTAGACAAATTGTTATTTAACTATTAGTTGTTAGAATATGTTTTGTCAGTCTACCCATATTAATGTGTACAATATATATTTTGGATCAGGTTATAAAGTTGATTAAAATATTTTTAGGATTTTTTGCATTCCTTTGCTTAGAACTATTTTAATTTACTAAATACAAACAATTCCCATACTCTTGAAAAAATTAAACCTTCTACAAAATATATATCTTCATATATATTCTATGATACACATAAATCTGTAAGGAGAAGAAAGAAGGGAATAATAATACAGTGAAAAAAGAAACAACTACTTCCTGTTCAGTTCAAAATTGTACTGAAGTATGCAGCAGAAAAGCAATGTGAACTCTGTAGATTACTTGGATATATATATATATATATATATATATATATATATATATATATATATATATATATATGCTTGCATATATATTTACACATACACTTATATGTAATAAAATTAGTAAAAAATATAGCAATGAACTTGAAAGAGAATGGGGATGTAAGTAGAAGGAAAAGGAAAATTAAATGTAATTTATTGCTATATTAAAAATAAAAATTGAATTCACATGGCACTTTAGGAATAAGGAGAAGAAAGAGCATGAGGAGAAGAAAAGGAGGAAGTAAAAAAGACAAAATGTTTGTTTCTAAAAGGATTCGTGACTTCATGTATTTGTGCATGTGTCTTCTGGAGGGAATCTGTGAATACAGGAATATACAAATATATATTTATATTTGTACCTCACTCTATATCTTCATATCTACACTATGATAGTTAAATGACTTTTTGAAAATTGAAAACAATACTAAGAACTAAAATACCTCATTCTTCTCTAGTAGCAAAAGTTATCTAATGAAATTTGATAGTAAGTCTAAGAGTATTTGAATTAAAGCTAAATGAAACAGAAATCATTAGGGTCAAGGCTACCATGGTATAATTTCATTGATTTAAATTTCAGCCCTGAGAATTTTTTTGCTCTTGTTATTTAATGTAGGGAAACAAAGTATGATTATTAATCTATGTAATCAATACAAGAAAACATTACATGTTTTATTTATTTATTTATTTATTTATTTATTTATTTAGTTTTTCAAATTTTTTTTTTGAGACAGGGTTTCTCTGTATAGCCCTGGCTGTCCTGGAGCTCACTCTGTAGACCAGGCTGGCCTCGAATTCAGAAATTCGCTTGCCTCTGCTTCCCAGAGTACTGGGATTACAAGCGTGCGCCACCACAGCCCTGGCTACGTGTTTTATGTATATTTCCTTGATATCTGGCTTGTATATTTTTTCTAACATCATTTTTCCATTCTTCTTTTTTATCTTTCTCATTTTTCTATTGTTTTGTACATTTCTTTGAAAATGCACTAAAATTTAATCATACATAAAAGCTGTAATTTAACCTCACAGTAAAACACAAGAAGCAATATTAGAGTTGGTTTAGTATATTATATATTTTAGCTTTGAAAGTAATAAAAACAAGTTATGCCAGTTTTTCTCTATAAAAGACCCAATTTTCCAAAACATTATGCACAGAAAATTTTAATTAGAATATAATGGCAGATGATATTTTCTTAATTTTAAATATAAAACAAAGTCAATGACACAAAAAAGTTTTTTGCTGCAATGAGTTTGAGAGGAGATTTCATAATCTACATCATTACAGATATAAAGTATGATGGTTCAACTTTTAAGTGCTTGACAGGGAGGAGTCATGATAAAAATGTCAATATGAAATCATTTGATTACAGTAGTAGCACCTAACATTTGAAATGCATCCATGCTCTTCTGTGTAATTGTATTAGAGTCAAATATCTTATTTCACATCTGTTATTCTTGATTTCGCAAAGGAGAAAGGCTGTGTCTTATTTCCAAGAGATATACACAGAGCAGCTTTGTCTCCAGGGAACTTGTGCAAACAAATATAAGATCTAAATTCTTCACATAATATATAAATCAGGAGAAGCCTCTTTAGATTTAGTTTTTGAAGTCTGGAATGATGGCAATTTCCAAATAGGCAACAATTCTTCATTCTGCAGTCTGGCTCAGAGCTGCTGCTGATTTCTGGTTTAGAGCAGATGACATGATTTCTTCTTAGGCATCTTCTTTTCCACTGGTCTTTTTTATTTATCTGTATGACCAGGTCATAAATTATCTCATTAATGTTGATCTTTGACTTTGCAGAAGACTCTAAAAAGGCACAGTTACACCACTGTCTTACCAAATCCTGGCCTTGTTCTTTGCCAACTGCTGGCTCATCGTCCGGCCCACATTTATTGCCAACTAAAATCATTGAAACATCTTCTGTGTCTTTAACCCATAAAATCTATTCTCTCAAGTCTTGTATTTCATTAAACATAGACTGAGTTGTAATTGAATAAACTAGTGCAAGTCCTGGGCCATTCTTCATATACAAATCCCTCACTGCTTTAAATTGCTCTGTTCCTTCAGTGTCCAGAATTTCCAGCATACAATGTTGGCAATCTACTTTGACTTGCTTTCTGTAAGAACCTTCTATCGTTGGGTCATATTTTTCAACAAAAATTCCCTGAACAAACTGAACTGTCAGAGTAGACGTCCCCATCCCTCCTGAACCAAGGACTACTGCTGTGTACTCATGCATGATGTGCTCTGTTTAAATATTGACAATCCTGTGGCCCAGTGCCTCGTCCACCTCCTCTCCCTCCCTCCTCTCAGCCCTGGCTCCTGTTTTGCACTTTTTATAACAACTTTCTTTTCCCATCACTTCCCAGTGTATAAGCAGTAACACATATTGCTAAGTTGAAATATAGGAATATTTAAAAATTAAGAATAGGAGGGGTTACCATGAATATATCTTTCAATTCTTCTGAATTTTTCTTTTATTCTCTCCTTGTTATATATATATATGTAAAATTTGTCTATCATTTGTTCGTTTTGTTTTGTGATAGGTTTGACTCATATTTTAATTTGTAAATTGATCAATTAAAATAAAAAAATTTAATACTTAACTTTAATGTACATTATATATATATATATATATATATATATATATATATATATATATATATATATATATCCATCCAAATAATGTCCCTTTCTTTTGTTTCATTTTCCAAACCTGTTTACTTCGTTGTAAACTAGGCATGCTGATGACAAAATCATGCCCCTGCTATAGCACAAGGCAAAAATTTATCAACTGCTGTGGATAATCTAAAGTAGCCCCATATGCCATACCTGAAATTAAAACAAAAGTACCTTCTTGCCATATTCTGTGTTTATAGAGAAACTAAAATTTTCATCACATTTAGGCTTTCTTTTTGTGTATCTGTGGTTAGCTTTATGTTTTTTGTTTGTTTTGTTTTGTTTTTTTGTTTTGTTTTAGGGATACAAATGAGTTGAAATGTAGAATTTCTAGAAATAATTAATAGCTCCCCAAAAATTGGTCAAATATTTATAGCATTAGGGAGGATAATCTGCAGAATTTTATTTCCAGCTAGACTAATATTGAACAGCTAATATTATTATCCATAGTCCTTCAGTGGTCACAACTAAGAGATCCATTAAGATTTGAGCTAGATCAAGTCTAAAAACTTTTGAGGTCTGAATGTCTGGGTTCTATACAAGCTTTCAGAGGAGAGAAACAATTAAACAATCACAGTTTCAACATCTATGAATCACAATTACTAGTATGTCGTGATATGTATAAAGGTGAATTAAGTGATACTCCCATGTTGTTGGAAATCAGTCACTAATAAGATTTATTATCCATTCAACAGTAGAAAATTTATTTCTAGTCCAGAAAATGTAGTCAGTTTCTTAGAGACTTAGGAAAGAATCTAATACCTCTACTTTTGTAGTCCAACATATACATATTATATTCAATATCTTAACTCTAAAACTCTGAGTAAGTATAGGCATGAATCCTCATCAAAAGCAGTCTCTCTTTAAAGCAAATAGGAACTACAGAAAACAACTGAACATAACAAAGAAATGAAACCCTCCCCAAAACTCAAAAAACAAAAAGTAGAGATTTCAGACCCAAGGGATACATCCACGCTACAAACATTGTGTCTGAGAACATAATAAAGTACGGAGTAAAGAGATTTTAAAAGGCAGGATACCCAAAACGTTGCTATAATAAAGCAGCGTCTTGTAGAAATGGCTACAGAAACAAAATCAACATAATGGTAACACCAGTGGACATGTCAACATAGAACAGCAACAATCTCCTGGAGTTCTAGCCTCAGACAGAGGACAACAATAAATGGTGACTAGTGCCCTAAATTGTATGCATGTAAACACACACACAAACCATAGATTTAGAAGGTGGCATTAATATCTAATCTATCTATCGTTATCTATCTCTATCTCTCTCTATCTCTCTCTCTCTCTATCTATCTATCTATCTATCTAAATTGATCTGTATCTACAGCTTTATCTGTCTTTCCTTTATAAATCAACATCCCAATAACAATCAAAGAAAAATGGCCAGAGTTTTTGAGAGGAAGGTAATATAAGTAACATGGGAGAGGTGGAAGAGACATTATAGAATTTAAAGGAGAAATACAAAAGGGAAAAGGAATTCTATTTTTAATTAAAATATATTAAATTTAATACATAAATACACATGATAGTATAGACACAGTTATAATGTAAAATGGAATCTCCACAGTTAATATAGTTCTCATGAGTGTGGAAGAAGTTGGTTATTCAGTTGCACCTATGTCGATGGGTCTAAAATCTAACTAAAAGCCTTCTTAGTGCTGCAATCACATCCTTGTTCCTGAGGCTGTATATAAGGGGGTTGAACATGGGAGTCACAATTGTGTAAAACAGAGAGAGTAATTCATCAGTTCCTACAGAATGAATAGACTTTGGCCTCAAGTAGTTAATGGTAGCTGATCCAAAAAATAAAACCACTACCACCAGATGTGAAGAACAAGTCGAGAAAGCTTTTGCCCGTCCTGTGGCTGTTGGCAACTTTAGAATGGTGGCAATGATTTTGCTATAGGAGGCAAGTATCAACATAAAAGGGGAGGCAACAAAAAACATAGCCACTAAATAAACAGAGAGCTCATGCATTGAAGTGTCCCCACAGGCCATCTTGAGAATTGGGGGAACATCACAGAAGAAGTGCTCTATTATATTAGAATTGCAGAAATGTAGAGAGAATATTCGGCAAGTTTGTCCTATCTGGACTGGGATGCCTCCAAGCCAGGAGCCTGCTGCCAGCTGAGTGCATTTTGTTGGGTTCATGACCAGAGGATAGTGCAGAGGGTTGCAGATGGCCACATAGCGGTCATAGGACATCACAGCCAGCAGGAAACATTCAGTGGCTGCCAGAATTAGGAAGAAAAACATTTGAATAGCACAGGCCAGGAGACCAATTCTTCTATCTTGTGTCCAAAGATTGTAGAGAATTCTGGGAAGGGTGACTGATACATAACAAATTTCAAGAAATGAAAAATTGGCCAGGAAATAATACATGGGTTTTTGTAGTGCAGGATCAACTCTGGCTATGACGAGTATAAAGCTGTTTCCTATTAAAATAACCACATACATTATGGAAAACATCCCAAACAGAAATGATTGCAGGTTAGGAACATCAGAGAACCCCAGTAAGAGAAACTGATTCACTGAAGTTTCGTTATTCACAGCACTGTTGTCTAAATGTTCCATCTGTGGGCATGATTCAACCAGAAGTTCAATTATTTTGCTGTTATTGTCTATAGTCTCATATACAAACTGAAAATAGTTTCATACCTAATGCCTCAGTATCATCGAAGAAATTAAAAACGTGATAAACTGTATTATCAAGTACTAAATCTGTCCATAATAAACATTGTTTCCATTTTTCATTTTTTACTGGATGTTAATTCACATTCTAGTTAATAAAAATAAGGTATGTTGTTTCAATGACCACTTTCAATGATCATCTACTCAGAGACAGAACTCCAAATTAATATTCACTGATACAATGATTCTGTTCTTTCATTAACATGTTTTATTATTACCTAATGTGTCTTTGTGTAATTATTATCATGCTTAATGTTCTTTTCTTACTAATAAAGATTTATTTTATTACTTTTAATTAAACTTTCATACAATGTTTTAGCCCTTTTTTGTTCACCTTATTCTTGATCCTCCGCCCTGTTCTACAGTTAAGCTTTATATTGTTTCTCTGTCCCACAGAAGATTTTATGGTGACTCTGTATTCAGAGCTTGAAAATCATACTAATCAAAAACAGAATAAGAATAAGAAGATAAAACTATTACCCAAAGCAAAACAAAATAAGCAGTCTATTTTGCATCATCCCTCTCAGTGTGAGCATCGCATATGGTTTATAAATCCACTGACACTATAATTGAGAATATTGACTTTCTATTTCCAAGGAGGCATTAATTGTAGATGCATATGTGGAATTACTTTAATTTCATCTACTCTTACATACATAGCACAATTTTCACTTGTTTTAAATATTTGTTGCATAATTTCTACATTAAGCACTACTATTTTTAAAAGGAAAGGTGAAATTCACAGCAAACAGAAGGCAGACCACCAGTCCTATTAAAGAGTTATATTTGCATGGTGTTTCAAGGTTTTAGCTATAAAAAATAGGTACAAGTTGACATCTTGTTAAACATGAAAAATAAAAAAGAATTTTATGATGATAGAAATTTGATGTAATAATTTCTTTCCTTTTCACAATTTTCACGTGAAACATTAATAGACTAAAAATAATTAGTAAAATGTGAAACTGAATTGACTGACAATTTGATGAACTGAAACTAGAACGTAAGAGTTCTCATTCTGAAGGTATGACTTTACACTCAGAAGTATACAACGAAAAGTTGTTTTTTAATTTCTACCCTATATAGATAAATTCATGTAGTGTTTATTTCCCAATTTAATTCAATATAAAATTACTTACGGTGAGAATACTAAAGTTTCCCTCATTTCACGGAGGTCTAGAAAATATTAGGGTACTCTGAGTTTGCTCAGACAAATGCTGCCCACAAAACTCTCTCCTTTAAGATCCCACACAGAGAAAATGCCATCTTTTTTTTCTTTCATTATATGTGCTCCTTCTTACACTTTCCTCTATTGGTCCTCACTGTTTAAGTAAAAGAATCTATCTCTACATTAAACTAAGCTAGATTTATAACATTTAAAAAACATCGAGGAACAGATTCACTTCTACTTTTCTAATTTAAAAAAATATTTATTAAACTTCTATGATTTTCTGCTTGGTTTCATGGAGGAAGTCTCAATTTCAATTCTTAAAAGAACCAATAATTTCACTTACATTTATACATTTTTCTTCATTTAAAAGTGCATGGAAAGGAGGCACTGCAATTATATGATTAAAGAAGTTCTTACATTCTCCTTTTTTATTTGTTTGTGGTTCTGATCTAATGTAATGTTTTATGTGTGCTAAGCAACTCTTTACCAGTACAATTTTTCTTAAAATTACAATTTAAGAATTGTACAATTTCTTAGTACAATTTCTTCAAAATGGTCTTTAAATGTTTTGATAGGTCTTCTTCAGGTTTCTAATGATTGGAAACCACTTTTGCAGTTCTTTAGAAGTGTTTAATAACAATAAGTAAAGAAAAAACAGTAGGCTTTATGTAGGCATATTGGATTGATGTACATTATCTTTATTTTACAGACATCCTTTTTTCAAATACTGATTTCAATTAATGCAACATTCACTTTGATATTAAATAGAACATTTAACATAAGGGTACACCTAGCTTTGTTCTTTCTATGTCCAAGTGTGAGTAAATTGAAGATGATGAATAAAATGTTTTATGTCTTTAATGCCAAAAGGATACATGTTAATGTTTCCAGATTGATTATATATGAACATTAACTCTTAACAATCAGAAACACTTTGGGAAATAGTAGGATTCAAACTGATTTTAATTATATTCACCAAGATTTTGATCAGCTGCTATAGTTGGATCTCCAGTTTTAACACAGATATATTTAAATAGGTGCCTAGTCAAAAAAATAATATGAACTGGTTCATATTAGCACATAAGATATTGATATTGTTGACAATAATTTAAATCATTTTTCCTGGATTCTAAAAGTTTAAATTTTTAAATCTGATCTAATAATATCAAATATTAGAAAAATAGTCACTCTAAAATAGTATTTGTAGTTGTAAAAAACAGAAATCCATAACAGTTTTTCAGTATCTTATATGATTCTATTTGAATGCTAACATTTTAAAGAGAACAAAAGTACAAGTATAGGTAGGTTTGATATTTGCCAAAAGTAGCTCAAGTGTTTCAGTTTGGACTTTAAAAAAATGTAGCATTCTTACCTTTATTGACTGATAAATTTCTGAAAATGAAAAAAAAATAGTTTAACTGTACCTTAAATTTTTCCTTTGTCAAAGACTGACCATCTTCAAATATATATTCTATTGTCGGAATACACACTGTAATTTCAGTGGTAGATATGCATTACTCTGGGGATAAAGTCCATTCTCAAGTTACATCTTAATAGAATGAAACATTTTTTTGCCAAGTTTAACATAATAATAAAAATGGACACATGAAGAAAACATACCTTGAACTATCATTGTTATATATCCCTAGCTTTTCTTTTGTGTATGATTATTGAGAAATATAAGTTCTGAAATCAGAAAACATAATAAAGTAGAAAGCAAATTAACTTGAGATTATCCTCTTTGTGAAGTACTATGGGTAGTCCCCATGGACATGTAAGTGCGAAGAAAGAACACTTCCAATATTCTAACTCCCCAATTCTTTAACACCTTAAAACCATATATTCACTCAGGTACACACACACACACACACACACACACACACACACACACACGCATGCACACACACACACACACACATTAATTAAACAGATATTTTAAATTAATTACCCTAAATTATTATGGTAAATTATGGTAAAAAATTACCATGAATTAATTAAATGATAATTTTAAATTAAAATACCATATCCTCTTTATGTGCTTGGCTATATTTCATATAACCTCAGGAACTGTATTTTTTAACATAAAAATCTAATATTTATTATGATGTTTATATGTACAGCAATGACCAAACAGTGCTCAATAAGATACAAAAATATTTTTAAAATACTATAAAATTGGAAAAAAGAGAAGGAATGATACCATGAATTTATTATTGATACTTGAAAATAGTCATCTTTTAAACACATTTGAATTGATGATTTCTTTTTCTTTAAATTTTTTATTTACATTTCAAATGATTTCCCCTTTCCTAGCCCCCCCCACTCCCAAAAAGTCCCGTAAGCCCACTTCTCTCCCTCTGTCCTCCCACCCACCCCTTCCCACTTCCCCGTTCTGGTTTTGCTGAATACTGCTTCACTGAGTCTTTCCAGAACAAGGGGCCATTCTTCCTTTCTTCTTGTACCTCATTTGATATGTAGATTATGTTTTGGGTAATCTAGGTTTCTAGGTTAATATCCACTTATTAGTGAGTGCATACCATGATTCACCTTTTGAGTCAGGGTTACCTCACTTAGTATGATGTTCTCTAGCTCCATCCATTTGCCTAAGAATTTCATGAATTCATTGTTTCTAATGGCTGAATAGTACTCCATTGTGTAGATATACCACATTTTTTGCATCCACTCTTCTGTTGAGGGATACCTGGGTTCCTTCCAGCACCTGGCAATTATAAATAGGGCTGCTATGAACATAGTAGAGCATGTACCCTTATTACATGGTGGGGAATCCTCTGGGTATAAGCCCAAGAGTGGTATAGCAGGATCTTCAGGAAGTGGGGTGCCCAGTTTTCGGAGAAACCGCCAGACTGATTTCCAGAGTGGTTGTACCAATTTGCAACACCACCAGCAGTGGAGGAGTGTTCCTCTTTCTCCGCACACTCTCCAATACCTGCTATCTCCGGAATTTTTAATCTTAGCCATTCTGACTGGTGTAAGGTGAAATCTCAGGGTTGTTTTGATTTGCATTTCCCTAATGACTAATGAAGTTGAGCATTTTTAAAGATGTTTCTCCACCATCCGATGTTCTTCAGGTGAGAATTCTTTGTATAACTCTGTACCCCATTTTTAATAGGGTTGTTTGGTTTTCTGGGGTCTAACTTCTTGAGTTCTTTATATATATTGGATATTAGCCCTCTATCTGATGTAGGATTGGTGAAGATCTTCTCCCAATTTGTTGGTTGCAAATTTGTCCTCTTGATGGTGTCCTTTGCCTTACAGAAACTTTGTAATTTTATGAGGTCCCATTTGTCAATTCTTGCTCTTAGAGCATATGCTATTGGTGTTCTGTTCAGAAACTTTCTCCCTGTACCGATGTCCCCAAGGGTCTTCCCCATTTTCTTTTCTATTAGCTTCAGAGTGTCTGGCTTTATGTGGAGGTCCTTGATCCATTTGGAGTTGAGCTTAGTACAAGGAGACAAGGATGGATCAATTCCCATTCTTCTGCATGCTGACCTCCAGTTGAACCAGCACCATTTGTTGAAAAGGCTATCTTTTTTCCATTGGATGTTTTTAGCCTCTTTGTCGAGGATCAAGTGGCCATAGGTGTGTGGGTTCATTTCTGGATCTTCAATCCTATTCCATTGATCCTCCTGCCTGTCACTGTACCAATACCATGCAGTTTTTAACACTATTGCTCTGTAGTATTGCTTGAAGTCAGGGATACTGATTCCCCCAGATTTTCTTTTGTTGCTGAGAATAGTTTTAGCTATCCTGGGTTTTTTGTTGTTCCAGATGAATTTGATAATTGCTCTTTCTAACTCTGTGAAGAATTGAGTTGGGATTTTGACGGGTATTGCATTGAATCTGTATATTGCTTTTGGCAAAATGGCCATTTTAACTATATTGATTCTACTGATCCATGAGCATGGGAGGTTTTCCCATTTTTTGAGGTCTTCTTCCATTTCCTTCTTCAGAGTCTTGAAGTTCTTGTCATACAGATCATTCACATGTTTGGTAAGAGTCACCCCAAGATTCCATCTTACACCAGTCAGAATGGCTAAGATTAAAAATTCAGGAGACAGCAGGTGTTGGAGAGGGTGTGGAGAAAGAGGAACACTCCTCCACTGCTGGTGGGGTTGCAAATTGGTACAACCACTCTGGAAAGCAGTCTGGCAGTTCCCCCGAAAAATGGGCACCTCACTTCCAGAAGATCCTGCTGTACCACTCCTGGGCATATACCCAGAGGATTCCCCACCATGTAATAAGGATACATGCTCTACTATGTTCATAGCAGCCCTATTTATAATTGCCAGATGCTGAAAAGAACCCAGGTATCGCTCAACAGAAGAGTGGATGCAAAAAATGTGGTATATCTACACAATGGAGTACTATTCAGCCATTAAAAACAATGAATTCATGAAATTCTTAGGCAAATGGATGGAGCTAGAGAACATCATACTAAGTGAGGTAACCCAGACTCAAAAGGTGAATCATGGTATGCACTCACTAATAAGTGGATATTAACCTAGAAAACTGGAATACCCAAAACATAATCCACACATCAAATGAGGTCCAAGAAGAAAGGAGGAGTGGCCCCTGGTTCTGGAAAGACTCAGTGAAACAGTATTCAGCAAAACCAGAACGGGGAAGTGGGAAGGGGTGGATGGGAGGACAGGGGAAGAGAAGGGGGCTTATGGGACTTTCGGGGAGTGGGGGGGCTAGAAAAGGGGAAATCATTTGAAATGTAAATAAATTATATCGAATAAAAAAATAAAAAAATAAATAATTAAAAAAAAAGGGACTACAGCAAACAGAATGGCCACTAAATAGACCGTTAGCTCATGCATTGAAGTATCTCCACAGGCCAGCTTGAGAATGGGCAGTAAGTCACAGAAGAAGTGCTCTATTTGGTTAGAATTGCAAAAATGTAGAGAGAATATCTGACAGGTTTGTACTATCTGGACCGGGATGCCTCCAGCCAGGAGCCTGCTGCCAGCTGAGTCCACTTTGTTGGGTTCATGACCAGAGGATAGTGCAGAGGGTTGCAGATGGCCACATAGCGGTCATAGGACATCACCGCCAGCAGGAAACACTCAGTGACTCCCAGCATAAGATAGAAGTATGTTGGCATGCCACAGCTGAGGACAGAAATGTGTCTGCCTTGAGTAGCGATGTTGAAAAGAATCCTAGGAAGAGTGACTGATACATAACTGACTTCCAGAGTAGAAAAATTTGCTAGGAAAAAATACATGGGCTTCTGTAGTGCAGGATCAATTCTAGTTATCACAGTAATGAAGCTATTTCCAATTAGGATAATCAAGTAAATTATGAGGAACATTCCAAACAGGAATCCCTGGAGATTGGGAATTTCATAAAATCTCAGAAGGATAAATTGGGTAACTGTGGAGGCATTGAGCTTTGCCCTGATCTGTGTGTGTTCCATGCTTTGAGTTGACTCAGTCAGAATTGCTAGTCACGTTACTGCATTTGGTTTTCTTATCTTACAATGTGCCTGCCTCTGCTTCCCAAGTTCTGGGATTAAAGGCCTGTGCCATGACTGCCTGGTGGGGAAAGTCATTATTAGTTTCTTCTATAGGTCTCACATAGTTTGATTTCAAAAGAATCTTTAAGCAGTTCAGGAGTTATGAATGAAGAAGCACTTTTAATTTTACTGCTGCAGGTATTATAAGTGTGAATAATTTGTTTGTATATTTAGATAGACATACTCATTACTTTAGCATATAATTGATATTTTCTCTCTTTCCACATTTCAGTTGTTTATAATGTGAACTGCACAATCAGTCCTTAAGCAAAGGACATTTACATAATCACATTGAAAAAATATCTGACACAAATTTGTGTTACAAAGCATTTGCAAGATGATTGTTTATGACTTAAAAAGTGGATATTGTAACTCAGACAAAGTAAACAGGGAAGGAAAGAGAAGCTACTGAGAGACTTGACATCCATTACAGTCCATGTCACCATGCCCTTTATGAGGACTCTTTTCTTGGTTCTTAAGCTACATCGAACATCTGCAAATCTAAAAGTGAAATAGGTAAGTAGCCCATAAGACTTTGACAGTTTCCAGATACTCTGCCTTAAATTGTTCATTTCTTCTAATGTTAGTGTCTGCACTAACTTGTCTGGTCTATTTCATTTGATATGAGGGACAGAAATGAAAACAGGACAGTTGGAGGCTTCACAGTATAATATAAACTGTGGCAAAGTTATTGAGAGCAATTAGACATTTTTTATACCTTTATCAGAAATAATATAATGGAAATTTGCAGGATCACTACAGTTATAATTGCCAGGATTCAGTGATATTTGCAAGCTATACATAGTACTCAAGATTAACATCTAAAACTGATTGTCCTGTCCAACTTCTATGCTTCTTTGACTTCCAAGGTAATGTACAGAGAAACATAAAACACCCTGAATGTTCCACTGTCTGAGGAAGTATGTCAATCTCTCAGGAAGTGGAAGGTACATGGTTCCTCAGAAGTCAAGGACTCTAACTTGAAAAGTTGATTCCTTCCAAGGTAGCTAGGCCAAACCAGTTCCATGGTTCTGTACAGGTGAGGATATATTTAGATATGCGACAGGGTATCCTTGTCAACATTGCTGGTTTTTTGAAAGCCAGACTTATATATTAACTCAAGAAACATATTTACATACAGATTTTGTTCTCTGACAGTTTAGAAGCTGATTAAGAGCTATTTGCTTGCTCATATAGTTTTTATCCATGATTTACATTAGATGATTGCCCTTATGACTAAGATGAAAGATGATTCACAGCTGGGACGTGGTGGCACATGCCTGTAATCCCAGCACTTGGGAGGCAGAGGCAGGCAGATTTCTGAGTTCAAGGCCAGCCTGGTCTACAGAATGAGTTCCAGGACTGCCAGGACTACACAGAGAAACCTTGTCTTGAAAAAAATAAAACAGCCGGTGTCATACACCTTTAATCTCAGCACTTGGGAGGCAGAGGCAGGTAGATTTCTGAGTTCGAGGCTAGCCTGATCTACAGAGTAAGCTCCAGGACAGCCAGGGCTACACAGAGAAACCCTGTCTCAAAAACAACAACAACAAAAGAACCAAACAAAACAAAAAACAAGAAAGAAAGAAAGAAAGAAAGAAAGAAAGAAAGAAAGAAAGAAAGGAAGGAAGGAAGGAAGGAAGGAAGGAAGGAAGGAAGGAAGGAAGGAAGAAAGAAAGAAAGAAAGAAAGAAAGAAAGAAAGAAAGAAAGAAAGAAAGAAAGAAAGAAAGAAAGAAAGAAAAGAAACATGGTTCACTATGAAAAAAAAATACAAAATACAGTAAGGTACCTATAAAATATTCATAATTTTAATCCAGAACATAATTTTGTAGCCTACCTTCACTTTGCTAAACTCCAATTTGCTCTATTATGCTATGCTTACTGATATGGGTTCATTAGTTAGGATGATGAAAATAATGTCTTACTGAGACATTTGAAAAAGCTGTTGAAATGAGAAGAGAAAACAAATCAGTAATTGTATAAATCTATTATATTTAATTTATTCAATTAAAGATAAATAAGTACAGAAGACTGAGGCAAGACATCAGCATTTGAAATCCAGCCTGGAAAACATAGTGAACAGTTAAAACTTTTATGTGAATAAAGAAATGTGGTATGCATTCTGAATGAATACTTAAAACCATCTTTTTCTTCTAATTTTCTCCAAGGCCTCTATCACATCCTTGTTCCTTAAGCTGTAAATCAGAGGGTTCAGCATAGGGATCACAAGGGTATAAAATAGAGATGTCATTTTGTCTTGGTCAAGGGAATAAGAAGAACTTGGTCGAAAATATGTGAAGAGAAGAGTTCCTTGAAAAATAGCCACCGCGGTCAAGTGAGAGGTGCAGGTAGAGAAAGCTTTGAACCTCCCTTCAGTTGAACGGATTTTTAAGACTGATGAGATGATGTAACAGTAAGAAACAAGGACTCCGGAGATGGTGCTCAGTTCAAGGAAACCATAAATAGTAAATAATGCTAACTCATTTACTTGAGTATCAGAGCAGGAGAGAAGGTAAAGTGGAGGTAGATCACAGAAGAAGTGGTTGATCTCATTAGACCCACAGAAACACAAGCGGAATGCCAAAGTTGTATGTATCAAAGCATCTGATGTTCCCACCAGGTAAACTCCAGCCATGAGCATAGAACATTTCCTGCTGGACATGTTTGCTGTGTAGAGCAAGGGGTTGCTAATGGCCTGGTATCTATCAAAGGCCATGACTGCCAGCAGCACACACTCAGAATCTGCAAAGGTACAGGAAATGAAGAACTGCAGAGCACAGCCCCAGAAGGGAATTGACTTGTTCTTGCCAAACATATCTACCAGCATCTTGGGACCAATTGCTGTGGAATAGCAGAGATCACAGAATGATAGGTGGCTCAGGAAAAAGTACATGGGTGTGTGCAGCTGGGTATCCACTATGATCAAAATGATCATACCAAGATTCCCCAGAAAATTGATGACATAGATGAGGAGAAAGACGGTAAACAGTGTCCTTTTCATCTCTGGGTTATTGGTAACTCCCACAAAAATGAATTCATTCAAGGAACAGTTTCCTATATCCATGCTTTCTTCCACTCTATACATAAAAATATTAATAAAAATTATAAGTAAAAATTTCATTTTAATGCTAGATATCAACAGTGTAGTTATGAGGAAGAATTTAATTAATTCATTTCTCATCTAATGTATACTATAAAAATTTCTGAGTCCTGTTTCTTTCCTGCAAGATTTTCTTAACCTATTTTTCACTATCAAACTGACCAATATCTGGGATAGACAGTCAAGAAACTGAAACTATCCACCATTAGGGTCTAGGACTTTATACATAGTCTCTAATGTACCTACAGTTTAAGTTAGTTACTACATTTAGATAGATTTAGATATACTCATTCTCACTTGACCTTTGCACAATATGAAATAAATAGAAATAAATAGACTCAGGTTGTTCTTTTAGAGAGTATTATTCTTTAAGATATTAATTATTCAAATCAGTTTACTTATTTCTTTCTTGAAAGACCACATGATCTTAAAATAATTTTATTAGTTTATAAATAGTGAGTGAGAACTATATTAACTAAATTTGCCAGGTGGTGTTGGCACATGCCTTTAATCCTAGCACTTGAGTGGCAGAGGCAGGTGGATTTCTGACTTTGAGACCAGCCTTATCTACAGAGTGTGTTCCAGGACAGCCAGGGGCTACACAGAGAAATCCTGTCTTGAAAAAACCAAAAAAAAAAAAAAAAAAAAAAAAAAAAAAAAAAAAAAAACCAAAAAAAAAAACTAAATTTGATTATAAAAATGTAGAACACAAGCATTTATTGCTAGCAAATAAGGTGGTTAATCATTTTCATTTTGTCTTATTATATTTTAAAATATCTTTAATTGAAATAAACTTATACCACTTCTCTCCCTCTCTTTCCTTACTCTAGCTAGACCTGTTACCTTACATCAACCTACTTTTACACCCTCACTAAGAAATTGAGAGCAAAATTTCATTATATAGCATGTATATATTATGCATCAGTATATGCACAAATAAATATAGAATCGTTTGACTGTTTTTGTTGTATGTATCTATATAGTTTCAAAAGTAGCCAATTTTCTTAGTACATTTCTTGGCTCTACCATTAGCTGAGACATAAAATAAAACTTATTTGATCTTTGATTCTAGAATCTATTATATTTTACAATAGGACTCCTTACCCAACAGTAGCAGTGGTTTGGTACCAATGGATAATGTGATTGATGAGTTAGATGTCTAAAAACAAGCAGTATCTAAAGAATTTATCACATACAGTTTGATTTCAGTAGTCAAGTTTTCATCACAATGAAAACCAGCAATTTCAAGGAAGTATAATAAATGTTTGAAAATGCATCTGCTTTGACCTTGCAAGTATGTTTATTTTATACATATGTGAAACATATCCATATACTTATTTATACATGTGTTTAGATGGACAGTAAAAAGGAAATGTTAGATCTTTTGCCTTTTTAGACTATGTAAATACTATGGAATGTATTTCATAATTCACTGACATGGCATGCATTATCTGTGACGCTTTAATCCAACCATTTATATTTCATATTTAATTCTCTTAAATATATATGTATGTGTATAAAATAAGAAGTAGGGATTTCCTATCTAAGAAGACTAAATTAAAATAGTTTAAATGTTGTTTCTGTTACTCTAAAGATATTTGAGACTCATGAATCTGCTTAAAAATTATTTTCATTCATTACTCCTAATAATTTTTATGCCTAGTAATATTTTAAGTTGAGCAGGCAGAACATCATCATGAAAACACCTGTTTATAAAAAGATAAATTGAAATTGTTTTGCTTTACTCTGTTTCTAAAGATACAGAAATATAGGAACTCACCTTATGAGAGTAGTTCTTAGCTGCCTGAACACCGTGAAGGTGATGTTTTATTGTTCCAATTGTCATTTGGGACTAAAGGTTTTGAAACCATTTCCCCCAGGATTTGTCACGAGTGGTTACTTTCTTCTTTATTGGTCTCTGTAAATCCACCATTATCTTTAGCAAAGATGTAGTATGAAGTGTTTATTATTTTCGTTAATTATTCAATTTTAATATGTGTATGACAACATACACACAGATACTTACACTCACATTATGATATATTAGATGACTAAACTTTGCTCTCCAAAGTCAAACTCTAGAAACTCAAACTTTAAACAGCCATACTTAATCAATCCCAACTCTCTTTTCTTGTACATTTCTTCATTAGCATTGAATTATTTGCTTTATTATCTGACTTTGAAGAAACACTTTACTTTAAAAAAAAAATAGATTTCTTTATTTTCATTTCCTGCATGTGAGTGTTTTTTTCGCCCTGAATAAGTTTACATATCCTACAGAAGTATTTAATGCCAACAGAGGGCAGAAGAGAGCATTGGATCTCTTACATTCAAAGTTACAAGTGGTTGTCAACTGTCCTGTGAGCTGCAGGACCCATAGCCAGTCAGTTACCTTTTGCAAGATATACAAACATTATCTACCCTGCCCTATAGTATCTATCCTTTAACAATGACACTTCAATATTTATGTGTTTTTCAGAATATCCATAAGCTCATCTATATCTCCTCCCACTATCTAATTGCAGAACATTTTTCATCACACTTTTTAATAATCAGACATACTTTCACTTCATCATTTATAATTAATACAGTAACTAAAATTTTAAGAGTTTGCTTTTAAATAGTTTCAAGGGGAGAGAACATTGCTGTGCTGACCCTGAACTGTCATGGAAACCACACAGCTTTTTGCTGGGTTCTGATTATAGCCAGTGTTCCCATTGAAAGTATGATCTTTGTTGTGCTGATGATCATTCCTTCAATAATTAATCTTTCAAAAATATTTATCTAAATGACCATCAAATTTTATTAGTTTTATTTGCATCTATTAAGATGATATTAATTTAACCCAATATGCTGATAATGGGTCTTTAAAGGGTGACTTTGGAGACATAGAAACATGGCAATTGAGATTCAGAAGCAGCAGGGTGGTGGTAGGACACGCCTTTAATCACCTCACTTGGGAGGCAGAGGCAGGCAGATTTCAGAGTTCGAGGCCAGCCTGTTCTACAGAATGAGTTCCAGGATAGCCAGGGATACACAGAGAAACCCTGTCTCGAAAAACCAAAAAAAGAAAAAACAAACAAACAAACAAACAAAAATCAAAAAAACAAAAAAAGGAAGAAATTCAGAAGAAAAAAAAAAGCTGGTGAGATGGCTGTGTTTAAGAGCACTGACTGTTCTTCCAAAGGTTCTGAGTTCAAATCCTAGCAACCACAGGGTAGCTCACAACCATCTGTAATGAGATCTGATGCCATCTTCTGGAGTGTCTGAAGACAGCTACAGTGTACTTATATATAATAAATAGATAGATAGATAGATAGATAGATAGATAGATAGATAGATAGATAGATAGAGGTCCTATATATTTAAAAGAATAAAAAAGAAAGGAAAAGAAATGCATAAGCAGATAGAAGTTTAAGACTACTTGGTAGAATGTTTTGTGTTATGTTTTAGGGAGAAGGATGAAGGTCAGTATGTGGCACAAGTTGAATTCTAGAAAATATACACTTTTCTTTCACAGTAAACTAAAACTCATTTTGAAGTAACAAAATGGCTTCTGATCTTAAGATGGAATCAGTCTGGTTCATCGGTAGATTTACTTCTTTGTATTTATTGAGATGATATTTATGTTGAAGACTGCTTCTATGACCTGCTTCCCTGGCATTACTTATGTGGCATAAAATTATACATTCTGCTTGAGGCCTGACAATCATCCCATATTGCCAACATAAAAGGCAGCTTGACTCTAGAATCAGAAAAATAGTTTGACTCAGAGCGAGGTGAGTCTGCTTATATATCCTGCTATGTTCTGAGACTCATTATTATTGTTGTTATTATTATTATTGGTGGTGGTGTTGTAATTCATCCAACTGTGGTCTTTACTCAGCCAGGGTAAATAGAGGTTAATTTAAACTATTAAGTCTAAAGTACTAAAACCAAACTTGGTGAAAGGCCGACCACATTCTCAGCCCAAGCTGTATCTGCTTAGGCAGTCCACTCTGTATCTGTTTATGACCTCATTATCTTATTTTCCCTATATAAACTGGCCCTGAACACTGTTCAGGGTCATAGTTTTCAACTCCACAATCTGTGAGCTCTGACTGATCAGTCTTGAGGTGTTTCTTGAATAAACTATCACAGTCTGACTGAGGTCAGTGTTGGTATGGAATTTGGAGTTACTCCTAGACACAAACACTTTATTTCTAACTTCTGTAATTGGTTTTTGTTGTTATAGTTTCGTTTGGTTGTTTGGTTTTGGTTTTTTGAGTCAGGGTTTCTCTGTGTAGCCATGGCGGCCCTGGTACTCATTCTGTAGACCAGGCTGGCTTCGAACTCAGAAATCCACCTGTCTCTACCCCCAAAATGCTGGGATAAAAGGCCTGTGCCACCTCTTCCCGGCACTTCTGTAATTGTTAATGTAACTCATTTTTGGCATCCATTTGTTTAACTACTTTTGTCTTACATAAATAAGTTCACCTAGATCAAGATGAAGATAGCTTTAATGAACAATTTACTAAAATTTCCTAATATTTAATTAAAAATTGTTAGAACATATGTTAATGGGAGACAGTAATCTTTAATTCTGTTGCCAGGCAGAGAAACTGTCTTGAAAAACCAAAAAAAAAGAAAAAAAAATCTATAATTTTATTTTTGTTTCACTGTTTCCCATGGTATATTATGTCCAAGAGGTTATATCCTATATGGTTGTTTTCCGATTCAAGTTGTGAACAATAACCCTAAACCCTTGCCAACCTATCAATATTAAGCTAGCTTTACATCATTTGTTTCTATAGTCTTGTAACAATCTCACAATATAAAATTCATTCATGCAAACATCAAAAAGCTCAATATTTACTAATTGTTCAGCACTTTATGGGATTTCTTTAAATATTTATTTATTTATTGTATGCATATGAGTACACTGTAGATTGCACACATGGTTGTGAGCCATCATGTGGTTGTTGGGGAATTAACTCAGGACATCTGCTCACTCTATCAGTAAGTACACTGTAATTGTCTTTAGACAGACCAGAAGAAGATGTCAGATCTCATTATGGATGTTTGTGAGCCACCATGTGGTTGTTGGAATTTGAATTCAGGACCCTCAGAAACAGAGTCAGTACTTTTGACCACTAAGCCATCTCTCCAGCCCACTTTATGAGTTTAAAATTCTTAACTGTGAATTCTTATGTAGAAAATAATCATCCATAGCAAAATCAAGTTGCATATTTTCAACACATTGCCAAAGATGAAATATTTCTAGCCCAAAATAGAACAATTGGAGCGATATCAAAGAATGATTCAAAAAAGGAAGAAAGAAAGAAACAAAGAAACAAAGAAACAAAGAAAGAAAGAAAGGAAGGAGAGGGTGAAAGAAGAAAGGAAGGAGAGGAAGAAAGAAAGAAGGAAAGAAAGATGACTAGAAGGAAGGAAGGATAAGAAGAAAAAAGAAAAGAAGAGAAGAGAAGAGAAGAGAAGGGAAGGGAAAAGAAAAGAGGAAAGAAAACAAAGAAAATGGCTGGAGAAATGGCTCAGCTGTTAAGAGCACTGACTGCTCTTCAGAAGGTCCAGAGTTCAAATCCCAGCAACCACATGGTGGCTCACAACCATCTCTAATGAGACCTGACTCCCTCTTCTGGAGTGTCTGAAGACAGCTACAGTGTACTTACTTATAATAAAAAATTAAATTTAAAAAAAAAAAGAAAGAAAAAATGAACAAACATAGCAAGGCCAAAATCCAATAGGCCAAACACCAATGCTTGCAGCTACATGTCGAGTGTATGGGACTTATCACACATTTCTCTTGATGACAAAAGCCTTATGTAGCTCTTTCAACTTCCTACTGAATCCTTAACATATCTTTTTAGAGCTACTTCTATTGAGTTAAGTATAAGGAAGTTCCCAACTTATGTCTGAGTTTTTTCTATGTTGTTGTGTTTAAGCACTCTATCTGAAGGAAGCAATGGATAGGAGTGAAGGGATTTTGTCACCTTGTACTTCAAGGTCATGGTCCATAATCAATGGAATTCAGAAATGGAACCCAAATAAAAACTGTATCAGCAACCACAGAAGCATGCTACTTACTGACTCACTCAGTCTCATGATCAGCTAGCTTATCAATCCATCCCAGACCCATTCCAGGGATGGTACCTATCAATCTCATATTACTCAGTTCAGTTTCTCATAGACATGGACATTGAAGATAGCAGTCTCAACTGGAAAATTTCTTAGTTGATGAACTGTCTGCTACAGTGATTTGATTTTATGTTGTGGTATATTCATTACACACACACACACACACACAAACACACACACACAAACACAAACCAGGTTTGTGTTTTGTATTCTCACAAAGCCAAAGTCTTCCTAGCCTTACAAACACTACATGAAGAGCTAAAGGGATGGCTCAGAGGTTAAGAACACTGACTGACACTCCACAGGTCCTGAGTTCAATTCCCAGGAATCACATGGTGGCTCACAATCATCTGTAATAGGATTTATCTGATGCCCTCTTCTGGTGTGTCTAATGTCAGCTACAGGGTATTGATATACATAAAAATAAAAAAAATAAATAAACCTTAAAAAATAAACACTACAGGACTACCTCAGTGTGTTTCAGGCTAGCGCTTGCTTTCAACAACATGTTTTACATATTTTCCAAAATAAATTTAATTTCACATTTTTATTTTGACATACCAAGTTAATGATAATAGTAAGAAAGTATAGTTCCATCTTTAAGGAGGAATGTCATGTAGTCACAGGAGAGCAAAAAGCCATGAAAAAAAAGTAATAAATTAATAACATGTTTTTATAACAACAAATCCTAAGGGGAAGGGCTGCAGGGATATAAATCCCAAGTGGGACATGATGTAGTAAAATGCTGCCTTCCCCTTTCTGCTAAGGAAAATCAATCTTCTCAGGTAAACTCCTAAGATTCCTAATCCAACATATAAGATTAAAACTTACATTTTCTGAAAAGATTTATATAGTTTTAAGATTAATGAATGTTTGTATCCTACTTGGATCAGTATGTCTAAAATCTAATTAAAATACTATTTTATCTTCAATAATGAAGATTGACTATCTTATTAGTATCTATTATTAGTATCTATTAAACCATATTTTAATAATTTTAATGGATTATTAAAAGATATTTCTTTTTTTTTTTTTTTGGTTTATTTCAAGGCAGGGTTTCTGTATGTAGCCCAGGTTGTCCTGGAACTCATTCTGTAGACCAGGCTGGCCTTGAACTCAGAAATCTGCCTGCCTCTGCCTCCCAAGTGCTGAGGTCATTTCAATTTGTATGTACATATATGTGTGATTTCAAGGACTTTGTATTCTATATCAGCATTTTTTTTCTTTTTTTATTCGATATAATTTATTTACATTTCAAATGATTTCCCCTTTTCTAGCCCCCCCACTCCCCGAAAGTCCCGCAAACCCCCTTCTCTTCCTCTGTCCTCCCACCCACCCCTTCCCACTTCCCCGTTCTGGTTTTGCTGAATACTGTTTCACTGAGTCTTTCCAGAACCAGGGTCCACTCCTCCTTTCTTCTTGGACTTCATTTGATGTGTGGATTATGTTTTGGGTATTCCAGTTTTCTAGGTTAATATCCACTTATTAGTGAGTGCATACCATGATTCACCTTTTGAGTCTGGGTTATCTCACTTAGTATGATATTCTCTAGCTCCATCCATTTGCCTAAGAATTTCATAAATTCATTGTTTCTAATGGCTGAATAGTACTCCATTGTGTAGATATACCACATTTTTTGCATCCACTTTTCTGTTGAGGGATACCTGGGTTCTTTCCAGCATCTGGCAATTACAAATAGGGCTGCTATGAACATAGTAGAACATGTATCCTTATTACACGGTGGGGAGTCTTCTGGGTATATGCCCAGGAGTGGTATAGCAGGATCTTCTGGAAGTAAGGTACCCAGTTTTCGGAGGAACCGCCAGACTGATTTCCAGAGTGGTTGTACCAATTTGCAACCCCACCAGCAGTGGAGGAGTGTTCCTCTTTCTCCACACCCTCTCCAACACCTGCTGTCTCCTGAATTTTTAATCTTAGCCATTCTGACTGGTGTAAGATGAAATCTTAGGGTTGTTTTGATTTGCATTTCCCTAATGACTAATGAAGTTGAGCATTTTTTAAGATGTTTCTCCGCCATCCGAAGTTCTTCAGGTGAGAATTCTTTGTTTAACTCTGTACCCCATTTTTTAATAGGGTTGTTTGGTTTCCTGGAGTCTAACTTCTTGAGTTCTTTATATATATTGGATATTAGCCCTCTATCTGATGTAGGATTGGTGAAGATCTTTTCCCAATTTGTTGGTTGCCGATTTGTCCTCTTGATGGTGTCCTTTGCCTTACAGAAACTTTGTAATTTTATGAGGTCCCATTTGTCAATTCTTGCTCTTAGAGCATACGCTATTGGTGTTCTGTTCAGAAACTTTCTCCCTGTACCAATGTCCTCAAGGGTCTTCCCCAATTTCTTTTCTATTAGCTTCAGAGTGTCTGGCTTTATGTGGAGGTCCTTGATCCATTTGGATTTGAGCTTAGTACAAGGAGACAAGGATGGATCAATTCGCATTCTTCTGCATGCTGACCTCCAGTTGAACCAGCACCATTTGTTGAAAAGGCTATCTTTTTTCCATTGGATGTTTTCAGCCTCTTTGTCGAGGATCAAGTGGCCATAGGTGTGTGGGTTCATTTCTGGATCTTCAATCCTGTTCCATTGATCCTCCTGCCTGTCACTGTACCAATACCATGCAGTTTTTAACACTATTGCTCTGTAGTATTGCTTGAGGTCAGGGATACTGATTCCCCCAGATTTTCTTTTGTTGCTGAGAATAGTTTTAGCTATCTTGGGTTTTTTGTTGTTCCAGATGAATTTGATAATTGCTCTTTCTAACTCTGAGAAGAATTGAGTTGGGATTTTGATGGGTATTGCATTGAATCTGTATAGTGCTTTAGGCAAAATGGCCATTTTAACTATATTGATTCTACCGATCCAGGAGCATGGGAGGTTTTCCCATTTTTTGAGGTCTTCTTCCATTTCCTTCTTCAGAGTCTTGAAGTTCTTGTCATACAGATCTTTCACATGTTTGGTAAGAGTCACCCCAAGATACTTTATACTGTTTGTGGCTATTGTGAAGGGGGTCATTTCCCTAATTTCTTTCTCAGCCTGCTTATCCTTTGAGTATAGGAAGGCCACTGATTTGCTTGAGTTGATTTTATAACCTGCCACATTGCTGAAGTTGTTTATCAGCTGTAGGAGCTCTCTAGTGGAGTTCTTTGGGTCACTTAGGTAGACGATCATGTCGTCTGCAAATAATGATAGTTTGACTTCTTCCTTTCCAATTTGTATCCCTTTGATCTCCTTATGTTGTCGAATTGCCCGAGCTAGTACCTCAAGTACAATATTGAAAAGATAAGGAGAAAGGGGGCAGCCTTGTCTGGTCCCTGATTTCAGTGGGATTGCTTCAAGTTTCTCTCCATTTAGTTTGATGCTGGCTACCGGTTTGCTGTATATTGCTTTTACTATGTTTAGGTATGGGCCTTGAATTCCTGTTCTCTCCAAGACTTTAAGCATGAAGGGATGCTGAATTTTGTCAAATGCTTTTTCAGCATCCAATGAAATGACCATGTGGTTTTGTTCTTTGAGTTTGTTTATGTAGTGGATTGTATTGATGGATTTCCGTATATTGAACCAACCCTGCATTCCCGGGATAAAGCCTACTTGATCATGGTGGATGATCGTTTTGATGTGTTCTTGGATTCGGTTGGCAAGAATTTTATTGAGTATTTTTGCATCGATGTTCATAAGGGAAATTGGTCTGAAGTTCTCTTTCTTTGTTGGATCTTTGTGTGGCTTTGGTATCAGCGTAATTGTGGCTTCGTAGAAGGAATTGGGTAGTGTTCCTTCTGTTTCTATTTTGTGGAATAGTTTGAAGAGTATTGATGTTAACTCTTCTTTGAAGGTCTGGTAGAATTCTGCACTGAAGCCATCTGGTCCTGTGCTTTTTTTGGTTGGAAGACTTTCTATGACTCCTTCTATTTCTTTAGGCATTATGTGACTGTTTAGATGGTCTAGTTGGTCCTGATTTAATTTTGGTATTTGGTATCTGTCAAGGAAATTGTCCATTTCCTCCAGATTCTCCAGTTGTGTTGAGTATAGGCTCTTGTAGTAGGATCTGATGATTTTTTGGATTTCCTCAGTTTCCGTTGTTATATCTCCCTTTTCATTTCTAAGTTTGTTAATTTGGATACTTTCTCTGTGCCCTTTGGTCATTCTGGCTAAGTGTTTATCTATCTTGTTGATTTTCTCAAAGAACCAGCTCCTGGTATTGTTGATTTTTTGTATGGTTCTCTTTGTTTCTACTTGATTGATTTCGGCCTGGAGTTTGATGATTTCCTGCCTTCTACTCCTCCTGGGCGAAATAGCTTCTTTTTGTTCTAAGGCTTTCAGGTGTGTCATTAAGCTGGTAATGTATGCTCTCTCCATTTTCTTTTTGGAGGCACTCAGGGCTATGAGTTTTCCTCTTAGCACTGCTTTCATTGTGTCCCATAGGTTTGGGTATGTTGTGTTTTCATTTTCATTGTGTTCTAAAAAGTCTTTAATTTCTTTCTTTATTTCTTCCTTGACCAAGGTATCATTGAGTAGAGTATTGTTCAGTTTCCACGTGTATGTGGGCTTTCTGTTGTTTCTGTTGCTATTGAAGACCACTTTTACTCCATAGTGATCAGATAGGAGGCATGGGATTAGTTCGATCTTCTTATATTTGTTGAGGTCTGTCTTGTGACCAATTATATGGTCGATTTTGGAGAAGGTACCATGAGGTGCTGAGAAAAAGGTATATTCTTTTGTTTTAGGATAGAATGTTCTATATATATCTGTTAAATCTAATTGGTCCAAAGCTTCAATTAGTTTCATTGTGTCCCTGTTTAGTTTCTGTTTTCCTGATCGGTCCATTGAGGAAAGTGCAGTGTTGAAGTCACCCACAATTATTGTGTTAGGTGCAATGTGTGCTTTTAGTTTTAATAAAGTTTCTTTTACGAAAGAGGGTGCCCTTGCATTTGGTGCATAGATGTTCAGGATTGACAGTTCTTCTTTTTGTATTTTTCCTTTGACCAGCAAGAAGTGTCCCTCAGGGTCTCTTTTGATGACTTTGGGTTGAAAGTCAATTTTATCTGATATTAAAATGGCTACTCCAGCTTGTTTCCTGAGACCATTTGCTTGTAAAATTGTCTTCCAGCCTTTTACTCTAAGGTAGTGTTTGTCTTTGACCCTGAGGTGTGTTTCCTGTAAGCAGCAAAATGTAGGGTCCTGTTTACGTATCCATTCAGTTAGTCTGTGTCTTTTTATTGGGGCATTAAGTCCATTGATGTTAAGAGATATTAAGGAATAGTGATTGTTACTTCCTATCATTTTTGACGTTATTTTTTAAATTTGAATGCTTAACTTCTTTTGGGTTTGATGAAAGGTTACTATCTTGCTTTTTCCAGGGTGAAGTTTCCCTCCTTGTATTGGTGTTGTCCTCCTATTATCCTTTTTAGGGCCGGGTTTGTGGATAGATATTGGGTAAACTTGGTTTTGTCATGAAATATCTTAGTTTCTCCATCTATGGTGATTGAGAGTTTTGCTGGATATAGTAGTTTTGGTTGGCATTTGTGTTCTCTTAGAGTCTGCATGAGATCTGCCCAGGACCTTCTAGCCTTCATAGTCTCAGGTGAAAAGTCTGCTGTGATTCTGATAGGTCTTCCTTTATATGTTACTTGGCCTTTTTCTCTTACTGCCTTTAGTATTCTTTCTTTGTTTAGAACATTTGGTGTTTTGATTATTATGTGACGGGAAGTATTTCTGCTCTGGTCCAGTCTGTTTGGAGTTCTGTAGGCTTCTTGTATATTCATGGGCATCTCTCTCTTTAGGTTAGGGAAGTTTTCTTCCATAATTTTATTGAAGATGTTTGCTGGCCCTTTAAATTGTAAATCTTCACTCTCATCTATGCCTATAATCCTTAGGTTTGGTCTTCTCATTGTGTCCTGGATTTCCTGGATATTTTGGGTTACAAGCTTTTTGCATTTTGCATTTTCTTTAACTGTTGAGTCCATGGTTTCTATGGAATCTTCAGCATCTGAGATTCTTTCTTCTATCTCTTGTATTCTGTTGTTGATATTTGCATCTCTGTCCCCTGATTTCTTCCCAAGGCTTTCTATCTCCAAAGTTGTCTCCCTTTGAGTTTTCTTAGTTGTTTCTACTTCTGATTTTAGATCCTGGATGGTTTTGCTTAGCTCCTTCACTTGCATGTTTGTGTTTTCCTGTAATTCTTTAAGAGATTTTTGTGTTTCCTCTTTCATGAGCTCAGCCTGTTGACCAAACTTCTCCTGTATTTCTTTAAGAGATTTTTGTGTTTCGTCTTTCATGACCTCAGCCTGTTGAGCAAAGTTCTCCTGTATTTCTTTAAGTGTTTTTTGCATTTCCTCCTTGTTGGCTTTTGTATTCTCCTGGATTTCTTTCAATGATTTTTGTGTTTCCCTTGCAAGGGCTTCTAACTTTTGATCCATTTTCTCCTGAATTTCTTTATGTATGACCTTCATGTGTTCCTGTACCAGATCATGACCAGTGATTTTAAATCCAAATCTTGTTTTACTGGTGTGCTGGGGTATCCAGGACATGTTGGTAGAGGAGAATTGGGTTCAGATGTTGCCATATTGCCTTGATTTCTGTTAGTGACGTTCCTGCGTTTGCCTTTTGCCATCTAGTTCTCACTGGTGTTAGTTTATCTTCTCAGTGCTGGACTCACCAGTGCAAGCTGCCCCTTCCCAGTTGGCCTCTGGTGCACAGCTTACGTCCTGCACTGCTGGTAGACAGTGTGCAGCTGCCCAGGCTGTTCTGATCCCAAAGCAGGCACCCGAAGGCTCCCGCTGGGGCCCGCTGGATTCACTGGAGCACACTGACTTCTCCCAGCTGGCCGCCCGGAAGCCCAGCTAGCCACTTGCAGGACTTGGAGATGTAATGCTGCTGCCCAGACTGATCTGGATCCGGAAGCGGAGAGAGTAGAGCTAAGGGCTTCTGCCTGAGGCCTTGCCCCAGATTGTGTCTGTGGAGCAGATGGAGCCCGTGTGCACTCCCAGGGAGTGCAGACGGTGTATGCTACTGTGACCTCCCCTGTGTTCTGCTCACTCAGCTGGGCAGCCGATCCGCCAACGGGGCTGTCACACACAAGGTTAGCCTGGCCGCCCAGTCCCTGAGTCCAGGCAAAAGCCTGGGAGGCCAAGGTCCGAGCAAAGTTCCCCTAGGGCTTTGACTGTTAATTGGGTCTGCCAGGTGACTAGGATGGCGGGCGTGCGCGCCCGCGCTCCCTGAAAGCGCCGGGAGAGTCTGCTTTGCTAACAATCACCTGGGCGGGTTGACTCACAGATGGCCCACCAAGCCGCCCAGTTCTTGGGGTCAGTCCTGTGCCTTTTGGGGCCTGGACCACCGCTTTGTTAGCCTTAGGCTATGCCTGTTACAGGTCTGCCCGCCTGAGCTCTCTGTTGTCCTGCAGGCAAAATGGCGGCGGCGTGCTTGCAGGCCTGTGCAAAAAAACCTCCTGCCTGGGTTGGCACCCCGATGGCCCCCCGACCCGCCCAGGGCCTGGGTGCAGGCCAACGCCCGTCGGGCTCAGACCACTGCGGTGTTGGCCTCGGATTATGTTTGTGTACCTCAGTCCGATTCGTGGAGTACGGAACCAAGATGGATGCGCCTCTCCTGACTGGTGGGAGGCCGAGTTCTGAAGTGGCCTCCGTGCAGGAAAGGCGCTGCACAACTGCAGCTGCTTGCTGCCTGGCTGGTCAGCGAAGGTCAGTGGTCATGGGCGCAGGGCCTAACTGGTCCCTGTGACGCCTTGGTTCCACTGCTGATGGCCCTTCAGCTGGAGCAGCCACTGCTGCCGCTGCCGCCGCCGCCGCCCCAACGCATATTTCTATATCAGCATTTTTGATTATCTTTTTCTAAAACTTTCTTAAGATAAAGATTATGGAAATATTCTATTAAAATAATAAATTTTAAATTTCATCTCTTTCTATATAGGCAAATTCTCCCATAAAGACACATGCCTATGTTCTAATTTTCATGTTTTCTGAATTGCAAACACTTGGAAAATCATAAAACTTCACATAATTGCACATAACCATAAGGACATATATCTCATTACACTTCATTTAGCCTCATATTTTTTCAGTGTTTCTAATATGAAATACACAATATATTCAGCTATGTATATATGTGTGTGACTTCATATTAATTACATAATTTTTTAGCCTTTTCCATTGAATGACTATAAGATTTTTCTTTTGGTTTCAAATGACCCCCTCCAAATATTATACAAGTATTATGGCCAACAAACATATCTTGAAACAAAAGTATTTAGGAATTATTTGTGGCTTATCATAAACTAATTAATAGAAATTTTTCTGAGAAACAGTGGAAAAATATTAGCTGTTCTTTTGGTTAGGAATAGAGGTCTCACTTTTAAACTCTGAGTTTTCATAGAATCTTGATGCTTGGGGAATAATTTTATATATATCTGAATATTAATTATAGTGTATTTGAAACTTAAATAAGTTGTAATTTATTCTCACTAACTTAGGATGTAAATATGTATTATTTTTAAGATTATAAGATGATATAATGGTGAATATATTATTCCTGTTAAGGAAAGGAAATTCAGGAAGACTAATTAATGGATGATATTTAGAAAAAATGTTTTTAGATACCAGAGTTTATTAATTGTTATATGAGAGAGATTATTAAAATTAAATGATTCAATCTTATTTGAAGATTGAAATATAATTATATATGTATTTGAGGATAAAATAAATTAAAACTAAAATAATTTTCCGTACAATAAACGTATTTTGAATATATGACTGTTAATTTTTAAAGTTTATCTAAGAAACATGTACAGGGGAAATTGCTCCTCTCTGGATGAATTCATTTTGTTGGGAATTACTGATAACCCTGAAATGAAAGTGGCCCTCTTTACCACATTCCTACTTGTTTATCTCATTACTCTTCTTGCCAGTCTTGGGATGATCATCTTAATCAGAGTGGACACTCAGCTGCACACACCCATGTACTTCTTCCTCAGCCACCTCTCTTTCTGTGACCTCTGCTATTCCACAGCAATTGGACCCAAGATGCTGGTGGATCTTTTAGCAGAGGATAAATCAATTTCCACAGTTGAATGTGCACTGCAGTTCTTCACCCTCTGTGCCTTTGTAGATTCTGAGTGTCTACTGCTGGCAGTGATGGCCTATGATATATACCTGGCCATCAGTAACCCATTGCTCTACACAGTGAACATGTCCAGCCAGCTGTGCTTCCTCCTGATGGCGGGGGTTTACCTGGTGGGAACAGCAGATGCTTTGATACATACCACCTTGGCCTTCAGTTTGTGTTTCTGTGGGTCCAATGAGATCAACCACTTTTTTTTGTGATGTTTCTCCTCTTCTATTAATATCTTGCTCAGATACGGAGGCAAATGAATTAGTTACATTCACAATTGTTGGGTTTATTGAACTAAGCACAATTTCTGGACTTCTTGTCTCTTACTGTTATATCATCTCATCAGTCTTGAAGATCTGCTCTGCTGATGGAAGGTCCAAAGCTTTCTCCACATGTGCCTTCCACCTGACTGCAGTTGCAATTTTTCAGGGAACTCAGCTCTTTTTGTATTTCCGTCCAAGTTCTTCCTACTCTCTGGATCAAGATAAAATGACATCCTTATTCTACACCCTGGTGAATCCAAGGTTGAATCCTCTGATTTACAGCCTGAAGAACAAGGGTGTGAGTGAGGCTCTTGAGAAGTTGAAGAAGAAAAGGTGACATTATATCAATTTCAGATATAACTGTACATGTTTTCTTTTAATTCATTCTCCATCACAAAACATTGTATAATGTACTAATTAATAACTATATATCAAAAAGCCTATCATCTAATATTACTAACATATTGCTTCTATCTATGTCTAGCTTTTAACAAATGTCATATTATATTCTCTCTTTATAGAAATTTAACTAACAATTTCCATTGTGGCCAGATTGTGTGTATTGACATTCATTCAATGTCAAATTTAATATGATGTAGTGTATTATTCATTGATTTTGGGAGATTTGGATTTTTCAAAGAAACCTATGTAGTTAACTGACATTGATACATACATGTGTGTGTGTTTGTATGTATGTGTATATACATACATGTATAATTAATGAATATTCTCATAATTAATAGATTTTAGAGACTATGTGCATAAATCTATTGACTCAGCACCAGAGCCAACTCTCTAATCCAGTTTTAAGATTACCACTTTTTAAGAGGTAGATACTCTGTCTCTACAGAAGGAAAAAAAGATGCTTTCAGGGACGAGGAAATAGTCTGTGTCATGACTCTGATAGTAGTTTTCTTCTGTGGGTACACATGTTTGTAAAATCCATTATGCTTGATTAACACAAGTACCTGTCTTGGCAATGACTAAATGGAAAAAGCATGGAATATTTTATGTTCATGAATATATACTTTAGGGCTTGAAGAAAGTACAAAAAATGTTGTGGATACAAATCTAACATAATTGTTAATAATTATGTTACTAAGTGATGAGTATCTTGAAGTTGAATATGTCTTTGGTATAACTTTTACACAAATTGTTGGATAAGACTTCTTGTTGCTAAAGCTCTAAAGATTCTTTCTGCAAAACTCTGGTTATAGACATAAGGTTATAGTATATTGAAGATTTTCTCATTTTTTTTTTCAGTCACAGTTTCAGTTCTAAACTTTCCTAAGCTCATTCAGTTTTACTGGTTCTAGTAGCAAATGATTTTTCATGAAAATATATCAGAATTGAAGATCTAGTGCTGCTCTGTTTCATATGTGTTTCATATGACTTATCAGCAGATGCAAGTCAGATGATGCTATTCAGTTCCAGGTGTTTGACCTGATGGACATTTCGATGCTGAGACAGATAACTCATGTCTGACTCTGACAGTGTTCAACAAAGTGATTACCAGGAATTCTAAGGGATTCTCTAAGCATCGGGTTGTGATGGGCAAAGTTCATCTCAGGAAAGTTCTAGATGACAGAAGATTTTTACCTACAGGTTTTAGATGCTTGTTAGGCCTAACATCATTCTGAACACATCATGTCAAAACCAGAAGGCTGCTTACTGAGGAGTTAGCAACTCAAGTCTTGTCACATTATGCAGAAAGAACACACCATCAACATGATTGTTTCTGCCCTCAGCTCTACAGTTCTCTCTGATCTGGCAAACAACACAAAACCTTATCATTGGATAGATGATGTGAACAAGAGAGCACAGAACGACCAACTAGGAAATACTTAGAACTAGCCCTTGCTTTGTAAACCTTGAGCTCTATGGGCCCCATCATCCTAACACAGCTTCTCTTCAGTTCATAGGGCTTCCCTGTGTTGCAGGTAAGCATAGATATATCTGGGAATGATGGTTATGATACGGCCAGAAGACATCCTGAGTCTCTGTCTGGGGTTGGTATGTGCTCAGGGATGATGAGAGATACACAACAATCTGGGTCTTTTCTTGCATGTGTGTACCACTTTCTGATTGTTTCTCATTTTTGCCTCATAGAAAAGGATGGACTTGTGTTCTGGGTGTCATGGAGAGGTCTTTTGCATGAGTACCACTTTTTGGTTGTTTCATGTTTCTTCCAGATAGAAAGGAAAGGTTATATTTGTGTTTTTGTATTTTGTATTTGTGTTTCTTGTTACAAGATGACTTTGATGAGGTTACTTTGACACAGTGATTTTGACAGACATGTTAACATGAGACAGGTTATGTCTACCACATTCTACAGGTTCCCTTCACCACAAGAAGCCAGAAAGCTGGTTCCTGGCCCCATGGTGAACCCACCAGTCGATAGTCTCTTCATCAGTTTTTAAATGACTTTCAGGTGGCAACAGAAATAAAAGAAAAACCCAGGACCTCTTAAATCTCTACTAAGAAGGCCTTACTCTGCCAACTACAGGTGACCTCCCTAGAACCAGGGAATGCATACTCAGATTCTGAGCCCTGGCATCAGGCAATGGCCCGTCTGTCACCAATCACAAGAAGCTGATTCCTGTCCTGTTTATATCAGTGCAGCAAGGACCTCCTGGTTACAGGAGATGGCAGCATTCATTACCTGCCTCTCCTCTTGAATGCCTTCAGGATAACTTTTCAGCTGCTCTGTTGCATGACCTAACCTTCATTGATAGTCCTCTGCAGGACTGCTGGGACATTTTGGCCCACATCTATGGGACCTAAATAACTGCTTGATAGATGCAAAGGTAATGTGGTTCAATGGCAACAATCTCATTCAGGATGAACAAAGGTATGCTGGGTCAGTGCTCATCACAAACACCAAGATCATAAGGTCAGAGCCTTTTCTGACAACAATGTGAGCCCAAAAAGCTAAACTGACAGCTCTGACCAAGGAGTTACTGAGCTGAAAATCAGACAAGAGACACTGATGGCTGTGTGCCTTTACTACCACATACAACTGTGGGGCTATTTATAGGTAGAGGGGCCTTCTGAAGGCAGAAGGAAGCCCTAAACTCCATCCCAGAGGGCAACAAGATAGGCTGGGTGGCCTTGGAAACTGAACCCCTAATGTCCTTCATTGTCGTAGACTCAGGAGACCCCATCCATTCTGACAAGACAGAAGTTGTGATCTGGGACAAAATCCTGACCATGTCTCAGTGTCATAAGAGATAATGGAGCACAGCTGACTACAAATCAATTGTACCAGAGTAAATGGGTCTACACATACTAAAAAAGATCCATCGTTCTTCACACCTGGGAGTACAGAAAATGCAGGACATAGTCCACCAGTCCCACATCAGAATTAGAGATGCCAATTTGAGAACAGCTGAAATAGTTAAAAACTGTAAGGCCTGCCAAATAACTAATGTGGGTATCAATGAGAAGAACCCCGGTACTCAATACAGAAACAACAAACCAGGAGTCTATCAGGAAATGAACTTCATGGAGCTCAAACCAAAGAAAATTCAGATACACATATTTGCTAATATTTATAGATAAATTTTGAGGATGGATTGAGACTTTCCCAAATAAGCATGAGACTTCAGATGGCAACACAGAAATTATTGCAAGAAATTCTTCCAAGGTATGCTTTTTCTAATTTTCTAGAGTCAGACAATGGACCTATATTTGTGTCCCAGATAAGTTAGAGATTAGCTAATATTCAGAGGATTGATTGGAAACTTCATTGTGCTTATAGACCCCACAGTTCAGGATATGTAGAAAAGATAAAACAGAACCCTAAAGACCTTAGAGACTGACAATGACTCTTCCACAGTGACTAGATAATTCTTTTTCTCTACATCCTTTATAGAATACAGAATTCTCCATTCCAGACAGGACTAACCCTTTTTTTTATTCTTAATTTTTTTTATTTTATTTTATTTTTAGACAGGGTTTCTCTGTGTAGCCCTGGCTGTCCTGGAACTCTCTCTGTAGACCAGGGTGGACTCGAACTCAGATATCCACCTGCCTCTGCCTCCCAAGAGCTGGGATTAAAGAGCTGCCCTACCACTGCCCGACCTTTTAAAGTTAGGTTTGGTTCACCTAATGACAGAAGTTGTATACACAATCTCAAATGTGTCCTAGGGTACACAAACAGGTTTGTCTTAAACTTCCGTGCTTTCTATACAACAGATCCACCTCTGGAGCTCCAGTTTTAGCTTGGAAATTGGGTCCTAGTCAAGAGATACTGCCATGGGTCACTAGAGACTCACTGAAAGGGTCCCTGTGCTACAGAGTTACAGCATGAATCCACCACACATCTGTTTACAGTTGAAGAAGACCCTGGCCAGCAGGAGGAGAATTCGGACCCAAGACTCCCTTCTGTCTCCAGCTAATGGGCCCCTACCTAACCCCACAACCCCTGTTTTCATGAAGCTTCACGATGTCCCATGATTGGTCTTTCTAGTAACAAGAGAAGGAGAAGGACTCCATTTTAGAGAATGTGACCCAAGTTCCAACTCAGGTAAACTAACAGGCTGGTACCTAGCATTAGTTTCCATGCTGTGCCAAGAAAACATGAGCCTAGGTCCAGTTTCTAGGCTAATCTCCAACAAGACCAGTGTCCCCAGGTTGCACCCTCAACAAGACCAACGTCTCCAGGTTATTCCCACATCGAACCTGCACACCCAGGTTACAAGCCCAACCCCTGTCCAATAACCAATGCAAACAGGAGCAGATTAAGTTTATGATATTACTCCCAACACCAGCCAATTATGTTAAAAGCCACAGTAGCTTCCCAAATAGATGCTTGCAAACTTATCCTCCCCCCCACCCCCCATTGCTATAAAGCCTTGCCCCATAGATATTCCGGGCTCTCCCACCACCAAAACCATTCTGTTTGGCAGCTTTTAACTGGGGATCCAGTGATAGCTCGAATAAAGACACTGCTGTGAATCAGATTATTAGATTATTAGATCAGCTCTTATCTGGTTTGTGGTTTTTTTTTTGGGAGGGGGTTTACACCAACATTGCCCTGGCACTACATTTCCACCCACATAGAGCTGGGTGGATTACTATTTATTGGGTTTGCTCAAAAGACAGTCTCACAGTACACTGGAGATGTCCCTGTTGTGAAAAGACAGTGTCCTCCATTCAGCCACCATTCCTCCATCCACCTTCTCTAGCAGCTCCTGAGAGCAGAGTAGGAACAGCTGGGGCAGAATTAAGCACCTCTGGGAGGGGTCACAGGCAGCAGCTCAGATGAGGCTCTAATGCTGCATTTGGAATTTACTCTTTTGATAAAAATCCACAGCTAATGCCCAAGGCAACACAATGAGGGTTGGTCACAAAAAAAAAAAAAAGATGAATAAAAAAATAGAAAGGGATCCCAGTGCTATAAAGTCAGCCTGCACAATCTAGATTCTGCAGCTTCAGCCAACCAGAAGATAGTCCATTCTCATGCATACTTTTTGGATTGGGCTCTAAATACAAGATAATTTAAAAGGGTGTTTGCACTTATCTGGAATGTGAATAGGTAAACAGCTTCAGTAGAGCTTCCCCTAGAGTAGAGAATTTAAAATTAGAAGCACACTGAAAACATTATGTCCAGAGCATTGGAATGAAAAGCCATTTAAAGCTTACTTTCAAATCCTGTTTCCCCTTTACCTGCTCAGTAGGATCTTAGGGTGGAGCTCACAGAGATTGGCCAGCCACCCAAGTTCTGGGAATAAAGAAAAGAACTGCCACACCCCATGAGAATCACTTCTTCTCTGACAAAGTTTGCATCACCTAAACTTTTATCTGTCTCATGAGACTTCCAGGAGCCTTCAAGGTCACAAAAGATTTAATGTAGAATTTGATCTTGAAAAAGTTTGTCAAAAGGGCAAGGGTGTGGCTTGGAGAGATGGCTCAGTGGTTAAGACTACACACAATGCTCTCACTGGACCTGTGTTCCATACTCAAATCCCACAAGGCAGTGCACAAACCTCCAGGTCTGATGTCTTCTACCTTCCACAGATACCAGGCATATATGTGGGGCATTCATGCAAGCAAAATTCACGTTTTGATCCTTTAGTCCCAGCCCTCCAGAGGTAGAGAAGGATCTCTGTGAGATCAGCCCACTAGAGTACAGAGCTCCAGGCCAACCATGACTACACAGAAAAACTCTTGTCTTGAAAAACCAAGATACATCACATAGACAGACAGACAGACAGCAGACTGATAGACAGTTAACTTAGAACATGGTGAAATAAAAAACCTTCCTTTACCAGAGAGATAATTAAAAGAATTTAAAAGCACTCTGGGCAGTGTTCACACATAATGCCAGTACTCAGGCTGGCTGATCTCTAAAGCAAGCTAGGACTACAGAGTGCGTCATGATAGTCTGGACTACACAGTGGAACCTGGGAGAAAAAAAAAAAAAAAAAGAAAAGAAAAGAAAAGCATATGATCATGTTGGCGGTTTTTGGCCATATTATCCAGAAATACCTTGTAAGAAATTTTCAATTTAGTCTCAGTTTTCTTTGTAACTCCACCTTAAGCCTGTTCAAGTAGTTTTTAGAGTTTTTCATTATACCATACAAAAATATAAAAAATGTTTTAAAAAATGTAGTTCTAGCCAGGCTGTGGTGGTGCATGCCTTTAATCCCAGCACTTGGGAGGCAGAGGCAGGTGGATATTTGAGTTCAAGGCCAGCCTGGTCTACAGAGTGAGTTCCAGGACAGCCAGGGCTACACAGAGAAACTGTCTCAAACACCAAAAAAACAAAAAAACAAAAAAAAGAAAAAGAAAAAAAAAGAAAAAACAAAAAAGAAAAATGGAGTTCTAGTAATAAAATACATGATAAAATTCTGATTTTGCTAATGCCATTGTCCAGTTGATGAAGTCACAGTAAAATTGGGGCAGGAAGTATAATCCAAGCAGCAAGAGAAGCCTTTTAAACATTTTAAATGCCATATTTAGCAGATCTCATAAGTAATTTTTAACAAACTTTACTTGTTTTTAGTTACTTGCTTTAGGGTTAACCTTGAACATACTTAAGAAAGCAAAAGCTCAGCCTTGTAAATGAATTAAATTTGTACTTAGCACAAAACAAAAGAATGATTATTTTTAAGGTGACTGACCATTAACTTGCATACTTAAATTAATCATTCTTGAAGAGTTTCTAACAAGTTAGTAACTTTTGTAAGTTTAGTATTTTTAAGTTTTAGAGACACATCACTAAGTTTGGTTAAGCTGACTGTGTAACCTTAGGAACATATTATACACAAATTCATCCCAATTCAAAATATCTTGGAGATTTGCTATGGTTGCCTCTTCAGTCTCAAAAGAAAATATAATTAACAGAAGGTTCATTGGGGCTAAGAAATTTTATAGTTGCTGTCTTTTAGCAAAAAAGCCACATCTCTTTCTGGCTTTCCTCCCTTACAGGTTTTTCTGACTAGTGTTTTCAAGAGACAGGTGCAAGCAGTTCTGTATTACTGTTGTGTTACAATGAAATTGGATTTATTATTTCTTATAGCAAATAAATGGAGCTGCAGGAGTACATTAAACCTTTTTTCCAACTGTTGGCTCCTTTCCATCAATATCTCCAAAGCACTCCTGCCCCATCCATTCCAACTTTACTTTAACAAGACTCTATTCTCAAGTACCTCATTGCCAAGGTTTCCTTCAACTATACCCTTCCTATACTCATGATCTATCTGCAACATTCTTTTTTCTCTCCATAGGTTGCTTTCCATGCTTAGTTCATCTCTGTCATGTACTAATTTATATATGAGGTCAGTTAATATTGAGCATCAACCTTCCTTAGGAGGATCCATTTTGGATGAAGTTGTGAAAAATGGGGTTTTGCCAATTATAGGTGGAATAATTTGCCCACATTGTATTTATTGGAAAAGTGTAAGTTCTTTATCAGTAATAGATTATTCCCAAGAGCTACCTCTTTAGCAGTAAGCCAATAACCTACTGTTACAGATAATACATTTTTATCGAATTTAAGTTTCCTAAAAGCAACTTAAAACAAGAGCAGACCCTATTCGTCAGTAGTGATAAACAGGTAAGAGTGTAACCAATGGTCTATTTTACTAATCATACAAAATGCTTGGTCTCAGAGGACTGAGAAAAGCCCATATTTAGTTCTACTCTCACTTTAAGGTTATAACTCCTTTTCAGTGAAAGAACCCCCCCCCAAACCAAAAGAAAACTTTTCTTACCTTCTCCTAGGTCCATGTCTCCTACATTTATGTGTCTGTTGGGGGTGGGGGTGGGGGTAGGAATGTCTCTGTAAGTGGATAATAATAAAAATAAATATGCTGTTTTACTTCAACCTGGATCGGCCTTCTGGAAATCTAAAGCCAGACAGTTCATTGTCAGAATATTTAAAATATAGTAAAACTTGGGAAAAGGTTTCCAGGCAACAATCAGTACAATTCCAGGAGTATAATAAAGCTTAAGGTGTGGCTATATAAAAACTACTTTTCAAAGTACATGTGACCACACTTGTAACTTCTAGAGCTAAAAGGTGTGATCTGAAAGCTAAGAAGTCCGCAGGCCATAAAGTAGGCGAGACACTTCCCATAAGGATAGATAATGGTCTAAGTGGGGGGAAGAGTCTGGAATAACCCTTCTGGGGATTTTGGGTGAGGCCTGCCTTTATTGCAAAAGATCAAAGAATTCTATCTCAACAGATAACAAGGTGGGTGAGGTTAGTCTCCATAGATAGCAAAAAGGTCACCAGTTCCTTAAAAAACTAAACAAAACAAACAAAAAAAAAAGCCCTCAGCTTTCTGGATGAAATGTGGGCAATTTTTTTTTTTTCTACTTTGAGGAAACAACCCTGCATGATTAGCACTCCAGGTTCTCTTAGAGCTTCTCAGAATACCATGACCTCTGGGCCCTACTCCAGGTTCTCAGTACTCCTCCAGGTTCCAGGGTCCAACTGTACCTTTACAGCTACAATTCTAGGAAAACCCTCACTAACTAAAACTTCAGGGAACAATATTTACAAGCTTATAATTGTCCGATACTAAATAATCATTGAAAAATGTATAATTGTCTTTCTGACTCCCCCAGTCTCCTTCAACCTCATTGCATTATTTTCCATGTCAATCTCAGTCCCTGGGATCTGAACCCACTGCAAGCCAATTTCTTTCCAAAGTAAAGCCATGTCCTCTGGGTCTCCTTGATGACATACCTGCCTATAGGATGCCATGACCTGCACAATTTTAAGAGTGACATGATTAGGGCGATGGAGAAAGAAAGAGATTAAAAACGTGGAATCAAATGGGCTGTGGGCTGATGGAGATGCACTAGCATCCCAAAAGCTCAGCATCTTTATTATTTGCAAGCAATGACATACACATACATGGTGCTCCATTATTGGTACCAGAAGGACCTTATTCTACTTACTAACAAAGACACTGACAAAGGCATTCTGTGTACTCTATGTTATAATGATAATGACAGGAATGTAAACACTCCAAGCAGGTACGAGTAGCAAAGGAGACTTTCTTGGGCTGCCTTTGGGCCCTAATTATGTCCATCAGCTCTGGACAAAGTTGCTTAAATCTGTCTTTAAGTATCTTGAAACCATCATAGCATTCCAGAGGGGCAGGGTACAGCTCCTGGGTCAACTGGCTCAGCTTGGCTGTGTGACAAAGAAGGCTCTTCAGGACAAACAGAGAGATGTAATTATGAGAGAAGCTGACTTTGAAGAGCTTGGAGCATTTGCTCAGGGCAGGCAAGAGGGCTTTGAAATGAGAGTCATTCATTCCACACCGCTCCAGCTCCAGAATTTGCAGGGTACTTGTAATGTTCTCAAGGATGAGCCCGGGAAGCTCATAGCCTACATCAGATAGAAAGAGAGCATTCAGGTTCAGATGCTTGAGCTTACAAATATTCAGACAATTGGGCAGGTACTCAAAGTCTGACTGTAAGAGCCGAGGGCAGTCCACAATTGACAAGGTCTCCAAAGGGTTCGTCAGGCAGCTAGGGAGAAAGCAAGAGATTATTTTTGCAAAATGGTATTCAAGAGCATTGGTGGGCTTGAAAGGACCTCAGGTAACACTTGTTCCAAATCTAGTCTATCTATAATGGTTTCAGTTTCATTCATTCTAGGGAATGGATGTACCTAAGAGAACTTAGATCTGTTCCCTACCACAACTGTGTCCATTTTCATCTTCAAATCCAGTGTCACATATTTTCCATCATCTACTCAACCCCTTACTGACTCAAACTAACCTTTCACATGTAAGCAATTAGAAGCATGCAGGTACATGGTCACACATATCTGAGTACAGAACTCATCTGTTCAGATATGCTATGTATATCTCTAACACTCCTAGGTTTACAGTGGTCAGACCATCAAGGTCTTACTAACTTCTAAGGAAAAGAGTTGTGTTTACCTGAGCCACTTGTCAAGGGAGTCTTCTAGAAGGTAGATATCATTCAAATAGAGATTCTCGAGACAGTTGAAGTTGGAGAGCAGAGAAAGCAACATGCTTTGCCACTCATCGTCCTCCTCGTCTTCACACGCAACAAAACTGAAGGACTTCTTAATTCCCTCTAACATGAGGGTGCGAAGATTACTCATCTGCTCCAGGTAAGGAACAAGGTCTTCCAGGAATTCAAGACACCACTGACTTAGCCTCAGCTCCAGGATACAGTTTAAATCTACCCATTTAAAGACATTTATGACAGTAGAGACTGGTGAGGCACAAATGTGCAGCTTCCTACAGCATAGATGAATGGAAGCTTTTCTCTGCTGGACCCACTGCAACAAGTATATGGTCCATTCATCAAAACTGGCCTTCATGACTTCAAAATCAGTTACCACCTTAAAATGTATCTTCCTTCTGTGGTTAGGACAGGTCTCTACTGGCTGTTTCTGTGCCAAGATCTGTGGTGAGTAGTGATCTTCACGGGATCCAGTCCATATGTTCCAGAAGTCGTGGTGCACATTCCTTCTCAAATCAAGCACTCTGAGTTTGCACCTACTGTAGATGGGTAGAATTCTCAGAAGATTAGACATACCTTATGGTCCATTCCTGGTCCACATCTCACACTTCAACTATTTCTTCCAAATGCCTTTTTCCCTATGCATTTGATATATGTTATAGTATCCTTGTGCCACATGTTCAGTTAAAAAGGAATCAGCTGCAGCCCTATCTGTCTCCCTTCATTCCATTCCATTTTATCCCAGTCTCATTCCACTTATACTTGTGTGACAAACAGGGACAGGTTATTCCTCAGGAGCTGTGTCCTCCATAAATCCCATCATTTGCTCTGATGGCTGAGGCCAAGCCCAATATTCTACAACCCTCTAGGCTGATGCTATCAGAAGCCTCTGGTCCACCTTTGGCCAAATACTCCCTGTTCCCAGATGTTCCTTCTCTACACACACAGAGCCTTCCTCCACCCTAGCTGGGTTTTGCTTACCTGGAATAAACCTTCTGTGTTACCAGGACATCCAACCCATCAAGCAGTGCTTTCAAAGTCTCCAGGTGAGGGTCATCTATCAGAGCTCCTACAGGAAGACATGGGAAGGGCCAGGCAGACACCATTGCCTTCAGGACCTTTGTATGCCTGCCGGTGAAGGCCCCCTTGAACATCTCTGGAAGTAGGTGACTGGGAAGTTCCTCCAGAGTAGAAATGGCTAAAGCTTCCTCCTTTATTAGAGTATGCCTTGCCCACTGAAAGAGTGTGGACACAGAGTCAACACTCATTGTGACTGGTTTTCAGAAAAGATGATCCTGGGAAGCAAAAACGCAAAGACACCATTCAGAAAACTTTGAAAGCCTGTCTTCCACACAAAGACTTCTCTTCCCAATATCACTGCTGTGATGGTAGAGGTTGCAGGTTATGCATTTTGATCACTGGATATTAGTTTTAAAGCCATATTTCTCTCTGGTGTGAGAAACCTCTTCAAAGTGGGCTCTTTCCCAAATACACCCATCCAATTCCAACCATAGCTCAGAGAAATACACCCTACAGAGAAGGGGTCAACAAGAAAACCCGCACACATCTTGATAGACTGTTCAACACCCCAGGCCCTGGAGAGACAATTGGAGATGCATATACCCAGTTCCCCAACCTTCCCACAGTCTGTATCCTCCCAGCTGACCCAGTCTGGAATGAGGAAATCTGTGTAATAGGCATCATTAATTATTGACTTCAATGATTGGTTATCACATGCACTGGCATTTCAACAGAGGAGGTTAAGTGGGCTGCAAGTTTGTCCTCTTCAAGCTACATAGCAGAACAGGATGGTAAAACACTAAACTGAGTCTGCAAACCTTTAATAGCCATTGCCAAGGTCTGTAGCTGTATGTAAAACATTTGCAAAGACAGGACTGAGATGGAGTTTATTATTTCCATGTTAAAGTCAGGAAACTTAGTAGCTCTATGTCATGGCAGGTTACTTCTAGACTTCAAGACTGCCCTGCCTAACCTCTCCAAAAATGAATGGAAGACCAAAAAGAAAAGAATTTGAAATTATGTGTAAGAGCCGGGCATGGTGGTTACATGCCTGTAATCTCAGCACTTGGGAGGCAGAGGCAGGCAGATTTCTGAGTTTGAGGCCAACCCGGTCTACAGAGTGAGTTCCAGGACAGCAGGGCTACACAGAGAAACCCTGTCTCAAAGAAACCAAAAATCAAAAACAAAAACAAAAAGAAGCATTCACCTAGTACCGGAGAAAAGATCAGCACAGTCAAGGCATTTGAATACTCATATCTGGAATGCCCCACAGAATTTCCTGGAGTTCAGTGTTACCCTGATATTCAGAGTGAGACTGTCTCAAAAATACACACAGAAACTACAGACTCAAAAAATGCCTTGTGGGCTGGAGAGATAGTTCAGCAGTTCAATTACTAGCAAACAGGAGGTAGCTCACAATTATCCGTGATAGGATCTGGCACTCTCCTTTGTTGTGTCTGAGAACAATGTACTCACATACATAAAATAAATAAATCTTAAAAAATAAAAAAAAAAGACTTGTTATATGCAACACACACTGGTCTGATGGTTAGCTGGCCCTCGGGTTGCTGAAGCAGCAGAAGCTCTGTTAATTATGTCCTTATCTCAAAAAGAAAATAATCAGTTAACTAAAAATATATACAAATGACACATTCAGGTGAATTTAAAGCTAGATTCTGCTGAGTGAGATTGAGTGCCCCAGTGGAGCTAAGGAAATTTTACCTGATCTGAACACGTTTAAAAATCTCTAGATTCCAGCAGGGGTAAGCGGTGACTCCAAGTGGCTCTAGGCTCCAAAACCCTGTGTGTGTCTCCAGCCACTCTATTTATACCTTTCCACCGAACCGCCCACTTTGTAAATACACCCTCCCCACCAAAATCTGCAGTCTGATTTAATAGTTGAATGACAAGACACTTTCTTTTCTCATTTGGGAATTTAGATGATGTCAGGGTACATTAGATAAAATCTCAGCCCAGGAAAAGAACTTAAACTAGTGCAACAAGTAGTTATGAACTCCATCCACTGACAGAATTAGTGAACACTGATGTGACTTGTTAGTGATGGATTTATAGACTTGGATTTGTTTTGTTTTTTAATTTTTTTTAAGATTTAGTTACTATTATAACTAAGTATACTGTTGCTGCCTTCAGACACACCAGCACCAGAAGAGGGTGTCAGATCTCTTTCCAGGTGGTTGTGAGCCACCATGTAGTTGCTAGGATTTGAACTCAGGACGTTCAGAAGAGCAGTCAGTGCTCTTAACAGCCCTCCTGCCTCAGACTTCCCTATGATACGGTGTGAGCTGCCACATCTGAGTGAGTTTTATTTCTCTGTTTTGTTTTGTTTTTGTTTTTGCTGTTTTTACGAGGCAGGGTATCTCCCTGTAGTCCTGACTGCCCTGGAACTCATTCTGTAGACCAGGATAGCCTCGCCTGCCTCTACCTCACAAGTGCTGGGTTTAAAGGCATACTCTACCACTGCCTCTTGTGAGTTTTATTCTTATGTGAACAGCATAGTTCTGACAGTGAGTCAGCTTAGGGTTTACAGGACTGTTCCTCATGATTGACCTGAAGTATTGGGAGACCCCCCCAACTCAATGTTTTTAGACCTCTAAACAACTAGCCCAGCACAGAGTAACATGTTTTTCTGGTTTCAGCTTGAGAAAGATAGCCCACCCTTTTTTTTAGTTCCAAATGATTAACTATACAATGCTACAAGTTCCTTTGCTCCAGATAATCTCTAACCTTCCTTACTTTCTCATTCTGTACTTCCCCATTCCGTGCATGTTTTTTCCTCCAACCCTTATCTTGTGATTTTTTCCCCTTTAAATACCCCTGACTTCAGTTGCACGGGGTCCTCAGTCCTCTACCCCTGCATGATGTACTGCTGTGGAACCCAGAATTCTGGAATAAAGAAATCCTCATGTTATTGCATAGAGACTGTTTCTCACCAGTGATTTGGGTGCCGCCTTCTGAGGCATGGGGTGGTGGGGCACCCTCATTTTTCTGGGTCTTATAGTATAAAACAGAGAATGTTAGGGTTAAAGGACCTTTGGCATGGTCTCCATTATGAATCTCTTCTGGAGGTTTAGACCTGTGCTGGATGCTGGGGCATGCCAAGGAAGAGGATGGTGTAAAATTATTCATCTTTTGATGTTGATACTGAGGATACAGCTCAGTTGTCATGATATCTACAACATGCACACACATTATTACAGGAGGCAGGAGGATGGTCAAGTGAGTCTAGCCGGAACTACATAATGAAATCAGGTCCTAACCAACAACACTGAGACCTGTGGTCCTTTGTCAGATAACAGCTTGGCAGTGAGACTTGAAGGATCGGGCAGTTTACACCATGACTTGTCATCTTCTGTTCTCAAAGCCTCTATTCCACCCACTGCAGCAAGGAGAGCCTTTTCAATCATCCACCTGGTTAGGCTCACCATGTCCCACCCAATTCCAATCACTGCTCCAAAACAAATGTTAAAGTTTTTAAATAAAATAACATAAAACAGACACTTGGGGAATGGCACCATGGATAATAGAAGAGGGCCACAGACCTTAATAGGATTCCAGAAATTAGCACAACTGACTCCATGGCAGATGGATATACCATTCAGACCATAAAACTCAGCAGGTCGGAAAGTACCACAAGCCAACACCAAAACAAAACCTAGACTATTATAGCTCATACATCTAGGAAAGTCTCTAAATGTACTAACCTTGCTTTTGATTTCTGTTATTCAGCTTCTGGCTAACTTTTCTTGTTAACAGATTTTTAAGATTTATTTATTGTTATATATAAGTACACTGTAGCTGTCTTCAGACACACCCGAAGAGGTTATTGAATCCTCGGATCTCATGGATGTTGTGAGCCACTATGTGGTTGTTGAGATTTGAACTCAGGACCTTTTAAAGAGCAGTCAGTGCTCTTAACTGTTGAGCCATCTCTCCAGACCATCTTTGTTCTTAAAATATCTTGAACACCAAGTATAGGCTGGGAAGTAAAGACCCAGTTTAATATTCCCTTAAACTCATATCTGGATAGTTTTCTCTGGAGAATACACACCAATAGATAAATCTCTGTGGCCTGTTGTACCCTCTAGTTGTCTCAAATATAAACCCTCATCAGGCTCAGCATGTAAAATCTGTCACAAGAACCAACATTAACACAATTTACCTTTGTCCCACCAGATACTAAATCCTGCTCCTTTGAATTTTACTCCCTTTTGGAAAGGTTATTTAGGAGAAGGCATGATGGAGCAAGGTGATCACTCCATTGATGGTGAGAGTATAAACGTATACAACTGCTTTAGAAATCATTTTGGTAGTTTCTCAGGAACCTGGAAGAAGTTCTATCTGAATATCCAGCTATAACACTGCTGAGCACATACCTAGAAGATGCTCCATCATCCATCAAAGACACTTGCTCCACTCTGTTCATAGCAGCTTTATTCATAATAGGCAGTAAGTGGAAACAATCTAGATGTCCTTCAATTGAAGAATAAATAAAGAAAATGAGGTACCTCTAAACAATGGAATACTATTCAGCTATTAAAAACAAAGACATCATAACATTTTCAGGCAAATGGTTGTAACTTGAGTCCATCATCTTGAGTGACATGCTAACCCAGTCCCAAATGGACAAATAAGGTATGTACTCATTTATAAGTGGATATTAGCCATAAAATACAGGTACCATATTAAACTCCACAACAAATCTAAACAAGAAGGAAGGCCCTAGCTAGGAAGGTTGAATCTCACTAAGAAGGGAGAATAAAATAGTCATAAGAGACAGATGGAGGGAAAGAGGATGGTGAGGGGAATGCGGGCTCAGGATCAGGTATGGGGAAAGTCAGGAAAGATGGCTAGATGAAATGAATGAAATTGTTCAAGTGCCTTAGGTGAGGAGCTGGGGAGTTTCTCCAGGATGACACAGACACCTGCAATAAAGAAGGTGCACAAGAATCAATGAGGGTGACCTTACCTGTGACTCAGGTATTGGGGATATGGAAACAGAAAAGGACAGCTCCTATAGTTGGAGAAAAACCACAGTGGAGCAATGGAGACACCAACCCACCCACAAAATATATCCTGTCTATTAGAAATTCAGGGACAGGGGATAGAACAGAGGCTGAGCAAATGGCCAACCAATAAACTGGTCCAATTTGAGACCCAACTCAAGGACAAGCACCAATCTCTAACACTATTAATGATACTCTATTATGAATGCAGACAGGAGCAAGTTGTCCTCTGAGAGGTTCCAGAGCAGCTGGCTGAGAGGGATACAGACACCCATAGCCAAACTGTGGATGGAGCTTGGGCACTCTTATGGAAGAATAGGAGGAACGATTGTGTGCACTGGGAGGATAGGAACTCTATAGGAAAACAAACAAAGAGAAGGAACCTAGACCATAGGGGCTCTCAGAGTCTGAACAACCAACCAAAGAGTATACACAGGCTGGACCTTGAGCCTCCCAAACATATATAGAAGATATTCAGTTTGGTCTTCATGTAAGTCCCAAACACCAGGAACGGGAACTATTCCAAAAGCTATTGCCAGTAGGGCAGTGGTGGTTCATGCCTTTTATCCCAACACTAGGAGGCAGAGGCAGGCAAGTTCTGAGTTCAAGACCACTACAGAGTGTTTTCCAGGACAGCCAGGGCTCTACAGAGAAAACCTGTCTTAAGGGAAAAAAAAAACAAGCTATTGTCTGCACTTGCACTTGGGATATGTTCCTCTAGATGGACAGACTTGTCTGACTTCAATGGGAAAGGTAATACCTAGCCACGCAGAGACATGAAGTGCCAGGGTGGAGGGAATACCCAGGAGCCCCACCCACTCAGATGTGGGAAGCCATCCCGAGCTATTCGAACTTATGTTTACTCATGGCCCTAAGGTGGTGGCCACTAAAATATGAGAACAATTAACTAGAGCCTTCCCCTGGAGCTATCAGTGCGAGAAGATTCCCGAGAATACCACAAGATGTTCCTGCCCTAACCACAGAATATTCCTGCTGTTGTTAACTCCAGGTGTCCCCACCTAGGTGACCTCCTTGCTTGCTTCCTGCTTCAACCCCTAGGGGTGTCTCTGCCCTTCCCTCCTTTGTCTGGTGTGAAGGTTATTTTCTTCTCTTTAAGCCTTAAAACCCACGTACCTCCCCAACATTAAATGAAGCCTTGACACAACCCAGACTGACTCTGATTTTGTTAGCATGCTTGGCTTCCCTTTTCTCTCCCCCCCATTTTTGACCCTCAGGTAGTGCCCCTTCGGGACCCAGGAATAACTGGACCTGCTGGAGAGGTCACTCAGAGAAGAAGAGGGGTATGGGGGATGGATTGTGGGAGTGGGTGAATGGGAGAGGGATAGTGAGCAGGATATAAAGTGAATCATTTAAAAAATAAATTTAAATTTAAAAACAATGTGAAACAAAAAACGAATGAATGTGTAATGGTTATTGCTGGTTGTAAACTTGACTATGTCTGGAAAGAAGTACAATCCCGAATTGGAAGGTTTACTCCTGATCCAGACCTTGAGACTGGAAGATACAAGTTTCTGACCTGGATCTTGACATGGAGATCTTGAGACATAGTAGCAAGGAAACCCAGGAGATTAAGGCAAGGAGATTTCTGAGTTCAAAGTCATCTGCAACAAAGCAATTCGAGACCCAGGCTCAGTGGTACTCTCCTTTAATATCTTTAATCAGCCCACGTCTTCTAAAAGTGCCACTCTCTGAGTCAAGCACAGATAAACCATCACATTCCACTCCCTGGCCCCACAGTCTTGTTAAAACAAGAGTCTATGGGGGGCCATACTTAAACATAGCATAATGTAAAATACATTTAGTACTATTTCAAAACTTGAATACTCTACAGCATTCTCAATGTTAAAAATTCAAAGTGTCTTCTGAGATTTCATCCAAACAGTTTACAGTAATCCCCAAAGCAACACAGGAAACCAGGTGGGCAAACTCCACATTCTGCATCTCCAGATCTGACATCAAAGCAGTTTTCAGATCTCCAACTCCTCTTTCATCTTTGTGGATTGCAAACTTCTTTCTACTGGGCTGGTTCCACTCCCTGTAAGTAGCTTTCCTCAGCAGATACCCTATGGTTCTAGCATCTTGAATATTTTGAGGTCTTCAAGGCAACTTCAGTGTTAGAGCTTCTTGTTTCAATGTCTAGTACCAGGGACTGGGGTATTGTTGTGATAGGCCTGACCATGTATTTTGGATACATGAATGTGGATTTTGGGAATTTGGACTTGGAAAGCAGTGGAATGCTTTATATAGGGCTTAAAGAGCTAGCTGAGAACCTGTGACTCATTCAAATGGTCTTTTACTTTTTTTTTTTTTTTTTTTTTTTTTTTTGGTTTTCTAGATTTTGTTTTTTTTGAGACAGAGTTTCTCTGTATATCCCTGTATCCCTGTCTATCCTGGAACTCACTCTTTAGACCAGGCTGGCCTCGAACTCAGAAATCCAACTGCCTCTGTCTCTGCTGTCCAGAGTGCTGGGATTACTGGTGTGTGCTACCACCACCTGGCGATTTTTTTTTCTTTTTTTACAGATTTATTTATTGTTATATATAAGTACACTGTAGCTATCTTCAGACACACCAGAAGAGGGCATCAAATCTCATTATGGACCACCATAATGAGCCACCATGTGATTGCCAGGCGGTGGTGGCACATGCCTGTAATCTCAGCTCTCTGGGAGGCCGAGTGAGGCAGATTTCTGAGTTCAAGGCCAGTCTGGTCTACAGAAGGAGTTCCAGGACAGCCAGGGCTATACAGTGAAACCCTGTCTCCAAAAAAACAAACAAACAAAAATAAATAAATAAATAAATAAATAGAGCCACCATGTGGTTGCTGGGATTTGAACCCAGGGTCTTCAGAAGAGCAGTCAGTCCTCTTAATTGCTGAGCCATCCCTCCAGCCCTCACATGGTCTTTAAGGGACTTAATCTCAGACTAGGGGTTGCATCCATCAGCCAACTACAGTGATCGAGGCTGTAGTCATTTGCTGGTTGGACTGTCCTGCCATCTGGTTCAAATGTGGTAAAGTGGTAATTTATTTTTTTAAATTTTAGGTTTTTGTTTTTTTTTTTTTTTTGAGACAGGGTTTCTCTGTGTAGCCCTGGCTGTCCTGGAGCTCACTCTATAGACCAGGCTGGCCTCGAACTCAGAAATCTGCCCTCCTCTGCATCCCAAGTGCTGGGATTACAGGCGTGACACCACCAACCAGTTAACTTGGTAATTTATGAAACCCCAAATGAATGTAGTCCATCTTCTGCCAATATCCAAGGATGACAGTAGCCCAAGGTTGCCCACAGATTTGTCTCCAGATTTAAACTATTAACAATTAGAGTGCAGTACAGAAATAAAATAAAAACAAATGTTGACATGTAGAGGTGAGATGCACGTGGGAGAGGATGGTTTAGGCTTGTAAGGTGAAGGCAATGGGACCTGGTGTTCAATGTCAGATGGGGCAGAATAAGGTGGTCCAGGCAAGTATGAATCACATGAAATCCAGTCTTGATGAAAATGGGGTCAAAGAACAGGACTGCAACTTCTGGAGGAAGACTACTAAAGAATTTTCATTTTTAAGAACTCATCTGAGAGAGGTCTTCTAGGTGTGTGGGACGGCTTGGGGAGCATACAGCAAAGACTGGAGGAAGCTTTCTGCCTCTTCCCACAGGCACAGAAAGGGAGTCCAATCTGTATTAAAGAATAAAGAATGCTGAGCAGTAAAAGACAACTTTGTGGCTAGCTCACTGGGGAAGTACCCATTTGTAATTTTGTTTGCTTGTTTTTGTTTGTTTGTTGTTTGGTTGGCTTTTTGAAAGATAAGACTTTACCTATGGCCCTGGCTATCCTGGAATTCCTTTTCTAGTCAAGGACAGCCTAGAATACTTGGATCCCTACAGTACCTGCTACAGGCAGAGATTAAAGGGGTGTGCTCTCCTGCCTTGAAGAGAAGTTAGAAGCAAGCTAGAAGCCCTGGATAATGTCCTCAGCCCTGTAAAACAGTGATCTAAGGAAAGGGTGGAAAGAAAGATCCCATGAAAGAAGTGAAGCTGATGTCTGGAGTATTGAATAAGAATAGTATGCATGCTACTGGCTCCTCTATATTCTGAGAGAACTTCAGGTATGGAAAATGTAGAAGCTGATAGGGAAATGTACTGGAGAATGTCAAGGTTCAGCTGGGTTCCAGAAATTCTCCTGCTTCAAAGGTTGAGCAAGTACTACATGCTTCTGGCAAACATCTGGCTAAACTATTAACTCTGCAGAATCTCAGATCTACATAATGTGATTTCAAAAGACTGTAGAAAACAAAAAGCTAAATTCTTATTGGGTGCTGGAGAGCGTCCAGTGGTTAAGAATTCTGACTATTATTCCAAAGGATCCCCATTCACTATATTTATGTAGTTGCTCACAACCACAGAAGTTTACCAACTCCAGCCCCAGGAACTGCAGATGAAAACACTCAACCTCATAAAACAAAATAAAATTAAGATGTTCTTAAAGGTAAAGCAGCATCATTAGTAAAAGTTTCTCCTTTCCTATTTTGTTTAGATCTGTTTTACTTTTACCTTAGGTACTAGTGTTTACCTGAATGTAAGGGTGTGCCAATGAGTGCAGTTGGCCCCAGAGGCCAGCCAAAAGAGGATATCAGATCCCCTTTAGAGAGTTATAGGTTGTTGTGAATTATCTACTTAGGTGCTGGGAACTGAACTTGAAGCCTCTGTAAGAGTGACTACTGTCCTTAACTCCTCTCCAGCCCCAGGGTTTTCTTATTAAAAGTGTGATAGCAACAAAGAGAAAATGCTTGAATGGTGTAATAATAACAGGTTCATCTGGTTTTCACAGGTAAGAAAAATTAGGGCTGGATGTGATAACTCACACCTGAAATACCAGCATTTTGGAAGCTAAAGGCAACATAATTTAGAGTCCTAGGCCAATTTCAGATGCATAAGAATTCTGAAGACTGCTGGGCAACTACAGTGTACTCACATATAACAGATAAATCTTTTTTTTTTTTTTTTTTTTAAGATTTTACTACACTGTAGCTGTCTTCAGACACTCCAGTAGGAGGCATCAGATTTCATTATAGATGGTCATGAGCTACCATGTGGTTTCTGGGATTTGAACTCAGGACCTCCAGAAAAGCAGTCAGTGCTCCTAACCACTGAGCCATCTCTCTAGCCCCATAACAAGTAAATCTTAAAAAAAAAAAAAAAAAAAAATTAAACCAGCTGGGCAGTGATGTTGTATGCCTTTAATCCCAGCTCTTGGGACATAGGTGGATTTCTGAGTTCAAGACCAACCTGAGTGAGTTCCAGGATAGCCAGGGCTACAGAGAGAAACCCTTTTTTGAGGGTGGGGTGGGGTGGGGTAAGGATTCTGAAGACAGCTTGAATACCTGAGATATTTTCACAAGAAACAAGCAAAACAGAAATTTAGGATTGTTTGTACCACTCTTGTGTTTGACTTCTTAGCTAGCAGTCTAGAAGCCAGGATCTGATTTACTGTAAGAAGCAATGCATAAACTGTGTGTGGTCTCCCCTCCCCCCCAAATTCCAGGATTCAGGACCTGAAGGCATGAAGATCAGAAGTTATCTTTGGCCTTGGCAGGACTCTGAGTTCTTGGTCATTTTAGGAACCACCAGACACAGGCTCAATCTGGGGAACTAGGGAGCTCTAGAGAGAGCTGGGTGATTAATAGTACTGGTAGCTATTGTAGAAGACCCAGATTCAGTACCAGGGCTCAGATGGAAGTTCATAACCATCAGTAACTCCATTCAATTCCGGGGTTATCTGGCCCTGTACTCTGCACTCTTCTGGTTCTGCAGACATGTGGTACACTAACATACATGAAAGCATACACCCTGCTGGGCGTTGGTGGCACACGCCTTTAATCCCAGCACTTGGGAGGCAGAGGCAGGTGGATTTCTGAGTTTGAGCCAGCCTGGTCTGCAGAGTGAGTTCCAGGACAGCCAGGGCTACCCAGAGAAACCGTGTCTCAAAAAAAAAAAAAAAAAAAAAAAAAAAAAAAAAAAGAAGGCATACACCCACACGCATACTGTTATAATAAATATTTAAAAGACTACATTTATGTATTTCATAACACTTTGTTTTTTAATCATAACAGTATAATTGTATAACAGTAATAATAGATATAATAAATATAATAATTTGACAAAACTATAATGCTACATAATAAAAGTTGTGCTAGACTTTTGCCAAAGTGATGTCCATCCAAAACTCCCATGTCCCACTCATTGCTCTATTTCACATTCATGGACTTTTTTTTATTACTTGCATATATATGTGTGTGTGTGTGTGTGTGTGTGTGTATGTTCTAATATGCTCTGTTAGTGACCACTTTGTATTGATACAAACAAACTGTATGTTCCCAACCAGGAAAGACTATTCGTCTACTTTCTGTATTCTTCGTTCTTTGTCTAGTTTTTCTTCTGGCCATTTTGTCATGGATTTTGTTCCTGTTCACCTCATGCTGAGGTAGCCATGTTTGTGAACTTTAATGGTGTAACTACTTGTACTCCCAGGAGACGTTCTTACAGTTAAGTTCCTGATCCTCTGGCTCTCACACTCTCTTCACTCCATCTTCTATAATGTTTCCTGAGCTTTAGGTAATACAGTGTTGTTTAGATGTATCCACTGAGACTCAACTAAATTTACATTTTACATAATTGGCCATATTTCTAAAGGCTATCTAGTGCTCACAGCATGCCTTTATGCCTCCTATTATGGTCTGTCAGTGCTGATGTGACATAATTATATCATGTGTCAAATACTGTATTAAGTGTCCATTGTAGTGGCATTGCACCTGAAATGTCCGTATCCTAGGAGTCACCACATTTTTTAGTTAAACTTCTATTGAGCATGTAGGTTTTGATGTCTGCCACACTGTCATGTTTTATGGAAGTCAGAACATAACCACAATGGTATTTAGCACAGGACTTTGGGACTGTCTGTCCTTCTATCTTTCTTTTTTAACCTCTTTAATTCTACTTATGAGAGAAAAACAGAGAGACAGAGAATGAGAAAGAGAGGAAAATAAGAGAGAAAGAGAGCTGGGAGGTGGTGTCGCACGCCTGTAATCCCAGCCCTTGGGAGGCAGAGGCAGGCAGATTTCTGAGTTCGAGGCCAGCCTGGTCTACAGAGTGAGTTCCAGGACAGCCAGGGCTACACAGAGAATCCCTGTCTCGAGAAACCAAAGAGAAAGAGAGAGAGAGAGAGAGAGAGAGAGAGAGAGAGAGAGAGAGAGAGAGAGAGAGAGAGAGAGAGAGAAAATGAGAGAGAGTGAGAGAGAGAGTGATCCTAATTTGGAGGCTCAGAGATATAAGTTTCTGACCAGGTTCTTGGCATGAAGACCTTGAAGCATAGAGGCTAAGACAAGGAAATCTCCTAGTTCAAAATAATTTGAGATTAAAGGCATGGATCCACACGCCTTTAACCTGGGCCACACCCTGTGCTGAAGACCCTCAGCCTTTAATCTGAGCTACACCCTCCGCTGGAGATATATAAGGACATTGGAAGAAGGAAGATTCTCTCTCACTCTTTCTTGCCTGCTTGCTTCGTCGGACTGAGAAACTGCTAGATCCTTGGACATCCACAGCAGCTGCTGATCATTGTTGGGGAGTTGGACTATAGTCTGTAAGTCATTGACAAATTCCCTAACTATATAAAGACTATCCATATGTTCTGTGACTATAGAGAACCCAAACTAATACAGAGAGACAGAGAAACAGAGACAGAGAGTGAGAAAGAGGAAAATAAGAGAGAAAGAGAATGAGAGAGAGAAAGACAGAGAGAGAGTGAGAAGGAGAGGAAACAGAGAGAGAGGAAAATGAGAGAGAGAGAAAGACAGAGTGAGAAAGAGAGGAAACTCAGAGAGAGAGGAAAATGAGAGAGAGAAAGACAGACAGATAGAGAGACAGAGAGTGAGAAATAGAGGAAAATAAGAGAAAGACAGAGAGAGACAGAGTGAGAAAGAGGAAAATAAGCGAGAAAGAGAATGGGAGAGAGAGAGAGATTGAGATTTGAGTGCTGAGGATCTCTACCTGACTGGATGTGAGCTTCCTGTCTGCTTGACTCCCAGCTTGCATGGTTGTTGCATTGATGAGTACAAGTTTCACTGAGGTGGTTTAGGTTGGTTTCAGTCTTATAGCATTCCTTCTTCAGTGTCTCAATTCTGAGACATAAGCTTATGACACAATGCTGCTTAGTTTCCATATATATTTTTAAATCTTTTTCTTAACTATTTATTATTTATTTCTTTGGGGGGACAGTCACGGGAGATATTGAGGTGGGAGAGCATCCAGGGAAGACTTTCTCAACTTCAAGCATGTGGGTTCCTGTAAATGAACATAGGTAGTTAGGCTCAATGTAAACACCAGAGCCAACTGTGGGCTTTCACTAGCTGCACAGCTTCCTTGTTAAAACAAACAAACAAACAAATAAAAATTGCTTGTTTGTTGTTTTTAAAATCTGAGACTGAGTATCATTGTGATCCTTGGCTAAGCTTGAATTCTCTATGTAGATTCAGAGATTCTTTTTTTTCCTGCCTCCCAAATGCTGTGCATGTACACACAGCATACCACACAATCACAATTTCCTCTTTTTTGGCCGGTATGCAAAACGATCCTTTCTCCAACACCTTTATCCTCTAGGGCACCAAGGACAGCTTCTCCCTCAAATCAGACTTTCTTTGTTTGGATTTGCATGAGATTGGAAGAAATGATACCCACAAACTCAGGCTGTCCTCATTCTGGGTATTTGAAGCTGATTTGTAATGGACCGCCTACCTCAGCCATCTCAAGCTGCCACAGCTGATGAGTGACAGCACCAGATTGAGCCTTGAACTTCAGAATACATTCCTAGAACTCAGTCTGTAGACCAGCCTGGCCTTGAACTCAGAAATCTTCCTGCCTCTGCTTCCCAGAGTGCTGGGATTACAGGCGTGTGCCACCATGCCCCACTTTTTTTCTTTTGAGACAGGAATTCTCTGTATAACATTGGCTGTCCCGGAACTCACTTTCTAGAGTGGCCTCAAACTCAGAAATCCACCTGCCTCTGACTCCCAAGTGCTGGGATTAAAGGCGAGACCACCAGCACCCTAAAGATTTTTTTCTTTTCTAAGTTTATCATCAGGCACAGATTAAACCCTGACCTAACTCCTACACAGAACAGTGTTGGTCGCATAGGAATATAATTCAGCCAGCTGTGCTGGTTCAAAACAGTAATCCTCTCAGGAAGGATGAGGCAGAAGAATTGCTGAGAGTCCAAATCAATACTACCTACAGAGTAAGATACTGTCATAGAAGTAATACAAACCAAGTATATAAATAAGCAAAACATTGAATGAATTAAAAATGAGTTCAGAGCCGGGTGTTGGTGGCACATGCCTGTAATCCCACCACTTGGGAGGCAGAGGGGCTGGTGGATTTCTGAGTTCGAGGCCAGCCTAGTCTAAAGAGTGAGTTGCATACAGCCAGGGATACACAGAGAAACCCTGTCTCAGAAAAAGAAAATAAAAAGAGGTCAGTGTTGATGTGTATTCTACCATCCCAGAGATAGGATTTTGCTTCTTCCTTTCTCTTTTCTTCCGGGAAGCTTTGGTTTAGTGATTATTCCACATAAGATTTGATGGGTGGGGCAAAATCATCCAATCAGATAGCAGCACTTATCAGTGGTAGAATGCATAATAGGCAAGAAGAAAAAGGTCTGTAAGGTGTCATCAGAACCAGAGAAGACACTCAAGTCCCAGAACTCTGTCACCCGTGTCCTAATTAGGTATTTTCTTCACCTAGGCCAGTAGACCCTGACTGGGTTTAGAGACATGTTAGATATAAGTCTGCATAGGACATCCTGGAATCTGTCTCTTCACAAGGACATTGGGCTTGGTTCAAAATCCATGTCTGCTTTCACCTCCAATGGCCTCTGTGCTTCTCTGAATGAATTTCAAGTGTTGAGACAGAGCCTCACAGTGTTGTAACAGGCTCTCTTATACCTGGCCAGGTAGCTGCACTGGACTGGGGAAAAAGGTCCCCTTGTCTGACCCCCTAAGCGCTGGGATGACCAGCAAATTCTTCCATGCTGTGATTCCTATCCAATTATTGGCTTCTGTTTGGTTGCTTTTTGAGACACAACCTCACTCTGTAGATCATGAACCTTTGAATTTCAGGCAGATCTTCTGCTACAGCCTCCCAACACCTGGGATTCCAGTTGGGAGATAGCCAAGTGTCTAAATTATGATTTGCTTGATGCACATTAACATCTTGTTTCTTTAAAAAAAAAGATTTAATTGTTAATGTGTATGGGTACACTGTAGCTGTACTGATGGTTGTGAGCCATCAGATGGTTGCTGGGAATGGAAGTTGCTGGATTCACTTGGCCCCACTCAATTTAGCCTAAAGATTTATTATTATATCCAAGTACACTGTAGCTTTCTTCAGATGTACCAGAGGAGGACATCAGATTTCATTAGGGATGGTTGCATGCCACAATGTGGTTGCTGGGATTTGAACTCAGGGCTTTCCAGAAGAGCAGTCAGTGCTCTTAACCACTGATCCATCTCCAGGCAAAAGTCTTGTTTCTTTGCCTTTTGAAATGGGGGAACAGGGGAAGGGAAGAGAGCTTATGGGACTTTCGGGGAGTAGGGAGCCAGGAAAGGGGAATCATTTGAAATGTAAATAAAGAATATATCAAATAAAAAAGAAATATGGTCTGGTTCTACAGTATACATTAGCCTGAAGTATACAGGAATTTACTGGCTTCATCCTCATTAGTGTAAAGATTAAATTCCTAAATGTATTTTATACCTCCTCTTCCTGTTTGGAGACAGTACAATACATAGAATGCAGTGTCTAGAAAGCATATGTGACACATACTGACTTTGAACTATCTCCCTGCCTCTTCCTGATTTTTATGATCATGGAGTAAAATATATTCATTTTAAGTTTTTGTTTATTTTTTTGTTTTGTTTTGTTTTGGTTTGCTTTTTCGATTTGGTTTTTTGAGACAGGGTTTCTTCTCTGTATATCGCTGGCTGTCTGGGAGCTCACTCTGTAGACCAGGATTGCCTCAAACTCAGAAATCCGCCTGCCTATGCCTCCCAGAGTGCTGGGATTACAGGTGTGTGCCACCGCCCAGCCATTTTAAAGTTTTTACAATTTTTATTTAGATTGGAATCTCATTTGGTTATAAACTTTTGGTTTTTCAAGGCAGGGTTTCTCTGTGTAGCCCTGGCTGTCCTGGAACTCGCTCTGTAGACCAGGCTGGCCTTCAACTCAAAAATCTGCCTGCCTCTGCCTCCCAAGTGCTGGGATTAAAGGCCTGTGCCGCCATGCCTGGCGGTCATAAACTTTCTAACTTAGGCTGACTTTTGACTATTAATCTTCCTCTTTGTACCTCAGAAATGGATGGTAAGACATGGGACTTTTTCTTCACTTCTATTTTTTAAAGATTTATTTATTATATCTTAAGTACACTGTAGTTGTCTTCAGGCATACCAGAAGAAGGCATCAGATCTCATTACAGATGGTTGTGAGCTACCATGTGGTTGCTGGGAATTGAACTCAACCTCCAGAAGAGGAGTCAGTGCTCTTAACCACTGAGCCATCTCTCCAGTCCCCATGTCACTGTGTGACTCAGGTTGTCTTGAATATGATATTCTAAATTACTACTCCTCAGTGTTTGATTCTAGGCATTTTCCAGGTTAATATAGTGATGGAGATGAAAGCCTGGGTCACTTGTATTCCAGGCAAGTACTCTAAGTAACTCAGGTAGATGTCAAGGCCCAGGCTTTAATACTCTCTCCAAGGACTGGAGAGATGGCTGAGCAGATGAGACACGACACTGGCTGCTCTCCCACAAGTCCTGTTTTAGAAGTTCTGGTTTTCTTTGCCAGTTCCATGTCAGGGATCACAAACAACTGTAATGCATCTATCGCCCTCTGCTGACTTCCTTCACGCCCTCTGCATGAAAATAGTGCTCATACATGCTTGCAGTCCTGACACCCATACACACAATGCATAGCGTTTTTCAATTTTGAAATAAATTTTTTTAGTTAGGTTTTAATGAGAAATGGCTGGTATACTATTTGAGCGGTTTTTGAGAGACGATTTCACAGAACCCAGGCTGTTCTTGTACTTCTGTCTTCCTTCTAGCTTTGTCCCCACTTCTTTGATATGTTGGGATTTCAGTTATGGTCTAATTTTAATACAGCTTGTTTGTAATCCCATGAATTATACTAAATGGGTTGAAGTTTTGTGGTTAAATTGAAATGGTTTCGGGTTTTTTTTTTTTTTTTGAGACAGTTTCTGTACAGCCCCGATTGTCCTGGAACTCACTCTGTAGACTGGGCTAATTTCAAACTTAGATTCACCTACCACTCCTTCTCAGAGGCTGTGATTAAATGTGTGTGCCATCACCACCAGCTACCTGAAATTATTTTTAATGGTATCTTAAAAACAGGCCTGGAGATTGTTTTGTTAGGTCTGTAAGAAACAGTGATTCTGGGGACTCTTGACTATAAGAATGTAATTGCTTCAGCCTGGTCAGTCGACAAGTTCCGTACTCAAATAAACATAAGCTCTTAAACTTGACCTGAAGCTCAAAGTAAAGATAGACTACATGCAATCCTGCCTCTGGCTCTAATGTTGAAACTGTAAGCTCTCTTTTGTTTTTTAAGGTTTATTTATTATATATGAGTACACTGTACCTGTCTTCAGACATTCTAGAAGAGGGAGTCAGATCTTGTGACAGGTGTTTGTGAGCCACCATGCTGTGGCTGGGATTTGAACTTAGGACCTTTGGAAGAGAAGTCAGTGCACTGAGCCATTTCTCTAACCTGAAACTGTAAGCTCTTGCTGACAAGCTCAACATCCATTCAGTAACTGAAAGGCAAATGTTTGAATAAAGACAACAGGCTAAGCAAAAGGCATCATATTGTGTTCAATTATAGGATCTTAGAGTGAGTTCGAGTCCAGCCTGGACTACATAGCCAGCTTTGGGCTACATAGCAAAACCTTGCATCAATAGAATGAACAAACAATCAAGAAGAAAAAGCCAGGCAGTGGTGGCACACTCCTTTAATCCCAGCACTTGGGAAGCAGAGACAGGCAGATTTCTGAGTTCAAGGCCATCCTGGTCTATACAGTGAGTTCCAGGACAGCTAGGGCTACACAGAGAAACCCTGTCTCGAAACACAGCAAACAATTGTTTTTCTAGTAAGGTACTAGAGAGGTGACAGAAAGAAACAAAAAAGCTGCTAAAAGACAGATAGGACCCCTTACATGTATCCAGTACATCTGTGCTCCAATGTAGTATGAATTAGATAGATTCTCTATACCTGGCTCTAAAACTTTGAAAATAAAAACTAAGCTGGATATGGCTTAAGTGAACTCCTTTTAGTCCCAGCATAAAAGGAGGCAGAGCCAGGTGGATCTGTAAGACACCCCCCAAAACCGAGGGTGCCCCAGCACCCCATGCCTCAGAAGGCGACAAACATATCATGTGCAAGATATGGTATTGATGCAATAACATGAGGATTTCTTTTATTCCAGAGCTCTGGGGTCCATAGCTGTATACTGCACAGGGGTAGAGGACTGTGGGACCCCGAGTGCTGAATTGCAACAGCATTTGAATATGATTAATAACTGTTTTTGTTCCCCCTCGATCCACCTTCCAAAGGAATGTGGGATTCAGAATAGTAAAGGTTGGAACTGGATGGGACAATGGTGAAAATGATTGATTGATAGAGGCTGCACATGTTGTCTGTATGGGGAGCTTGATTTTGACAACAATAAACAGTGATTGAAATAGGAAAAATTCAAGTCTACAACAAGGATACAATGTGACAGATGCTTACTATGAGGGGTTAAAAGCCTCATAAGAGAGACTCTGAAAATATATTCTCCTAAATTTTCCCGCAGGATCATTTCCCAAAAGAGCCATCAGAATGGTCTTCTCTACCCCACCCAAACTTGAAAAGCTGGCTTCACAGAGCCTGGTGAGGAATGAAGCATTGACCACATCTGCTGCAGAGTACCTACCAAAGGAATTCTTCATACCTCTGTTAAAGGAGGCCGGCACTCAAAGAAAAGCAAAGATGATTAAGATCCTGGTGGAATACTGGCCCTACCCTTTCTTGCATGTTGGGTTGCTGAGTTATAAACCCAACTTTCAGATCTTCCAGGCTATACTAGCTGGAGTAGATACATGGCTGAAACGGAAGTATCGCCCGAGGTAAGCTGAATACCAGGAAAAGAAATAGCTGTGCCTAGGAGAATAAGGTGAAAGTTGGATCAGAGGCTTTGGCTGGTGTCTTAGAGGGCTATAGGTGCCTGGAAAGCTTGTGAGTCCTTGTAGTAAGTTAAATATGAAATACAGGTTTGTGCAGATTTATCCACAGAAGAATGACCCTATCTCTGTGTTTCCACCAGTTAACAGAAAGAGGATCTGATATGCAGGGCAGTCACCTATAATCCCAGTACTTGGGAGGCAGAGGCAGGTGAGTGAATCTATGAGTTTGAGGCCAGCCTAGTCTATAGAGTTACAGAGCCAGGGATACACAGCAAAATTACGTCCTGAAAAACTACAAACAAAAAGAAATAAGAGCTGACAGAATTCTAAGAAAACTGAATGGAAGGGAATAGGACAGGTCTTCAGATGCAGCTCAGGCAACAAAGTGCTTGGTAACAGAGACTGTACTAGAGACCCATTCCTTGAAGCCATAGAAGACAGCAGAACAAGGAAGAAATAGCACCAGAGATGATGAAAATAGTGTTGGGTCTCAATAATTTCCCTTCTGATACATAACTTGTTTTATCCACAGGATGTGCAGGCTTCAACTGGTTGACTTGAGACACCATGATGGCACAGATATGCAGGATGGAAGAGAGGGTAGAGCCCACAGAGTAGAAACTGTGCATATGGAGCAGGTATTAGAGGGCCAATCAAGGTACCCAAGGAAGCAGCGTTTGAAGGTGTTCAGTGACCTTTCCTTTATGTCTTCTCTGCATGAAGATAAACACCAAACAGAGTTGTTGCAGTGGACAAAGGAGAGAAAAGATTTCCTGCATCTGTGCTGTGAGAAGTTAGAGATCGGAGATGTAAAAGTGTCCAAGGTCAGGGATGTATTAAAATTGTTACAGCTAGAGTTCATCAAGGAGTTGGAACTGAATACAGTGGGGAAACTGTCCAAACTGACAAAATATGTATCTTGCATTAGCAAGATGAGAAATCTTGAGAAACTCACGCTAGCACGCAGCTTTGGAACAAGGACTTTCATACGAGAGGAGAGGCAGAACGTCACCAAGATCTTTTCTCTGTTCCCCAAACTCAAGTGCCTCAAGCATCTCACTATTGATGATGTCTATTTTGTTGGAGACAGCATGAGAGAGTTTTTCAGGTAAGAAAGGATGAAGAGCTGTTGCTTTTACCAGAGCAAACCTCTCTTTCATATTAGAGAGTAGTGGGCACACTACTCTCTGCAGGCAAATGCTCATTTAACAGTGAACATATAAGCATGATCATGTTTCATGTTAAATGACACAAGGGTTCACATGACCACTCACAAAGCTGAGCAATGAAGTAGAATAGATTGTATGGAGAGAGCTGCCATGGTAGAAAGACCAGTATTGTGAGTCAGATTTAATGAGTTTTCCTGCCTAGCAATCCTATCTGATCTAATTGGAAGGAATGGAAAAGCCACTACACAGGAAGGGCTCAGATCTGTACAGTTTCCCAGGTGAATTCTGTTTCAGTTAGATTTGAGAGAACAGGCTCTCCCCTTCCCCTAATTCCTAAACAGTATAAGGCTCTTTGGAGACCAGGACTGGGGTAAGTTGTTCAGGGAATGCAAAGACTGGGGTTGAGTGAGGGTGAGATGTAAAGACTGAAGAGGTGAAGAAAGTTATGTCAGGGAGTCAATGATTTCTCAGAAGACATCCTGATATACACTGTCATGGGTGCCAACTTCCCTCTTCCATGGTCCCTATTAGCCTAAAGAGTAACTCTGGGTCTCTGCTTGTCAGAGAAGACTGGGAGAATCAGTCATGGAATGAGCCAGAATCCCATGACAGTGATACTCTAATGTCAAAATGGTGTAACTTGAGTAAGCCAACAGGTCAAACTGCATGCCATGCCATGGTCACTCTGACCCCAGCCATGTGATCTCTACCTAGGTATCTGGAGGCCCAGTTGGTGTCCCTCAACATCACCCTGTGTGGCCTCTCTCAGACAGATTTGGATTCATTTCCCCAGCATTTGAACTACAGCCAACTTAAACATCTGTGCTTGAGAGGTGCCACTTTAACTGACTTGAATGTAGTGCCTCTAAGAGATTTCTTAGAGAATGTTGCATATAATCTGGAGACTCTGGAATTAGAAGACTGTGGAATGAAAGACTCTCACCTCAGTATTCTTCAGCCTGCCCTGATCCAATGCTCTGAGCTCACTAGCATCAATTTGTATGACAATGACATCTCCATGGGTGTCCTGGTGGGCTTTCTGCTCAGCACTATAGATCTGAGTGAGCTGACCACAGAAAAGTACCCTGCTCCAGTAGAGATCTATAATGAGATGAATTATGTTGATGTAGAGATGTTTTCTGAGCTTGGTATTGAACTCATGAATGAACTCTTGACTGTAAGGCAACCTGATTCAGTCAGCTTTGGTTCCAATGCCTGTTATGACTGTGGTGAACGTTATGTCTATGAAGATGGGGAGGTCATATATTGTTTGTGTCAGGAGTAACAAGTTGAATATATTTTTGGGTACTAAGAAATTGCCAGGGACTGGTCTCTCATCCAGAGGATGACATTTCTCAAAGTGATAAAAAAAAAAAAATGATCCAAACTCCTGTCAGGACTGACTCTTAACTGGCTTTCTCCTATCTCTGAAATTATGGTCAGATCTTGAAAACCTGATATTCTCTATGATGGACTTTTCAGTCAGTTGAACCTCAAGATCTAAGTCAGAACAGTTCTTTGACTATACACAGTAATTGAGAGGTACTGTGTTTAACCTCTTGTTTCACATGACCTCTCAATATGCGATGAAGCTATTCTGACATTCCCCCATAACAGCATCAGCCTCATGGCTGGGTCATGTATAGTTTTCAAAGTAGCATTGTATGCAAAGCCAAATCTTGAAGAAGGGAGTTTTGGTGAAGGAGTACCAGATTTCAATACAGGTTAGTAGGAGTGAGTAGTCTGGGTAGCAAAGATAGCTGAAGCAGAAGAAAACAATGAAGAAGAAAGGAGTGGGCCCTCAGCCATCTTTTTAAATCCCTTTTTCCCCCTAGTGATGCATTGTAGCTTAGGTTGACCTTGAACTGTATTGAATACTCCTCCACTTACAGATCCAATGAGGTTGCTGAAAGCTAACCTCCAAGGCCAACTTGTAGACCACCTGACTGTGAGACCATGTTTTTAAGAGCTCCTACCCTCTGATCAGCTTCTTGCACATTAAGGACACCAGTAGTCTCTGTCCTCTATAAAAGAATTGCCAGCCAGGCAAGGGCAATGGTCATACATGCCTTTAACTCCAGCACTTGCAAGGCTGAGGCAGGTTGATTTCTGAGTTCGAGGCCAGCCTGGTCTACTGAGCGAGTTCCAGGACAGCCAGGGCTACACAGAGAAACCCTCTTTTGGACAAACCTCCCCCCAACCCCGACCCCCAAAAGAGTACTGGTAGCTCTTGTAGAAGACCCAGATTCAGTACCAGCGCTCAGATGGAAGCTCATATCAGTCATTCCAATACCGGGGTTGCCCTGTGTTCTGCATGCTTCTGCTTCTGCAGTCATGTGGTACACTAACATACATGAAGGAAAACACCCACAAACATTGTGTTCCTTGGCATCTATATAATCAGGTATCAAGCATGCATCAAACCTTTTGGTCTTTGTTGATTTAAAAAAATGTGGTGGGGCAAGATTTCTCAGTGGGCAAAGGATACTAAGGGGTAAGGTTGACAATGTTGAATAATAATGGAATGGGGATGGCTGACTGTCAATGTTGAACTCTGACTTCCATAAGCATGTAGTAGCAAGAATGTTGTGGTTTGTGTGCAGACCCAAAACATAGTGTAATGTTCCCATGATTAAATATTGTGAATGGATTCTGATTATTAAACATACATATGGAAAAACTTTAGTAATGTTACTATTTTAGGTTACAATACACATTTATCCCATTTCTTAAAAACTATTCATATGCCACACATTGTTGGACTTTTTAAAATGTGGATAATTTATACATGGATAATATAAATATTCCTCTATCCAACTTCATCTGTACTGTCAACTGAATATATGGTTTCAGGGCCACCAATTAGGTTCTGGACAAATATTAAAATCTGATCAGAGCAGGGGTGGATGGACACCTGTTAGGTTCAAAAATACTTGTTCTGGTGGGAAACCAGTAACTTTGCAGGGGCTTGCAACCCTCTGTAACTCCAGTTCCAAGGTACCAGATAACCTCATCACTTCCATAAGCACTGCATGCATTGTTTTACACATACAACACACACACATACGGTTTGGACCTGGGATTCCGTTCCACAACCCAAGTCAGGTACTTCAAAAATATTTGTATCTCCAATTCTATCTTACGTAAAGCTCCTGACCTTGTGCACCTATACTTATGTGCTCTACCTACCCAACCTGAAGACCTACATGCACACCTGTATTTGAAAAGGCTGGTCTGACTCCCAGCACATCCAGGAGACTAGGTCAAAGAGCTGAGCAAACCCAGGCAAGCCTAGGCAGGTCAGTTACTAGAAAAATACTCAGGCTTCAACCCCCACGCTCTAATAATGCTTCTGGAGTGGCTGGAGATAAAGTAAGACAAAGCTCATGTATCCCAGGATTCCCAGGACATGCCTGTCTCAAGGATTCAAGAACTCAGTAACCACCTTTGACGAGGCACTAAATCAGGACTTGGGTGAGCACCAGCAGGCCTACCAACAAATGAAAAAAATGCATGTTTATGTATTGTGGTCCCCCAACAATGTCAGGAAGCCACAGGAGAGCTATAGGAGCTGAGTCAACTTGGCTACAGAGTTGCCAAGCTAAGAAGACCCAGCATTATCAACTTGAGATACCTATCTGGGTTACATATGAATTGTGTGTGTATTGGGGGGGGGGGGCAACCAACTAATGCTGTTGGACACCCAGGAAGCAAGGCATCCTTAACATCCCAGTCCTATTAACCCAAAGGCAAATACAGGAATTTCTGGGATTTGCCAGGTCTTGTTGATTTTTGTTTGCCAGGGTTTACTGAGATAGCCAAACCATTATATGAGACCACACAGAGCCCAAGAAGACAAAATAGAATGGACCTCTGAGATAGACATTACTTTTAAGTCTCTAAGTGGGACTTATGGGTTGGATGGAAGAAGAGAAGAAGGCGGACAGAGTTAGGGGATTTACGTACAGGGATAGAAGCACAAGGGCAAGATATAGCTGCGAGAGCTTCCCGGATATCATGGCAAATCTGCCGGGATTCGCTGCTGGAGGACTAAGGTTTAAAAAGGTTTAATAGATTAGGTTTTAGTTGTTGTGCCCAGAGAATTAAAAAAAAAGAATATTCCGTGAGAAAAATTTTACTGGGTCAGGAGAAATGGCTCACTGGTTAAGAGCATGGGCTGCTCTTCCAGAGGTCCTGAGTTCAAATCCCAGCAATCACATGATGGCTCACAACCATCCATAATGAGATCTAGTACCCTCTTCTGGAATGTCTGAAGACAACTACAGTGTGTTTACATATGATAAATAAATCTAAAAAAAAAAAAGAAAAGAAAAAAAATGCCTTCCTGGAGGCGCCAGCCTTGGTCCTCCTGGACATTCACAAACTTTTCCACCTGTACAACAAGCTGAGAAAGAAGATAGGAAAGGGTCTGCTCACCCAAATTTTGAGACAACAGAAAAGACCTATGGCTCCACCCCACCTTTGTTTTTTTTTTTTTTTTTAATTTGTTTTTTTCTAGACAGGGTTTCTCTGTATAGCTCTGGCTGTCCTGGAACTCACTCTGTAGACCAGGCTGGCTACTAACTAAGAAATCCAACTGCCTGTGCCTTCCAGAGTGCTGGGATTACAAGCCTGTGCTACCACCTGGCTGACCTATGGCTTATTAATCTAAGATGTTGGACAAAGTGGCCCCAAGGATGGCTAGCATGTCTCTGGATTATTGCTGTCAGCCCTGCTAGTCAAGGATGTTGACAAAATAATCATGGGACAGGAAGTAGTTATCACCATCCCCTATGGTATTGAGGAGACCCTCAAGAGTCCACCCAGCCTAAGAATGTCCGATGCCAGACTGGTGCACTTTCAAGCTCTATTTTTAAATCCCCCTCACATTATATATATTTCATCATCTAACCTAAACCTAGACAACCTACTACCTGACCCATCCTCAGATGTGCAGCATGTTTGCTCTATAGTTCTGGGGCACATGCAGAGTACCATGGTGGACTTGACTGACATACCATGGCTAGATGTTGAACACTTCCCAGATGGAAGTAGATTCATCCAAAATGGAGGCAGGGATGACAGTAACAAACTTGGACTCTCTTATTTTGACAATTGTTTTGCCAACAGGAACTTCAGCCCAGGAAGCTCAACAAAAGGCTATAACCCAGGCTTTTAAGACAGGCAGAGGTGCCATAGCTAACATTTACACTGACAACAGATGGGATTATTGACTATTGAAGGAAAAACCATAAAAATAAGGAAGGAATACTTGCTTTTCTTAGAGACATTATGCCTTCCTCTGAAAGTGACCATAATTCATTGCCCTGGGCATCAGAAAGGGACATCAGAAATAGCCAGAGGGAACAGGCTTGTTATTAAAGCTGAACCTAGGGACCCCCCCACACACCTCTCCCACCAACTCTGAATATAATGGTGAGGACAAATGGTATCAGGTGAAATGCCAAGGAGTTTACAGAAGAGACACATGATTGCTGACCTCTGAAGGCTGCACTATTCTACCTAAGGAGTTTGCAAAACAACTCATCCATCAGATTCATCAAACTTTGCATCTGGTCATCGAAAACTGAAGAAATTGTTGTGAGGGGCAAGGTACAAAATATTTGACTTAGGAGACTTGGGTCATCAGATAATCTCAGACTTTGCCACCTGCCTTGCCATGAATTCCTTAGGCCCCAATTAAGGGACCACTCTAGGAACCAGTATCAGTGGTCAATAGCCAGGGGCTAATTGAGAAACAGATTATACAGCAATAAACCCAGGAACATATAGATATAATGTTTGCTAATTTTCATTGATAAGTTTTCAGGATAGATAGAAGCCTACCCTACAAAGAAAGATACTGCCAATGTAGTAACAAAGAAGCATCTGGAAGACATACCCAGGTATGGTTTGCCTACACTGCTTGAGTCTGACAATTGAGCAGCACTTATCTCTCAGGTAACTCAATCTCTAACAAAGGTTCTGGAGACCACTTAGAAATTACATTGTACATATAGACACTAGAAGAGTTCAGAGAAAGTAGAGAGAATGAATTGGACCCTGAAGGAGACCTTGAACAAATTAACCCCTGAAACTGGCTGTGACTGGATAGCTCTCCTTCCTTATGCCTTATATAGAGCTAGGAACACCCCCTACATTTTAAGTTCCCCACGCCACTCCATTGTTTTGAGATCCTATATGGAGGCTACCTCCCTTGCTTCCTATCCTCCAGTATGATATCTTAGCTAAATATAACCACAACCAGGTATGTGTATGCTCTTCCCCCTAAACCCCATTGCTTTAAACCAAGTTAGAAAGTCTAGATTAAGAGATATAACCACAAAACTCTAGAACCGTGCTGGAAAGAACCTCATACCGTGAGCCTGACCATACCTTTAGCAGTTAAGGTGGGCCAGATGTGGATACCCCATTCCCACATTAAGCCTGCCACTGAGAGAAATAATCCAAAAGTTGAGTTCCCAGTGGAGGAGAATTTCATGTGAACCACCACAAGAATGACCAAATGTTGCCTCACATCCTGTCAATCCATTGAAACAGGGACTCCAGAGCTCCAGATCCTGCTTGGTTGCCTTGATATACCAGCCAGTAGCACTCTTACTATCTGGGCACAACAACCTTGTCATCAAGTTCACAGTGGCTGGCATAAAAGTAGATTGGACTGCCACTTCTTAACTACTTTCTCCCTTGACTTAACATAGAATTGCTGGTTACTCGTTGGGGATTCTACATTGAAAATAAGGTACCCATAAACTATTCCTACCTCTACAACTGCACTGTAAGTCCTACTGTTGCAGGATACATGCTGGTTCCAGAGACTGCTTGTTGTGTTTGTGTCTCAAGGCTCACTCCATACATTTATGAAAGTAGGACTAAGGATATTTATGGTCTAGTACTGCTTGACCTCAGTGACTTATTATTCTGGGAAGAATGTCTTCAACCAGCTAGCACCTCCAAACAATCAGGTTAAAATGGTGGCCATTTCCACTGTGTTACTAGGTTCTCTCCTAGTTGGAGAGAAGCCATAGGGCTGGCTCGAGCTTCTAGTATACGGTACTCAGTTAAATAATGTCATACAGATAACGATAGATACAGATATATAGGAGATGAAAAAGTCCATCACGGCCCTGTGGAATTCCCTATCCTATCTGACAGAAGTAGTCTCACAGAAGAGGCCTAGTCTTGCTATTCTTCCAGCAGGGAGGATGCTTTACAGTCTTAGATAATAATATTCTTTCCATTTGATCATCGATCTCAAATGCAAAGGGGTGGTTAAAAAAATCCATGGCCTTAGTCAGAAAGAGGATGTAAGACAGATACTACTGATGTTATCTTTGACTTGTGGACTACCACTACACAACCATCCTCCCCATCTGGGAAACCCCTTATCACTTGAAGTTTCTCCAGGCCACGACCTTATGTTCTGCCTTCCTTCCACCTCCTCCTCAGCTATCCTCTCTCCCTGCCCCCTCCTTCTCTCTCAAAATTCATTTTCAACTTTCTGCCTCTTATTCTGTTTTATGATTTTCTGTGCCGTCCTTTCTAGTGTTTCCTCTAAGCCATGTTTCCAAGCCTTAAATTTCTCTTTCTGTTGTTCATGCTGCTCTACAATTTCTTGTATCTTCTTTTCTAAGCCCTGCTTCCATAAATATAACTTCTCTTTATGTTGTAATTCTTTTTTTTATAATTTTTTTATTCGATATAATTTATTTACATTTCAAATGATTTCCCCTTTTCTAGCCCCCCCCCACTCCCGAAAGTCCCGTAAGCCCCCTTCTCTTCCCCTGTCCTCCCCCCCACCCCTTCCCAGTTCCCCGTTCTGGTTTTGCCGAATAATGTTTCACTGAGTCTTTCCAGAACCAGGGACCACTCCTCCTTTCTTCTTGTATCTCATTTGATGTGTGGATTATGTTTGGGGTATTCCAGTTTTCTAGGTTAATAACCACTTATTAGTGAGTGCATACCATGATTCACCTTTTGAGTCTGGGTTGCCTCACTTAGTATGATGTTCTCTAGCTCCATCCATTTGCCTAAGAATTTCATGAATTCATTGTTTCTAATGGCTGAATACTACTCCATTGTGTAGATATACCACATTTTTTGCATCCACTCTTCTGTTGAGGGATACCTGGGTTCTTTCCAGCATCTGGCAATTATAAATAGGGTTGCTATGAACATAGTAGAGCATGTATCTTTATTACATGGTGGGGAATCCTCTGGGTATATGCCCAGGAGTGGTATAGCAGGATCTTCTGGAAGTGAGGTGCCCAGTTTTCAGAGGAACCGCCAGACTGATTTCCGGAGTGGTTGTACCAATTTGCAACCCCACCAGCAGTGGAGGAGTGTTCCTCTTTCTCCACACCCTCTCCAACACCTGCTGTCTCCTGAATTTTTAATCTTAGCCATTCTGACTGGTGTAAGATGAAATCTTAGGGTTGTTTTTATTTGCATTTCCCTAATGACTAATGAAGTTGAGCATTTTTTAAGATGCTTCTCCGCCATCCAAAGTTCTTCAGGTGAGAATTCTTTGTTTAACTCTGTACCCCATTTTTTAATAGGGTTGTTCGGTTTTCTGGAGTCTAACTTCTTGAGTTCTTTGTATATATTGGATATTAGCCCTCTATCTGATGTAGGATTGGTGAAGATCTTTTCCCAATTAGTTGGTTGCCGATCTGTCCTCTTGATGGTGTCCTTTGCCTTACAGAAACTCTGTAACCTTATGAGGTCCCATTTGTCAATTCTTGCTCTTAGAGCATACGCTATTGGGGTTCTGTTCAGAAACTTTCTCCCTGTACCGATGTCCTCAAGGGTCTTCCCCAGTTTCTTTTCTATTAGCTTCAGAGTGTCTGGCTTTATGTGGAGGTCCTTGATCCATTTGGATTTGAGCTTAGTACAAGGAGACAAGGATAGATCAATTCGCATTCTTCTGCATGCTGACCTCCAGTTGAACCAGCACCATTTGTTGAAAAGGCTATCTTTTTTCCATTGGATGTTTTCAGCCTCTTTGTCGAGGATCAGGTGGCCATAGGTGTGTGGGTTCATTTCTGGATCTTCAATCCTGTTCCATTGATCCTCCTGCCTGTCACTGTACCAATACCATGCAGTTTTTAACACTATTGCTCTGTAGTATTGCTTGAGGTCAGGGATACTGATTCCCCCAGATTTTCTTTTGTTGCTGAGAATAGTTTTAGCTATCCTGGGTTTTTTGTTGTTCCAGATGAATTTGATAATTGCTCTTTCTAACTCTGTGAAGAATTGAGTTGGGATTTTGATGGGTATTGCATTGAATCTGTATATTGCTTTTGGCAAAATGACCATTTTAACTATATTGATTCTACTGATCCATGAGCATGGGAGGTTTTATATTGCAACATCTACCTTATTTTGATTTGCTAGCTTTCATAAATTATCTTCTAGATTTTGCGTTCAAATTTTTTCACTATCTCCTTACTATTCAGTCTGATCTGTGAATTGTTGAATTCGTTTTTCTAGTGTCTCTTCAACCAACAAATTGGGAAAGATCTTCACCAACCCTACATCAGATAGAGGGCTAATATCCAATATATATAAAGAACTCAAGAAGTCAGACTCCAGAAAACCAAATAACCCTATTAAAAATGGAGTACAGTGTTAAACAAAGAATTTTCATCTGAAGAACTTCGGATGGCGGAGAAGCATCTTAAAAATGAACAACTTCATTAGTCATTAGGGAAATGCAAATCAAAACAACCCTGAGATTTCACCTTACACCAGTCAGAATGGCTAAGATTAAAAATTCAGGAGACAGCAGATGTTGGCAAGGAAGTGGAGAAAGAGGAACACTCCTCCATTGCTGGTGGGGTTGCAAATTGGTACAACCACTCTGGAAATCAGTCTGGCAGTTCCTCTGAAAACTGGGCACCTCACTTCCAGAAGATCCTGCTATACCACTCCTGGGCATATACCCAGAAGATTCCCCAGCATGTAATAAGGATACCTGTTCCACTATGTTCATAGCAGCCCTATTTATAATTGCTAGAAGCTGGAAAGAACCCAAATATCCCTCAACAGAAGAGTGGATGCAAAAAATGTGGTATATATACTCAATGGAGGACTATTCAGCCATTAGAAACAATGAATTCATGAAATTCTTAGGCAAATGAATGGAGATGGAGAACATCATAATAAGTGAGGTAACCCAGACTCAAAAGATGAATCATGGTATGCACTCACTAATAAGTGGATATTAACCTAGAAAACTCGAATACCAAAAACAGAATCCACCCATCAAATGAGGTGCAAGAAGAAAGGATGAGTGGCCCCTTGTTCTGGAAAGACTCAGTGAAGCAGTATAGAGCAAACCAGAACAGGGAAGTGGGAAGGGTTGGGTGGGAAAACAGGGGGAGGGAGGTACGCTGATGGGACTTTTGGGAGTGGGGGTCTAGAAAAGGGGAATCATTTGAAATGTAAATAAAAAATGTATTGAAAAAAAAATTCCCAAAAGATATTTATTGTGTTTCTCAGCTTTAAGTATCAAAAGATTAAATATCTCTCATTATTATATCAATGAATTACCTGGTCCGGGCCTTTTGTGCCATTGTCTCCTGATTCTTTATTCACAGGAATGGGATGAGTTTAGAAAGACCCTTGTCTTCTGTGTCCCTCTGCTGATCTCAGGTAAGCCACAGCAAGGAGTCTAGAGACCAGTCTATCTGTGCTATACCCTTGGGGTTGGGGAAGCACAGTGGGGGTGAAGGATGCAGGGAAGTAAACATCTGAAGGCTCTTTTCGAGATAGATGCCCTATTAGTTCACTGTGTCTGCCCCAAAACTATCTCACAGGCAGTTGTGCTCCAGGGTCTCCTGTCCCTCCCTGCAGTTCTTATACAGTGTAGCTCCAGGCTGAGGTGCTTCCCCTGGCCTTAGCTCTCTGTCTGAGGGTTTAGGGGAGGGAGCCTCTCTGCCATTCTTGGTAACCCCTTCAGATCCAGTGAGCTTCCAATCCACCCTGCTTCAGCCTATGTATAGCTGCCCAAGTCCTATTCAGGGATTGAGAGGTAGTGAACATTTATTTATCCCAGGTTAGTTGAGTTCAAATCAATATACTTGGCACTCCTTTGTTGTGGTGAATCTCTAACCCAAATTAGTCCTGGCAAAGAAACACAACTCAATATGAATACAGTCTGCACTCTTAGATTGAGCAGATCTACCATTACAGAATAGTAATTCTTTGGGGGCAGGGGAGAGGAGAAATGGGATGAAGAACTGTGAGAGGAGGTACCATAAGAAGAGGCAATGCCTGGATTTTAAATAAATAAATAAATAAATAAATAAATAAATTGCTTTAAAAAAGATAATTAAAGTTTTTCTAGCATTTAATAAAAATAAGTACATAGTGTATGTACATGTATGTGACACAATAAGGACCATACTAAGAGGTAAGTCCATAGCACTGAGTGCCTACATAAGAAAAACTGGAGAGATCTGATGCCAGCAACTTAATATCTCACCTAAAACTCTTATATTAAAAGAAGATATCACGCCCAAAAGGAGTAGATAGCAAGAAACAATCAAACTCAGGGAAGAAAACAAAGTAGGCACAAGAAATAATATAATACAAAAAATCAATAAAGAAGGAGTTAGTTCTTTCAGAAATTTGATTGGCAAAACGTATTCAAATTAACAATGAGAGAAAATCTCCACATTAATAGGATTAGAAATATATATATGGCTGGGCAGTGGTGGCACACGCCTGCAATCCCAGCACTCTGGGAGGCAGAGGCAGGCAGATTTCTGAGTTTGAGGCCAGCCTGGTCTACAGAGTGAGGTCTAGAACAGCCAGGGTTAGACAGAGAAACCCTGTCTCGAAAAAACCAAAATCCAAAAAAAAAAAAAAAAAAGAAAGAAAGAAAAGAAAAAGAAAAAGAAAAGAAAAGAAATAAAAATGTGCACAAGAACAAAAAAAGAAGAAATCCAGAGAATCGTAAGGTCATACTTTTAAAACTTGTTTTACTCTACATTATTAAATGTCGAAGAAATGCCTAATTATCTCAGTACACACTACTTACAAAAGTTAAATCTAGATCACATATGCCATCAGACATGAATTTAAATAGATCTACAACCTCAAGTAAAATATCACCAGTAAGCAATATCTTACAAGAACAACAACAAACCACAACAATAAAACAAGTATGGAAAACAAAACCAAACCAAACAGGTGGTGATTATTTTAGTGGATAACCCACCAAACTTTTAAATAAAAATTAATACAAACATTCCTAGAAAACTGGAATACCCAAAACATAATCCACACATCAAATGAGGTTCAAGAAGAAAGGAGGAGTGGCCCCTGGTTCTGGAAAGACTCAGTGAAGCAGTATTCTGCAAAACCAGAACGTGGAAGTGGGAAGGGGTGGGTGGGAGGACAGGGGAAGAAAAGGGGGCTCACGGGACTTTCTGTCAGTGGGGGGCTAGAAAAGGGGAAATCATTTGAAATGTAAATAAATTATATCGAATAAAAAAATTAAAAAAAATTAAAAAACTAAATCTGAAGAGGCTTCTCCTGATTTATATATTATGTGAAGAATTTAGATCTCATATTTTTTTGCACAAGTTCCCTGGAGACAAAGCTGCTCTGTGTATATCTCTTGGAAATAAGACACAGTATTTCTCCTTTGCGAAATCAAGAATAACAGATGTGAAATAAGATATTTGACTCTAATACAATTACACAGAAGAGCATGGATGCATTTCAAATGTTAGGTGCTACTACTGTAATCAAATGATTTCATATTGACGTTTTTATCATGACTCCTCCCTGTCAAGCACTTAAAAGTTGAACCATCATAATTTATATCTGTAATGATGTAGATTATGAAATCTCCTCTCAAACTCATTGCAGCAAAAAACTTTTTTGTGTCATTAGTTTTATATTTAAAATTAAGAAATTATCATCTGCCATTATATTCTAATTAAAATATTCTGTGCATAATGCTTTGGAAAATTGGGTCTTTTATAGAGAAAAACTGGCATAACTTGTTTTTATTACTTTCAAAGCTAAAATATATAATATACTAAACCAACTCTAATATTGCTTCTTGTGTTTTACTGTGAGATTAAATTACAGCTTTTATGTATGATTAAATTTTAGTGCATTTTCAAAGAAATGTACAAAACAATAGAAAAATGAGAAAGATAAAAAAGAAGAATGGGAAAATGATGTTAGAAAAAATATACAAGCCAGATATCAAGGAAATATACATAAAACACGTAGCCAGGTCTGTGGTGGCACACACTTGTAATCCCAGCACTCTGGGAAGCAGAGGCAAGCAAATTTCTGAATTCGAGGCCAGCCTGGTCTATAGAGTGAGCTCCAGGACAGCCAGGGCTATACAGAGAAACCCTGTCTCAAAAAAAAAAAAAAAAAAATCCAAAAAACCAAAAAACCAAATAAATAAATAAATAAATAAATAAATAAATAAATAAATAAATAAAACATGTAAAGTTTTCTTGTTTTGATTACATAGATTAATAATCATATTTTGTTTCCCTACATTAAATAACAAGAGCAAAAAAATTCTCAGGGCTGAAATTTAAATCAATGAAATTATACCATGGTAGCCTTGACCCTAATGGTTTCTGTTTCATTTAGCTTTAATTCAAATACTCTTAGACTTACTATCAAATTTCATTAGATAACTTTTGCTACTAGAGAAGAATGAGGTATTTTAGTTCTTAGTATTGTTTTCAATTTTCAAAAAGTCATTTAACTATCATAGTGTAGATATGAAGATATAGAGTGAGGTACAAATATAAATATATATTTGTATATTCCTGTATTCACAGATTCCCTCCAGAAGCCACATGCACAAATACATGAAGTCACGAATCCTTTTAGAAACAAACATTTTGTCTTTTTTACTTCCTCCTTTTCTTCTCCTCATGCTCTTTCTTCTCCTTATTTCTAAAGTGCCATGTGAATTCAATTTTTATTTTTAATATAGCAATAAATTACATTTAATTTTCCTTTTCCTTCTACTTACATCCCCATTCTCTTTCAAATTCATTGCTATATTTTTTACTAATTTTATTACATATAAGTGTATGTGTAAATATATATACATGCATATATATATATCCAAGTAATCTACAGAGTTCACATTGCTTCTCTGCTGCATACTTCAGTACAATTTGGAACTGAACAGGAAGTAGTTGTTTCTTTTTTCACTGTATTGTTATTCCCTTCTTTCTTCTCCCTACAGATTTATGTGTATCATAGAATATATATGAAGATATATATTTTGTAGAAGGTTTTAATTTTTTCAAGAGTATAGGAATTGTTTGTATTTAGTAAATTAAAATAGTTCTAAGCAAAGGAATGCAAAAAATTCTAAAAATGTTTTAATCAGCTTTATACCCTGATCCAAATATATATATTGTACACATTAATATGTGCAGACTGACAAAAGATATTCTAACAACGAATAGTTAAATAACAATTTGTCTAAGAAATCTCTTTAAGCATTATCCCTTTTGAGCATTTGACTCAATGAAACAATAGAGTAAATGGGTGACTGGCATGACAAAGAGCCTTAATATCATTAGGTAATAACCTAAATGTAAGGAAAAACACATGACTTGCAGTTATACAAATATTTTTTAATATCTAGGATTTAGCCACATTAGTTCATACTGTATCATTCAAAATTAATTACTATACAGTCTTCCATCATTTGGAAGAATGACAGCATGTAGACAAGTGGACACGCATGTTTCTTAACCGTGATTTCTCTAATCAAAATCTCAATGTTTGTATAAATTAATTACAACTTCTAACAGTCATCTAATCTTTTCATTCATTTATTATGTGATCATGTGTTTATATGGCTTGTTGGGGATTTTACCAAAGTCGTGGTTATGAATTGGGGGGTCAGTCTGAGGGAGTCATTGATGGTGCACTCCTTCTATGAGTAGGCAGCCTTCTGGACTGCCACATCTGAATGCATTTAGTGTTAAATCTTGAGAATACTAGCTCAACAAATGTGGTCTAGCTAGGAAGTAAATTTTAAATCCTGTCTTCCCAGTTGCTGTAGATTTATGACTAGTTTTTGATAAGCTATATTGTTACTTGAAATTATACAAACATTTTCTAGTTCAAATAGTTTATGTAGGACCATAGACAGATGTCCTTATAGTTTTGTCAATTGAGGTAAAGTGTGTCCATCCTCAACAATATATTTTTGAATAAGAGACTAATGTTGAAGATGTCAAACTGTCTTTGGATTTGTGATGATAGAAAGTGCATTTTAAAATACTCCAAAACAGGACACAATTTCAGATATGATAAATTGCTTTACCATATATAAAATGCAGTTACATTTACACAGGTTATTCACTGTAAATATTTTCTCATCTGGTGGTCCCTTACCTCAATAAATAATATCTCTGAAAAAGTGATTCAGTTACTGGATGTTCCTTTTCAATAGTGAAGCCTTATTTTCAGTCTTCAGTACTGTAAATGTGTAGTGACCAGTTTCTTATATTTTCTATTATAATAACTCTGAATAATAACAAAACCAAATACTGACAATATTTATAAGGAGTTGTATTTCTATTTTTATTTAATTTGAGGTTCATTGTATATTAAATTCATGACTTACAGGAAAACAGTGTTCTCTACAATTAGAAATTAACATGGGAAAGAAGTTGTCCCCAAGGTAGAGAACATGCTTTGTTAAATGGAATAGTGTGTTATGAGAGTAGAATATATTTGGAAGAAGTTTGGTCTCTGTTTCAAATAAAGAAAGACATTTAAGCTTAGAAACATAAACCTCTTAATCATTTTAGTGTTGTATGTCAATAAGTCAAGGTAAGAATTATAATTCAACTAATTATAAAGAGAATTGACTAATTTGATTGATAACAAAATTATATACCTGGATTTTTATATTTTAATAACATCAAAAGAATAAAATTACACAAAGTAACTACATTTTTTTAATTATTTATTTTTTGTTAATTATGAAACAGGATTTTAGTTTAGCATTATATTTTTATATTATACTTTTATTTTAATATTCAGAGAAAACAATATTTACAAACCATTTTATTATGCAAAACTAATGTATGAAACATCATGCTCACCAATATCAATATGATACATGCTAAAGTATATCAAGTCATTATTTTATTAAGCATATGTTTAAGTGGGTCAATGATATATCATAAAATTCCACCTATCTACAATAAAAAACGAAATGTTTGAATGACGACTATTGACATAAGCCTGACACCCACTATTACTTAAATACCTCCTGATGGCAGTGTTAATATCTATCAGAAAAGACTCTACATATATTATAGAAATATTAGCATAGCTTCACTTGGTTAATTTTGCCATAGGAAAAGTCATCTAAATTAATGCAACCATGTGTGTGTGTGTGTGTGTGTGTGTACAGTTTGTGTGTATGTATATGTTTATAAATAATAACATATATGTTTATCAAAGGATTATACAATATGCATAACAATAATTATTGTTTCAAAGGTGACAACAGCTAGAACTCAAAAATATATTTGAGTAAAACTAAATGACTATGGGTATTGGGAATTTCTAATGCCTGTATTTACTACTGAATTAATTTCTCAGTATAAGAATGAGTATCAAAATGTTTTCAAATGGCTGACATACACACGCATACACAGATACACAGGAGAGAGAGAGAGAGAGAAAGAGAGAGAGAGAGAGAGAGAGAGAGAGAGAGAGAGAGATTAATGCCAGATTATTTGGAAGATTTGTTTTAGCAATTTGTAAACAAAATGCCTACAGGAGCTGAGGAAAGAGACTGGAGGTAGAGTAGTACTGGCCTAGCAACTAAAAAGCTATGGTTTAGACTGTTATACCACGAGAAAATAAAACTGCAGAGTAAGAGCTATTTGTAAAAATCTTCAATTACTATATCTTTTTATTTACATACACTTTCAAACCAAGAAATTTATAGGTGTGAAAAATATTAATTTTCATTATATAGATATTACATTGAACTTCCAAATGTTTTAAGTGCAAAATTGCATTTCATAAAATCTGGTGCTGAGTTGATCATTAATGAAATGGCACATAAAGACAACGAGGAGAATAAAAAGGAATTAGAGATCACATTAAGAGACTTGAGAAAACGACACTGAATATATTTTCTTAAGTTAATTTTTTTAAATGGATAAAGAATATTTAATCAGAATGAATTGTTTTGTGATAATCTTAGAAAACAATTTTAGAAAAAATTAAAGAACCAACTGAAAATTGAATCATTGATTCAGAATTTTTCACTTTAGACATTTAGATAATCATTTAAAAAGTAGCATGTTTCATTGTGCCATTAAAAAGAATATAAATTATATCAGAGGGCAGACAAAATACAGAAAAAGTTTCTTTAAAGATATATTCAATGACAAAGTATAAATGTCATGACAAACTCTGAGTTCATTGGTCATATACACACACATAAATTTTAAACAGAATGAAGAAAAATATTATCGCTTCAGTTTCTGAATAATATATCAAGGATGAGATTAAGGAAGTGTACTTTGATTGAATCATTCCCACAGATGAAACACACAGACATCAGGGAAGAAGACAATGCTTCCACAGTGACACAGTTTCTTCTGCTTGGATTTTCTGATCTTCCCAACCTCCAGAGCTTTCTGCTTGGGGTATTCTCCATAATGTACTTGATTATACTAATTGCAAATAGCTTCATCATTGTGATAACCAGGCTTGATCCTGCACTACAGAAACCCATGTATTTTTTCCTAGTCAACTTTTCTTTTCTGGAAATCTGTTATGTATCAGTCATTCTCCCTAGGATTCTGTACAGCATTTGGACCCAAGACAGAAATATTTCTTTTCTGGCCTGTGCCATACAAATGTGCTTCTTCCTAATGCTGGCAGCCACTGACAGTATTCTTCTGGCTGTGATGTCCTATGACCGCTATGTGGCCATCTGTAATCCTCTGCACTATCCTCTGGTCATGAACCCAAGAAAATGCAGGCAGCTGGCAGCAGGGTCCTGGCTCGGTGGCATGCCATTCCAGCTTGGACAAACCTGTCAAATATTCTCTCTAGATTTCTGTAACTCTAACCAAATAGACCACTTCTTCTGTGACATACCCCCTGTACTTAAACTGGCCTGTGGAGACACTTCTATTAATGAGATGTATGTCTATGTAGTGGCTATCTTGCTTGCTGCAATCCCTTTTATACTAATACTGACATCGTACAGCAAAATCATTGCCACCATCCTGAGGCTGCCAACTGCTGAAGGAAGAGCAAAAGCCTTCTCCACATGTTCTTCACACCTAGTGGTGGTGGTTTTGTTTTTTGCCTCGGCATCTATTACCTACTTAATGCCAAAATCAACCCATTCTGCAGTAAGTGACAAATTCCTTTCTCTTTGCTACACCATTGTTACCCCCATGTTCAATCCCATGATATACAGCCTTAGGAACAAAGAGGTTATTGCAGCTCTGAGAAGATTGTTGCTTAGAACATAGTATCATGGTTTTCTACTCAAGTGACAGAAATACAAACTCAAGTCTCCCTCACAGACTTCCCATATGTTCTTTTACTCTGAGATACTATTCACCCCCCTGCTAAGAACTGTCTTTGTTAGTTTGAAAGCTCATATAACATCACTTTGCTTAGAAATACACTCACTGAATGGATATATTGTTGATGTTGTATGCTAATGAAACATTTATCAATTCAATTTATTCTTTGACAATTTTTCCATGGGAGTAATATATCCTTTTTCCTATCAAAACCCAATTGCTCCATCCAAATCCTTCTCTACATATAGGTCTTTATTTTGTTTCATGACCCATGAATCTTTTCTGAGATCCTGTGTGTGACAAGTTTAAATGTATTATGGATCCTCTATTGAAGGAACTAACTCCTGCTCTAGCTGAATTTTTAGTTCGTAGTATTCCTGACAGCAGAGTAGCTTTCCTTCTCAAATTCATAACGTATTCTTGACAAGGCAAGTTTAATTCAGGTCCAGTGAACTGAAGAACATCAGCTGCTGTGAGTTCATTTCTCACTTACTACAAATAGTTTATGCAGCCACATATCTGCATGAAAGAGTGAGCTGAACCAGTCTGTTTTCATGTGACATATTTATAATTCTAAATTACTTATTTTAATTATCTCCCTTATCTTCACATATATTTTCTGATACTATGTTTTGTACTATATCTGACATAATATAATGTTATATCAAATATTTCTTGAAGCATAGATTAAGTTAATTGTCGAAGTAATGAAACTTTCTATATCCTGACAGATTTTTTCGTAAACTGAGAGACTATAAACAATGAAATTGAAAGCAAAATTTAACCAATGATGTGTCTCTGTTATGTTACTGCATTCACAGAACTCTATAATCTTCTATGAACTTACTTTCAAATCCTAGGATGCCTATATTGTATTCATTTATTTTACATCTATACTATAAATTATTATAGATATTATAGAATTTGATTCATAATGTCATGTCCAACTTTATTTGGAATATATTGTTTCTTTCTCATTCTATACACACACAAAACGGCATTTTTAAATCTTTTTAAATTTAATTTTATTTTATCATATATTTGCTTTATTTACATTTCAAATGACATGCACTTTCCTCATTACCCCTCTTAAAAAACCCCTAACCCATTCTGCCTGCCCCTGCTTACCAAGCCCCACTTCCCACTTCCCTGACCTGGAATTCCCCTACACTAGGGCATCAAGCCTTCGCAGGACCAAAGGCCTCTCCTCTCATGGATGTCTGAAAAGGCCATCCGGTCCTACATGTGCAGCTGGAGCCATGGGTCCCTCCATGTGTACTCTTTGGTTGGTGGTTTAGTCTGGGAGCTCTGGGGTGTACTGGTTGGTACTTATTATTGTTCCTCCTATGGGGCTGCAAACCTCTTCAGCTCCTTGGGTCCTTTTTCCAGCTCCTCACAATGGCATTTATTACTTGTCTTTGGTACTAATTTACATATTTAATATACTCCTAATTCCCTCTCCCTCTCGCTCTCTTTTCCTCTCCCTTTTTCTCTCTTTCCCTCTCCCTCTCTCTCTTTCTCTCTTTCTCTCTCTTTCTCTGTCTCTGTCTGTTTCTCTCTCACATACATCTATATGTCAATTATATATATTTATATGTATGATTTGAAACATAAAACAATAAATCCCCATAAAATATAGAATCCACAAATGACAGAAAACAAGACAGAAATGATCTTTAATAAATGACAGAAATTAAGTTATGCATTTCTGAAAATTCATTAATCAAGTTACGAATTTCAGTTGTATACATTTTTTTCCAAAGGACATAATTTATTTTTATTCTTGTTTGCAAACACTTCAAACACATCTGTTTTGTACCTATGCTATATTTTCAAGTGATAGGTTCCAAAACTTACCTACTATGAGCAGTGCCACAATGAATGCTGATGTGATAGTACCTCTGTGATATTTTGAGACATGAGCGTATAAATGCCATACTGAAGTGGCATAGTTTGATCATATGGTTGATCTATTTTCATTATAGAAATGGTTTAATGCTCATTTTATAGAGACTAGACTGGTTTGCATTCCACAAAATTACTCAATGATTCAGTGCATGTGTCTCTGTCTCTGTGTGTCTCTCTGTCCCACTGTGTCTCTGTCTGTCTCTTCTCTCTCTGTATCTGTCTCTTTGCTCTCAACAGCATTGTGTATTTGTTTTATTTATTTTTATGTTCTCTTTATGTCTATTTGCATGCACATTTTGAGTTTATGTGCATCACATGAGGTCAGGTGCCACAGGAAATCAGAAAATGTTGTTAGATACTTTTGGACATTACTTGGAACTTTTAGAACATATTTTTAATTGCTAAGGTACCACTCCAACCCTGTCATTTCTTTTCTTAAATGATTAGAATTCACACTGTAGCAAGTTAAAATCTCAGTGTAGTTTTTAATCTATGTTTCTTTGTCACAATGTTTTTTTGAGGTTGATTACATTACTCTGTGAGTACTGGACATCTGCATTTCACTTTTTATAATCTCTTTTATCATTTTTTTGGAAAATTTTATTTCACATAATTTTAAATATTTAATTAATAATTTTCTCATTAACTGTTTGAATATATATTCCATATATTAATCCTATTTTAGATATATGTCTAGCAAAGATATGTTATATTCTGTAATATGTCTTTTCTGTTGATAGTTTGCTATAGAGATACTTTTTAAGACTTATTCATTTTATGTATATGAGTACACCGTAGCTGTACTGATGGTTGTGAGACATCATGTGGTTGCTGGGAATTTAAATACAGGGCCTCTCCTCTCTTGGGTCTGCCCCACTAGTTTTGGCCAAAGATATACCTGTTATTATAAGCACACTGTAGCTGTCCCCAGAGGCACCAGAAGAGGGCGAGAGATCTCTTTACAGATGGTTGTGAGCCACCATGTGGTTGCTGGGATTTGACCTCAGGGTCAGTTAAAAGCAGTCAGTGCTCTTAACTGCTGAGCCATCTCTCTAGCCCGAGAAACTTTTTCATATCATGAAAGCACATTTTTCTTCTCATTTTTATATGTTGCCAATGAAACGTTATACCCCTTTTTTGGTCTAGAGTATCTTATACATTCTTGGACTTCATTATCAGGTTTGATCTTACTGATAGAATTTTAGCACACCAATGGACCCATATAATTGCAATTCACACCAATAAATTTATTGAATGGTACCTTTTCTAAGCCTAAGGGCCAGTCCTTAAATATTCTATGTCTGAATGTGGTTCCTAACAGGTAGTAGCATTTAAAAGAACATCCAGGTACACAATTACTCAGCATCATAAATGGAGTCAAATCTGCTTTTAAAATTCCATCTGTCATGACAAAGCAAATTATGGAAAACCAGTACTGTACCCAATAGAGACTAAGAGTTTATGGAACAGATATACCATACCTTTATGTTTCTGTCTTGTATTAATGATAATAAAAATTAAATTGAAAAATAGAAAACAATTAAATAAAACAAAGAGAATTTATCACAAGCAAAATATTGAGAAGAAAGAAAATGTCATCTGTGTGCAGTAACACCATTCCAGAGGTGAAGGTTTCACTTTACAGAAAAGAAGAAACAATCTTAGCCAGGCTATGGTGGCACACACCTTTAATCCCAGCACTTGGAAGGCAGAGGCAGGCGGATTTCTGAGTTCAAGGCCAACCTGGTCTACAGAGTGAGTTCTAGGACAGCAAAGGCTACTCAGAGAAATCCTGTCTCAAAACCCCCTACACCCCCACAAAAACAAAAAAGAATCAATCTCTGTAAAATGCTTTTCAAACATTAAAAGTTTGCTTAAACTATAAAATGTCATTTCTGCAGTACTGGACTATGTGTGCTAGAGTTAACTTGCCAGATAAGGGATGCCTACTGCACAAGAGCAGCATTTCTTGCACGAGGATTATAACAGACTTATATTAATTAGTCTGACTAATACTTATATATTATATTAACTTATATTAATATATATAATACTTATATTAACTGACTTATATTAATTAAACTGACTTATATTAGTTAATTAGGTGTCAGACATTCTCCAGAGGAGGAAATTCATATCTCTTATTACAAACCTGATCAAAACCCCATGATTAAAGACATAGTCACTGGATATGAATTACCTTGATGTTGATATATTTCGTGATCAGGTAGACTGCCTTTTAAATGTTATGACTCTGCTGTTACCAAACTTGCTTAGAGCAAAACATCTTTTATAGTTTGTGATGAGTAATGAAGATGCTTTTCAGTGGTTAAAGTGCAAAGAGTCAGTGATTAAATGCTCAATTACAGATGACTCGTTTATATCAACCTCCTTCATCGCAACTTTTAAAGAACACCTTGAAAAACTGGACATAAAAATGTGAAAGCAAGACAATGGGCAAGAGAGGTACTCAAATGCTGTTTTATGGGCATATATGACTATTACATATAGCAATTTACACTAGCTATGCTGTTTGCACTAGTTCAATATTGTACAATTCTAATATTGATTTTGGGAAGGATCATAAGGCCCTACTCCAGGCAAAGATATATTAGTAGTCTATGGCTGCTGAAGTAGAGCTAATCACTTTTGGGAGCAGGAGAGACATGTTCACTGGTAGGTTAGCTATACCTCAGTGCTTGTGTATCATCAGCAAATGGTGCTAGATTAACTGGCGTACTGCAAGAAGAAAAATGCAAATAGTTCTATATTTATCACCCTGCACAAAACTCAAGTCCAAATGGACCAAAGAAGTCAACATAAAACTAGACACACTCAGATTGTGGGGCGGCGGCGGCGGCAGCGGCAGCAGTGGCTGCTCCAGCTGAAGGGCCATCAGCAGTGGAACCAAGGCGTCACAGGGACCAGTTAGGCCCTGCGCCCACGACCACTGACCTTCGCTGACCAGCCGGGCAGCAAGCAGCTGCAGTTGTGCGGCGCCTTTCCTGCACGGAGGCCACTTCAGAACTCGGCCTCCCACCAGTCAGGAGAGGAGCATCCATATTGGTTCCGTACTCCAGGAATCGGACAGACTGAGGTACACAAACATAATCCGAGGCCAACACCGCGGTGGTCTGAGCCCGACAGGCGTTGGCCTGCACCCAGGCCCTGGGCGGGTCGGGGGGCCATCGGGGTGCCAACCCAGCCAGGAGGTTTTTTGCCCAGGCCTGCGAGCGCGCCGCCGCCATTTTGCCTGCAGGACGACAGAGAGCTCAGGCGGGCAGACCTGTAACAGGCATAGCCTAAGGCTAACAAAGCGGGGGTCCAGGCCCCAAAAGGCACAGGACTGACCCCAAGAACTGGGCGGCTTGGTGGGCAATCTGTGAGTCAACCCGCCCAGGTGATTGTTAGCAAAGCAGACTCTCCCGGCGCTTTCAGGGAGCGCGGGCGCGCACGCCCGCCATCCTAGTCACCTGGCAAACCCAATTAACAGTCATAGCTCTAGGGGAACTTTGCTCGGACCTTGGCCTCCCAGGCTTTTGCCTGGACTCAGGGACTGGGCGGCCAGGCTAACCTTGTGTGCGACAGCCCGGTTGGCAGATCGGCTGCCCAGCGGAGTGAGCGGAACACAGGGGAGGTCACAGTAGCATACACCTTCCGCACTCCCTGGGAGTGCACACAGGCTCCATCTGCTCCACAGACACAATCTGGGGCAAGGCCTCAGGCAGAAGCCCTTAGCTCTACTCTCTCCGCTTCCGGATCCAGATCAGTCTGGGCGGCAGCATTACATCTCCAAGTCCAGCAAGTGGCTAGCTGGGCTTCCGGGCGGCCAGCTGGGAGAAGTCAGTGTGCTCCAGTGAATCCAGCGGGCCCCAGCGGGAGCCTTCGGGTGCCTGCTTTGGGATCTGAACAGCCTGGGCAGCAGCACACTGTCTACAAGCAGTGCAGGAGGTAAGCTGTGCACCAGAGGCCAACTGGGAAGGGGCAGCTTGCACTGGTGAGTCCAGCACTGACAAGATAAACTAACACCAGTGAGATCTAGATGGCAAAAGGCAAACGCAGGAACGTCACTAACAGAAATCAAGGCAATATGGCAACATCTGAACCCAATTCTCCTCTACCAACATGTCCTGGATACCCCATCACACCAGTAAAACAAGATTTGGATTTAAAATCACTGGTCATGATGCTGGTACAGGAACACATGAAGGTCATACATAAAGAAATTCAGGAGAAAATGGATCAAAAGTTAGAAGCCCTTGCAAGGGAAACACAAAAATCATTGAAAGAAATCCAGGAGAATACAAAAGCCAACAAGGAGGAAATGCAAAAAACACTTAAAGAAATACAGGAGAACTTTGCTCAACAGGCTGAGGTCATGAAAGACGAAACACAAAAATCTCTTAAAGAAATACAGGAGAACTTTGGTCAACAGGCTGAGCTCATGAAAGAGGAAACACAAAAATCTCTTAAAGAATTACAGGAAAACACAAACATGCAAGTGAAGGAGCTAAGCAAAACCATCCAGGATCTAAAATCAGAAGTAGAAACAACTAAGAAAACTCAAAGGGAGACAACTTTGGAGATAGAAAGCCTTGGGAAGAAATCAGGGGACAGAGATACAAATATCAACAACAGAATACAAGAGATAGAAGAAAGAATCTCAGATGCTGAAGATTCCATAGAAACCATGGACTCAACAGTTAAAGAAAATGCAAAATGCAAAAAGCTTGTAACCCAAAATATCCAGGAAATCCAGGACACAATGAGAAGACCAAACCTAAGGATTATAGGCATAGATGAGAGTGAAGATTTACAACTTAAAGGGCCAGCAAATATCTTCAATAAAATTATGGAAGAAAACTTCCCTAACCTAAAGAGAGAGATGCCCATGAATATACAAGAAGCCTACAGAACTCCAAACAGACTGGACCAGAACAGAAATACTTCCCGTCACATAATAATCAAAACACCAAATGTTCTAAACAAAGAAAGAATACTAAAGGCAGTAAGAGAAAAAGGCCAAGTAACATATAAAGGAAGACCTATCAGAATCACAGCAGACTTTTCACCTGAGACTATGAAGGCTAGAAGGTCCTGGGCAGATCTCATGCAGACTCTAAAAGAACACAAATGCCAACCAAAACTACTATATCCAGCAAAACTCTCAATCACCATAGATGGAGAAACTAAGATATTTCATGACAAAACCAAGTTTACCCAATATCTATCCACAAACCCGGCCCTAAAAAGGATAATAGGAGGACAACACCAATACAAGGAGGGAAACTTCACCCTGGAAAAAGCAAGATAGTAACCTTTCATCAAACCCAAAAGAAGTTAAGCATTCAAATTTAAAAAATAACGTCAAAAATGATAGGAAGTAACAATCACTATTCCTTAATATCTCTTAACATCAATGGACTTAATGCCCCAATAAAAAGACACAGACTAACTGAATGGATACGTAAACAGGACCCTACATTTTGCTGCTTACAGGAAACACACCTCAGGGTCAAAGACAAACACTACCTTAGAGTAAAAGGCTGGAAGACAATTTTACAAGCAAATGGTCTCAGGAAACAAGCTGGAGTAGCCATTTTAATATCAGATAAAATTGACTTTCAACCCAAAGTCATCAAAAGAGACCCTGAGGGACACTTCTTGCTGGTCAAAGGAAAAATACAAAAAGAAGAACTGTCAATCCTGAACATCTATGCCCCAAATGCAAGGGCACCCTCTTTCGTAAAAGAAACTTTATTAAAACTAAAAGCACACATTGCACCTAACACAATAATTGTGGGTGACTTCAACACTGCACTTTCCTCAATGGACCGATCAGGAAAACAGAAACTAAACAGGGACATAATGAAACTAATTGAAGCTTTGGACCAATTAGATTTAACAGATATATATAGAACATTCTATCCTAAAACAAAAGAATATACCTTTTTCTCAGCACCTCATGGTACCTTCTCCAAAATCGACCATATAATTGGTCACAAGACAGACCTCAACAAATATAAGAAGATCGAACTAATCCCATGCCTCCTATCTGATCACTATGGAGTAAAAGTGGTCTTCAATAGCAACAGAAACAACAGAAAGCCCACATACACGTGGAAACTGAACAATACTCTACTCAATGATACCTTGGTCAAGGAAGAAATAAAGAAAGAAATTAAAGACTTTTTAGAACACAATGAAAATGAAAACACAACATACCCAAATCTATGGGACACAATGAAAGCAGTGCTAAGAGGAAAACTCATAGCCCTGAGTGCCTCCAAAAAGAAAATGGAGAGAGCATACATTACCAGCTTAATGACACACCTGAAAGCCCTGGAACAAAAAGAAGCTATTTCGCCCAGGAGGAGTAGAAGGCAGGAAATCATCAAACTCAGGGCCGAAATCAATCAAGTAGAAACAAAGAGAACCATACAAAAAATCAACAATACCAGGAGCTGGTTCTTTGAGAAAATCAACAAGATAGATAAACCCTTAGCCAGAATGACCAAAGGGCACAGAGAAAGTATCCAAATTAACAAACTTAGAAATGAAAAGGGAGATATAACAACGGAAACTGAGGAAATCCAAAAAATCATCAGATCCTACTACAAGAGCCTATACTCAACACAACTGGAGAATCTGGAGGAAATGGACAATTTCCTTGACAGATACCAAATACCAAAATTAAATCAGGACCAACTAGACCATCTAAACAGTCCCATAATGCCTAAAGAAATAGAAGGAGTCATAGAAAGTCTTCCAACCAAAAAAAGCACAGGACCAGATGGCTTCAGTGCAGAATTCTACCAGACCTTCAAAGAAGAGTTAACACCAATACTCTTCAAACTATTCCACAAAATAGAAACAGAAGGAACACTACCCAATTCCTTCTACGAAGCCACAATTACGCTGATACCAAAGCCACACAAAGATCCAACAAAGAAAGAGAACTTCAGACCAATTTCCCTTATGAACATCGATGCAAAAATACTCAATAAAATTCTTGCCAACCGAATCAAAGAACACATCAAAACGATCATCCACCATGATCAAGTAGGCTTTATCCCGGGAATGCAGGGTTGGTTCAATATACGGAAATCCATCAATACAATCCACTACATAAACAAACTCAAAGAACAAAACCACATGGTCATTTCATTGGATGCTGAAAAAGCATTTGACAAAATTCAGCATCCCTTCATGCTTAAAGTCTTGGAGAGAACAGGAATTCAAGGCCCATACCTAAACATAGTAAAAGCAATATACAGCAAACCGGTAGCCAGCATCAAACTAAATGGAGAGAAACTTGAAGCAATCCCACTGAAATCAGGGACCAGACAAGGCTGCCCCCTTTCTCCTTATCTTTTCAATATTGTACTTGAGGTACTAGCTCGGGCAATTCGACAACATAAGGAGATCAAAGGGATACAAATTGGAAAGGAAGAAGTCAAACTATCATTATTTGCAGACGACATGATCGTCTACCTAAGTGACCCAAAGAACTCCACTAGAGAGCTCCTACAGCTGATAAACAACTTCAGCAAAGTGGCAGGTTATAAAGTCAACTCAAGCAAATCAGTGGCCTTCCTATACTCAAAGGATAAGCAGGCTGAGAAAGAAATTAGGGAAATGACCCCCTTCACAATAGCCACAAACAGTATAAAGTATCTTGGGGTGACTCTTACCAAACATGTGAAAGATCTGTATGACAAGAACTTCAAGACTCTGAAGAAGGAAATGGAAGAAGACCTCAAAAAATGGGAAAACCTCCCATGCTCATGGATCGGTAGAATCAATATAGTTAAAATGGCCATTTTGCCTAAAGTACTATACAGATTCAATGCAATACCCATCAAAATCCCAACTCAATTCTTCACAGAGTTAGAAAGAGCAATTATCAAATTCATCTGGAACAACAAAAAACCCAGGATAGCTAAAACTATTCTCAGCAACAAAAGGAAATCTGGGGGAATCAGTATCCCTGACCTCAAGCAATACTACAGAGCAATAGTGCTAAAAACTGCATGGTATTGGTACAGTGACAGGCAGGAGGATCAATGGAACAGGATTGAAGATCCAGAAATGAACCCACACACCTATGGCCACTTGATCCTCGACAAAGAGGCTGAAAACATCCAATGGAAAAAAGATAGCCTTTTCAACAAATGGTGCTGGTTCAACTGGAGGTCAGCATGCAGAAGAATGCGAATTGATCCATCCTTGTCTCCTTGTACTAAGCTCAAATCCAAATGGATCAAGGACCTCCACATAAAGCCAGACACTCTGAAGCTAATAGAAAAAAAACTGGGGAAGACCCTTGAGGACATCGGTACAGGGAGAAAGTTCCTGAACAGAACACCAATAGCGTATGCTCTAAGAGCAAGAATTGACAAATGGGACCTCATAAAATTACAAAGTTTCTGTAAGGCAAAGGACACCATCAAGAGGACAGATCGGCAACCAACAAATTGGGAAAAGATCTTCACCAATCCTACATCAGACAGAGGGCTAATATCCAATATATATAAAGAACTCAAGAAGTTAGACTCCAGAAAACCAAACAACCCTATTAAAAAATGGGGTACAGAGTTAAACAAAGAATTCTCCCCTGAAGAACTTCGGATGGCGGAGAAGCATCTTAAAAAATGCTCAACTTCATTAGTCATTAGGGAAATGCAAATCAAAACAACCCTAAGATTTCATCTTACACCAGTCAGAATGGCTAAGATTAAAAATTCAGGAGACAGCAGGTGTTGGAGAGGGTGTGGAGAAAGAGGAACACTCCTCCACTGCTGGTGGGGTTGCAAATTGGTACAACCACTCTGGAAATCAGTCTGGCGGTTCCTCCGAAAACTGGGCACCTCACTTCCAGAAGATCCTGCTATACCACTCCTGGGCATATACCCAGAAGACTCCCCACCATGTAATAAGGATACATGTTCTACTATGTTCATAGCAGCCCTATTTGTAATTGCCAGATGCTGGAAAGAACCCAGGTATCCCTCAACAGAAGAGTGGATGCAAAAAATGTGGTATATCTACACAATGGAGTACTATTCAGCCATTAGAAACAATGAATTCATGAAATTCTTAGGCAAATGGATGGAGCTAGAGAATATCATACTAAGTGAGGTAACCCAGACTCAAAAGGTGAATCATGGTATGCACTCACTAATAAGTGGATATTAACCTAGAAAACTGGAATACCCAAAACATAATCCACACATCAAATGAGGTACAAGAAGAAAGGAGGAGTGGCTCCTGGTTCTGGAAAGACTCAGTGAAACAGTATTCAGCAAAACCAGAACGGGGAAGTGGGAAGGGGTGGGTGGGAGGACAGGGGAAGAGAAGGGGGCGTACGGGACTTTCGGGGAGTGGGGGGGGCTAGAAGAGGGGAAATCATTTGAAATGTAAATAAATTATATCGAATAAAAAAAAAAAAAAAAAAAAAACTAGACACACTTAATCTAATGAAGAGAAAGTAGGGAGTAGTCTAGTTCTGATGGAACAGGAAACAACTTCCTTAACAGAACAACAGTGGCTCAAACACTAAAGTCAAAAATTAATATATGTGACCTCATGAAACTGAAAAGCTTCTGTAAGTCATTGGACACTGTCATCAGGAAAAAAAATGACAGCCTACAGATTGGAAAAATGCCTACACGATCCCTACATCTGACAGAGACTAAATATAAAAAATATATAAAGAATTCAAGAAGATAGAAACTGACACTCCAGATAACTACCTGATTTAGAATTGGGTGAGGAAAAAGGACTGAAGCACTGAGGGCCAGCAGAAAGAATGGAAACAGGCAGCCTCAGAGATAGGAGGCTCAAAGGACCCTCCAGAATGTAGCAGAGTCCTGGAAGGTGAGAGACTATCAGGATTCAAAAGGAGGGACCTTAGATGAAATGCCCAACAGTAGGGAGAGGAAACTTATAGAGCCTACCTCCAGCATGAAGATAAGGCATCAAATGAGAGGGCTTCAAGAAAGCCTTAAATAACTCCCTTAAAGAAATACATGAGATCATGGCTCAACAGGCAGAAATCCTTAAAGAAGAAACACAAAAATCCCTTAAAGAATTACAGGAAAACAAGCAATCAAGTGAAGGAACTGAACAAAACCATCCAGAATCTACAAATGGAAGTAGAAACAATGAAATCACAAGGTGAGACAACTCTGAAGATAGAAAACTTTGGAAAAAATTCAGGAGTCATAGATGCAAGTGTTAACAACAGAATACAACAGATAGAAGAAAGAACTTCAGGTGCTCAAGATACCATACAAAACATTGACTTAACCATCAAAGAAAACGCAAAACGCATAAAGCTGGTAACTCAAACCATGCAGGAACTCCAGGACACAACGAGAAGACCAAACCTAAGGATTATAGGTATAGACAAGAGCGAGGATTTACATCTTAAAGGCCCAGTAAATATCTTCAACAAAATTGTAGAAGAAAGCTTCCTTAACCTAGAGAAAGAGATGCCATGAACATACAAGAAGCCTTCAGAACTCCAAATAGACTGGACCAGAACAGAAAATCCTTCCAGCACATAATAATCAAAACACCAAATTCACTAAATAAAGAAAGAATATTAAAAGCAGTAAGGGAAAAGGGGCAAGTAACTTAGAAAGGCAGACCTATGAGAATCACACCAGACTTCTCACCAGAAACCATGAAAGCTAGAAGATCCTGGGCAGGCCTCATACAGACCCTAAAAGAACACAAATGCCAGCCCAGGCTACTATACCCAGCAAAACTCTCAATCGTCATAGATGGAGAAACCAAGATATTCCATGATAAAACCAAATTTGCACAATGTCTGTCCACAGATCCAGCCCTACAAAGGATAATTGATGGAAAATGCCAACACAAGGAGGGAAACCTCACCCTAGAAAAAGCAAGAAAGTAATCTTCTTCCAACAAACCCGAAAGAAGATACCCACACAAACATAAAAATAACATCAAATATAACAGGAAGCAACAATTACTACTCCCTAATATCTCTTAACAACAATGGACTCAACTCCCCAATTAAAAAGACATAGACTAATAAATATTTCTCATGTAAATCTTCAATTTTATCAGAAAATGTTTTCAATTCCCCTTTTAATTAATTTAGTAATTTATTTTATGTCTACTATTTTATCTGTATTATTTTTCATGATAATCTTCAATTTTAATATGTTTTCTATATACTTCCTCTATTTTATTAGAAATGTTTACAAAGTAAATCTTTGATTTTATCACAAATGTTTTTAATTCCACCTTCAATTAATTTAGAGTTTTTACATCAACCATTTTTATGTAAAATTTTCCATGAAATAGTCAATTTTAACATGTTTGTCTATTTATTTCATGAATTTTACCAGAAATATTTTCCATGTAAATCTTCAATGTTATCTAAAAATGTTTATAATTCCACCTTCAATCAACTTAGAATTATCTTTATGCTTATCATTTTATCTATATAATTCCCATGATAATCTTTAATTTTAACATGTTTTCTATATATTTCTACAATTTATCAGAAATATTTTCCATGTGAATATTCAAGTTTATCAGAAAATTTTTATAATTGCACTTTTAATAAAATTAGTAATACTTTTATGCCTACCATTATTATATCTATATAAAATTTTCCTTGATAATCTTCAAGTCTACCATGTTTTTCTACGTTTTTCTACAATTTTATTAGAAATATTTTTCCACGTAAATCTTAAATTCTATTATAAAGTGTTTCTAGCCCATATTTCAATTAATTTAGCAATGTTTTACATGTCTACCACTTTACTCCTTAATTTTCCATGAAAATTGTCAGTTTTAATGTCTTTATCTGAAATATTTTCCATGTAAATCTTTGATTTTATCATAAAGTGCTTTTACTTCCCTTTATTTCCCTTTTCAATAAATACAAAAAAAAATAGGCATCAAATGAAGGAGAGAGGGACCATCCCACAGTCACAACTCTGACCCATAATTGTTGCTGTCTGAAAGAATTACAAGGATGGAAATGAAGCCTGAGGAAAAAAAGGTCCAAAGTGGAATCCAGCTCAAGGGGAGGTCCCAAAACCTGGCACTATAACTGAGGTTATGGAGTGCTTACAAAAAGGGCCCTAGCATGACCATACTCTGGAACACCCAACAAGCAGCTGAAAGAGTAAAATGCAAATATTTTCAACCAGCCAAGAGACAGAAGCAGCTGACACTTGTGGTTGAATTAGGGAAAGGCTGAAAGAAGCTAAGGAGAAGGGAGGCCCTGTTAGAGGTACAGTAGTCTTAAGAAAGAAGAAAAAGAACCTGTAGAGACCATATCTAGAGATTAGGCCAAGCCCCTGCTTGAGGGATGGGAACAACTTCCCTTCTCAAAAAATTAAACCCAGAATTTCTCCTGTCTGAAGGAAATACAAAGACTGGAGCTGAGACTGAAGGAAAGGCCATCCAGAGACTGTCCCACCTGGGGATCCATGTTATATGCAGCCACCAAACCCAGACATTTTTGCTGATGACAAGACATGCTTTCTATAAGGAGCCTGATATAGCTGTCTCCTGAGACGCTGTGCCAGAGCCTGACCAATACAGAGGTGGATGCTTGCAGCCAACCATAAGCCTGAGCACAGGTACCACAATGGAGGACTTAGGGAAAGGACTGAAGGAGATGAAGGGGTTTCCAACCCCATAGGAAGAACCACATCAATCAACCAGATCACCCTAGAGCTCCCAAGGACTAAACCATCAATGAAAGAATACACATGGAGAGAACCATGGCTGCAGCTCCATATGTAGCAGAGATGGCTTTATCTGGAACCAGTGGGAAGGGAGGCCCTTGCTCCTGTGAAGACTAGATGCCAAAGCATAGGGAATGTTAATACACTGAGGCCCGCCCGGAGTGGGTGTGTGGGTGGGGGAATCACCCTCATAGAAGCAGGAGAGTGGGGATTTATCTGAAATATTTTCCATGGGAATGGGATAGGGGGTTTGTGGAGGTGAAACTGTAAGGGGATAATATTTACAATGTAAATAAATAAAATAACCAATAAAAATCAACAGGAGACATAAAGACATATAAGTGCAGACATAGGTGATGCTTAAATAGTTTTGTCCTAGGTTGTTTTGCTTACTTTGTTTTGTTTTGTTTTGTTTCCCACAGGAATTTTCTGTATAATAGCTCTGAGTGTCCTAGAACTTGCTTTACAGACCATACCTGCCTCAAATGCACAGTGATCCACCTATGTCTGCCTCCTAAGTGCTGGGATAAAAGGTATATGTCACCATGCTTTGCTGTTAAAATAGGTTTTATAATATGAACAGTGATGAGAAAATTTGGGAAATTGCTAAATGTGCTTCTATACATAAAATAAATCGTTATAATACATAAAAAGAAAGTGTTGTGTAATGTACAAAGGCTATTTGTGATTACGAGATCCAATGAAAGAAGTGTAAAAACCTATAGTAAATAAAATAAATGTACCCAGATAATTTGAGGTTAGATGAACAAAAAATTGATTAGTTTGAGTTTCTCAGAAACTCATTATAAAGTCTCCTGAAATTAAACTGATGCACAAGAGAAATGAACCCCAGGGGATTCACTGTCCCTGTTTAGTAGCAATTCATTTCTAAAACCAAAATAATTACAATGGAATCTGTGGCTGCCTAAGGAAAACAAGAGCATATAAATCACTAAAGATTTAATTCCTGTTTGGTTTCACAGACTACTTTGTGTGGCTGTGTAGAGGTAAGCTTGAGTCCTTTCCTTACACCAAGAAAAGAACTGAACAACAATTCCAAGAGGCATTGAAAACACCACAGACATGTCTAAGATTATAAACTAAAAATGAGCTGCCCTATAAGTAGGTATTACTTATCTCTTCTCCCTACTTAATGAAGTAAGATATTTATCAAATTGTGGTAATATCATTGGTAAAAGCATATTACATGTAGTTAAAACAAACATGGGAAATTTGAAAACACAAGACCATATAATTATATTTGCATATCAATGTGCTATTTTTACATTTCCTTTATTTGTATATGTTTGAATGACTTTCCAGGATGTATGTCTGCATAGCACATCCATGCTTGGTGTCTATGGAAGCCAGAGGAAGACATCAGATCCCTAGGACTTAGTGTTACAATAGTTTGTCAGACACCACGTAAGTGCTAAAAATGGCATATATGTCCTCTGAAAAAGAAGGCAGTGCTATTAACTGTCAAATATAAATTCAGCCACCTCAATACAGTAATTTAGAGACATCACTGAATGAGTCTAGAAGATATAGAGTACTACTAAATTGGCAAATGCATAGATACTTGTTATATGCTAATAGAGAACAAGTACTTGGGAAGTATTTTGACATTTGCGGAGCTATTGCTGGGATCTTACAATCACATAGAACTTCTAATCAAGATGAGTGGTGCACTTTATTTTCTTAATTATTTTGCTCACAGTCATGTGTGTTGGACAGTACCAGTTTTACTATAATCAGAAATGAAGGGAAAATAGACAAAACACACATATGCAATAAGGAATTAATGTAACATAGAAATCTGATATTACAAGGGAAACATGAAAAATAGTTTTAAAGGAAAACTTTAGAGAACCTTGGATTCACATTTACCACAATTTCCACAACTGATGGAGGATTATGTAAAGTAATATTATAATGTACCTCGTATTAAGAATAATCTTCAAGGTCTGCTAGAGCTTTTCATTTCTTTTTTTTTTCTTGTAATTGTTATACTGTTTTATTTTTAAATAATTAATTCATTTTTTCCACTCCATGTTTTATTCCTCCCCCAACCCATTCAACCTTCAACTATTCCACATCCCATACCTCCTCTCCTCCACCCTGACTTCACCTGGATATCCCCAAACCTCACCACACCTGACCTCTAACCTCCCTGGGAGCTCCAGTCTCTTGAGGGTCAGGTGTATCATCTCTGAATAAACACAGACCCTGCAGTCCTCTACTGTAGGTGTGTTAGGAGCCTCATATCAGCTGGTGTATGCTGCCTGGTTTGGTGATCCAGTGTTTGAGATATTGAAGGTCCCAAGGCTTGATACCATTACTGAGGCAATGGAGCACTCACAGAAAGGGACCTAGCATGACCGCACTCTAGAAGACCTATTAAGTACCTTAAACAGTCAGATGCGGATATTTGTATCCAATCAATAGACAGAAGCCACTGATCCCTGTTGTAGACAAGGCTGAAAGCAGCTGAGGAGAATGGCAATCCTGTAGTAGGACTAGCAGTCTCATTTCTCACTTTTAATGAGTGTTTGTTGTGGGGTTTTTTTTTTTGTTTGTTTCGTTTTGTTATCTATGGGTGTGCATATTGGAGAAGGCAGAGCTTGAAATCAGGGATAACTCCAAATCCACTCTTCTGCTTAGCTTATTACTGCATTGTATGAAAATCAAACCCAGAGTCAGCAATAGCTAGTCTAGATATCACCTTGCTGTGCACCCTACCTCTGTCTATGGTTGATGGAATCAGAGGCAGGCTTCCATACCCTCTCAGTATGTACTTGGTTTTCTAGAAATGTGAACTTTGCTATTCAAGTGCTCAGGCTGCTGGCTGAAAGCAACAAGCATTTAATTGTGAATCCATTTCTCTAGGCATTCAGCATCTTATCCTGTGGATATTGCAATAAATGAATTAAAAATTCTTTTGAAAAAGAATTAAGAAAAATCTTCAAAATTAAATCTGCTGATTTAAAACTTTTGCACTGATAAAAATGGGAAAAAGGTAATATGAAAATCAAAACAATTTTAATAAAATCACATTTTAACTGCAAAATACAAATATGTATATTTTCCTTACAATAGGTTCTTATAATTAATGTATACATCAGAAGACCTTGATGAAATATAGCTGAAACTAGTAAAATAAATCTCATGTCCTGGGTTCATTTTAATCATATAATCAGTGTTTGATGTTATCAATCTCATGTTGGAGTGAAAAGACAACATTATGGTAAATGTCTGTTTAAAAGAACATATGTACTTACCCATTCATTTCATCAGGCCAAACAGAAAAAGCTCATGGACCTTAAGAACTAAATTCACTAAATATATGGAATTTGCTTTATCTGCAGATAAAAAGGAAATTAAAACAAAAAGTTTAAATATTACAATTACAGAATTTGTTCTCTTAGGGTTTTCTGATGTCCCTCAACTTCAGTGGATGCTTTTTGGGATATTTTTGTTCATGTATTTGTCTATTGTGATCAGCAACAGCATTATAATGTTAATAACAAGAACTGACTCTGCTCTACAGACCCCTATGTACTTTTTCCTTAGCAACTTTTCTTTTGTGGAAATCTGCTATGTGACAGTCACCATCCCAAGGATGCTCATGGATCTTTGTACCCAAAAAGGGACTATTTCCTTGTTGTCCTGCGCTGTACAACTCTGTTTTGTCATCATGCTTGGAGGTATGGAGTTCCTGCTCCTGACAGTCATGGCTTATGACCGTTATGTGGCCATTTGCAATCCTTTGCATTATCCCCTGGTCATGAACAATAAGGTCTGTGTGCAGCTTGTAGCTGCTTGCTGGATCTGTATTATTCCAGTTGTGACTGGACAAACGTACCAGATTTTCTCTTTGCCTTACTGTGGATCTAACAAAATCCATCACTTTTTCTGTGACATCCCCCCAATACTCAAGCTTGCTTGTAGTGATACATTTGTGAATAATTTAGCAATCTATATTGCTTCTGTAGTGTTTATCATGGTTCCATTTCTGTTGATCCTTGTCTCCTATGGCAAGATTATCTGCAATGTTCTAAAACTGGCCACAGCTGGAGGGAGGTCTAAAGCCTTTTCCACATGCTCATCTCATCTGATAGTTGTGGTTTTATTTTATGGAACAGCTACTATCACATATGCACAACCAAAAGCATATCAGTCAGAAACCTTGGGAAAGCTGCTATCCCTTTTCTATACCATTTTGATTCCACTGTTGAATCCCATTATATATACACTGAGGAATAAGGATATCATGATAGCATTGAGAAAATTACAAACTAAGTTATCAACATATGGGAACACTTAAAATCGCAAAAATGGTTTCTTTATATATTTTACATGCTGTTTTAGTACAGAAGAACTGTTAATTTTATTTCACCAATATTCAATTATAATTATTAATAATGTATCTCATATCAAGTGACCTTTGACTAAGTTCAGTTAACGGGCCCTATGGCAATCCACAAAGAAATCATAGCAATCTTTTCTCTCAGTAGTCCATATTATAGTACCAGGGAGTAGGGCATAATGACCATTCATTCCAAACTGAGGAGCTATTTGTAATTCACATGTTCTAAGGGGAAAAATAGTTTTATTTAAGAGGATAGTGGTGGTTCTAACCAAGATATGGTAGATGGCCTTGTTAGCAGAAGCACATATTTGGCTATATAGGTTTAAATGTTACCAAGTAGGAGGCAGGTAATAAAATAGGTATAGATCTTGGAGGATTTGGGGAAGAAGTTGAGTGGTAAATGTGATCAAAATATATTGTATTTCTCAAATAATTATGTAAAATGAGTTTCATGTGTGCCTTTGTGCTGTGTGTATTGCTGAGTTGCAATTCTCAAACTCTAATACAATAAAAATATCAAGAAGGATAATGTGCTCTTGGAAAAAAATAAAATTGGTAAATTTATTCCGGTAATTTGCAGTTTCAAACCCTGTGGTAGAATTACAGTAAGTGGAAGCAACCACATCACATCATCAAGTAGCCAAAGTAGAATCATCCAGCTCATGGCACACTTTGGGGGAGGATACCCAAACAGAAAAAAAAAGAAGAAAGGAATGGTCTTTTATTAAAACTTCCCTTTCAGTAGAATATTTATATGTAATGTAGAAACATCTATGTTGACATTTGATGTAACCTAAGATGTAAAATGTAAGATCTAAATGAAGGATTTCTTAGTAAAGTTATTATCCCATCCCTTAAAAGATTAAGGCAGCAGGATCAAGCAATCAAAACTAAGGATGAATAACGTGGGTTGGTGGCCAATATGGTGTACAGGACACATTGTTTCAAAGACAAAAAGAAACTAATTAATTGACTAATAATAAACTTTAAGCAGAAAAAAACAGAATTCATATACTTTCCCTTCAGTATAATATAGGAAGTTTCTAACTCAGAAAATAAAGTGTATATACTTATATAGAATATAATCCTTCTTTTAGAATTTATGTTTTTTCATCTTAAATTATATCAAATATTGACATACATTTGTCCACATTAAGTGTAAATTCATACATCTTGAATGCACATTTTTAAATATAATGTATGTAATCATCATGAACTTAGTTTGAAAAGATATTTTTACTAAAATATTTTCATGAATCCATTATAATTTGGCCACCTTTCTTAAATCTAAGCATACCACTTATATAGAACTTATGAAGTGTATGTACTAATACAAAAGAAAACTTAACTAGAAGATTAATATATTTTATTCTAACATATTGTCTCTATTGTATATAATCGTATACATTATAGAAATATATATAGGTATATTAGAGTTAAAAAAAGTTGCAGGTATATATAATACATCATTTTCATTGAATGCCTAGTAAGAAAAGACTATTTATATTAAAGAACTAGGATTTAAAACAAATTCTCCTTTCTACTATAGTTATAATAAATCATCAAAGATGAAAAAATTTTTCAATAGCTATTTGAATTAGAAAATGTTTATGACAGAAATATATGCATCTATAATGTTAGAAAAATCAATAGGAGCCAGGCAGTGGTGGCACAGGCATTTAATCCCAGCACTTGGGAGGCAGAAGTAGGCAGATTTCTGAGTTCAAGGCCAGCCTAGTCTACAAAGTGAGTTCCAGGACAACCAGAGCTACACAGAGAAACCCTGTCTCAAAAAAAAACAAAAAACAAAAAACAAAAAAAAACAAAAAACAAAAAACAAAAACAAAACAAAACAAAACAAACAAACAAACAAAAAAAACAAAAAAGAAAATCAGAAGGAAGCTATTCTTGCTTCTGACACAAATGGGTCTGACAAATGCCTTTCTGTTGTGGACACTTCCAGATCTTCCTCTATTTACTTTCTCATCCAGAATAACCTCTAAAGAGAGCACCCCAAAAAGAAAAAGTCATCCCCAACAAGTTATGAAGTGAAATTGTTATCAAAACAGAAACAAATTTTAAAGGAACCAAAGTTGATTATATGTACACAGTTTGTAATATTAGCATGAGTGTATAATTATTGAAATAGCAAGAACCAATGCAAAAGTGGTATAGATAGTTTATAAGAGACAGGTGTGCATGGTAAGTTCAAAGAAACATTAGAGCAAAACAGGAGAGTTTCTGGTAAGGACCCAATGGTTGTGACAGCATGCACAAAACCAGTGTTAGCCCAAACCAGACCAAATCCTAGTATGGAAAACACAAGTGTTAAGTAATGTTAGCCTGTAGAAAAGGAGGAATCATTCTTCCCTTATAGTGTAGACCCTGGTGAGTCAACAGTGTTCTAGTGGAAGATCAGACATCCAGAAATTTTTGTGAAGGCCAAATTTATCTTGGAGGAATCAAAACAAAGAAATTAGGACACAAAATAGACAGAGAGTGGGGGTAGACTTAGGAAGTGTTGACATGTTGAATATAATCAAAATATATCTTCTAAAAATTAAAACACATAAATTATTTTAAAAGAAAATAAGTAAGAGGTAAATAGCATAGATTTTTAGCACAGAGGACAGCACACAGAATTATAGATTGTAGATAAAAACTGACACCACAGGCAGCAGCTGCAGTGACAGCAGCAGTGGCTGGTCCAGCTGAAGGGCCATCAGCAGTGGATCCAAAGTGACAGGGTCCAGGAAAGCCCTGCACCCATGACCACTGGCCATCACTGGCCAGCCTGGCTGCAAGCAGCGGCGGATTTACGGTGCCTTTCACCTCACAGAAGAAAGAATATTAAAGGCAGTAAGAGAAAAAGGCCAAGTAACAAATAAAGGAAGACCTATCAGAATCACACCACACTTCTCAACAGAGACCATGAAAGCTAAAAGATCCTGGGCAGATCTTATGCAGACTCTAAGAGAACACAAATGTCAGCCAAGACTACTATACCCAGCAAAACTCTCAATCACAATAGATGGAGAAACAAAGACATTCCATGACAAAACCAAATTTACACAATATCTTTCCACAAACACAGCTCTGCAGAGAATAATAGGAGGAAAACTCCAATACAAGGAGGTAAACTACACCCTGGAAAAAGCCAGATAGTAACCTTCCTTCATCAAACCCAAAAGAAGATAACCACTCAAATACAAAAATAACATCAAAAATGACAGGAAGTAATAATCACTATTCCTTAATATCTCTTAACACCAATGGACTCAATTCCCCCATAAAAAAGACATAGACTAACAGACTGGATAAGGACACAGGACCCTACATTTTGCTGCATACAGGAAACACACCTAAATGTTAAGGACAAAAACTATCTTAGAGTAAAAGGCTGGAAGACAATTTTACAAGCCAATGGTATCAGGAAAAGAGCCAGAATAGCCATTCTAATATCAGATAAAATTGACTTTCAACCTAAAGTCATCAAAAAAGACACTGAGGGACACTTCTTGCTGGTCAAAGGAAAAATCCACCAAGAAGAACTTTCAATTCTGAACATCTATGCGCCAAATGCAAGGCTACCCTCATTCATAAAAGAAACTTTACTAAAGCTCAAAGTACATATTTCACCTAACACAATAATTATGGGGGACTTCAACACTCCACTCCCCTCAATGGACCCATCAGGAAAACAGAAACTAAACAGGGACACAGTAAAACTAATTGAAGCTTTGGACCAATTAGATTTGACTGATATTTATAGAACATTTCACCCTAAAGAAAGAATATACCTTTTTCTCAGGACCTCATGGTACCTTCTCCAAAATTGACCATATAAGTGGTCACAAGACAGACCTCAACAAATACAAGAAGATCGAACTAATCCCATGGCTCCTATCAGATCACTATGGTGTAAGAGTGGTTTTCAATAGCAACAAAAACAGCAGAAAGCCCACATACATGGAAGATGAACAATACTCTACTCAATGACACCTTGGCCAAGAAGAAATAAAGAAAGAAATCAGAGACTTTTGAGAATTTAATGAAAATGAAGGCACAACATACCCAAATCTTTGGGAAACAATGAAAGCAGTGCTAAGGGGAAAACTCATAGCCCTGACTGCCTCCAAAAAGAAAATGGAGAGAGTATATACTAGCAGCTTAAAAACACACCTGAAAGCCCTGTGAAAAAAAGAAGCCAGTTCACCCAGGAGGAGTAGAAGACAGGAAATCATCAAACTCAGGGCTGAAATCAATCAAGTGGAAACAAAGAGAACCATACAAAGAATCAACAAATCCAGGAGCTGGTTCTTTGAGAAAATCAACAAGATAGATAAACCCTTCCCTTAGCCAGACTGACCAAAGGGCACAGAGAAAGTATCCAAATTAACAAAATTAGAAATGAAAAGGGGGATATAACAACAGAAACTGAGGAAATCCAAAAAATCATCAGATGCTACTTCAAAAGCCTATACTCAACACAACTGGAGAATCTGGAGAAAATGGAAAATTTCCTTGACAGATACCAAATACCAAAATTAAATCAGGACCAAATAGATCATCTAAACAGTCCCTAAAGAAATAGAAGGGGTCATAGAAAGTCTTCCAACCAAAAAAAGCACAGGAGCAGTGGTTTCAGTGCAGAATTCTATCAGACCTTCAAAGAAGACCTAACACCAATACTTTTTAAACTATTCCACAAAATAGAAACAGAAGGAACACTACCCAATTCCTTCTACGAAGCCACAATTACACTGATACTAAAACTACACAAAGATCCAACAAAGAAAGAGAACTTCAGACCAATTTCCCTTATGAACATCGATGCAAAAACACTCAATAAAATTCTTGCCAAGCGAATCCAAGAACACATCAAAATGATCATCCACCATGATCAAGTAGGATTTATCCCAGGGATGCAGGGTTGGTTCAATATACGGGAATCCATCAATGCAATCCACTACATAAACAAACTCAAAGAAAAAAACCACATGGTCATTTCATTGGATGCTGAAAAAGCATTTGACAAAATTCAGCATCCTTTTAAGTCTTAGAAAGAACAGGAATTCAAGGCCCATACCTAAACATAGTAAAAGCAATATACAGCAAACCGGTAGCCAGCATCAAACTAAATGGAGAGAAACTTGAAGCTATCCCACTAAAATCAGGGACTAAACATGGCTGCCCCCTTTCTCCTTTTCTTTTCAATATTGTATTTGAGGTACTAGCTCAGGAAATTAGAAAACATAAGGAGGTCAAAGGGATACAAATTGGAAAGGAAGAAATCAAACTATCATTATTTGCAGATGATATGATAGTCTACCTAAGTGAGCCAAAAAACTCCACTAGAGAACTCCTACAGCTGATAAACAACTTCAGCAAAGTGGAGATTATAAAATCAATTCAAACAAATCAGTAGCCATCCTATACTCAAAGGATAAGCAGGCTAAGAAAGAAATTAGGGAAATGACACCCTTTACAATAGCCACAAACAGTATAAAGTACCTTGGGGTGACTCTTACAAACCATGTGAAAGATCTGTATGAAAAGAACTTCAAGACTATGAAGAAGGAAATGGAAGAAGACCTCAAAAAATGGAAAAACCTCCCATGCTCATGGATCGGCAGGATTAATATAGTTAAAATGGCTATTTTGCCAAAAGCAATATACAGATTCAATGCAATACCCATCAAAACACCAACTCAATTCTTCACAGAGTTAGAAAGAGCAATCCTCAAATTCATCTGGAATAACAAAAAACCCAGGATAGCTAAAACTATTCTCAACAATAAAAGAAATTCTGGCGGTATCAGTATCCCTGACCTCAAGCAATACTACAGAGCAATAGTGTTAAAAACTGCATGGTATTGGTACAGTGACAGGCAGGAGGATCAATGGAACAGGATTGAAGATCTAGAAATGAACCCACACACCTATGGCCACTTGATCCTCAACAAAGGGGCTGAAAATATCCAATGGAAAAAAGATAGCCTTTTCAACAAATGGTGCTGGTTCAACTGGAGGTCATCATGCAGAAAAATGCGAATTGATCCACCCTTGTCTCCTTGTACTAAGCTCAACTCCAAATGGATCAAGGACCTCCACATAAAGCCAGACTCTCTGAAGCTAAGAGAAAAGAAACTGGGGAAGACCCTTGAGGATGTCAGTACAGGGGGAAGGTTCCTGAACAGAACACCAATAGCTTATGCTCTAAGAACAAGAATTGACAAATGGTACCTCATAAAATTACAAAGTTTCTGTAAGGCAAAGGACACCATCAAAAAAGCAAATCGGCAACCAACAAATTGGGAAAAGATCTTCCCCAACCCTACATCAGAGAGAGGGCTAATATCCAATATATATAAAGAACTCAAGAAGTTAGACTCCAGAAAACCAAATAACCCTATTAAAAAGTGGAGTAGACAGTTAAACAAAGAATTTTCACCTGAAGAACTTCGGATGGCGGAGAAGCATCTTAAAAAATGTTCAACATCATTAGTCATTAGGGAAATGCAAATCAAAACAACACTAAGATTTCACCTTACACCAGTCAGAATGGCTAAGATTAAAAATTCAGGAGACAGCAGATGTTGGAGAGGATGTGGAGAAAGAGGAACACTCCTCCTCTGCTGGTGGGGTTGCAAATTGGTACAACTACTCTGGAAATCAGTCTGGCAGTTCCTCAGAAAACTGGGCACCTCACTTCCAGAAGATCCTGCTATACCACTCCTGGGCATATACCCAGATGATTCCCCAGCATGTAATAAGGATACATGTCCCACTATGTTCATAGCAGCCCTATTTACAATTGCCAGAAGCTGGAAAGAACCCACATATCCCTCAACAGAAGAGTAGATGCTAAAAATGTGGTATATATACACAATGGAGTACTATTCAGCCATTAGAAACAATGAATTCATGAAATTCTCAGGCAAATGGATGGAGCTGAAGAACATCATACTTAAGTGAGGTAACCCAGACTCAAAAGATGAATCATGGTATGCACTCACTAATAAGGGGATATTAACCTAGAAAACTGGAATACCCAAAACATAATCCACACATCAAATGAGGTACAAGAAGAACGGAGGAGTGGCCCCTTGTTCTGGAAAGACTCAGTGAAGCAGTATAGGGCAAAACCCAGAACAGGGAAGTGGGAAGGGTTGGGTGGGAAAACAGGGGGAGGGAAGGGGGCTGATGGAACGTTCAGGGAGTAGGGGTCTAGAAAAGGGGAAATACTTGAAATGTAAATAAAAAATATATCGAATAAAAAAAAACTGACACCACTACTAAGCTACTCCTCAGTGGAGGAACAATGTCTCCTAAAACAAAAATATTAGAAAATAATTCATGAAGAGAGTTAAAAATATAAATTGACTTATAAAATTATAGAATACTTAATACAACAAAGCATAGGCTTAAGCAGGAAAACAGTCAATATATGTAATCAAACAACTAAGATTTATGAAGACACTATAAATAGGGGATGACAGTCAAATCATAAGTAAACAAATGGGTTCAATGGATACTATAAAGTGAGGAGGAATATAAACACATAAAAATAAATGTATTGGCTTCCGGATCCAGATCAGCCTGGAGGGCAACACCACATCTCCAGGTCCTGCAAGAGGCAAGAGAAGCTTCCGGGCAGCCAGCAGGGAGAAGTCGGTGTGCTCCAGTCAATCCAGCGGGCCCCAGCAGGAATCTTCAGGTGTCTGCTTTGGGATCTGAACAGCCTGGGCCACAGCACCCTGTCTCCAGGCAGTGCAGGAGGTAAGCTGTGCACCAGAAGCCACCTGCGAAGGGGCAGCTTGCACTGGTGAGTCCAGCATTGACAACACCAACTAACACCAGTGAGAACTAGATGGCAAAAGGAAGACACAGGAATGTCACTAACAGAAATCAAGGCAATATGGCAACATCTGAACCCAATTCTCCTTTACCAGCATGTCCTGGATACCCCATCACACCAGTAAAACAAGATTTGGATTTAAAATCACTGGTCATGATACTGGTACAGGAACACATGAGGAACATGCTTAAAGAAATCCAGGAGAAAATGGATCAAAAGTTAGAAGCCCTTGCAAGGGAAACACAAAACTCATTGAAAGAAATCCAGGAGAATACAAAAGCCAATAATGAGGAAACACAAAAAACACTTAAAGAAATACAGGAGAACTTTGGTCAACAGGCTGAGGTCATGAAAGAGGAAACACAAAAATCTCTTAAAGAATTACAGAAAAGCACAAACAAGCAAGTGAAGGAACTAAGGAAAACCATCCAGAAGTAGAAACAACTAAGAAAACTGAAAGGGAGACAACTTTGGAGATAGAAAGCCTTGGGAAGAAATTGGGGGACAGAGATGCAAATATCAACAACAGAATACAAGAGATAGAAGAAAGAATCTCAGACGCTGAAGATACCATAGAAACCATGGACTCAACAGTTAAAGAAAATGCAAAAAGCAAAAAGCTTGTAACCCAAAATATCCAGGAAATCCAGGACACAATGAGAAGACCAAACCTAAGGATTATAGGCATAGATGAGAGTGAAGATTTACAACTTAAAGGGCCAGCAAATATCTTCAATAAAATTATGGAAGAAAACTTCCCTAACCTAAAGAGAGAGATGCCCATGAATATGCAAGAAGCCTACAGAACTCCAAACAGACTGGACCAGAACAGAAATACTTCCCGTCACATAATAATCAAAACACCAAATGTACTAAACAAAGAAAGAATATTAAAAGCAGTAAGAGAAAAAGGCCAAATAACATATAAAGGAAGACCTATCAGAATCACAGCAGACTTTTCACCTGAGACTATGAAGGCTAGAAGGTCCTGGGCAGATCTCATGCAGACTCTAAGAGAACACAAATGCCAGCCATAACTACTATATCCAGCAAAACTCTCAATCACCATAGATGGAGAAACTAAGATATTCCATGACAAAACCAAGTTTACCCAATATCTATCCACAAACCTAGCCCTACAAAGGATAATAGGAGGAAAACACCAATACAAAGAGGGAAACTTCACCCTGGAAAAAGCAAGATAGTAACCTCTCATCAAACCCAAAAGAAGTTAACCAATCAAATTTAAAAATAACGTCAAAAATGACAGGAAGTAACAATCACTATTCCTTAATATCTCTTAACATCAATGGACTTAATGCCCCAATAAAAAGACATAGACTAACTGACTGGATATGTAAACAGGACCCTACATTTTGCTGCTTACAGGAAACACACCTAAGGGTCAAAGACAAACACTACCTTAGAGTAAAAGGCTGGAAGACAATTTTACAAGCAAATGGTCTCAGGAAACAAGCTGGAGTAGCCATTTTAATATCAGATAAAGTTGACTTTCAACACAAAGTCATCAAAAGAGACTCTGAGGGACACTTCTTGCTGGTCAAAGGAAAAATACAACAAGAACTCTCAATCCTGAATATCTATGCTCCAAATGGAAGGGCACCCTCTTTCATAAAAGAAACTTTATTAAAGCTCAAAGCACACATTGCACCTAACACAATAATTGTGGGTGACTTCAACACTGCACTTTCCTCAATGGAACGATCAGGAAAACAGAAACTAAACAGGGACATAATGAAACTAATTGAAGCTTTGGACCAATTAGATTTAACAGATATATATAGAACATTCTATCCTAAAGCAAAAGAATATACCTTTTTCTCAGCACCTCATGGTACCTTCTCCAAAATCGGCCATATAATTGGTCACAAGACAGACCTCAACAAATATAAGAAGATCGAACTAACCCCATGCTTCCTATCAGATCACTATGGAGTAAAAGTGATCTTCAATAGCAACAAAAACAACAGAAAACCCACATACACGTGGAAATTGAACAATATTCTACTCAATGAAACCTTGGTCAAGGAAGAAATAAAGAAAGAAATTAAAGACTTTTTAGAACACAATGAAAATGAAGACACAACATACCCAAATCTATGGGACACAATGAAAGCAGTGCTAAGAGGAAAACTCATAGCCCTGAGTGCCTCCAAAAAGAAAATGGAGAGAGCATACACTACCAGCTTAATGACACACCTGAAAGCTCTGGAACAAAAAGAAGCTATTTCACCCAGGAGGAGTAGAAGCCAGGAAATCATCAAACTCTGGGCTGAAATCAATCAAGTAGCAACAAAGAGAACCATACAAAGAATCAGCAAAACCAGGAGCTGGTTCTTTGAGAAAATCAGCAAGAAAGATAAACCCTTAGCCAGACTGACCAAAGGGCACAGAGAAAGTATTCAAATTAACTAACTTAGAAATGAAAAGGGAGATATAACAATGGAAACTGAGGAAATCCAAAAAATCATCAGATCCTACTACAAGAGCCTGTACTCAACACAACTGGAGAAGCTGGAGGAAATGGACAATTTCCGTGACAGATACCAAATACCAAAATTAAATCAGGACCAAATAGATCATCTAAACAGTCCCATAATGCCTAAAGAAATAGAAGGGGTCATATAAAGTCTTCCAACCAAAAAAAGCACAGGACCAGTGGTTTCAGTGCAGAATTCAAAGACCTTCAAAGAAGAGTTAACACCAATACTCTTCAAACTATTCCACAAAACAGAAACAGAAGAAACACTACCCAATTCCTTCCACGAAGGCACAATTATGCTGATACCAAAACCACACAAAGATCCAACAAAGAAAGAGAACTTCAGACCAATTTCTCTTATGAACATCGATGCAAAAATACTCAATAAAATTCTTGCCAACCGAATCCAAGAACACATCAAAACGATCATCCACCATGATCAAGTAGGTTTTATCTTGGGAATGCAGGCTTGGTTCAATATACAGGAATCCATCAATGCAAACCACTACATAAACAAACTCAAAGAAAAAAACCACATGGTCATTTCATTGGATGCTGAAAAAGCATTTGACAAAATTCAGCATCCTTTCATGCTTAAAGTCTTGGAAAGAACAGGAATTCAAGGCCCATATCTAAACATAGTTAAATCAATATACAACCAACCGGTGGCCAGCATCAAACTAAATGGAGAGAAACTTGAAGCAATCCTACTAAAATCAGGGACCAGACAGGGCTGCCCCCTTTCTCCTTATCCTCTCAATATTGTACTTGAAGTACTAGCTCAGGCAATTCGACAACATAAGGAGGTCAAAGGGATACAAATTGGAAAGGAAGAAGTCAAACTATCCTTATTTGCGGATGACATGATAGTCTACCTAAGTGACCCAAAAAACTCCACTAGAGAGCTCCTACAGCTGATAAACAACTTCAGCAAAGTGGCAGGTTATAAAATCAACTCAAGCAAATCAGTGGCCTTCCTATAATCAAAGGATAAGCAGGCTGAGAAAGAAATTAGGAAAATGACACCCTTCATAATAGCCACAAACAGTATAAAGTATCTTGGGGTGACTCTTACCAAACATGTGAAAGATCTGTATGAGAAGAACTTCAAGACTCTGAAGAAGGAAATGGAAGAAGACCTCAAAAAAATGGGAAAAGCTCCCATGCTCATGAATCGGTAGAATCAATATAGTTAAAATGGCCATTTTGCCAAAAGCAATATACAGATTCAACGCAATACCCATAAAAATACCAACTCAATTCTTCACAGAGTTAGAAAGAGCAATCCTCAAATTCATCTGGAATAACAACAAACCCAAGATAGCTAAAGCTATTCTCAACAATAAAAGAAATTCTGGGGGTATCAGTATCCCTGACCTCGAGCAATACTACAGAGCAATAGTGTTAAAAACTACATGGTATTGGTACAGTGACAGGCAGGAGGATCAATGGAACAGGATTGAAGATCCAGAAATGAACCCACACACCTATGGCCACTTGATCCTCGACAAAGAGGCTGAAAACATCCAATGGAAAAAAGATAGCCTTTTCAACAAATGATGCTGGTTCAACTGGAGGTCAGCATGCAGAAGAATGCAAATTGATCCATCCTTGTCTCCTTGTACTAAGCTCAAATCCAAATGGATCAAGGACCTCCACATAAAGCCAGACACTCTGAAGCTAATAGAAAAGGAACTGGGGAAGACCCTTGAGGACATCGGTACAGGGAGAAAGTTTCTGAACAGAACACCAATAGCATATGCTCTAAGAGCAAGAATTGACAAATGGGACCTCATAAAATTACAAAGTTTCTGTAAGGCAAAGGACACCATCAAGAGGACAAATCGGCAACCAACAAATTGGGAAAAGATCTTCACCAATCCTACATCAGATAGAGGGCTAATATCCAATGTATATAAAGAACTCAAGAAGTTAGACCCCAGAAAACCAAACAACCCTATTAAAATGGGGTACAGAGTTAAACAAAGAATTCTCACCTGAAGAACTTCGGATGGCAGAGAAGCATCTTAAAAAATGCTCAACTTCATTAGTCATTAGGGAAATGCAAATCAAAACAACCTTGAGATATCACCTTACACCAGTCAGAATGGCTAAGATTAAAAATTCAGGAGATAGCAGGTGTTGGAGAGGGTGTGGAGAAAGAGGAACACTCCTCCACTGCTGGTGGGGTTGCAAATTGGTACAACCACTCTGGAAATCAGTCTGTTGGTTCCTCCGAAAACTGGGCACCTCACTTCCAGATGATCCTGCTATACCACTCCTGGGCATATACCCAGAGGATTCCCCACCATGTAATAAGGATACATGCTCTACTATGTTCATAGCAGCCCTATTTATAATTGCCAGATGCTGGAAAGAACCCAGGTATCCCTCAACAGAAGAGTCGATGCAAAAAATGTGGTATATATACACAATAGAGTACTACTATTCAGCCATTAGAAACAATGGATTCATGAAATTCTTAGACCAATGGATGGAGCTGGAGAACATCATACTAAGTGAGGTAACCCAGACTCAAAAGGTGAATCATGGTATGCACTCACTAATAAGTGGATACTAACCTAGAAAACTGGAATACCCAAAACATAATCCACACATCAAAAGAGGTACAAGAAGAACGGAGGAGTGGCCCCTTGTTCTGGAAAGACTCAGTGAAGCAGTATTTGCAAAACCAGAACGGGGAAGTGGGAAGGAGTGGGTGGGAGGACAGGCGGAGAGAAGGGGGCTTACGGGACTTTCGGGGAGTGGGGGCTAGATAAGGGGAAATCATTTGAAATGTAAATAAAAAATTACATCAAAAAAATAAATAAATGTGTTGTTCTTGTCAATGAATCCTTGAGAATGAAGGCAACAATGAAAAATCTGAGGTCACCAATGATAGAAGCTGAAAACTAAATTCCAGGAAGTTCCAACTATTTCTAAATTAATGCCACAGGTATATGGGTAATTGTGATAATGTAAAATAGTTAGACCATATCAGAAAACATCTGTTTTCTCAGTAAGGAAAAGTAGGCATAAGATCTCCCACACTGGGGAGCCCAGCAGCTCCAGAGCCTTCAGTGCACTACCTGCCAGGAGAGAGTGATCTCCCAGCAGAGATTTCACTTCTGAGCACAGTGGTGAGATCTCCACCTTCTCCCTTGAGGGGAACAGCTAGGAGAACATGGGGCATATGATCAGTGGAGCAGCTGGGTCAGAAGTCTTCAGGCTGCTATTTACACTAGGGAGCAAAGCAGTTCCAGAGCCTTCTGTGTACAGCCTGCCAGGAGAGAGTGATCTCCCAGTAGAGTTTTCACTTCTGTAGAGGTGAGCTCTACATCTCCTCTTTGGAGGGGAATAGCTGGGAGTACACAGGGCATACTATCAGTGGTACAGCTGGGTCAGAAGTCTTTAGGTTGCCATTTGCACCAGGGAGCCAGGAAGTTCCATAGCTTTCTGGCACAGATCATGCCAGAAGAGAGTTGGTCTCCCAGGCGTACAGATACAGGCTTATAGGCCCACAACAGGTACAAGCTCCAGCCAGAGACAGCAAGACCAACTAGCACCAGAGATAACCAGATGGTACAAGAACCCTTCCATCAGAAACCAAGGCTACTTTACAACATCAGAACCCAGCTCTCCCACCACAGCAAGTCCTGGATATCCCAACACACTGGAAAAGAAAGAAGTGGATTTCGAATTGTATCTCATGATGCTGATAGGGGGCTTTAAGAAGGACTTAAATAATTCCCTTAAAGAAATACAGGAGAGCATGGGTCAACAGGCAGAAGCCTTTAAAGAGGAAAAACAAAAATCCCTTAAAGAATTACAGGAAAACATAAAATATCAAGTGAAGGAACTGTAAAAAAAAAAACTACTTAAAAAAACAAAAACAAAAAATGACAATAAAATCAAGGACAAGGGGGTATTGTCTTGCCACCTCTCTGCTCAACTTTACTAGGCCTAGAGCACAAAGAATATATAGGCTAGATCCTTTCCCCTGCCTGCCAGGTCCACAAGGGAACATCCTGCAGCTGGGAAACTTGCACAGACCCCCTGAGTTCTATTGTCCAGCCAAAGTTGCCCACCACTGTTGCCTGTGCCCTGGACAGCTCTCTCCTCTACACTACCTGACCTAGGGGTTTATGGGTGAGTTGACACAAAGTCAAAGACACAGACTCCAGAGCAGTGAGAAGTGCTGCAGCAAGCTCATCTGAGCACTGCCCACACCCCCCTTGGTCTCCCAAAAGTATCTATTCTAAACAGCAGTTCCTGATCTGCTGGCATTATTTGCACTAGCAAATAATAATATAAATAATAATAAACTTGGTCTCTCAGACAGTCCTCAGTTAGGTCTTCCTGCAGGAATGCTGGCATCATAGTCAGTTCTCAATATGGTCATCTCACAGGAGATGCTTCTGTGGTAGCATGGCCCTCAGCATTTATATAGAGGCTGCCCTGCCATTCCTGATACACATCAGTACATTGCTTCCCCAAGAATATTCAGGTTAGGCCCACCTTCCCAATTCCTACTAAAACAAGAACATCTAGAGACAATCAAATAACTGAAGGCCAGTGCAAGAACACAATCAGCAAATACCAGGGCGATTTGGCACCCTCCAAGCACAGGTATGCTACTACAGTAAGCCTGGACATCCTTATACTGTCGAAGCACAAGAAAATGATCTTAAATTCAATCTTATAATAATGACAGAGGCCTTTAAAAATGAAATGAATATATCCTTCAAGGAAATACAGGGAAATACAATAAAAATAAAATAGGTAGACCATTAAAGAGGAAACTAACAAATCCCTTAAAGAAATACAGGAAAGTACAATTAAAAAGGTGAAAAAAATGAATAAAAATGTTTCCAGCCAGAAAAGAGAAATAGAAGAAATAAAGAAAACACAAACTGAAGTAAGCCTGAAGATGCAAAACCTGGGGAAGAGAACTGGAACAACAGATGCAAGCATCACCAACAAAATAGGAGAGATGGAAGAGAAAAACTCAGACTTCAAAGATAAAAGAAGAAATTAACACAATTCCTGACACAGAATGTCCAGGAAATCTGGAATACTGTGAAAAGACCTATCCTAAGAATAATAGGTTGAGAGACTGGAGAGGTGATTCAGTAGTTTCAGGGAGTGGGGGGCCAGAAAAGGGGAAATCATTTGAAATGTAAATAAAAAATATATCGAATAAAAACAAAAAAAGAGGACTGACTGCTCTTTCAGAAGTTCTGAGCAACCACATGGTGGCTCACAGCTATCGATAATAGGGTCTTATGCCCTCTTATCGTGTGTCTGAAGACAGTTCAGTGTATTCATATAATTAAAATAAATCTTTTTTAAAAAGAATAATAAACTAAAAAGAAGGTGAAGAGTTCAAGCTCCAAGAAACAGAAAATATTTTCAATAAAATTATAGAAGAAAAATTTGCCAACCTAAAACATAGAGGTGACTATAAACATACAAGAAGCTTGCAGAACAACAATTAGATTGGACCAGAAAAAAACAATCCTTCAACCACATAATAATCGAAATACTAAATCTACAGAACAAACAAAGAATATTAAAATTTTCAAGGAACAAAAGGCCAAGTAACATAAAGACAGACCTAACAGAATTATAACTGTCTTCTCAACAGAGACTTTAAAAGCTAGAAGGGTCTGAATTTGTGAAACCTCTAAGTAACCTCAAATGTACTATAATCTGCAAAGCTCACAAGTACCATAGATTGAGAAAAGATATACCAAAGCAATACCAAATTTAAGTAATATCTATTCACAAATCTATTTTCTATTGAAAATAGCAGAAGAAAATTCTAACCCAAGGAGTTTCATATACCAAATAAAACATAGGAAATAAATAATTCTATATGAGAAAACACAAACCAACAGGTGAAGGAACAAACCCATCCAGGATCTAAATATTGAAATAGAAACAATAAAGTAATCACAAAGGGAGACAGCTCTGGAACTAGAAAACCTAAGAAAGAGATCAGGAGTCATACGTGCTAGCATTACTAACAGAATACAAGAGATAGAAGAACGAATCTCAGGTATAGAAGATACCATAGAAGACATTGACACAACAGTCAAGCAAACACAAAATACAAAATGCTTCTAACCCAAAACACCCAGAAAATCCAGGACACAATGAGAAAGCCAAACCTAAGGCTTATGTATAAAAGACAGCAGATTCCCAACTTTAGGGCCAGTAAATATCTTCAACAAAATTATAGATGAAAACTTCCCTAACCTAAATAAAGTGATGCCCATAAACATGCAAGAAGCCTACAGAACTCCAAATAGATTGGTCCAGATAAGGAATCCCTCCTATCACATAATAATCAAGACATCAAATGCGCTAAAACAAAGAAAGAATATTAAAAGCAGTAAGGGGAAAAGGTCTAGTAAAATATAAAGGCAGACCTATCAGAATTACACCAGATTTCTCACCAGAGACTATGAATGCTAGAAGATCCTGAGCACGTGTCATATAGACCCTAAGAGAAACAGATGCCAGCCCAGGCTACTATACCCAACAAAACTCTCCATGACCATAGATGGAGAAACGAAGATATTCTACGTCAAAACCAAATTTACATGATGTATTTCAACAAATCCAGCTCTACAAAGGATAATAGATGGAAAATGCCACCACAAAGAGGGAAACTACATCCTAGAAAAAGCAAGACCATAATCTTCTTTCAACAAACCCAAAAGAAGATAGCCACCAAAAACGTGTAATTCTACCTCTAACCCCAAAAATAACAGGAAGCAACAATCACTATTCCTTAATATATCTTATTCAGGGAATGCAACTTATTGTTAGATGACTCTAGAAAATATCATCCTGAGTGAGGTAACTTAGTCACAAAGGAACACACATGGTATGTACTCACTGATAAGTAGATAGTAGGCAAGCATCATGGAATACCCATGATACAACTCACAGACCACATGAAGCTCAAGAGGAAGAAAAACTAAAGAGTGGATGCTCCTAGCCTACTTAGAAGGGGGAACAAAATACCAAGGGAAGTAGAGGGTGAGGGACTTGGGAGGAAGAGAAGGGGGAGGAGAGCAGAAGAATCACTTATGGGAGGAGATGAAGGAAATTGAACAATGGTGTGTAGCAATGGGAGATCAGTAACTGTGGGTAGCAACCAGAAAGTCCCAGATGCCAGGAAAGCAAGAGCCTCCCAGGACACAACGGGGATGACATTAGCTGAAATACCCAACAAACAGGAGGGAGAACATGTTGCGATAATATTCAGAGGATAGGCAAGTCTCCCTGGTTGAGAGATTGGGACCACCACCCACCTCCAAAATTTTAACCCAGAATCGCTCCTGTCTAAAGGAAATACAGGGACAAAGAGTGGAACAGAGACTGAAAGAAAGGCCATACAGATACTGCTCCACCAGGGTGGGGATCCATCCCACATGCAGACATGAAATCCAGACACTATTGAGGATGCCAAGAAGTGTTTGCTGACAGGAGCTTGATATAGCTGTCTACTGAGAGGTACCGCCAGATCCTGCCCAGTAGAGATGCAGATGCTCACAGTCAACCATGGGGCTTAGCACAGGGATCCCAGTGGAGGAGTCAGAGGAAGGACTGAAGGAGCTCAAGGAGCCTTATCTGGCATCAATGGAGGGAAGGCCCTTGGTCCTGTGAAGGCTTGATGCCCAAGTGCAGAGGAATGCCAAGGTAGGAATGAGTGGGTGGGTAGGAGTGACCCACCATAGAAACAGGGTAAGCGGGAATGAATAGGGGATTTACAGAGGAGAAATTGGGAAAGAGGCTAACATTTAAAATGTAAATAAATAAAACATCCAATTGAAAAAATAAAAATAAAGATTCTATGAATCAAGTGGACTTAACATATTTATAGAACATAGTACCTAAAAACACAAAAAAATTGCATCTTGTTCTCAGCAGCTCAGAGATGATCATAGAGGCAGTTACAAAGCAAGCCTCAATAGATAAAAATAACGCAGTGTATCATATCAAACTATCAATATCATGGATTAAACAACAGAAAAAAAACAGAAAGCCTACAGACATGGAAACTGAACAAATTTCTACTCAATGATCATAGGATCAGAGAAGAAACGAAAGAAATTAAGGGTGTTTGAGAATTCAATGAATATGAAGATGCCACATACATAAATTTATGATATACAATGAAAGTTGTGCTAAAAAGAGAGAGTCCTGAGAGTCCCTTACCTCCCACATCTCTGCTACATTCTGGGGGATCCACCCAACCTCCTACCTCCTGAGGTTGCCTGTTTCCATTCTTTCTGCTGGCCGTCAGGGCTTCAGTCCTTTTCCCTCACCCACTGCCAGATCAGGTTCCCCTCTCGTCCCCCAATTCCCTTCCCCACCCTATCCAAATTACCTCCCAGGTCTTTCCCTCCCTCCCCAATCGTGATTGCTTTGTTCTCCCTCCCAAGTAGAACTGAGGTGTCCTCACTCTCAGGACTTAAAGGGAGGGACCTTAGATGAAATGCCCTACAGTAGGGAGAGGGAACTTATAGAGCCCACCTCTAGCAGGAAGACTAAGCATCAAAGAGGGAGAGGGCTGCATTCCACAATCACAACTCTGACCCATTATCTGAAAGAAGTACAGGGATGGAAATGGAGAGAAGCCTGAAGAAAAGAAGGTCCATTGATAGGCCCACTGATAGGCCCAAAGTGGGATCCAGCTCAAGGGGAGGTCCCAAGGCCTGACACCATTACTGAGAAGAACTCATAAAAAGGGATCTCGCATGACTGCAGTATGTCAGACTCCAACAATCAGCTGAGTCAGATGCAGATATTTTCACCCAACCAAAGGACAGAAGCAGCTGACCCCTGTTGTTGAATTAGGGAAGGCTGAAAGAAGCTGAGGAGAAGGGCAATCCTATAGGAGAACCAGCAGTCTCAATTAATCTGAACCCCAGAGATTTCCTAAACAGTGGACCGCTAAACAGACAGCATATACCAGCTGATATGAGGCCCCAACAGTAGAGGGCTTCTGGGTCTGTGTTTATTTAGAAATGATGCACCTAACTCTCAAGAGACTGGAGGCCCCAGGGAGTTTAGAAGTCAGATAGGGTAGGGGTAGGGACATCCACGTGGAGACAATGGGGTGTGGAGTAGGTATTTGATGTGGAACAGTCAGAGGGTAGATGTAGAAAGCATAATTGAGGTTCCACGGCACCTGGCAGGAACTTGACATCGACCAATGTGAAGTTTCTCTCTCAGACTTTGAGTGGGAACTCCTGTGTCAGCCATAATCCCTTCCACCTAGGGTGGAGTGCTCAGACAAAGGTGAAGCCTATTGTTCTTCAAGGACCTGCAGTTTCCTGTAAAATAGTAGCCACTTGTGAAGCAACTGAACTGATTCTGCTGAGAAGCTTCCAGACTTTTCCCCCTGCCTATATATATATATATTGGGAGTTCTTCATTAAACTTTGAGACCTTGAATAGCAGGTGTTATCTTGATCTCCATCTCTTTTTTGCTGCCTTTCCATACATCCCCAGCTTCCCTTCCAGGTAACCCCTTCCATGTAACTGTGGGCAATTACAGGTAGACAGGGATTGGGGGTATAAAATATGGAGTGTAAAAAAATAGTTATCTAAAAACATAATTGAGTAAGTTACATTAAAATTTGCATTCTAATTTGAAAAAAGAAGAAAGTAAGAAAGTTCATAGTACTAAGTGCCTCCTTCATAAAGAATTTGATGACATCTCAAACTCATAACATAAGAGCCCACTTGAAGGTTCTAGGACAAAAAGCAGCAAACTCATATGAAAAGAGTAGATGGAATGAAATAGCGAAGCGCAGGGCTGAAATCAATTGCATAGAAACAAAGATACCAAAAATAATGAATGAAACCAAGAGCTGGTTCTCTGAGAAAATCAACAAGATAGACAACCCCTTAACCAAATCAATTAAAACACTCAGAGAAAATATTAAAATTAAGAAAATCAGAAACAAAAAGAGAGACACAACACATGATTCTGGGAAAATTCAAAGAATCATTACATCAAAAGCCTGTAAGACACAAACTTGAAAAATTTAAACAAAATGGATGATTTTCTTGATAGATTCCACTTACTAAAGTTAAATCTAGGTCAGGTAAACAATTTTAGCAATTTATTCCTAAAGGAAATAAAAACAGTCATTAAAATCACACAACCAAAAAAGTTCAGAGCTGCTGGGCAGTGGTGGTACACGCCTGTAATCCCAGCACTCTGGGAGGCAGAGGCAATCGGATTTCCGAGTTCGAGGCCAGCCTGGTCTACAGAGTGATTTCCAGGACAGCCAGGAGCCAGGGCTATACAGAGAAACCCTGTCTCGCAAAACAAAAACAAAAACAAAAACAAAAGCAAAAAGTTCAGAGCCAGATGGTTTTAGCAGAGAATTCTAATAGACTTTATCGGGGATGAATCCCCAGCTGGGACAGTCTCTGGATGGCCTTTCCTTCGCTATCTGCTCTGTACCTTATCTCCATATTTGCTCCCTTGAATATTTTGTTCCCCTTTTAAAGAACCAAAGCGCGGACACTTTGATCTTCCTTCTTCTTAATCTTTATGTGGTCTGTGAATTGTATCTTGGGTATTTGGAGCTTATCAGTGAGTGTATACCATGTGTATTCTTTTGTAATTGGATTTCCTCACTCAGAATGATATTTTCTATGTCCATCCATTTGCATAAGAATTTCATGAATTCATAGTTTTTAATGAGTCTTACTTCATTGTGTATCTATTCCTATGTCGAAGGACATCAGGGTTCCTTCAGCTTCTGGTTATTATAAATAAGGCTGCTATGAACATAGCATGTGTCCTTATTACATGTTGCAGCATCTTCTGGGTATATGCCCAGGAGTGGTGTACCAGGGTCCTCAGGTAGGACTTTTCTTTTTTTTTTTTTTTTTGGTTTTTTTTTTTTTTTAAGACAGGGTTTCCCTGTACAGCCCTGGCTGTCCTGGAACTCACTCTGTAGACCAGGCTGGCCTTGAACTCAGAAATCCGCCTGCCTCTGCCTCCCAAGTGCTGGGATTAAAGGTGTGCACCACCACCACCTGGCTCGAGGACTCTTCTTAAAGTACAGCCCTTACCCCTCTTACAAAGAGGTTCAAATTCTTTACATATTTACTTGTCTTGAAACTGTTTTTCATATTGTTAAAATCATTAATTGCTAAATAAAATTACTCAAAGCGGTAGTAGTCACATCATATAATTATAAGCCTGAAAAGACAATGATGAACAAGAACATACATTGTTATGCCATATTTTTAAGGGAAGGAGATTTCAAGAGGAACTCCAGTTTAATTTATGGAAAGTACACTTTCCCCAAATAGCTGAAAGTACAGATTTCCTATGATATCTTGTCTTTCATGGCTTATTAAAATATTTGCTTAGCTGCGACAAATTATTATATTCAGGCTAATTAATGAAAGGATGCATGTAATGCCAAACTGAGAGCTCAGAACAAGTACTTGCTGAGTGTTACACACCTACAGGATCATGAATGGTGTAGTCCTTTCACACACCTACAATGTCATGAATGGTGCAGTATATATGTTGTTCACACCTATGATATCATGACCACTGTAGTTTCCCTTTTCATGACTGGGCACACTGCTCATCATTTAAATAAATGTTTTAGGTTTGGACTGCAGCAAGACCCAGTTGTACCACTCCTGGGCAAATACTCCCAAAATGCCCTACTGTATCATAGGAATAGTTGCTGTAAACATTCAGAGACACTCTATTTGCAATAGCCAGAAACTGGAAACAACCTAAGTGTCCCTCAACAGAAGAATGGATGAAGAAAATGTGGTTTATTTACACAATGGAAAACCATACAGCTATTAAAATCAAAGACATCATGACATTTTCAGAAAAATGGATGGAAGTTAAGAATATCATCCTGGCTGGCACACACCTTTAATCCCAGCACTTGGGAGGCAAAGACAGGTGGATTTCTGAGTTAGAGGTCAGCCTGGTCTACAGAGTTCCAGGACAGCCAGGGCTACACAGAGAAACCCTGTCTCAAACCCACCCATCCCCCAAAAAAGAGAGAGATAGAAACATCATTTTCTCTTTTTGTCATAAAATACTGAACACTATTAGATTGTTTTTATAGGTTTCAAAACTTACTGTCCTGAAAACAGTTATTTTGTGTTACAAGCTCTTTACAATTGTGGTGGAGAATAGTTTTCTTTTAAAACATTTAAATATTTCTTGTATTATAGCTTTATTATAAACATGGTTCAGTTTTAATTAAAGGAGTTCAGTTGGAAGATAATGCAAACAATAGGATTTGGTTGTCATTTTATAATTATAGAAACATCTTTCTCTTGTTTTCACAGCTAATTATATGATATTAATATTAAGTATACTCTGTCAAAGATATCAGTTCTTACAGTTAGAATTGGTAAAAGTATCTTCTCTTCTAAACTTATTTTTTTTTTCATTTGTGGTATTGTCTTTGCTGTTGGCTCTAATTGAAACATGTCAACACACTTTTTCAAAAATTTCAAAATTGTTAAAGGGACTAATGTATGGAAGTTTACAAGTGAAAGAAGCTCATCTAGACTTGAATATGAAATCAGATAACACACAGGAGGATCAAATGAATATTAACTTTGTTGTTTACAAATCTGAATGGGCTTGAAGGATTTGTTGCTTATAATTATACATATTCAAATAAATCTGGATTATAAATGTAACTGCTAAAATTATTAATAATAAATAATAAAATAAACTCAGAATAGGCTGTTTGGAGGCTCTGATTTTTTTCTTATACACTTTATCTTAGAACTTCAAACAAATAACAGATTTAAGAATGGATCCCATATTCTGAGTTTGAGGCCAGCCTGGTCTACAGAGTGAGTTCCAGGACAGTCAGGGCTATACAAATGAAACCCTGTCTTGAAAAAAAAAAAAAAAAAAAAACAAATCCAAAAAACCAAAAAAAAAAAAAAAATGGATCCCATAGGAGGACATAGAGCTGAGTAGAGTTGTCTTCTAGGGTAGGGGATAGAAAGAGTTGGAAGAGGGAGAATGAGGGGTTGATATCACCAAAATCATTTATATACATATAAGGCATTTTCAAATAATTAAAAAAATGAGTTGACACACAATACAAACAAGATGGTGGAATTCTCTGGCCTCTATGTGGGTGTCTCTAAAAATCTATATAGTAAGAGTTCTAGTATTTTCAAGAACATACTGTAACACTCACAGACATATGAACAATAACATTCACACACATATGTGAGTACATAGGCTCCATGCTCTCTCTCTCTCTCTCTCTCTCTCTCTCTCTCTCTCTCTTTCTCTCTCTGTCTGCCTCTTGCTCTCTCTGTCATACACACACACACACACACACACACACACACAGAAAAACTCTATGAATCAGCTTGATTAATGACAAGTAAGGAAGTAAGAGACTTGTCCATACAAAGAAGAAAGTTTTGAAAACTGAACAAGAATCACGGCCAAACAGGAGGGTTATTGCAGGTAAATTGTTACGCAGGGGAAGCTGATCCCTAGGGCAAACATCAATATTCTTATTTAAGAGGAGTTGGTGTTCAAAGCCAACAAAATAAATCTTGGTGAAGCCGTGTGTCTTATTGAAAAATAAGACTAAGAAGCTATAAATTAATAATCACCTATTTAATTAGTGTCTTCATGCAAAGATACAAAGGTAAGATGCAACAATGTTGTTTATACTTTACTTGAGGGTAGTTATAAATTAAGAAAATATGAAAATATGTGTACTTTACTTAAATATAGGACTTAATCATAAACATTTACCTTTATTACTTATAACATTAAACAATAGTAGATGTTTTAAGAAATAAAACTTACATTTGAAATTAAGATGAGATACATTTTATAACTAGTACTAATAAAATATCAAATTGATAATGTTTGAACACTAGTTTACCATTATCTTAATTGAAAGCATCAGTTTATTCGTCTGGAAGGTATCAGCACTTGAAATTTATGAAACAACAAAGAACAGTTAGTTTTGCAAACTCAGAAAATATGCATGAAGAAAAAGGTAAGAAGACCTGAAAACAGTGCTAACTTCTTTCATTTGATGAATGTAGTATGAAGAAGCACGAACATTTCTGTTTGTTTATTTTTGCTTTTAAGACTCCTTTTTATATTTGAACAGTTGAAGACCCTCAACAATCTGTAACTATATTTCTAAAAAGCTCTACAGTAAAAATGAAAACATTATAAAGTAAAAATAGAGAAAAGTAATTATACTTGATTATGTTTTTTGTTTGTTTTTTGTTTATTTTTGTTTTTGTGAGACAGGGTTTCTCTGTATAGCCCTGGCTGCCCTGAAACTTACTTGGTAGAGCAGGCTAGTTATACTTGAAAATGAGTTCTCTATGTTAAAGGAAATCTCCGCAAAGAAAATTTGAAAAATATTAAAATACTATAAATGATACTTATTTCTTTATTAAAATTAATGATTTTAAATATTTACAATATACTTCCGAGTAGTTAAAGGGGAAAGTTAATTTTGCAAAACAATAAAATTGATGAAACAATAATCTAATTCAACAGGAATGAAATAAAACCTAAATGTAATATTAATAATGAAACAATAAAACATTGACTTAGAACAGAGAAACAAATAAAACCAAAGTTGCTAATTCTTGGGGAATCATATTATAATATAAAATGCATATATATGGAGGGGGAGTCTAGATTTATTATTTTGTCAACTGTCTGTTCAAATTTCTGTCCCTATCTTTCCTTGATGTACACAATTTAAGATTTCTCTTTCACTCCAAATGTGAATCTTATTTTCTAGATGTGATATATGTTAGTTGCTTGAGCTGACAATCCTCCCAACAAGGAGCATAAATTAGTAAATATATTTGAAATGGTAATGGCCACTACTCAATATCTTTGTCATTGTATCCAAATCTGATAAAATACAACAGATCTTATTACTTGGATTTAATTGAACTGTATTATTTACCTGTTATCTACAACACTTTCAAGTCTCATTGAGACACCTTAAGTAGTAATGATAATTTTTCAGTTATGTGTGTGTGTGTGTGTGCGTGTGTGTGTACACATATTCATGGTCTTCATTCAAGTTCAGTAAATGTCAATTTTAATAGTAGGTATAAATTAATTAACCATGTTTTATTTATTGTCTGTAGATGAACAGAAAATCAAACCAGAAAAATCAAATGCCTCTTTTCTGATAGAGTTTATCCTACTGGGTTTCTCTGATGTCCCCAATCTTCAATGGATTCTCTTTGGGATATTTTTGATCATGTATTTGACTATTCTGATGTGCAACAGTACTATAGTGCTAATAACAAGAACTGATCCTGCTCTGCAGACCCCTATGTATTTTTTCCTTAGCAACTTTTCTTTTGTGGAAATATGTTATGTAACAGTCACAATTCCAAGAATGCTTGTGGACCTGTGTACTCAAAATGGAAATATCTCTGTACTTGCCTGTGCCACTCAAATGTGTTTTATCCTTATGCTTGGAGGCACAGAGTGCCTCCTCCTAACAGCAATGGCCTATGACCGTTATGTGGCCATTTGTAACCCTCTACACTATTCTCTCGTCATGAACCACAGGATCTGTACACAGTTAGTGGCAGCCTGCTGGATCAGTGTCATACCAGTTGTAATTGGACAAACATACCAGATTTTCTCTCTGCCCTTTTGTGGCTCTAACAGAATTAATCACTTCATCTGTGACATCCCACCAGTCCTCAAACTTGCTTGTGGTGACACATTTGTGAATGAAATAGCAGTCTACATAGTTGCAATGGTATTTGTCATGGTTCCCTTTATGCTGATCATTTTCTCCTATTGTAAAATTATCTGCAGCATTCTGAAACTCTCATCAGCCAAAGGAAGGACCAAAGCTTTCTCCACCTGCTCCTCTCACCTCATAGTTGTAGTCTTATTCTATGGAACAGCTGGCATCACATACTTACAGCCCAAGCCAAATCAATCAGAAATAACTGGAAAACTGTTGTCTCTTTTTTACACCATTTTGATACCAACTCTGAATCCTATTATATACACTCTGAGGAACAAGGACATCATGGTGGCTCTGAGAAAATTACTCAGTAAGATACTAGTGTGAGGAAAATGCTTGAAAGGTATATATTTGTTCATCCTTTAGACAAAAAGAAAAAAAATTTGTTCTGATGTTCTTTAAAAGCTCATTAAAATTATGGTTACCATCCACATTTTGTCATGCAACATTAATTTCACACTTTAATACCGGGCTTCCATATTTCCAGATTATATCTTAAATCAGCTGTCTATGTCTGTTATAAAGCTTTTCCTTTTGCTAAATACTATGTCCAGAATGCCTAAAGAACTTCATGACAACTAATTGTGTCCTATAATCAGAGGCTATTGTCATGTTCAGCGGATTTACTTTGATTTAATATATGCTTGTTGCTTTCACTCTGTGATTAAGATTAATCATCTGGGGCTAGAGAGGTGCCTCAGGGATTAAGAGCATCAACTGCTCTTCCAAAGGTCCTGAGTTCAAATCCCAGCAACCACATGGTGGCTCACAACCATCTGTAATAAAATCTGATGCCATCTTCTGGAGTGACAGCTATATATAATAATAAATAAATCATAAAAAAACAGTCAACTGAAAGGTTTAAAAATAGCTAATGTAGTGGTAGTGTAAAGGTCAGTCATGGGTGGAAGAAGAGCTCAAAAAACACTGATTCTCACTAATGAGTTTTGTGTTATTGATAGATTTCAGGTGAGTGGGTCATTTTCTCCAATCATAGCTATCAGGAGAAAATCTAGAGCTACTAATTACTGAACCTTCATAATCCCTAACAATAATCTATAAATATTTGTCTATATGCCTGCAAATAAGTGTAGTCTTCAACCTTCAGCAAGGAAAAATATCTTTGCTACAGGAGATCATTACAGAAGACCACAACTCATCAAAATAAGATTTATTAAGCCCAACCCCAATGGATATATCTACAAAAGGCCTAAAGATATGTGGCTCAGGGACTATTGAGTAATAGGTAGTTTAAAAGATTGTAAGAGCCAGAAAATCAGGAAATTTTTTCTGAGTTTCTTTATCCTAGAAACATCAGCAACTATATCTATAGAGTTTCAGAAATGTAATTGCCTAAACATGAATGGAACAAAAATGACACCAATGGACATACCACAGTGGATAGGAAAAACTTCTTGAGACATTAACACTACACAAAGAACTGTAGAAAAAACTGACAGCAGAAAAAGAGAGAGGTGGTGTTTTCCAGGGTGTGTTGAGTGTCAAGAAGACAGCTCTAAAAATATATGCACAAGTAACATTATGAAGACTGGACAGGTTATTGATATATATATATATATATATATATATATATATATATATGTGTGTGTGTGTGTGTGTGTGTGTGTGTGTGTGTATACAAATATAATAACAATTAGTGTCAAAAAAGGCCATGAATTTGAGGCGGATAAAAAGGGTTTTATGGAACGGTTTGGAAAGAGAAAGGAGAAGGGAGAAATGTTGAAATTATATTAAAATCTCAGAAATAAAATCAAAATATATAAAACAATACAGAAAAACAGCAAAATGTTATGACCTAGATTTGAGATGATTCAGTCAGCAAAAGGTTTACTGTTCAAGCATGAGAATTTCTGGTTGAGTCATGGAAAACACCTATAAATTCTGATAGACTGGAACAAGCTTGTGATCTTAATGCAGAGGAGCTGGAGACTTGAAGGTTTTTAGTCTTATTAGCACAGTAGTTTGACTACATTATTGCCAACAAGTTTCAGTAGAAGAACATATCTCAGAAAGTAAGCATGACTTCTGGGTTCTACTCAGGTTTAAATATGCATATGTACAAATACATTGAATCTGTAAATAAGAAATGCAAAAATAGTACAGGAAAACATTTAAAATATGTAATCATAGACATTTGATCAGACAATTTAAAAATGGAAACAATACTACCTGAAAGCTGTGTATATAAATATGGGAAATATAGACTTTAAAAAGAAGTCAAGGTGAAAGAATCTATTGAGATCCATGTAATTGTAAGTAAATGAAAAGATGAGGGCTGTTGTTTTAATATTCTTAGAATTTTATTATATATTAACTTTAACATTAGTGACCCGTATAAATATAATTTGAAATGCTAGAATTTAATGATAAGAATGTTTATATATTAACTTAACAGCTGTAGTTAATACAGTTTACAATAAAGTATTTAAAAAGCAGGAATACAGGGTAAATGATTATTTTTATTATTATCAGAGACCATCAAATAACCAAAAGATACATAAATAACACTTATTCTTCTCTGATTTTTGTGGCATTTTCAAATATTGTTACATTTAGTGAGAATTGTTTTGTCTGTTGCAATACTAACAACAATTGGAAATGACACCATAATATATAAAGCAAAGGTTGGTCAATTTCTCCATACTTTTTCTTTTTTTCTAGTATTTGTGTTATGATTCATGTTTTTCTTCTAATGACAGCAAACTCTGGAATTAAAATAACCAAAACTCATTCTTTTCTCTAACTATGACACCCACATATCTTTGTTCTCCCAGTTGAAAACAGTGTTAGGTATGAATTCTAGGTGGCAATTGAAATATTCCATACCTTCCAAAAAACTCCCCTGAAAAAAGAAGAGATACCCTGAAACTGATAGAAAAAAAGGGGATAGACTTGACCAACTAACTGACACAGGAAAAGGTTTTTTGAACAGGACACTGATAGTGCAGACACTAAGAACAACATCAAATAATTGGGATCTCGTGAAGCCAAGAAGCTTCAGAATGGCAAAGGACACAAGCATTCAGAAGTAGTAGACTACAAAATTGGAAGAAATTATTACCATATACACACCCAATAGAGGTAAGTATATGAAATTTATAAATAACTAAAACAAACCCTCTAAATCCAGAATACCAATACCACAATTAAAATGGATATTGGAAGGAAACAGAGTTTTCACAAGATGAAACACAATTGACTGAAACTACTTAAATGTTTATCTCGGGTTATTGACAAGGCTATACCTTATTCTCTACGATTGATGGCAAGGCCCTATTACTAAAGAAACTATGTCATGGAACTCAATGACATTGAATTAATAGGTAAACAAAAGTTTCACCATTCTGGCTCATGTGGATAGTACTAGGAGGCACTCTACCTGAAGAGAAATGAAAGCATCAACCCAGCTACAAAACCTGTTATCTACAGCAGAGACCTGTGTGCAAGATGCACAAATGACAAAAATGTAGAAGTAAAAAGCACTCTCGGGTTGGATTTAACCTCACTCCATGAGTTAGAACTCATGCTTCACAATAACCCTATGGACCTAGAGAACAGTTAAACAGCATTTATTCTGCTAAAGGAACTTAAAAATAAAATCAATCCTAATGACATGATCTGTACCTTGCTCAGTCTTCCCCCAGTGAACTTCTGCTTGCAGTTTATGGGAGCTAGCATAGAGGTCCACAACTGGACAATGTGCAGATAACAAACTTAACACTCCAAATAGATGTCTCTGCTAAATTCTTTTCAGTGCTCAGGGAACTTGGCAGAAGATTGTCTTGAAAAACTACAAATAAATAAATAAACAAACAAATAAATAAATCTTAAAAAATAAATAAGTTCTTAGAAATGATATTAAATGAAAAAGAGTAAAGCATAAATGTAATAATTAAAAAGAGAACACTTAAAATTTTGTAAGTGTTTTTAAATTTAGTTTAAATCTTTGATATTGGGTATTATCAGTGAAACTGAGAGGTGAAACCTGCTCAGGAGATAAGGAAATTTTAACAAGTACATGCTTCAGTGTGTCATATAAAATAATTACCAGGTTCTAATAAAGCAAAGTCATTATCATAATTTAAAAGAATATGTTGGGGGATGGGGAGATGGCTCAGTGGTTAAGAGCACTGAGTGCTCTTCTAGAGGTCATGAGTTCAATTCCCAGTAACCACATGGTGACTCACAACCATCTGTAATGGGATCTGATGCCCTCTTCTGCCACTGTATACTAACACACGTAAAATAAATAAATCTTTAAAAAGAAAAAGGATATGTGGATTTAAGAGTGTTATGCATAAAACATCCAAGGGATATTCTTTTTTTTATTGGCTATTTTACTTATATTCAAATGGTGTCTCCATTCCTGGATTCCCCTTCACAAGCCCTCTATCCAATCCGCCATCACTCCTGCCTCTATGAGGGTGCTCCTCCATCTACCCACTCCTGCCTCACCTCCCTAACCTTCCCTTAGGCTGGGGCATCAAACCTCCACAGGACCAAGGGCCTCCCCTCCCACTGATGCCAAATAATGCAGTCTTCTGTTACAAAGTCAGCTGGAGCCATGGGTCCTTCCATGTGTACTCTTTGGTTGGTGCTTTAGTCCCTGGGAGCTCTGGGGTTCTGGTTAGTTAATACTGTTGTTCTTCCTATGGGGTTGGAATACCCTTCAGCTCCTTAAGTTTTTACCTAACTCTTCCATTGTTGCTCCATGCTCAGTCAGAGAGTTGGCTGCAAGCATCCACATCTATACTGTTCATGCTCTGGTAGAGCCTCTCAGGGGATAGCTACACCAGGCTCCTGTCAGCAAGCACTTCTTGGCATTAGAATATTGTCTGGGATTGGTGTCTGAAGATGGGTTGGATCCATAGATGGGGCAGTTCCTAGATGGCTTTTCCTTCTCTGTTCCACTCTTTGTCCGGGGATATTCCTTTCTTTATTGGATATTTTATGTATTTACATTTCAAATGTTATCCCCTCTCCTGGGAATCCCCTCTGGAACACCCCTCTCCCATTTCTCCTCCCCCTGCTTCTATAAGGATGTTCTCCCTCCCATCCACTAACTCCCACCTCACCACCCTGGCATCTACCTACATTGAGGAATTCAGCCTTCACAGGAACAAGGACTTCTATTGATGCCAGACAATACTATCCTCTGCTACATATGCTGCTGGAGCTATGACTCCCTCTATGTATACACTTTGGCTGGTAGTGTAGTCTCTGGGAGCTCTAGAGGAGTCTGATTGGTTGATATTATTATTCTTCCTAAAGGGTTGCAAAACCTTCCAGCTTCTTCCATTCTGGGTCCCTCCAGTCTCTTTTCAATTGGGGACCCTGTGCTCAGTCCAATGAAAAATTTAGACATTGAGAGTTAGAAAATAAGCTGGGTGGTGGTGGTACATGCCTGTAATCTCAGCATTCTGGGAAGCAGAGGCAGGAGGATTTCTTAGTTCGTGGCCAGCCTGATCTACAGAGTGAGTTCCAGGACAGTCAGGGATATACAGAGAAACCCTGTCTCGAAAAAACAAAAAGCCAAAAGTCCAAAAAAATAAATAAATAAAATAAAAAAAAAGAAAGAAAGAAAGAAAGAAAAGAAAAGAACTTGACAGAAAAACATTAATTAAACATTATTCACTAATGTTTAAGAGATAAATGTAGGTGTAATAAATGAGTAAAAGAAAAATAAATAAAACAAACCCAATAAGACATATTTGGAGCTAGAAGAATGAAAAAAGTAAAAGTAGTAACAGGCTTGATGTTTTCTACAATCTGCTTATACTTTTGACCTTGCCTCAGTAAAATGGAATTTTCACTTCCATGTAGTATAATCTATATGCATTCCTTATGTTATCTAATTGTGTCTGAGTTTTTTTGATTGACAGCCTAAGTTTTTCATTTCCAGTTTTATATTGGCTTTGGTTTTCTTCAGTGAGTGTACTCTGTAACTGCCCACAGTTACATTGAACGGGTTACCTGGAAGGGAAGCTGGGGATGTATGGGAAAGTGGCAAAAAGCTGGAGACCAAGATAACACCTGCTATTCAAGGTTAGTGAAGAACTCCCAATATATATAGGGAGAGGGAAAAGTCTGAAGCTTCTCAGCAGAATCAGTTCAGTTGCTCCACGATGACTAGTGTTTTTCAGGAAACTGCTGGTCTTTGAAGAATAGGCTTCACCTTTGTATGAGCACTCCACCCTAGGTGAAGGGGATTATGGCTGACACAGGAGTTTCCACTCAATGGCTAGGAGAGGAACTTCACATTGGTTGATGTCAAGTTCCTGCCAGGTGGCATGGCACCTCAATAAGGCTCTCTACAGTACTCTCTTTTGTTTTGGTCAAATTTAACTTTTATGTCTTGAAAGATTTTGCAATTGATGTGTGTTAGAAAAGGAAATATCAATTTTCTACAAAGGAGTGTCACACTCCAGGGAAGGCCTGGTACCCAGAAGTAGAAGAATTACTTTTTTACCCTGTGGTCAGTTTTTTGGGGGGAGGGCTTTATTATACATTTATTTGTTTATTTTGACATTTACTTGTTTGTTTTTTGAGATAGAGAGGAATGAAAGACAAAGACAGGGAAATAGAGAGAGAACAGAAAGTTGGGTAATGGGGAGGTAAAGAGGAGAGGACTTAAGAGAGAAAAATTATCATCAAACTATGTTTTCCAAAAACATTTAAATTGAATGAATCAATATTAATAGACTGACTAGAGTACATCCATATAAAATAGGAAACATTGGATTTCCCATGCAGTACTAGCATGGGAAATGAGGCACCACTTTAGCAAATAGCCTCATCTAAAGTAGCTCTGTTAGGCTATTAAAAAACAATTTATAAAACTACTCCTATGAGTGGCAAACAGTAAAATGTTCATCCTAGTATGATTCAAGTAGCCATTGAAGGCATTTATTTAGAATTTATAAAACAATTATAATTCCACAAAAGGAACACTAGATTACCAGATGAATAAACAAGTAAAATACAAGATGAATCTGGTACAACCACACTTGAAATCAATCTGGAGTTTCCTCAGAAAGTTGGAAAAAAGATCTAACAAAAGTCCCAGCTATACCACTGGGTACCATATACACTAAAGATGCCCCACCACACCACAGAGTATGGGATACATGCTCCACTATGTGCATAGAGGCTTTATTTTTAATAGTCAAAAGCTGGAAACAACCTAGATGACCTACAAAGGAAGAATGAATACAGAAAATATGGTATATAATGGAGTACTTCTTAGCTACTAAAAACAACGACTTCATGAAATTCACAGGGAAATGGATGGAACTAGAAAAATATCATCCTGAGTGAGGTAACCCAGTCACAAAAGAACATACATGGTATGCACTCACTAATAAGTGGATATTAGCCCAAAAGATCAGAACACATAAGATACAATTCACAGACCACATGAAGCTCAAGAAAAAGGAATACCAAAATGTGGATGCTTTAGTCCTACTTAGAAGGGGGGATAAAATAATCACAGGAGGTAGAGGGTAGAGGGAATTAGAAGGAAAGGAGGAGGGGGAGGGGGAAAGGGGGGCAGAATCAAATGTGGGAGGAAACAGGTGAGATGTACAGAGGGTCAGGAAATTGAACAGAAGTATATGACAATGGGGGATGGGGAACTGGGGTTAGCCATCAGAAAATCCTAGATTTCAGGAAAGCAAGAGGCTTTCAAGACCCAAGAAGGATAACTAGCTGAAATATCCAACAAAGGGGAGAGATAACCTGTAGAGACCATATCCAGAGGTTAGGCCTGGCCCCTGGTTGAGGGATGGAACCACCTACTCGTCTCAAAAATTTGAACGCAGAATTGCTCCTGTGTAAAGGAAATACAGGGACAAGGAGTAGAGCAGAGGCTGAAGTCAAGGCCATCCAGAGACCGCCACACCTAGGGATCCATCCCATATGCAGACACCAAACCCAGATACTGCTGCCGATGCCAAGAAGTGCTTGTTGACAGGAGTCTGATGTAGCTGTCTCCGGAGAGGCTCTGCCAGAGCCTGAACAATACAGATGTGGATGCCTGCAACCAAACATCTGACTGAGCATAGGGACACCAATGGAGGAATTAAGGCCGGGACTGAAGGAGCTGAAGGGGTTTGCAACTCCATAGGATGAACAACGATATCAACCACCAAAACCCCTAAGAGCACCAAGGAACTAAACCACTAACCAAAGAATACACATGACTCCAGATGCATATGTACCTTATCTGGCATCAATGGGAAGGGAGGCCCTTGGTCCTGTGGATGCTAGATGCCCCAGCATAGGGTAATGCTTGGGCAGTGAGGCAGGAGTGGGTCGATGGATGGGGAAGCACCCTCATAGTAGCTTGCAGGAGGGGGATGGGATAGGTGGTTTGTAGAGAAGAGACTGGGAGGTGGATAACATCTGAAATGCAAATAAATAACCAATTAAAAAATGAGAGGCTGGCGCTCCCTCAGAGTGGGGAGGCCTAGCAGGGCATGTGGGAACATCCTCTTGGAGACTTGGGGAGGAGCAATGAATGGGATGACAAACTGTGCGAGGGGCAACTGGCAGAGCGACAATGGTTGATCTGTAAAAATTAAAAGTAACATAAAAGTATAAGATGAATAAACTTTCTACAGGAAAACAAACTAAACATTATGAAGCTCTACAATCCCATTGTGTGCATATTTACAGTTTAAAAGACAAATGTCTAGGATTGTATAAACAGCTAAATACATAGTATAAATATAAATATATAGATATAATATAGATAGTAGAAATATAAATCCTTGCTCTTAGTATAGAAAAAAAATGCAGTTGATTATTTTGTTGCCATCTACTATTGCGCATTGAAGCTAAGTAAACTAATGTGTTGGGAAATTACTTTTTAAAAGATGTAATAACAACTTTAATAAAAATGGCTCCAAGCAAATAATACTAAAAAACTAGAATTTTCAAAAAACTGTTTTCTATTGAAGGGCATGCTACTCTGATGGTTTATAAGAGACGGCAAGATAAAATATATTTAAAAAATTGTCATAGACAGCCAACTATATGATGTCTCACTTTATAAAATTAGAGAAAAACTCTCTTGATATTGAGAAGACTCTCATTTATGTACAGATTCATCACTGACTCAGTTAGGTTCAATCATAATAGCTTTGTATCCTCATGCTAAGATTAAAAATTCAGGAGACAGCAGGTGTTGGAGAGGGTGTGGAGAAAGAGGAATACTCCTCCACTGCTGGTGGGGTTGCAAATTGGTACAACCACTCTGGAAATCAGTCTGGCGGTTCCTCCGAAAACTGGGCACCTTACTTCCAGAAGATCCTGCTATACCACTCCTGGGCATATACCCAGAAGACTCCCCACCATGTAATAAGGATACATGTTCTACTATGTTCATAGCAGCCCTATTTGTAATTGCCAGATGCTGGAAAGAACCCAGGTATCCCTCAACAGAAGAGTGGATGCAAAAAATGTGGTATATCTACACAATGGAGTACTATTCAGCCATTAGAAACAATGAATTCATGAAATTCTTAGGCAAATGGATGGAGCTAGAGAATATCATACTAAGTGAGGTAACCCAGACTCAAAAGGTGAATCATGGTATGCACTCACTAATAAGTGGATATTAACCTAGAAAACTGGAATACCCAAAACATAATCCACACATCAAATGAGGTCCAAGAAGAAAGGAGGAGTGGCCCCTGGTTCTGGAAAGACTCAGTGAAACAGTATTCAGCAAAACCAGAACGGGGAAGTGGGAAGGGGTGGGTGGGAGGACAGGGGAAGAGAAGGGGGCTTGCGGGACTTTCGGGGAGTGGGCGGGCTAGAAAAGGGGAAATCATTTGAAATGTAAATAAATTATATCGAATAATAAAAAAAAAATTGTCATAGACAGCCAACTATATGATGTCTCACTTTATAAAATTAGAGAAAAACTCTCTTGATATTGAGAAGACTCTCATTTATGTACAGATTCATCACTGACTCAGTTAGGTTCAATCATAATAGCTTTGTATCCTCATGTGACATTTATAGAAATAATATGAGAAGTTTTAGGTTATTGATAAGTCCTTAAATTTTCTGATTTATATAATTAATACTGTTAGGTATCTGTCCCAACACTTACAGGATTTCTTCCCCTTCCTTTCTGTGTTTAAAAAAAAAATGTTAGTTTCATTTTAGACTTTGCTTTTATATGTAAAGATCTATTTACAGAAATGTAAATAAGGAATATATCTAATAAAAAATTAAAAATAAAAGATCTATTGCTAAGGGGAAGTAGTTCTTTATTTGAGATGTGAATTTAAGTGTTTTTATATTTATTAACAGTGTTTTGCATAATGTGAAACTTGTTTTTTTATGCATAATTATTTTATTTTATAATATAGTTTAAGTTTTTTTTTGTTTTATAAAATTTAGGTATAGCTAGATTAGTAAACATTTAAAAAATAAAATATTAGGTAATTTAATTCTACATTTTAAAGACTACTATACATAATTTAAGATGAAGTTTACCGCAATTTGAATTATTAATGACATCTAATTTCTTTCCTTAAAATTATTCAGTTTTCTGAATTATTTTGTTTAAAATTCCAATATGTTATGAATTTGTCTTACTGTGTTTCATATAATTTTCATTTATATTTGTGTGGCTTTTGGGATATTCCCTTTTCTATCATCAGAAGGTCTCTGTCCATTATTTTGAAGGGTTAGGTCCTTACCTAAGCTTTCATCTCAGCCTTCACCTAGCTAAGGTTTGGATGTGCATCTAAAGGAGTTTATTCTTGGTTGGCGTCTCACTCTCACCCGGAGCAATGCCTCCCCTGGTCCCACATGAGGCCTCACTGCTTGCTCCTCTCACCCTTTCCATGTTTTTTTCATGTCTTCTCCACTTCTAATGAACTTTACCAAATATTGTTTGCTCTCAGTACTAAGACATAAGAGGTATTATCAGGAATCATTTTCTGATAATCATCAGAATTATTAAAGTCAGTAGTTAATGAATAATATTAATCAGTATTATATTAGAGTCATAATAATTTTTCCCCAGCGAAATCCTTTTATAAATTAATTTTAATTTTTATTTAATTATTTTTCTTGCAATATACGTTGACTATATTGTTTCCTCTATTCATTGAGGGAGATTCTTAAGCCACCTAAAAGGTTAGAAGTGATTGTCATTCTCAGGAAACTCAGAAGCTTGGATCTACAGTCTTTTTCTTCATTGACTTATTATTGCATCTGGACTTAGTCTGCATTTTCATGTCCCCTAAACAAAGTTTGTTGTTGTTTTTAAAAACCATAGCACAGACTTCCTGTGAATACAAGACACAGAATCCATTATAGTATACTGACTGGAGAAAGAAATAAAATACATGCTTACAGAGTCAGTGTACTGTTAACCAAGACAAAACTTAGTGCCTTCATAACAGAGAATATCACAGTTGTTAATTTGCCAAAATAGATAATTAATGTCAAGGTGTCAGTTTTCGACTATCTCTCCTAGTGTTACTCAGTAAACTGTCAGTGTTTAGGAAATAAACCACACTGTGTTTTCAATTCCACTGGGGCCAACTTATTGGTCAAGGTTGAGTAAATACAATCTGGGAAAATTAAAATAGGCAAATAGGTAAATATAAAAGACATTCCTTGATGTAGAAATTTATATCTATATACAGATAGCTAGTGGAGAACAGAGCTACATTTACTTTATAGTCTTTGGAAACAAAATTGCTTAACAGAAGATTACAAACCTTTGATGATACAAATAGTTCCACTTAAAATAAATAAAATGTCTAAAATATGGTAACGAATAGTCAAAATTAATTTTGTAAGAAAGGTAAATATGAGTTATTTTATACTGATATCATTGTAGATTAATATCAAGTCATTCCATACTTTGTAATTCTACATTTAATATTCTATCTATTGTAGGAAATAAACTAATTTAAAGATTAACAAATGTTTAATTACATAAATATCATTTATATTGTGTTTGTTATAGTAAGCAAAGATGTTGAAATACCTCAAAATAGAGAAAACCATACTGATAATTTTATTAAGTGTAATTTTAGAGAAAACTTTAAAATAGCCAATTTCAATGATACATAAAGAAGTGGCAAATTCCTTTGTTCAGTTTAATTATATTTTAATAGGAGGCTAAGAACTAAACAACCAATAGGATAGACTTAAAAAACTGAATAATTAAAAGAATAATTATTTTTAAAAGAAAGATTTTAGTAACAAGAATGTTTTAAAATAATAAAAATTATTTTAAGTTCAATGTAGTAATTTAAATTCATTAAAGCATTTATACTCCTTATGCATAGCAAAATACACTCTGAAAATGGAACTTCTGACCTTTGGATGACTTAGAATACTGTTAGAAATTCTTTTAAGTCTTTGGATTTATTTTGAAAAGAGAGGCTTAAAATAGAAATAATGTGGCATCATTTTTATTATTGTAAACCAATGAGAAATTAAGCATTTACTACAAATAAGAATGCTACTTGAGTAGAGCACACTGAGCAATTTATACTGTTTATAGCTTCTTTTCCTCTGGAGTAGAGATATATCGGTGGTCTGAATGTCATTTTAGTAAATAGATTTTGAATTACACAACTTTAAACTGTAGTTTAAAAAGTCAGGAAATATATTATAGGAATATACTATATTAATCAGTGAGACTTAAAAACATGAAGTTAAATGATTTTATTGTTTTTTATTTCCATCTTATCATCTTCTGCTTGAAAGTGAAAATTTTTCTTTGGAAAGTGAAAATTTTTCTTTAACCAGAGCCACATTATTTCAAATCATAATAATTAGGAACAAATGAAGCAGTGGATCATTAATTGAAGAAAAATCAAAATAAAGTAAGAAAATAGTCATAGCCTTGTCTTACAGATTACTTAAGATTTGTGTGATACATTTTCATTATACTATGCCACATATTTGAGGTTCTTAGCACAGTGTATCCGTTACTTAGTATATATCTAGGCAGAAACACTAACAAATTTATCTATGTCTAAGAAACATTCCCTTGACCTGCTTTACATTTGTATGAATGGCATATTCTGAAGTCTGCTGTGCTTTTTTTGTGTGACTTACAGTATTCTCACTATTTTGTAGTAAGACTTTGTTATTTACAGTGCTCTGACATAGTTTTGTGTGGTAGGTTCTTCTTCAGAAACTCAGTTTGACTATTATTTATTGATATATCAGTGTCTTTGAAAGCTTCTACTGGCACAATTTATTATTAAAAGTTTAAACCATGCCCCCAAAAGATTTCTATGATAAACACCATAGTTAACCATAAAGATAATTTCACCAAAAGGTTCTCAGGTGTAATCCTAATATTTGAGCCACATTAAGGAGAGGTAAAAGAAAGAAAAAAATGTAAAAACATATCCCTGGGTATTTCACCTTCTGAAAGGCTTTATGGTCTTGTTTAAGATTTTATCATTATAGGGAAATGACAATCACTTCCAAAATAAATGTCAAGCAAAGGGAGAGATTCGTAGAATATCTTCTAGACTAATTTTTGATTAAATCATTTGGACTAAGTCAATTTCAAAATGTAAAAGAATCAAAAGTCATATTTGAAAACAAATATAGATAACATTTAAAAAACCTGTGTGCCCTGACTATCTCCAACATGTTTTGGTTTGGTTTGGTTGTCTGTATTAAAATGTATGATTCACACAATAATCTTAAGTAATTTTAGAATTATTAAGTCATTAGCTTCATAAATTATGCTACATTGCAATGCATGCTACACAGTAGAAGAAAATTAAAAATATTTCAACTATATAGCATTTTAGCAGGACTTTGTCCTATATTGTTAATTCTGCTACTACACTTTTTTTTTCTGGACAAGGTCCAAAGCATGGTGTTGAAGAGATGAAAGGCAAAAGGTACACATGAAAAGTCAGAGATCATCTCGAATGAAATATCTTACAAAGCATCCTCTTCAGGATTAAAAAGGTACCAATTAATTCTTCACCATGGATAGGAACTCTTTGTCTTTATATAAAAATACTTTCTCTGAACATACTAAAGTCCTAAGTCAGAATAAAATGTTTGAAGGAAAACTATTTTCAATAAAACAAATCAATAAAGTCATTAGATAAAATTTTAATATGTAATGTGATACATTGCTGGAAGATAAAAACCCAGTGATACAAAATATCTAGAAGTTTAGGTAAGTGGAAACACATGACAAGAATCACTTTGAGTAACTAAATGATATTTTAGTATTGCTTTATTTAGCTCTCACAAACAAAAATGATCAAAGATTTTTTATTTTATTTCCTTTTGTTTTATTTTATGTTATTTTGTTTTATTAATCATTCCATTCATTTATATCTCAAATGACATCTCACTTCCTGGTTACCCATCCACAAAACCCCCATCCCACCATCTGCCGTATTCTCTCTCCTCTTTGCATTTATGAAGACGTTGGAATAAAACTATAGACTAATGAAGAAAATTTACTATAAGGAACAACCATAAAGCTCTATTCAAAATTACTATATTTTCAAATTTTTCTACCATAAAAAATTTTTTTAAAAAGTAAAGATAAAATGCTTAACTAAATTTTTGGTTACAGGTTAAGTAATAAGTTGTGATGGTTCACAGAGTCCTCAGAGTTTAAGTGAGTCTGCCCCTTGCCCTCTACCCAATGCCCTGCTTTTCCTCCATTGGCCTCCTATTCACATTCAGATAAGAAATGGATTCCTAATCTGATTTAAATAAATGAAATGTCCTAAAATCCCTGCCTAATATAATTCAGAAAGATACATATTTTAGCCATGTTTTTCATTTTTTTCTGTCATTTTTAAATTGCTTATAATTATGAACTGAAAACTAGGGAAATATCTGCAAATTTTAAGTTATAAAACAAAATGAAACCTTGAAATAAATATGTTGTAGTTCTCAAATAAAGTATGAGAAAAACATTGAAAATTTTAAACATAAAACTAGGAATCCTTGGAAAAAATAAGTATAATATGTTGTAGTTCTCAAACTAAAAAAAAAAAAAAAACAGAAAATTTTAATCATAAAATTATAATAAAATCTTTGAAGAAACAAATAAATAATAGCATGCATGTTTGAAATACACTATGCCTTGGTATACACAGTCTTACAATTTTTATCATTTTTCTTTTTTATTTATTTTTTATTGAAAAGTGAAGTAAAAACACTTATGATAAAATTAAAGATTTACATGTAAAGTATTTCAGATAAAATAGAAGAGATACATAGAAAAACATGTTGAAATTGACAATTTTCATGGAAAATTAAAGAGTAAATTGGTAGACATGTAAAATGTTGCTAAATTAATTGAAATATGAAATAGAAACATTTTATGATAAAATTGAAGATTTACGGGGAAAATATTTCTGATAAAATTGTAGAAAATTTTAGGTGTTAAAAATTTTAAACATGTTAGATTTGAAGATTGTCATGGATAAATTTATATAGATGTAATAATTGTAGGCATAAAAGTATTCCTAACATTTCTTTAGGTGCTTCTCAGCCATTCAATATTCCTCAGATGAAAATTCTTTCTTTAGCTCTGTACCCCATTTTTAAGGGGGATATTTGGCTCTCTGGAGTCTACCTTCTTGAGTTCTTTGTATATCATAGATAAGCCCTCTCAGATGTAGTGTTAGTAAAGTTCTTTTCCCAATTTGTTGGTTGCCGTTTTGTCCAGGGACTAGACAAGGTTGCCTTCTCTCTCCATATTTATTCAATATATTACTTGAAGTTCTAACTAGAGCAATTCGACAACACAAGGCAGTCAAAGGGATACAAATTGGAAAGGAAGTAGTCAACTATCACTATTTGCAGATGATATGGTAATATAGTTAAGTGACCCAAAAATCTCCACCAGAGTACTTCTACAGCTGATAAACAACTTCAGCAAAGTGACTGGTTATAAAATTAACTCAAGCAAATCAGTAGCCTTCCTATTCTCAAAGGATAAACAGGCTGAGAAAGAAATTATAGAAATGACACCCTTCACAATAGCCACAAACGATATAAAGTATCTTGGTGTGACTCTAACCAAACAAGTGAAAGGTCTCTATGACAGGAACTTCAAGTCTTTGAAGAAAGAAATTGAAGAAGACCTCAGAAGATGGAAAAATCTTCCTTGCTCTTGGATTTGCAGGATTAATATAGTAAAAAATGGCCATCTTGCCAAAAGCAATATACAGATTCAATGCAATCCCCATCAAAATCCCAACTCAATTCTTCATAGACTTAGAAAGAGCAATTCTCAAATTCATCTGGAATAACAAAAAACCCAGGATAGCTAAAACTATTCTAAACAGTAAAAGAACTTCTGGGGGAATCAGTGTCCTGGACCTCAAGCAATACTACAGAGCAACAGTGTTAAAAACTGCATGGTATTGATAGAGTGACAGGCAAGAAGATCAATGGAATAGAATTGAAGATCTGGAAATGAACCCACAGAATTATGGCCACTTGATCTTTGATAAAGGAGCTGAAAACATCCAGTGGAAAAAAGATAGCCTTTTCAACAAATGATGCTGGTTCAATTGGAGGTCAGTATGCAAAAGAATGCAAATTAATCCATTCTTATATTCTTGTACTAAGTTCAAGTCCAAGTGGATCAAGAACCTCTGACACTAGTAGAAAAGAAACTGGGGAAGATCCTTAAGGACATGGGCACAGGGGAAAATTTCTTCAACAGAACACCAATAGCTTATGCTCTAAGATCAAGAATTGACAAATGGGACCTCATAAAACTACAAAGTTTCTGTAAGGCAAAGGTCCTCCATTTTTCTTTTTTAATTGAAATTACTTTTTGATAATGCTATATATTCTAACTGCTGTTGCCCCTCACAGAAATCTCACATATATCCGTACTCCTTTCTTTCTCTCTAGAAAGCAACAAGTATCTAAAAAAATATTAATATAAGCAAACAGACCAGATGAAGCCAAAACAAAGAAACAGAAGAAAAATATCCAAAGAAAAGCACAATCATCTTTCATAGAGATACATATACTTAGAGAAATCTCCCAAATTAAAAAAGTCAAGTAACTTATAAAGGTAGACCTATCAGAATTACATCCAACTTCTCACCAGAAAGGATGTAAGCTAGAAGATCCTGGGCAGATCTCATACAGACAGACCCTAAGAGAACACAAATGCCAGCCCAGACTACTATACCTAGCAAAACTTTCAGTCACTATAGATGGAGAAACCAAGATATTTCATGATAAAACCAAATTTACACAATATCTTTCCACAAATGCAACCCTGAAAAGGATAATAAATGGAAAATGCCAACACAGGGAGGGAAACTACACCCTAGAAAAAGCAAGAGAATAATCTTTTTCCAACAAACCCAAAAGAAGGTAACCACACAAACAAAGATAACATCAAAAATAGCAGGAAGCACCAATCAATGTTCCTTAATATCTCTTAACATCAATGGACTCATTTCTCCAATGATAAGACAAAGACTAACAGAAATATTTTTCATGTAAACCTTCAATTTTATCAGAAAATGATTATAATTCCTCTTTCAATTAATTTAGTAATTTTTTATATCGACCATTTAATCTGTGTTATTTTCCATGGTAATCTTCAATGTTAATATGTTTTTTATATATTTCTTCTGTTTTATCAGAAATATTTTTCATGTAAATCTCTAATTTTATCACATAATGTTTTTAATTCAACTTTCAATTAATTAAAAATGTTTTTTATGTTTACAATTTTATCTGCCAAAGGCCTGGAGCCTCCCGGCCTGGGGAAGGTAGTTGTGGAGGCACGGAGTAGGACTCTGGTGATGATAGCTTTGAAATCTGAGAGTCTCAGAGCTTTTTAACTGTACTAAAATGCTGATGATAACTTCTTTTTTTTTTTAATTTTTTTATTCGATATAATTTATTTACATTTCAAATGATTTCCCTTTTCTAGCCCCCCCACTCCCCGAAAGTCCCGTAAGCCCCCTTCTCTTCCCCTGTCCTCCCACCCACCCCTTCCCACTTCCCCGTTCTGGTTTTGCTGAATACTGTTTCACTGAGTCTTTCCAGAACCAGGTGCCACTCCTCCTTTCTTCTTGTACCTCATTTGATGTGTGGATTATGTTTTGGGTATTCCAGTTTTCTAGGTTAATATCCACTTATTAGTGAGTGCATACCATGATTCACCTTTTGAGTCTGGGTTACCTCACTTAGTATGATATTCTCTAGCTCCATCCATTTGCCTAAGAATTTCATGAATTCATTGTTTCTAATGGCTGAATAGTACTCCATTGTGTAGATATACCACATTTTTTGCAACCACTCTTCTGTTGAGGGATACCTGGGTTCTTTCCAGCATCTGGCAATTATAAATAGGGCTGCTATGAACATAGTAGAGCATGTATCCTTATTACATGGTGGGGAGTCTTCTGGGTATATGCCCAGGAGTGGTATAGCAGGATCTTCTGGAAGTGAGGTGCCCAGTTTTCGGAGGAACCGCCAGACTGCTTTCCAGTGTGGTTGTACTAATTTGCAACCCCACCAGCAGTGGAGGAGTGTTCCTCTTTCTCCACACCCTCTCCAACACCTGCTGTCTCCTGAATTTTTAATCTTAGCCATTCTAACTGGTGTAAGATGAAATCTTAGGGTTGTTTTGATTTGCATTTACCTAATGACTAATGAAGTTGAGCATTTTTTAAGATGCTTCTCTGCCATCCGAAGTTCTTCAGGTGAGAATTCTTTGTTTAACTCTGTACCCCATTTTTTAATAGGGTTGTTTGGTTTTCTGGAGTCTAACTTCTTGAGTTCTTTATATATATTGGATATTAGCCCTCTATCTGATGTAGGATTGGTGAACATCTTTTCCCAATTTGTTGGTTGCCGATTTGTCCTCTTGATGGTGTCCTTTGCCTTACAGAAACTTTGTAATTTTATGAGGTCCCATTTGTCAATTCTTGCTCTTAGAGCATTCGCTATTGGTGTTCTGTTCAGAAACTTTCTCCCTGTACAGATGTCCTCAAGGGTCTTCCCCAGTTTCTTTTCTATTAGCTTCAGAGTGTCTGGCTTTATGTGGAGGTCCTTGGTCCATTTGGATTTGAGCTTAGTACAAGGAGACAAGGATGGATCAATTCGCATTCTTCTGCATGCTGACCTCCAGTTGAACCAGCACCATTTGTTGAAAAGGCTATCTTTTTTCCATTGGATGTTTTGAGCCTCTTTGTCGAGGATCAAGTGGCCATAGGTGTGTGGGTTCATTTCTGGATCTTCAATCCTGTTCCATTGATCCTCCTGCCTGTCACTGTACCAATACCATGCAGTTTTTAACACTATTGCTCTGTAGTATTGCTTGAGGTCAGGGATACTGATTCCCCCAGATTTTCTTTTGTTGCTGAGAATAGTTTTAGCTATCCTGGGTTTTTTGATGATAACTTCTAAAATGTCCTAGAAACTTTCTTGCTCTTTCTGAGGGTAAAAGACTGCTGGCTTAGGTGATTAACACCTGTAGCCTAACAGCAGAGGATTAAGCAGTCTGGTCTTTGTTCTATCTCAGCAGGAACTGCTGGGTTCTAACTTTCAGCTTGCTAGTCAGAAGTCTTTGCAGGGAGAAAAAAAAATGACACTTAAAGAAGTGGTTAATGAGTTTATTACTAAGTTGTAAAAAGTTTCCTATATAAAGCTTCTAAGAGGAAAAGCAGAAGGATCCTAAGTGGGGAAAGGGAAAAGTTCTTCTAATTGGAGAAAGGTAAAAAATGAGAGAGAGAGAGAGAGCAGGAGAGAGAAGGAGGAGAAAAAAGACACGCATGAGAGAAGAGAGAGAAAAGTAGTAGTAGTAGTGGTAGTAGTAGTAGTAGTAGTAGTGCCCTTTCTCTCTTGTCTTCAGTACTTATACATCTTTCAGAATGCATGATCACATGTTACAATGTTCATCACAAGTTCACACAAAAATCAAAGCATAAATTGAAATAGAAGTTTACAACAGAGAATGTTTATGTGCATATCCATTAGGAGTAATTATCTAGAGAGTAACATCTATCACTTGTCTTCTCTACAGGTTCATAGAAAGTTTAAAACCATATCTAAGTTATAAGTGAAATTTTGTATAGATAAACACAGTCAATATTTTATCTTCTATCCTAGCACCTATAATAAATCATTAGTTCCCTTTTTATGACCTTTGGTTAATTGTTTTATAACCTCTTGGAATGGGCTCTGAGTACGAGAAAATCTGGTTGGCATCTAAGAGAAATTAACTTGTGACACTTGGGAGACTGGCAGAGTTCTCATTACAGTTTGACTATAGAAAAGGACCTAGTAGCAGTCCTGTTATAAAAGAGCTTAATAATCATAAATATGATTTTAGGAATTCCTATAGGATCATCATTAAAACTAAAGTCATCGATTTGTCTACATAGCATCACTATAAGACTTCGTGGATCTGTAGAGATCTGCTCCAAAGGGGTGTGCTGTTACTTATTGATTATTATAAATGTATAATAATAACAAGAAAAGCTTATAAAGAGCAGGAATCCTTCCTAAAATTAGTTCCCCACAGTCTTGCTGAATGGGGGCTCAACTGTCGCAGATTATAATAATCCGAAACAGGCATTTCAGGATGATCACCTGCTAGTCTATTAGCTTGTCCCATTATGGCTCCTGACATTTATCTGTAAAATTTTCCATGAAATACTCAATTTAACGTGTTTTTCTATATATTTTTTCAATTTTATCAGAAATATTTTCCACATAAATCCTTAATTTTATCATAAAATGTTTTTTCTTCAATTATCAATTAATTTAGCAATATTTTATATCTACCACTTTACTCTTTAATTTTCCATGAAAATTGTCAATTTTAACATGTTTTCTATATATTTGTCATTTTATCAGAAATATTTTCCATGTAAATCTTCCATTTTATCATAATAGAATAAATAAACTGATGCATAAAAATGTTTAAAAAAATTTCCCTAAAACCATAAAACTAGAAATCATCATGAATATGCAAAACACTTTCAATGTGAAAAAATAATGCCCTGACAAACTTTATGGGACAAAGAACCTTTCAAAATTCAGAAATCATCATGAATATGCAAAACACTTTCAATGTGAAAAAATAATGCCCTGACAAACTTTATGGGACAAAGAACCTTTCAAAATGCGGTTGAATTTGTGTTAGCCCTATTTTCCTGGGCATAGTTTCTGTGTTTGAGTGCTTTGTATGCCCAGTGAGATTATGTTGATGAAAACTATTTTTTGGCCAATGGTTATTATATGGAAATAACTCGTGGATTACAGTGAGGACAATTATATTTTATATTTTCAATAAATGTTTTCAATTTTAAGTTTAGAAAATATCAATGATATAGTTTTCATGATACCATAAATATTTTAAGTAAAAAGTGATGTTTTTAAACTTTTGTTAAATTCTCTTTGATGTGTACAAGAATTGTCAAGCAAATATATATTCCCAAATCAGTCTGAATTGGAGTTACAGACAAGTTGTAAGTTGTCATGTGGATGCTGATAATAAAAACCTCTATCTTTTATAAAAATAGTCAGTGTTTTTAACTGCTGATCCAACTCTCCAAGCCCAATGAAAATATTATCAGGATAATAACTAATAATAACAAATGATATCAGAGATATTTAAAGATTCTGTTGGTATGTGTATCAGAAGTGGTTTCTAATGGTTACAAGGTTTCTGCTGTGTGGAACATAGTTTAGAGTATTCCCTGATCTGTAGACTGAGGCAGGTTAACACTAATTTTAGAAAGCATTTTAGAAAACCTATACAGCAATGATACACTTGGGCTAATATCACCAGCAGTAAAATTTGTAATCAGCAGTATGTTTTTAGTAGACAAAATTTATCAGATACTTAAAATTAATCAGGTTGAATGCATATTAGAATAAAAGCCTCTTACACTAAACAGAAAGTAAAAACCCATGTTGACTGAATCTGCTTCACAGATGAACCATCAACAGAAACCACAAGAAGGAAATCTAACCAATCTGAAGGAATTTGTTCTTCTTGGATTTTCAGATGTTCCTGATCTTCAGTGGTTTCTCTTTGGACTGTTGATTGCCATGTATTCCTTCATCCTATTAGGTAACGGCACCATTGTACTAATCACAAAGATAGACTCTGCCCTTCAGACCCCTATGTACTTTTTTCTTGGTAACTTTTCCTTTTTAGAGATATGTTATGTATCAATTACTCTTCCCAGAATGGTCTTCAACCTTGGGACACAGAAAAGGACCATCTCTTTCATTGCCTGTGCTACACAAATGTGCTGTACTCTTATCCTAGGGGCCACAGAGTGCTTCTTACTGGCTGTGATGGCCTATGACCGTTATGTTGCCATCTGTAACCCCCTGCACTATCCTCTAGTTATGAACCAAAAGGTGTGTTCTCAATTGGTGATTGGCTCCTGGATTAGTGGAATCCCAGTACAGATAGGGCAGACATCACAGATCTTTTCTTTGTCATTTTGTGGTTCCCACCAAATCAACCACTTCTTCTGTGACATTCCCCCAATTCTTCACCTGGCCTGTGGGAATATCTTTATCAATGAGATGATGGTTTTCCTAGGTGCTCTCTTATTTGTCTCACTTCCATTCCTGTTAATAGTATTTTCCTATAGTAAAATCATCTCTACAGTCCTGAAGCTGTCATCAGCCAAAAGTCGAGCCAAAGCCTTCTCGACTTGTTCTTCTCATCTTACAGTTGTGTTGTTATTTTTTGGATCAGCTATGATTACATATTTCAGGTCCAATACTAGTCATTCAGGTGAGACAGATAAAGTGCTTTCTCTTTTCTATACTGTTGTGACTCCTATGTTTAATCCCGTGGTATATACTCTAAGAAATAAGGATGTCACAATAGCACTGAAAAAATTCCTATGCAAACAATTTGTGAAAATATAATATGACTTATATTAGAGATATACCTTTTATTGTCGAAGTTTGCAGAAATATCTCTAATTATGCATCTTACCTGTTTCTATATGTAATTACAAGAAAATAAAATTTATATGTGATGTTGAGAGACATATCTCTCTTAGTAATGTTAAGTAATATATATTAGCAAATTAAAAATACTTCAATTTTATGTAACATTATTTATTGTGAAACATCATTCTCAAAACAAAATAGTTGATACAGTTGACTATTGTAACACATTCTGATATACTACTGAAAATCATATATATTTCATTTCCACATTTAGTTAGAATGATTGATTTTAATTACATAGTAAAATTAGTTTCAATTGGATCTCTTGTGTCTCTAAGATTATTTCATGTATAAAGACTCTTGCTGTCAAATCTGTTGATTTGTATCTTATCCCCCAAAACATTATGACAAACCCTTTCAATTAGTCCTCTGATTTCCAGACATATGCTAGAGGATACATGTTCTCACAAATTCACAAACACACACACACAACCACAGAGAGAGAGAGAGAGAGAGAGAGAGAGAGAGAGAGAGAGAGAGAGAGAGAGAGAGAGAGAGAGAGAGAGAGAGGTTGAGGGAGGGAGGGAAGGAGGGAGAAGGAGAGGGGGAGAGAGAAAAAGAGATATAGAGACAGGGAGAGACAGAGAGACAGAGAAATGGAGAAACAGAGAAACAGAGAGATACACATACACACTGTTTCAGAAAAAGCCCCATGATGTCATGGTGTGCTGTGAGGAAGTTTTTTCTTTGGTGTTTAGGTAAATGTTCTATAATTATTATTTAAGTATACTTGGTTTATGATATCACTTGTTTCCAGCATTTCCCTGTTTAAGTTTGGTCTGGGTGATCTGCATCTTGGCAAATGTGGAGTATTGAGATCACTACTCTTGCTGTAATATGGTCATTATGTAATTGTACCTGTAGTGAATGTAGTAAATCAGGGTGACCCGTTATTCTTGCATGGATGGTTAGAGTTAAAAGATATTTGTGTGCATTTCTCTTTGATTAACATATATTATATAGTATATAATTTCAGATTAATTTTGGTTTGAACTCTATTTGTCAGATATTAAAATGGCTACATGAGTTTGTTTCTTCTGTCCATTATTACATATGGTTTAAATAAAAGCAATTAATATGGGGCTGGTGAGATGGCTCAGCAGTTAAGAGCACTGACTACTCTTCCAGAGGTCCTGAGTTAAAATCCCAGCAACCACATAGTGGCTCACCACCATCCGTAATGAGAACCAGCACATCTTCTGGTGTATCTAAAGACAGGTACAGTGTACTTATGTATAATAAATAAATAAATCTTTGAAAAAGCTTTAAAGCAATTAGTAAATCTACATTCATTGTAAATGGAGATATCAGTAACAATCATTTTAAATATTTTTATTTGAAATTAGAATACATTTAGATCATGTTCCCTTCTAAGCACTTGCTGCTTTCCTCCCTCCAACCATTCCTATATATGCCTATTATTCTAATTCATATATATCAAATACGTATACATATGTGCAAGTTGTTCAGTTCATATAAACTTACTTGTACAATTTCAGGACTGACTATCAACTGACTGAACTGAACTCCATTACAGAGAACTCAACTGACTGAGTCTCTCTGCCTTCATTTCTCTTTATTAGCTTTTGTTTCATAGGTTGGCCTCATCAGGGTTGGGCATATTGTATTTCTGACTCATTCTGTCAAATATATCTCTGATTCACGACTTTGTCTGTTCTTCAATTAAACACTACTTTGAAACATGACTGCTTCCTTCTACTAACTAACCTTACCTTAATAGTTCTCTATGAGTTTAGCTGTATTCTAGACAGAGAGATTAAAAGTATATAGTCCCTCACCACAGTAGCTTCCTGTTGCTGCATTAAAATTCCTCTACAAATAATAATTATTTAGTATCCTATAAAATATTAATTAATCACTAAAGTAAAAATATTAAAACTGTTATTTGAGTTACTTCAAACAACATGATGGCTCATGTGTCTAAAGTACATATTCCATTTCTCTTTTCTAAAAATTTTCATCTGCATTAACCTTATAGATTATTGTGTATTGTTCTAGTGTTCTTCTCCACCATATTTTGACACAAACATGTATTTGAATTGGAGCAGTTATGAATCTACAGAAATTAGGTATATAACTTTATGATCTATCTTTTTTAAGTTTAATACTGTTTATTATATAAATTTTTCTACATTCTTTGTTTACATTCCAAATGATTTTCCATTTAACAGTTCCCCCCTCCCCATAAGTCCCATAAGCCCTCTTCCTTCCACCCATTGCCCAATCATCTCCTCCCATTTCTCTGTCCTGGTACTCCCCTACAATGCTGCATCAAGCCTATCCAGGACCAGGGCCCTCTCCTTCCTTCTTCTTGGGAATCATTTGATATGTTAATTGTGTCTTGAGTATTCAGTGCTTCTGGGCTAATATCCACTTATCAGTGACTGCATTCCATGTGCATTCTTTTGTGATTGAGTTACCTCACTTGGGATGATATTTTCCAGTTCCAACCATTTGCCTAAAAATTTCATGAATTCATTGTTTTTAATTGCTGAGTAGTATTCCATTGTGTAAATATACCACATTTTCTGTATCCATTCCTCCATTGAGGGATATCTGGGTTCTTTCCAGCTTCTGGCTATTATAAATAAGGCTGCTATGAACATAGTGGAGCATGTGTCCTTATGGCATGCTGGGGAATCCTCTGGGTATATGCCCAGTAATGGTATAACAGGGGGAAGACCCTTGAGGACATGGGCACAGGGGAAAAGTTCGTGAACAGAACAGCAGTAGCTTATGCCCTAAGATCAAGAATTGACAATTGGGACCTCATAAAATTACAAAGTTTCTGTAAGGCAAAGGACACTGTCAATTGGACAAAATGGCAAACAACAAATTGGGAAAAGATCTTCACCAACCTTACATCCAACAGTGGGCTAATATCTAATATATATAATGGACTCAAGAAGTTAGACTCCAGAGAGCCAAATAACCCTATTAAAAAATGGGGTACAGAGACCGGGTGGTGGTGGTGCACGCCTGTAATCCCAGCACTCTGGGAGTCAGAGGCATGCACATTTCTTTGTTTGAGGCCAGACTGGTCTACAGAGTGAGTTCCAGGATAGCCAGGCCTATGCAGAGAAACTTTGTCTTGAAAAAACAAATCCAAACCAAAAAAAAAAAAAAAAAAAAAAAAAAAAAAAATGGGGTACGGAGCTAAACAAAGAATTTTCACCTGAAGAATTTCAAATGGCTGAGAAGCACCCTAACATATGTTCAACATCATTAATCATTAGGAAAATGCAAATCAAAGCAACCCTGAGATTTCACCTCACACCAGTCAGAATGGCTAAGATTAAAAACTCAGGAGACAGCAAATACTGGCAAGGATGTGGAGAAAGAGGAACACTCCTCCACTGCTGGTGGGATTGCAAGCTAGTACAACCACTCTGGAAATCAGTCTGGCGGTTCCTCAGAAAACTGGGCTGACACTTCTGGAGGGCCCTTTATGGTCTGTCTTAAGAGGCCCTTGGGAACAGGAGACTTCTGTCCACCCTTTGTACCAGGGAGCCAGGAAGCTCCACAACCTTCCGTGCAAGGTTGCCAAGAAAGAGTCATCTCCCAGCAGTGCCTCCACTTCTGAGCATGGAGGTGAGATCTCTCTAGAGGGGAACTGCTAGGATAACACAGGCATGTGATCAGTGGAGCAGCTGGGGCAGGAGTCTTCCCATCACATTTGCACCAGGAAGGCAGATGGAGCCACAGCTTTCTGTGCACAGCCAACAAAGAGAGAGTGATCTCCCAGCAGTGCCTCCACTTCTGAGTACAAAGGCAAGATCTCCAGCTTCTCTCCAATAACTCTCTGGAGGGGAACAGCTAGGAGTGCACAGGGCATATAATCAGTGGAGCCAATAGGACAGGAGCCTTCCAGGTGCCATTTACATAAGGGACCCTTCTGTGCACAGACCCTGCCAGAAGACAGTTGATCTCCCAGGAGTACAGACAGAGGCTTACAGGCCCATAGGAGGGACAAGCTCCAGCCAAACACAGCAAGACGAACTAACACCAGAGATAACAGGATGGCAAAAGGCAAGTGCAAGAACCCTACCAATAGAATTCAAAACTACTTGGCAATAACAGAACTCAGTTCTCCTACTACAATATGTCCTGGAAAACCCAACACACCAGAAAAGCAAGAGTTGGATTTAAAATTGCATCTCAGGATGCTGATACAGGACTTCAAGAAGGACATAAATAACTCCTTTAAAGAAACACAGGAGAACATGGGTCAACTGGTAGAAACACTCAAAGAGAAAACACAAAAATCCCTTAAAAAATTACAGAAAAACACAAGCAAACAGGTGAAGGATTTGAACAAAACCATCTAAGATCTAAAAATGGAACTAGAAACAATAAAGAAATCACAAAGGGAGACAACTCTGGAGGTAGAAAACCTTAGAAAGCAATCAGGAGTCACAGATGCAAGCATCAACAGCAGAATACAAGAGATAGAAGAAAGAATCACACGTGCTAAAGATACCATAGAAAACATTGACTCAACAGTCAGAGAAAATGCTAAATGCAAAAAAACTTATAACCCAAAACATCCAGGAAATCCAGGACACAATGAGAAGACCAAACCTAAGGATTATAGGTAGAAGAGAATGAAGATTTACAACTTAAAGGGCCAGTAAATATCTTCAGCAAAATTATAGAAGAAAATTCCCTAATCTAAAGAAAGAGAAGCCAATGAACATACAAGAAGCCTACAGAACTCCAAATAGACTGGACCACAACAGAAATCCCCCCCCCCCGGTACATAATAATCAAAACAACAAATGCACTAATCAAAGAAAGAATATTAAAAGCAGCAAGGGAAAAAGGGCAAGTAACTTATAAAGGCAGACCTATCAGAATTACACCAGAAGTCTCCCCAGAAATGATGAAAATTAGCAGATCCTGGCCAGATCTCTTACAGACCCTAAGAGAACACAAATGCCAACCCAGACTACTATACCCAACAAAACTCTCAATCACCGTAGATGGAGAAACCAAGATATTCCATGATAAAAGCATATTTATATAATATCTTTCCACAAATCTTACTCTACAAAGGAGAGTAGGTGGAAAACGCCAACATAAGGAGGGAAACTTCACCCTAGAAAAAGCAAAAGAATAATCTTCTTCCAATAAACCCGAAAGAAGGTAACCACACAAACAAAAATAACAGGAAGCAACAATCACTATTCCTTAATATCTCTTAACATCAATGGACTCAATTCCCCAATAAGAAGATATAAACTAACAGAGATATTTTTCATGTAAATCTTCAATTTTATCATGAATTTTTTACCTGCTTTTTCAATTAAAAAAATAAAGAGTCCCTTGAGAAAAAAGCAAAAGCTGAAAGTAAAGGGAATACTGGGTTGGGAAGGATAAGTACAATTGCTGATTAATAAATTAGAAGTCTTAGATGTCTATATATAGTAAAGGTAGAAATGACAGTTGTTATTCTAATGTTCACTACTGCCATTATGTATCAACGTTTTAGATGAATATTTATTCCTGGGAATTCTGCATAATGTCACCAGTTTTCCCGCACAAAAAAAGAAAGGTGAGCCTTTCCTTTCTTTTCCTCCTAGAACTTTTGGAATAATAAGGTGGATGTCTAAATCCTGAGGATTTAGAACAAGTGCACATATTAACAATTTCATTCTTTTCCAATGACACAAGGATCTATTGTACATTTAGTGTTATCTAGTAGACTGTATTATAAGCCTGAATTTTTTTTTATTTTTTTTTGGTTTTGTTTGGTTTCGTTTTTTGAGACAGAGTTTCTCTGTATAGCCCTGGCTGTCCTGGAATTCACTCGGTAGACCAGGCTGGCCTCAAACTCAGAAATCTGCCTCTCTCTGCCTCCCCAGGGCTGAGACTGAAGGCATGCAACACGATATGGGTTCAGTGAGGTGCATTGGTGCTTGACACTTATCTCAAAGTCTGGGAGGCAACAAAAAGCAAGTTAAAACAGTTCTGAAACCTGACACATCTATATTCCCATCCATCCAGCCTGCATAAAAAAATAAAAATAAAAGCTCAGCCTTCCAAATAAATGCATAAAATTAAATGAAATGGTTACCAATTTCTGATGTTTTAAATCTAATTAGTTTTTAAAAAGTGAAGTCATTCTCTCATCTTTTTTATTCATTTAGGTTTGCTTAGAGGCAAAGTCTTACTATGAAGCCCTAGGGGGCTTCAAGCTAACAATTCTTTTGCCTCAGCTTGCCATATCCGAGATCCCAGTGTTGCAACGATTCTTATCATCTCATAATCACAAAATAGAAAAAAAACCTATTTAGACTATAAAATGCAGTAGCGTACTCAAGTACATCTTCTTTGTTGTTTTCTTTTATTTTGCTTTGTTCAGCTTCTTGATTCATGAAGAAACATATTCCCTTTAGTTAAAAAAGTGACTTGGGAAAGAATTTATTCCCAGAGCAGAGACAGTATCCTACTTAAACAGCACACTGTGAAATATGTTATAATGTGACGAACCTGTAAATTCGTAAAACTAAGTAAATCTTAATACTTAGGCTTAGAAATTCCCACTTACCTGTCATCTATATTCTGCCAGTTTATAAAGGTAGGTAAGGATCATGTTTAACATAATTTGACTTTGGATATATATCAAATTTGTATTTCCCTGTGGTGTTTTATGTTAGCTGTAGGATAATTTTATTAGGTTAGTTGAGAACAAAATATGAAATCCTGTTAAGTATTAAATGTAATGGAGCAGAATGCATTCTTAAGTTCATTAAAAAAGCTTACATTTTATGTGCTACCACCAGTCAATTAATAATTGAATTTTCATTATTAATTATATTGAGAATAATAATTTTATCTTATCTATTTAATATTTTACAAATATAAGATCTACATTTAATATCTCATAAAAATCTAACTATGAAAATAAGTGATCAAAATGTTGAATGAACATCACTGAAATGTGCCTATTGCTTATAATTATCAAAAGGGCTCATGATTGTAAAAAATTAACATCTCTTTTATTTTTGAAAAGCATATTTTTTTATTGAAAAGGGAAGCAAATTGAAGATTTACATGGAACATATTTCTGATAAAATAGAAGAGGCAATAGAAAAATATGAAAAATTAACATCTCTGATAAAAGATTTTAAAAGTATTAGGGACATATTAGCATATTTTCCACTGGAGTTTATTTTTTTTCCAATCAGGACATTTATATATTCAAATCTACATTTAATTTCCTACTTTGATTTTATTTTATGTATTTTCTCTGCAGGCTTTCTGTATGCATTATATATATTTGGATATTACAGTATTTGATATTGTAGTATTGACATTCAAGAACTTCTTTGTTTCATAGTATATGTGATTTAAATAACCATAAATAAATAACCATAAATAGCCAAAATGACTACATTTTACTGCAGCAGAAAAGAGGTTTTCAATTTATTTTTATTTCATTTATGAAATTATATTTATATAATTTCCACATATATTTTTGTTATATCTATTTCTTAGTAACAATTAATAATTTTTTTATAAAAATTAATTGTTATAAAGTTTTCCAAAAGAAAATCAGGAGAAATACTAAAATATTTGATAATTCTTCATGGGAAAAGATGCTTACTATGCAGAAAGTGATTGTGTAATACATTGATGGAACACTTGCCTAGCATGCACAAGGCCAGGGATTTAGATGCTAAACAGTTTACAACAATGAAAGGCAGAAGATTGTTTTCTATAACATGTAAATTTACAATTGTTCATGACAAACCTGTAGTTTAAAAGGGAAAACTAAATAAATGTGAGTAAAATGGATGGCTTTTTTGTAATTTTTATTTATTTATACCATTTATTAGTTATTTTAAAAAATCATATTTTAAATACAACATATATTATGACTTTCTCTTCTGAATGTTGATACTTCCCATTGAGACAGAAAAAGATTTCTGTAGAAGTTCAGAAAGCAAAACATCTACTAATATCATTTTTATCTAAGTGCTTTGAAAAAAGATATCATAGTTCTATTTAGAAACATACATACATTGAAATTTGTTTTAAATGCAAAGCAATTGAGACCACAATATAGAATGTCACTGCTGTCCTACTCCTTAACTAAATATAGTAAAACCAAGTTAAAAGGCATATTTTATATTATTTATCCTTTTAGCACATCATTAAACAAGCAGATGCAGTCTACATAATACCCCCTGTTCTTAAGGAAAATGAACTTGTTGAAGCATTTGTCAATACCTGGGAATTTATTTCTACACTGAGTCAAATAGGTGAAGAAACATGTTTAAATACATTATGTAGTGTAATCAAGAAAGGAGAAACTTTTGGAATGTTTTATGAACTTGAGATGACACTATAGATCTGCCATTTATATTAAAAGTATTTGTAACTTTTGAGTTTCTGTTATAGTAATTTCACATTTTCATATTAAACTTTTATTAAGGGATATGTAAATTTTAGAATTAGAATCAAGCTCTATTACTACTTTACCACTATTTTTATATATGAAATAGTACAGGGAGAAAATAATTTTTTACTTACCATTCCTATTCTTATCAAATATTTTTAGAATATCCAAGTTAGTCTCAAACCCTCCACATACCCAATTTTCATCTATGTTTTGACACTAAATTTTTGAACACCAACAACACATAACACTGTCAAAACTTGGTTGAAAGCCAAACTCTTCTTTGAGGTGACGTTGCTGATTACTCCTTAAGTGAATATCACTGAACTTAATTACTTTGAATATTGAGTATAAGACAGTCAGGTTTTTCTCATAGAGCAGATGGTCATTGTAAATTCAACATATTATTGAAATGTTACTCAACTAAAGAAAATGTATCTACTACAGAACAGAGGTAAATGTGTAGGTTGAAGATATACACATGGAAGAAAATGGGTAAAATGAGTAGATTATTTGATAATTCTTGGATAAAGATGTGTTTTTGTTTGTTATTTATGAAATACTTTTGAAAGTTTCTAAATTTTGGGAAGTTTTATAATCATTATTAAAAAGGAAAAACTATGGGGTAAAGGAGATTAAAATGGAAGTTATAATTATAGAGTTATATAAAGCATAAGAAAAATGAGTGAGAACTTGCCAGTATTCCTTATCATAAAACCCAACAAAAATCCATACAATGAAGAATGGAACAAGTGAAGTAGATGAGTAAGCACAATAAGGAGGCATATGGAGAGCTTAGAGGGGCATGGAGAGAGCTCTGATGGCCCAGATTTTGCTACAATGGATGTATTTTCAGGATAGAGAGATGTCACCCTTAGGTATATCTCCTTCACCATGTGTGCAGATGAGAAAGGGGACATAGCTTCTGATCCTTGAACATAATGATTTAAAGAAAATAAAACTTTTCACAGCATACTCTGACTGGCATGAAATACCCTTGACAACATTTGAGAACATAACGAAAATACTTGTATTTGTTTTTATTCTTTTAGAAATGTTAAAAAGTTCTGAAGAGAGGTACCTGTAGCTTATATGTAAGATAAGAAAACCAAATGCAGTAACGTGACTAGCAATTCTGACTGAGTCAACTCAAAGCATGGAACACACACAGCTCAGGGCAAAGCTCAATGCCTCCACAGTTACCCAATTTATCCTTCTGGGATTTTATGAAATTCCCAATCTCCAGGGTTTTCTATTTGGAATGTTGCTCATAATTTACTTGATTATCCTAATTGGAAATAGCTTCATTACTGTGATAACTAGAATTGATCCTGCACTACAGAAGCCCATGTATTTTTTTCTTAGCAAATTTTTCTACTCTGGAAATCTGTTATGTATCAGTCACTCTTCCTAGGATTCTGTTCAACATTGCTACTCAAGATAGACACATTTCTGTCCTCAGCTGTGCCATGCAAACATACTTCTTTCTTATGCTGGGAGCCACTGAGTGTTTCTTCTGGCGGTGATGTCCTATGACCGCTATGTGGCCATCTGCAATCCTCTGCACTATCCTCTGGTCATGAATCCAACAAAGTGGACTCAGCTGGCAGCAGGCTCCTGGCTTGGAGGTATTCCAGTCCAGATAGGACAAACTTGTCAGATATTCTCTCTACATTTTTGCAATTCTAACCAAATCAACCACTTCTTCTGTGACATACCACCCATTCTCAAGCTGGCCTGTGGAGACACTTCAGTTAATGAGCTGTCTGTCTATTTAGTGGCCTTCCTGTTTGCTGCAGTCCCTTTTATGTTGATTCTTGCCTCATATACCAAAATTATTGCCACCATCCTGAGGTTGCCAACAGCTACAGGACAGACAAAAGCCTTCTCAACATGTTCTTCCCATTTGCTTGTGGTGTTTCTGTTTTTTGGATCAGCTTCTATTACATACTCAAGGCCAAAGTCAACCCATTCTCCAGGAACTGACAAAGTCTTCTCTCTATTCTACACCATTGTGACTCCTATGTTCAACCCCCTGATATACAGCTTCAGAAACAACGATGTGATTGGTGCCCTGAGAAAACTGTTATGTAAAAAACAATGTCAGCATGTGTGCCCTAAAGTCTAAAGTTATCTATAAACTTCATGTGACACAGGGGCACTATTCTCTTGCCTGTTATGGAATGCTACTTCTTATCTACTTGTAAGTGGTCATCTGTAGACCTATTTGCTAATCTCATTTAACTAGCATCTAGTCTATGCTTCCAGGTAATGGTGTTCTCTGAGTTCAGCAGATTTTTCATTTACATAGGGCAGAATTGAAAATGTTTTCTTTTTCCTTTTTTCTTTTTATAATTCCTATCTAATCAGACACTTCTCCTGTGATATCCTATCTAATGCTAATCATTGTTGTGTGAACATTTTTGTGAATATTTGGATAATATTTTTGGTTCTGTTTATTTGCCTTGGTTCCTTTTATGCTAATAATCTTTTCCTAGTGTATAATTGTCTCATAATCTTGAAATTTCCATCAGTCATATTAGGCTAAAGCAGCTTTCTGCTCATTGTGTTTTCTAGTTGTATTGTTATATAATATGTTTTATGCTTTTGTATACTTTTGTAATTTTCATAGCTATTTCCAAGTAAGAAGCACATCATATGATAATGAATATTTAACTGTATGGATATATATCACTTTGTATTTTATTGTATTAACATTATAGAACTCTATTTAATTATAAGATATCTGATTTTATAACAGTAATGATTTCCAAATAAGATTTAATTTGTATATGCTAAGGCAATGTTATGTATTCACTATCAAATAAACAGCTATTCCATTTTAATACATATATTTTTGTGTAATATTCTCCTTCCAAAGTGCATAATTTTATAAATGAAAAAACATTCAATTTGATTTACTACCAGGGGTTGTTGGAGTCTGTAGTTGCAAAGCAAAGGGTGGCTACCAGAAGAACTGACAGTTCTTTTTTTAAGATTTATTTATTATACGTAAACACACTTTATCTGTCTTCACACACACCAGAAGTTGGTACCAGATCCCATTACAGATGGTTGTAAGCCACCATGTTGCTGCTGAGATTTGAACTCAGGACCTCTGGAAGAGCAGTCAGTGCTCTTAACTGCTGAGAATCTCTCCAGCCCTGAACTGAGAGTTCTAATCCCAAACTTCCGGCAGCAGGGATAATGCATACTGGGAATGATGTGCTGAACATTTGAGCAGATATTCTGATATACTATCACAAAGTAATTATCTTTTACCAGCTTTTAAGTTAGTGATTTTGTTTGGTTTGCTTTGTTTCTGTTTTAGAATATGGATAAACTGGTTAGTTTTTGTAAACTACTCAGAAACTAAAGTCACATGGAAAGTTGCAACTTTCATCAAGGAATTCTTTCCAGAGTCTTGGACTGGACTTTGGGCATGTCAATGAGATGTTTTCTTAATTTCCGCTTGCTATAGGAGGCCCACAGCCTATGAGTAGTGTTATCCCTAGACAGGCAGACTTGGGCTTTACATAAGTAGTTGATCAAGACAGATGGAGTAAACCCTTGGGCAGTACTTCCTCTCTCTAGATTCCTGCTTAAACCTCCATACTAACTTTCTTTATTGACAGAGTATTAGGTGAACTAATACTGTCACCCAGAAAACAAAAAAGAAAGAAAGAAATACACAGAGAGACAGACACACACACATAAAAAAACAAAAACAAAAAGAAAAGACAAACAGAACAAAAACAAAACAAGCAAAACAAAACAAAACAAAACATTCCAAAACTTTTCCTCCTGCAAGTTGCTTTGGATCATTGTCACTATGACATCAACAGAAAACAAATCGAAAGTGTGGGCAATAGATATTAGAGGAAAATATCAACAAAAACATGCAGGTATGTGCATTGTTTTGTTTAAAAATGGCTCTCCAAACAACTCAATTCATAAATATAGCCCAAGGTTTTCTTGTGTGCATTTGTAGTGTTGAGAATCTTACTGTTGGGGTCTGGGACTTGCTACGCACCATTAGTACAACAATCTCAGTTAAACACAAATGGCTTATTGAATGCACACAGTAATACTGATTGCCCAGCATCACAAAAGAAAACCTAATTGTGACACCAGTCTGTCCTCAGAGGAGACTTTCTATAGGAAAAATCATGGTTAAAAGTGTAAAGGTACACTGTGAAGTTGTATAATATCTTTTTGGCTAACTAGATAATGTATTATTAATAGCTAACCTTTGCTGATTGACCCTGAGTGAGGTAAGAAGGATGATGGACAGGTGGTAAACAGGGAAATTTCAGAAAATTGAGATGACAGGGTGATCCAACTGTAGCTATTTCACTTATTAGTAATTTTCTTTTAGTGTCAGCTATGGATAATTATTTCTGGGAAGTAGAGTCTGAGAAGCTTAACTTAAATGTACTTCTGAGAAAAATGGAGACTGAATACAAAATGGCTACAGTTATGTTTAAAGGAGCAGGTCTCAACACTTACCAAGATCAACACATGCTAAGAAAATATTGGGCTGGAGGTATGGCTCAGAAGTTAAGAGCACTGGCTGTTCTTGCAGAGGTACTGAGTACAATTCCCAGCAACCACATCGTGGCTTACAATCATCTGTAATGAGATCTGATGCCCTCTTCTGGTATGTCTGAAGACAACTACTGTATACTCATATGCATAAAATAAATAAATAACCCTTTTCTTCTGGCAATTATAAATAGGGCTGCTATGAACATAGTGGAGCATGTATCCTTATTACATGCTGGGGAATCCTCTGGGTATATACCCAGGAGTGGTATAGCAGGATCTTCTGGAAGTGAGGTGCCCATTTTTCTGAGGAACTGCCAGACTGATTTCCAGAGTGGTTGTACCAAATTGCAACCCCACCAGCAGTGGAGGACTGTGTTCCTCTTTCTCCACATCCTCGCCAACATCTGCTGTCTACTGAATTTTTAATCTTAGCCATTTTGACTGGTGTAAGGTGAAATCTCAGGGTTGTTTTGATTTGCATTTCCCTAATGACTAATGAAGTTGAGCATTTTTTAAGATGCTTCTCTGCCATCCAAAGTTCTTCAGGTGAAAATTCTTTGTTTAACTCTGTACTACATTTTTTAATAGGGTTATTTGGTTTTCTGGAGTCTAACTTCTTGAGTTCTTTATTTATATTGGATATTAGCCTTCAATTTGATGAAGGGTTGGTGAAGATCTTTTCCCAAATTGTTGGTTGCCGATTTGTCCTTTTGATGGTGTCCTTTACCTTACAGAAACTGTAATTTTATGAGGTCCCATTTGTGTTCATAGCAGCCCTATTTATAATTGCCAGAAGCTGGAAAGAACCCAGGTATCCCTCAACAGAAGAGTGGATGAAAAATGTGGTATATTTACACAGTGGAGTACTATTCAGCCATTAGAAACAATGAATTCATGAAATTCTTAGGCAAATGGATGGAGCTGGAGAACATCATACTAAGTGAGGTAACCCAGACTCAAAAGGTGAATCATGGTATGCACTCACTAATAAGTGGATACTAACCTAGAAAACTGGAATACCCAAAACATAATCCACACATCAAAAGAGGTACAAGAAGAACGGAAGAGTTGTCCCTTGTTCTGGAAAGACTCAGTGAAGCAGTATAGGGCAAAACCAGAACAGGGAAGTGGGAAGGGGTGGGTGGGAGAACAGGGGAAGAGAAGGGGGTTTATGGGACTTTCGGGGAGTGGGGGGCTAGAAAAGGGGAAATTATTTGAAATGTAAATAAAAATATATTGAATAAAAAAGACAAAAAAATAACCCTTTTCTTAATAATCACAACCTTAAAAAATAAAACAATTTTTGCAAAACCCAAGGAATTTACCTTGGTTTCTATTTTACATGATTAAATTCTTAAGTGGGAGGAAACATGAAGTTTCTTCCAGTACAATGTAGCATGGGGATAGAACTTATTCCCAGAGTAGAAACCATTTCCTACTTAAACATCACTGAGTGTTCTGACAGCACACTAAATACTTATTGGCTTCTTTCAACTAATTGAAGTATCTATCAACAGCTTAAAAAAAAACATTATTGTTAATATAAGCTGAATAATAAAGTTAAGGATTATGATTTCAGGACTACACAGATAAATTCAAACTACATTTTCCAAATAACTAATGTATGCATAGCTTTAATCTTCTTTTTAAATATCAGCATTAGAGAGAAAATATTAAAATAAGTGAAAAAATATTGTAAATAATTTTTATTAATTACAAACATTGTTCAAAATTTCTTTTTAAAGTTCTGATATTTTAAGCTTTAGAGAAAAAAATAAACTATTAAATATGTTTTAGGATAATCAAATACAATAAAGAACAATAATAGGAATATGGACAAAATATTATGTGTTAATTTGTATCACAATGCTAGCATATTTTATTCATTTAAAAGTATTATTTATCTAACAAGCCTTCTTTTCAGTTATATATGAACTTGTTTGTTTTATATAGGTTGGAGTTCATAGCTCTTAAAGAATCTACATTTTAACATGGTACATAATGAGTATCATTAAAATATGTCAGCCTCCTATTATAGTCAAAGATGTTCCTGGTAGTTAATTGTTAAATCTGTAAGTGAATATAAAAATATTATACAATTATTAGTATATGTGTATATGTTAATTTACACATATACACAAAATATTACAAAATATTACACATATCACTATTACAAAAATAGTGATTTTTGCTCAAAGAAAAACCTTTTTTTTCTGTTTTTTTTTATTCGATATAATTTATTTACATTTCAAATGATTTCCCCTTTTCTAGCCCCCCCCCACTCCCCGATAGTCCCTTCTCTTCCCCTCTCCTCCCTCCCACCCCTTCCTACTTCCCGTTCTGGTTTTGCCGAATACTGTATCACTGAGTCTTTCCAGAACCAGGGGCCACTCCTCCTTTCTTCTTGTATCTCATTTGATGTGTGGATTATGTTTTGGGTATTCCAGTTTTCTAGGTTAATAACCACTTATTAGTGAGTGCATACCATGATTCACCTTTTGAGTCTGGGTTACCTCACTTAGTATGATGTTCTCTAGCTCCATCCATTTGCCTAAGAATTTCATGAATTCATTGTTTCTAATGGCTGAATAGTACTCCATTGTGTAGATATACCACATTTTTTTGCATCCACTCTTCTGTTGAGGGATACCTGGGTTCTTTCCAGCATCTGGCAATTATAAATAGGGCTGCTATGAACATAGTAGAGCAAAAAACCTTTTTTAAATTCATGGAACTTCAAATGACTTTCAACCTTTATCTCCTCTGTTCATAAATTTTATCAGAGAAGAATAAGCCCTGTGTACACTTCCATGTTAAATACATTAGTTAAGATTAAAGTAACTGTAGGCAAAATATCATTCTGTTGAATGTGTCAAATAAATAAGCATGAAGTACTCAAATAAAACAAAAGTGCTTATTTCCAAAGGTACTGGTGGCTCTCTTTTTTAATGTATTGATTGTGTTTTTCAAAGGTTTACAACAGTCAGAAACAATAGCTATAAGGGACAATATTTTAGAGGCACTAAGTATTATAGGCACAGAAGCTCAAGAAGCAGAATCCTTGCCAAGTGTGTGTCAGACCAGTGCTTCAAGGAAGCATCACAGGAAAACTAAGTGTCATTAGGACAGATCACTATAGTTTCAACAACTTTTTAACATGCAGCTCTAAATGATCAATTGCTAAAATGTAAATAAAATTTTCGATGATGTTACAAATAAAAATTGAAATATTCCCATCTAAAAAAAAAAAACAGAACAAAAATAAAAGACCACATGTTGTTCAGATAGTGAAAAAATAAAACACTTGCTCATTCTTCATCCCCTTTAGGCATTTTGGAAATGTGACTAGATTTAAAAATGTATTACATAAGAGATTTAACATTTTAACTTTTCTGCCTTCTGGAATGGGAATCTTTGAGAGTAATATTTATCCAATGAAATACAACATGCATACTGCTTAAGAATATAACATGAAATAAGTTAAAAGAACATTTTTTTTCTTTTCTAGTTTTGACTTTGTGATAAGTCCAAGATTTAATTAAGGAGGTTAAAAAGAAGTTTAAACATTTGTAATGTATATAAAGAATTAAACTTGTAGTATACAAATAGTTTAGTAATTTTAGGTTTTATCTGGAATTTTCTATTTACTTTATATATTCAATTATAGTATTTTTACATTCTGGAGTCTATATCTTTTCATGAAAGTAATTTATAGTTTTATTGAAATAGTACCTATTTTGTATAGTACTTTAATATCAATATGAAAGTTTGAAAATAGGAAAGAAATACTTTTAAACATTTGAGCATTATAAAAATATTGGGAAATGAAAGTTTGTGCAAGATCAATATTCATTTAAACACCTGGCATCATTGTTTTGATTGTGGACTCTTGCAAACAAACCATGGCCAGGCAGTGGTGGCACAAGCCTGTAATCCCAGCACTTGGGAGGCAAAGGCAGGTGGATTTCTGAGTTGAGGCCAGTCTGGTCTACAGAGTGAGTTCCAGGTTAGTCAGAAACCCTGTCTCAAAAAACCAAAAAACCAAAAACAAACAAACAAAAAAAAACCCAACAACAACAACAAAAACAAAAAACAAAGCAACAACAACAAAAAAACATGAACATTGCTAAAATCATGATTAGTGGTCTGAATCCTCTTGTTTGCCAGTTTCTCCCTTTGTCTATAGATAAGTGAAACTGTGGCAATTGGTCAAGAAATATTGAAAAGAATATTATAATGGAAATATTTTAAAAGTTGAAATGTATAATTCTTACATACTCAACAGTGACTTCAGAGTCACACACATTATGAAGAAAAAAATACATGTGCTATAAAATGAAGTTAAATACATTTATGGGAGTACAGAGTATAAATATAGGGAAATAGACAAGCAAAATTTTGGGAAAATTGAAATATTAATTTCAAGATAAAAGGTGAATGTATTGATAACCTTTTAAAAAACTGTTAAGCTTTATCCATTTTCAGACAATTCATAACAAATTTTATAATGATAGAAAATTTAATAGTTATAAATTCAGAAACTGATAGAATATAATGAAAAGAAACACACCTATTAATCATTTTTGTCCCCACATAAATGTATAGAAGAAAGTTAACTGGGATAATGCAAATACTTGGAATTCATTCAGGATGAGCTGTGGAAAAGCTGGTTTTCTATAATAGAAGTATGCAAGGAATAAACCATTTCTTGGCCAGAGATGCTAATGAGACCCCTCTTAACAAGGATGATTTGATAGTGTTTAATTAATGATCTGAAAGTACAAACTAAAGTAGAAACATTCAGTCTGAAAGAAAGTTTAATTATTAAAGTAGGATATGTAAATTTGGATTGAGAGAAGAAAATTAATATACTATGGCTTTGACCATAACCCACAAAATACAAAACTCTTAGTGAATTAGAAAATATGTATGGGGCTGGAGAGATGGCTCAGCGGTTAAGAGCACTGACTGCTCTTTTGGAAGTCCTGAGTTCAAATCCCAGGAACCACATGGTGGCTTACAACAATCTGTGATGAGATCTGATGCCCTCTTCTGGTGTATCTGAAGACAGCTACAGTGTACTTACACTAAATAAATAAAACCTCCTCCGAGAGGGGCCAGAGCAAGAAGCTGTAATGAGATCTGACGCCCTCTTCTGGTGGGTCTGAAAAGAGCTACAGTGTACACACATATAATAAATAAATAAATAACTAAATAAATAAATAACTAAATAAATAAATAAATAAAACTTTAAGAAAGGCCGGGCAGTGGTGCAGCACACCTTTAATTCCAACACTCAGGAGGCAGAGGCAGGCAGATTTCTGAGTTCGAGACCTGGTCTACAGAGTGACGTCCAGGACAGCCAGGGCTACACAGAGAAACCCTGTCTTGAAAAAACCAAAAACCGAAAACCAAAAACCAAAAACCAAAAACCAAAAACCAAAAAAAAAAAATAGTATGTATGATTGTTTTGTATGCTTTAGCAAAAATTAATCTTTCCGTTTTAAACATTTGGAGCATATACAAGGCATAATTTTTTTTAAGCACTGAAAATTTTAAACAAGTGTTATCACTACATTATACATGAGAAGAGAAATACAGGTAAAAGCAAATATTTTTCACTTTTGCTTGAATCATTCCTAGAGATGAAATTTATTTTATTCTGGAATGAGGAAAATACTTCCACTATGATGGACTTTCTCCTCCTGGGATTTTCAGATCTTCCCAACCTTCAAGGGTTTCTGTTTGGGATGTTCTCCATAATTTACTTGATTATCTTGATTGTAAACAGCTTCATAATTGTGATAACTAGAATTAATCCCGCACTGCAGAAGCCCAGGTATTTTTTCCTGGCAAATTTTTCTACTCTGGAAATCTGTTATGTATCAGTCACTCTTCCTAGGATTCTGTTCAACATTGCTACTCAAGACAGAAACATTTCTGTCCTCAGCTGTGCCACACAGATGTGTTTCTTCCTTATGTTGTGAGCTACTGAATGTTTCCTGTTGGCTGTGATGTCCTATGACCGCTATGTGGCCATCTGCAACCCTCTGCCCTATCCTCTGGTCATGAACCCAACAAAGTGCACTCAGCTGGCAGCAGGCTCCTGGCTTGGAGGCATCCCAGTCCAGATAGGACAAACCTGTCAGATATTCTCTCTACATTTCTGCAGTTCTAACCAAATAGAGCACTTCTTCTGTGACCTACAGCCCATTCTCAAGCTGGCCTGTGGGGACACTTCAATGCATGAGCTGTCTGTCTACCTAGTGGCTATGCTCTTTATAGTTTTCCCTTTTATGCTGATACTTGCCTCTTACAGAAAAATGATTGCCACTATCTTGAGGTTGCCAACTGCCACAGGACGGGCAAAACCTTCTCAACTTGTTCTTCCCACTTACTTGTGGTATTTCTGTTTTTTGGATCAGCAACTGTTACCTACTTGAGGCCAAAGTCCACTCATTCTCCAAGAACTGACAAACTGTTCTCTGTGTTCAACACAATTGTGACTCCCATGTTTAATCCACTGATATACACTCTAAGGAACAAGGAGGTGATTGCTGCACTGAGAAAATTGTTACCTATGAAATAGTGCTTGGAGCTCTGGAACAAATGATTGAATTGCTTCTTATACAGTTCCTAAGTAGGTCAATTTTTATTCAGTTTTTGAAATATAATCCTTTTTTGTTTCTCAAGAACTATTTTATTTTGAATAATAGCCTGAAATTTGTTGTTTTAAATGCACATATTAATCTGTCTGTATTCAATAAAATATAATAAAAAAGCCCATTTAATGTAAATTATATATGATGTAAATAACAGTTTTTATGGGAAAACTTTGAACAGAATTCAAAATTTTGAAACATGATATATTATTTATCTAAAGCTTAACAAATAATCATCCCAATGTTCTCTCATTTATCAATATACATACATAAGGAATGTACTTTAATATCAATGTGTTTTGAGAGAATTGCTAAATCAGATGATAAAATAATTAACATTGATATATTGTTTCTCTGAGTCCTGATATCTGTATCAAATATGTGTCACAGTATATATGTCACAGTATAAATAAAAATGAAAAAATATTTAAACCTACAATTAGTTTGTATATCATGTAGCTATAACAATATGATAAAAAGCTGCTTTTGTGCTCCTGTCTGCTTTTTGTCAGTGCAGAAAATCTTGATAAATCTTGATTTATTACATATAATTTCTAACAATTGTGTCCAACTTTCTGACATTTCAACAGACATGTTTTCTACAAAGTTCATACTACAGAATCTTATAATTAAGTACATAAAAATAAAAGAGTTTAAATGGCAGTTAATGAAAATTTTCAATCGGTAAAACAGCTTTCTTTGCAATTATATAACCTTAGTTTTAATACCCATCACCTATGTTAAAATATGCATAAGAGAATCATCTGTAGTCTCATTACTATAGGAGGGTTGCTTAACCTTGTTTGTGTCTAGACTAGATCCAATTAAGTTAAGACTACTATCCTAAAAATTTAGTGTGGAGGTCTATACAGAAGGTTACCTCAAGTTCTCCTATGGCGTCTATGAGAGCACAGACATGCACTTCTATAGGTACACATTTGTACAGCACATGTGAGATGTATCACATACACTCATTCAACACATTCAAACACACACACAAACACACATATTCTTAATGTTATGACTTTTTAGACCACATTTATAACTATCCTGTGGCACATGTGGCCCTGACAGGTTTGAGCTTCTGGAACCTATATATTAATATTAGCAAAACATAATTTGACTAACAAATGACTGATTTTATCTGAAATACAGTGCTGTATACATCATCTGCAAACTATTTATGACAGTTTGAAACAAAGAAAGTGAAGCACATTGAAATTATTCAGACTGCCACTCAAGAATATTTTATAAACCCATTCAAGTTCCTTAAACCTCAAGTCCTTTTCATAGAATATGTGAGTAAAATAGTTACTTGTGAAATTGGATACTTGTACTGATGAATAAAACATAATTCAAGCATCCTAAGTAATTATCAGAACATTTAAAGTAGGAATAAAGGAGGTATAGACTGTTAAGAGACAATTAGATAAGAGAATAGAAAATGAGACATAGGATTTATGTTATCATTTTTGATTGAGCAAACTGATTAAGCAGTAATCTCATATAATAAATACAATTCTTTGAAAAAACAGTAAAGTCACATGGTACTCTGAAAGCAGCAACAAATATAACAAGGATATAAAATAATTGTGCATGATAGCCTCCAGAAAAAAGTCCTTCTCTGATGACATCTATACTTTTGCTTGGGGAGACATGTACTTTCAACATGATTCTCTCAGAAATTTGATCAAACAATGTACAATGCTATCCAACAGCTTTGACTTCAAACCTACATCTGCTGAAAGCCCATTTTAAAGATAAAGAGCTCTCAACAATTCAATACTAAGACTACAAATAACTAATAAAATTGTGAGAAGGTCATGTGAAGATATGCTTATGACATTAAGATGTCTTACAAATGCATGAAAACTGTTAATCACTTTAGTCATTAAAGAAAACTATATTATAATACATTGTGCTGTTGCTTTTTACCACTTGAAATGACTACCATCTAAAAGATAAAAGACAGGCCAGCAGTGGCTGTTGTTGTTGTGGAGAGACAGTCTAACAACTAAGAACATTTATTATTCTTCTAGACACATGAGATTAAGATAGACCACTGTGTACTATAGCTGACAATTGCCTCTAATTACATACACAGGAAGATCTTGTTGCCTTTGTTAACTGTGATACTCATATTTAAATAACCACACACAAACATATGTGCATACACATATAATAACTGAGATGACTATGCCTGGTTGCCAATTTGACTATATTTGGAATGAACTACAATCCAGAAATGAAGAACACACCTTTGATCCAGATTTTGAGGCTGGAAGACACAGGTTTCTGACCTGTGTGTTGATACAGAGATCTTGAGGATTAGCCATCAGGAAAAGCTTAGGCCCAGACAATGTAGTACATGCCTTTAATCCCAGTAGAATGAGACAAGGAGATCTCTGAATTCAGTGTCAGCCTGAGACAAAGCAACTTCAAGATCCAGGTATGGTAGTACACACCTTTAATTTAGCCAAGCTTTCTGCTGGAGGTCTGTATAAGGACATCGGAAAAAGCAAGACTCACTGTTCTTTGAGTGCTTGCAATTACTTGTCAGCACATTTGTTGGAACCTAATTTTTCTGCATGTCAGCTTATACAGAAGACCAGATGAAACAACTAGGCCCATGAACTGAGCAGCAACTAGATTATTTGGCTTCCCATTCAAAGTTTCCCAGTGCTGTGTTAGTTGGACTACAGACTGTAGATCATTAAAATAAATTCCCTTAATATATAGATATATTCTATAAGTTCTGGGACTCTAGAGAACCCTAATATAATAACTTAAAAAATAACCAGTATGGTTATGACCCAGCAGATAAAAATACATTCTGTGCAAGCTTCATGACTTGAGTTCCTAGAAACTGTATAAATGTGAAAGAAAATCACCTCTAAAAAAATTAAAATCTGACTTCCACATGCATGACACAAACATGTAAAAAATAATAGTCCCCTGACACAAGATAGATCTAACAGATAGCACCAGGTAAGCAGACATAGCCCGAGGCTAACATCCTTGGGTTTCAGCCTGTCAGGTGTTTGCCTGTACCCAGGGCCTGACCAGCTCTGCAGGCCATCTGTGTGCCAACCCTGTCAGGGGTCTTTTGACCTGCAGATTGATTAGCAATTGGAAAAAGTCCCCGCAGCAGCATCTGCCATCTTCGCTCCCTGATGGAGCAGACTGGCAGCACAGGTTCACAGAGACAACCAGAGTATAGCATTGTTTGGGTCAAGACACATCAGGGCTCCAAGGGCAACTAAGAGGAGGGTAGCACATCAGCAATCTGTGCCAGGGGAAACTCAGTCATCTAGCCATGCAGAAATAGCCTTACAGGCTTACAGGAGGTTCAAGCACCAGCCAGTGACAACAAGACCAACTAATGCCAGAGATAACCAGATAGCAAAAGGCAAACATAGGAACATTCTAACAGAAATCAAGGCAATATGGCAGCATCTGAACCCAATTCTCCAACAACAGCAAGTCCTGCATATACCAACACACCAGAAAAACAAGATCTGGATTTAAAATCACTGGTCATGATGTTGCTAGAGGAACACAAAAAGGACATAAATAAATCTCTTAAAGAAATCCAGGGGAACATGAATAAGTAAGAAGCCCTTACAATGGAAACACAAAAATCAAATAAAGAAAATCAGGAGAATATAGGTCAAGAGATAGAGGCCAATAAAGAGTAAACACAAAAATCACTTAAAGAATTACCGGAAAACATAAACAAGTAATCGAACTGAGCAAAACCATCCAGGATCTAAAAATAGAAGTAGAGTCAACTAATAAATCTCAAATTGAGACAACTTTGGAGACAGAAAATCTTGGGAAGAAGTCAGGTGCCATAGATGCAAATATCAGCAACAGAGTACAAGAGAGAGAAGAAAGAATCTCAGATGCCAAAGATACCATAGAAACCATTGAATCAACAGTCAAAGAAAATGCAAAAGGCAAAAAGCTTATAACCCAAAAATATCCAGGAAACCCAGGACAATGAGAAGACCAAACCTAAGGATTATAGGTATAGATGAGACTGAAGATTTACAATTTAAAGGGCCATCAAATATCTTTAAAAAAAATTATGGAAGAAAATTTCCCTAACCTAAAGAGAGAGATGCCCATGAATATACAAGAAACCTACAGAACTGCAAACAGACTGCACCAGAACAGAAATACTTCCAGTCACATAATAATCATAACCCCAAATGTACTAAACAAAGAAAGTATATTAAAGACAGTAAGAGAAAAAGGCCAAGTAACATATAAAGGAAGACCTATCAGAATTGCACCAGACTTCTCAACAGAGACCATGAGAGCTAGAAGATCCTGGGCAGATCTCATGAAGACTCTCAGCATCTGCATGTCTCTTATCACATGTCAAAGGTCAGCCAAGACTACTATACCCAGCAAAACTCTCAATCACCATAGATGGAAAAACCAAGATATTCCATGACAAAACCAAATTTACACAATATCTTTCCATAAATCCAGCCCTACAAAGGATAATAAGTAGAAAACTCCAATGTAAGAAGGGAAACTATAAAACCTTCATGCTATTGGTACAGAGACAGACAGGTTAATTGAAGACCCAGAAATAAACACATACACTTAGAGACATTTGATCTTTGACAGAGAAGCCAAAAATATACAATGAACAAAAGAAAGCATCTTTGGGCTGGAGAGATGGCACAGTGATTAAGAGCACTCAGTGCTCTTTTTTTTTTTTGATTTGTTGTTTTTTTTTTTTTTTTTTTTTTTTTTTTTTTTTTTTTTTTTTTTGAGACAGCTTTCTCTGTATAGCCCTTGCTGTCCTAGAACTCACTTGGTAGACCAGGCTGGCCTCAAACTCAGAAATCTGCCCGCCTCTGCCTCCCAGAATGCTGGGATTACTCCCACAAGGCTAGCACTGAGTGATCTTACAGAGATCCTGAGTTCAAATCCCAGCAACCACATGTTGACTCACAACCATGTGTAAGGAGATTGAATGCCCTCCTCTGGTATGTCTGAAAACAGCTACAGTGTGCTTACATATAATAAATAAATTAATCTTAAAAAAAATAGGAAAGAAAGCATCTTCAATAAATGTAGCGGCCCACGGCCACATGCCAACCAGAATACCTGGAAGAGAATTCTGGGGGTAAACTGGAAGGGGGTGAAAGAGAAATTGAGTCGAGGCGACAGTTGCCAGTCAAGACTGACTTTAATATTATTTTGCCAAGACACATAGTCTTTAGGAAACAACCCTGCCCCCCAACATCAAGGAGCAGGCCAAGAACTCCTTGGCTCTAATTCTCAGTGGGTCCCCTGCTTCCAGTCTGGCAGGTCTCTGCTGGCCTCCAGGTGAGACTGCCCTGAGGCAGTCTTGGTCATCAAGGTGAAAGCTCCTTATTGTTTCCAAGGAACAAGGGCCAGAGATAACACCAGTGGAAGAGTGGGGGCTGCCAGCTAGCTCAATGCTGTGGGGGAAGGGACAAATAAAAGGTGCTGGTATAACTGGCAGAAAGTATGTAGAAAAAGAAAATAGATCCATATTTGTTACCTTGCACAAAGCTCAAGTCCAAGTGGATCAGGGACCTCAACATAAACCAGATACACAAATTCTAATAGAAGAGGAAGTGAGCAAGAGCATATAAGTCATTTGCACTGGGGGAAATATCTTAAACAGAACTTCAATGGCTCAGGCTATAAGATGAAGAATTGATAAATGGGACCTCATAAAACTGAAAAGTTTCTGCAAGGCAAAGGACACAGTCAATAGGACAAATCCACAGCCTACACATTGGGAAAAAAATCTTCATTAACCTCACATCAGATAGAGGGCTAATATCCAAAATATATGAAGAACTCAAGAAGCTAACCTCCAAAATTCTAAACAATACAACCAAAAAAAAAAAAGGCTTCTAATAGAGGCATCTCAAATGGCAGAGAAGCACTTAAAGAAATGTTCAAAGTCCTTAGTGATCAGTTAAATGCAAGTGAAAATGACCTTGAAATCCTACCTTATACCATTCAAAATGGCTAAAATCAAAATCTTAGATGAAGTCTTATTCAGGGTTTCTATTCCTGCACAAACATCATGATCAAGAAACAAGTTGGGAAGGAAAGCTTACACTTCCATGCTGCTGTTCATCACTAAAGGGAGTTAGGACTGGAACTGAAGCCGGTCAGGAAGCAGAAGGAATGTTCCTTACTGACTTGCTTCCCCTGGCTTGCTTAGCCTACTATTTTATAGAACCCAAGACTACCAGGCCAGAGATGGCACCACCCACAAGGGGCCCTACCCCCTTGATCACTAATTGAGAAAATGGCCCACAGCTGGATCTCATGGAGGCACTTCCCCAACTGAAGCTCCTTTCTCTGTGATTACTCAAGCCTGTGTCAAGCTGACACACAAAACCAGCCAGCACAGATGGCAACACATGTTGTCTAGAATATGGAGAGAACGGAGAACTTCTCTATTGCTGGTGGGATTCCAAACTGGTACAATCACTCTGAAAACCAATCTGGAGGTTCCTCAGAAAAGTAGAAATTGATCTACCTAAAGATATGGGTATACCCCTCTTAGGCACATAATCAAAAGATTACCCAATAAGCCAAAGTGGCACACACCTCACTTTGTTCACAGGGGTCTTATTTGTCATAGCGAGAAGCTGTAAAGAACCCTGATGTCCCACAACAGAAGAATGGATATAGAAATGTGGTTCATTTAAACAATGGAATGCTATTCAGGTATTAAGTACAAGGGCATTATAAGTTTTGCAGGTAAATGAATGTAAATAGAAAATATCAACCTGGGTGAGGTATCTCAGACCCAAAAGGACATGCATGGTATGTCCTCACTAATAAATGAATATTAGCCAAAAAAAAAAAAAAAAAAAAAACGTACAGAATGTCCAGAATACAATCCACAGAACTGAAGAAGGTTAACAACTGAAGGGCCCAAGTGAGAATGTCTCATTCCCACTTGGAATGGAAAAGAAAGCAATCACAGGGGAAAGAGGGAGGTAGGAACCTGTGTTGGAGAGAGGAAGGGGAGGGAAAGTGGTGAATATGATCAGGTATTGGGGGTTGAAACAGGAGTGAAGCCATGAAAGTCAGCAGAAAGAATGGAAACAGGCAACTTCGGGAGGTGGGAGGTAGGGGGACTCTCTAAGATATAACAGAGACCTGGATGGGAGGTAAGAGAAGCAAAGACTCAAAGGGTAGAACTTTAGATGAAATGCCCAACAGTGGAGAGAGGGAACTTGTAGAATCCACCTCCAGTAGAAGGACAGGGTATCAAGTGTAGGGATGGGGTTGCCATCTCACAGTCAAAAATTTGACCTACAATTGTTCCTGTCTAAAAGAACTGCAGGAATAAAACTGGAGAATAGACTGAGGGAAAGGAGGTTCAGTGACTGGGCCAAATTTGGATCCAATTTAAGGGGAGGTTCGAAGGCCTGACACTATTACTGATGCTATGGTATGCTATAGATAGGAATCTAGCAAGGCTGTCCTCCATGAGGCCCAACAAGCAACTGAAAGAGTCAGATGTATATACTTACTCCTGGGACCCCTGTGGTTGAATTAGGAAACAACTGGAAAAAGCTGAGGAGGACAACCCATTAGAAGATCATCAGTCTCAGCTAACCTGGACCTATATGACTTGAATGAGAGAAGATGTGCCTAACGCTGTGGAGACTTGAGGCCTCAAGGAGTGGGGAGGTCTGGTGGAGTGGTGAAGGAGATATCCTCTTGAAGGTGAGGGAGGAGAATGGGGTGAGAAATTTTCAGAGGGCAGAACTAGAGAGGGATAATGACTGGACTGTAAAAAGAAAACTAAAGAATAATTGTTTAAAAAAAAAGAACAATTTACAAGAAGCTTACAGAATTTGAACTGGAAAAGATGCATCCATGACACCTAGTAATCAAAGCTCTAAACATACAGACTCAAAATAGCATAATAAAGACTGTATGTAAATGGACCAAGGAACATATACAGGTAGACTTATTCGAATTACTCACACCTTTTTAATGAAGACTCAAAGATACTGATGGGACTGAACATATGTGTTGCAGATTAGATGAGGTCAAGGATGCCAATCCTGATTACTATACTCAGCAAAACATTCAATTACCATAGATATTATCAAGACAGAGTCAAATTGCAACTATATTTATTGTAAATCTAGCCTTATAGAAAGCACTAGGAGAAATAGTCCATCTCAAGGAAGTTAACTACATCAAGGAAAACTCAGGAAGTATATAATCTCACACTAGCAAAACACAAAGAATGAATACACACACACACACACAAACACACACACCTTACCATCATCATCAACAACAAAGTACCAGGAATTGTTAATTCCATTAATAATGGTCACTAAAATCTCACCATATTGTTAGACTCAATTTCTCAAGAGAAAGACACAGGCTATCAAAATTCTATAGATTCTGCATCTTTCTGCAGAAGAAGATAGACATTACCTCAGAAATAAGGGCCTGAAAATGATTTTCTAGGCAAGTGGACCCAAGTGTAGAGGGATTTTGACTTAGCAACATGGCAGCTCTGGCAAGGGATCACATCCAAAGATATGATCAGGACAGAATACACACACACTGATGGTATGCACCTTTAAGTTTTAACAATGAAGATAAGGTTGGTTTGTAGACAGAAGCAGCCATGTCGAAAGTGCCATCTAAGTATGAAAGGTAATGGTGTAGAAGACATTATCTTTTGTTTGTTTGTTTGTTTTTTGGTTTTTTTGGATTTGGTTTTTCGAGACAGGGTTTCTCTGTGTAGCTCTGGCTGTCCTGGAACTCACTCTGTAGACCAGACTGGCCTTGAACTCAGAAATCCGCCTGCCTCTGCCTTCCAAAGTGCTGGGATTACATGCATGCTCCACCACTGCCTTGCTCAGAAGACATTATCAAAATCACTAAAAACATTATCATCTCTGGGTACTATCATAAATCAATTAGTAATTTATTTTGATGTAGTTTTGAGTAATGATTTCTGGGTATATATGTATATAAAAGTATGCCATAAGTATGTTCTGGATAGATATGCAAATTTACAATCTTTCCCACTTACCCTATAGTTGAAAATAGAAAATGAAATATATATGAATAAAATGAATGGCTTTTCTTATTGAAAATATTTATTATTTATTATTATTAATTATTTGATAATTGTACATATGAATAAAACATATATTGATGATTTTCTCTTCCTGATGACAGTGATAATCCCATTAAAACAGAAAACAAACAGAAACATATGTGTAGAAGTAGAAAAAGGGAAACACCTTATATTGTTTTTTATCTAGTTTTATAAAACATATCATAGTTATATTGGAAACATACAGTTTTATTGAAATGGTTGAAATGCCATCCAATGAAGTTAACAGTAAAGGAATGCTCTGCTTCCCTGTCACAAAATTAAACACAGTAAAAGCAAATCAAAGGGACTGCCTTGTACAGAACTATTTTTATATTGTGACAATGGAACTTTTTCAGCAGAATATCTAATAAGCAGGTGTAGTCCACTTAATATATTGTTCAGGAAAACAATCTGGCTGAAGGGTTTTGCCATTGCATAGCTCTAGACTGAGTTAAATAGGTAAGGAAACGTGTTTAAATCCCTTGTGTACTGCAATAAAGACGCAAGAACTTTGTGGATTACTTTAAATGATCTTGAAATAACAGTTTAGGTCTGTTCCCTTTTACTAAAATTATCTGTACAGTTAGAGTTTCACTTAAAGTATGTTTACATTTCCATGCTAAAGTTTTTAACTATTATTTTTATTAATTTTTCATTTATTTTATTTTGATTATTTATGTATTTCTGCTCTGCTGCATGTAGACTTGCATACCAGAAGAGGGCATCAGATTCTTTTGTTTTTAATACTGTCTGACTTTTTTTTAAAATATTTTTATTTTCTATATTCTTTGTTTACATTCCAAATGATTTCCCCTTTCCTGGACCCCCCTCCCCTTATGTCCCATAAACCTTTTTCTCTCCATCTCTTCTCCAATCAGCTCCCTCCTTTTTTTTTTTCTGTCCTTATATTCCCCTCCAATGCTAGATCAATCCTTTCCAGGATCAGGACCTTCTCCATACTTCTTAATGGGAATCATTTGTTATGCGATTTGTGCCTTGGATATTCAGGGATTCTGGGCTAATTAATATCCACTTATCAGAGATTACATTCCATGTATATTCTTTTGTGACAGGTTTACCTTACTTAGGATGATATTTTCCAGATCAAACCACTTGCCTAAAAATTTTGTGAATTCATTGTTTCTAATTGCTAAGTAGTATTCCATTGTGTAAATATACCACATTTTCTGTATCCATTCCTCCTTTGAGGGGCATCTGGGTTCTTTCCAGCTTCTGGCTATTATAAATAAGGCTGCTATGAACATAATGGAGCATGTGTCTTTATTGCATGCCGGGGAATCCTTTGGGTATATGGCCAGGAGAGGTATAGCAGGGTCCTCTGGAAGTGTCATGTCCAGTTTTCTGAGGAACCGCCAGACTGATTTCAAAAGTGGTTGTACCATCTTATAGCCCCACCAGCAGTGGAGGAGTGTTCCTCTTTCTCCACATCCTGGCCAACACCTGCTGTCTCCTGAGTTTTTGACCTTAGCCATTCTGACTGTTGTAAGGTGAAATCTCAGGGTTGTTTTGATTTGCATTTCCCTAATGACTAATGATGTTGAGCACTTCTTAAGGTGCCTCTCGGCCATCCAAATTTCTTCAGGTGAAAATTCTTTGTTTAGATCTGTACCCCATTTTTAATAGGATTATTTGCTTCCCTGGGGTCTAACTTCTTGAGTTCTTTGTATATATTGGATATTAGCCCTCTATCAGATGTATAGATGGTTGTGAACCACCTTGTGGGTATTAGCAATACCACTCAAGTCATATCAAAGAGTAGTCAGTGCTCTCAACTGCTGAGCCATCTTCCTAGACACTTTCATATTAAATTTTTATAAAGTTAATTCTAACTTTTAAATGTAATGTTAAGTTCTATCACTACATTAACACTGAACTTGAAAATTTGTTAACACATTGAGAATAAGACGATGAGGTTTTGCTGATATTTTTAAGTTCCACAGCTGCCCAATTGTCATACACAGTCAGGGAAGATGTATCTATCACTAACAGAGGTGAACTGGTTGATAAATGAGTAGGTAGAGGGATAAGTAGTAGATAAATGTAGGTTGAGTAGAGTTTGTGATAACTTTTGAATGTAGGGGTGTTTTGATTTGTTTTTATTGAAATACTTGCAAAGGTTTGTAAATGTTGGGAAATTTTATACTGAAGTTAGAGTTGAAAGAAATATAAGACAAAGGAGTTTAAAGGGAAGTTATAGTTCTAGAGATGACCAAGGCAGTTCAGTCAGTCAATGGGGTGGAGGGAAGGGAGGGGCCATGGAGGGGGTGAGGATTAAAAAGATAAAGACAATTTAACAACACTATAGCAGGACCCCAGCCAGTTCTGAGGCTGAAGCAGGTTTACTTTTTCCCAAACTGCTTTTACACCATTTTTAATGGCAGGTAGATTATAAGGTGAATTCTCAGTTAAAGAACAAACAGGGAACTAAAATCACTGATTCTAGGGCTTATCAGGATAACCAAGATTTCTAAGCCTACTTCCCTGTCCTGATCCAAAGTCAAATTCTTGGCTGAGGCCTACTTCTTTGTTCAAGCCCAAATTCAGATTCCTGCCTAAGCTTACTTCTGTGTCCTAGCCTAATGTCAAATTCCTGACAAGTTTCTCTCCATATGGAGGTATATAAAAAGTAAGAAAATGAATGAGAATTTGGTATCATTTGCAAGCAGAAAACCCACTAAAATGCATGTTACTGAAGAATTAAAGAATTGAGCTAGTTGAAAGCACAAATGAGGGGAAATATGAGCTCTGGTGTACAAAGCTTTGCCATAATACACAATTGTTCTAAATAGAATCGTGTACCCTTAGGTACAATTCCCTGACCATCTGTGCAGATTACTAAGGATAGGCTTCTGACCCTTGACCACAGAAAAAGTGTAATATTATTTATTTCACTGTAGGTTTCTTCTTTAAGGACAAAAACTTTAAGCTTCACATTAAAATTATGAAATTTGTTTTCATAGTCTGTATATTAAAATAAAATCACTTCCATATTATAATTTTTATATATACTTGGTGGGCAGCTGTACTAAAATAGTATAACCTACCAGATCTAAAAGTGCAATAATATTTAAATACCAATATATGACATTCCTGACTCACTTGAACACATTTTGAATATTTAGTCATTCATTTTTTACTAATTTATGAATGTAATCTTAAGCAAGTAATTATAAACATAAAATATAGAGCATAGAGAAAAGTTAATTATAGGAACAAACCATTGTTAAACTGAAAACTAACTCAAATTTTACATTTAGAATATTGAGAATAAAGCTAAAAATGGCATTCATAATAGTCCAAAATAATCAAAAGTGTTTTGGCAAATTGATGAAGCCTGCTAGTTTAGCTGTTACTCCTTTGTTTCATGCATATCAGCCATCCCATATAGCTGACAAAAAAAAAAACCAAAAAACAAAAAACAAAAAACAAAAAAACGAAACAGCTTGATTTTAGCCACAGAAAAAAGTTTGGCTCAGGGAATGGTCAGGCTAACCATTTATCCTATTTCATAGAATCATATTCTGAGAATTATTATTATTACTACTATTACTGCTATTATTATTATTATTGGAAATTCGTCAATCATGGCCTTCACTCAGAATCAGTCTAGAAAGAGAGAGGGTAGTTTGAGGTCCCTAGACTATTAAATAACCTTGGAAAAAAGGATGACCACACTTTGTATCTGCTTAGGGGATTATTTAGTTTTCTTTTGTTTTTTCTCTATATAAACAGATTCTGGACAAGGCTCCAAGTTGTAGCTTTCGGTTCCTCAGTCTGAACTATGTCCCTGATCGTTCACTTTGGTGCATTTATTCAATAAGCCAGCCCTGGTTAACTGAGACTGTACTCTCTCTCAATACCCTTATCTTTCAGTTATTGACAGTGAATGCCACCAAGTTGCCCCCTCTCTGAGGAGGTCAGTTCTTCTGTTCCTGTGCAGTTGTATTCCTGATTTGTTGTTGCTTCTGGTTTTGATCTAGACATTTCGACTAGAAGAGTATCTGGACACAACAATGTTCTTGAGTCAGGAGACTTCTGCTCTTGGGGAATGGGGTACAGGCTACACTTTTGGACTTGGGCTTAGCTGGGACTCTGGTCTGAGAACCCCAATGCACAGCACTGTGCCTATCTTTGAAACCCATTTTGAGTGGGATATCTGAATCCCTTTGGTGGAATAGCTGTATATTTTTGGTGGGAAATCTTGGTTTTCAATCCTCCCCCAACTCCCTCAATTCTAATGTTTGTCCTGTTGATAGTCCTGTTGGTATTAATATAAACAGGATGTCATGTTTGATGTTCTGATTGTTCATGCCAGTCAGTTTATATCCATAGTTTCATTTATTTGCTTGATTGTTGCTCTGTGTTTCACATTCCAAGTGGAAATGGTTAAAACTTCATCTGCTGGCCATTTACCCCTTGACTTAATTTTAACTCATTTCAAGAATTTTCAGGAAAAAAAAATGGCTGAACTGGGAGTCTGAGTGGTTTGTGTGGGAATTCCCGAACACCAACACAAATGAATATGTAAATAAATAAATAAATAAAAACTGCAAAATGTCACTGCTTATTCTGACTGGAAAAAATAGATTTAACATTGAGGGAATATATTTGCTGTGGTTTCTTTCTTTTTTTTTTTTGTCATTCTTTCAGAAATTTTAGGAATTTCTGATCTGTGGTACCTGTAGCCTCCTATATATAACATAAGAAAAACCAAATAAAATAATGGGACTTGCACTACCGAGGGAATCAGTTTCAATCATGGAACACACAGAGAGCAGGGCAGAAGAAAAGGCCTCTATAGTGGCAAAATTCATCCTTCTGGGATTTTCTGAACTTCCCAACCTCCAGGGGCTTAGGTTGGAAAACTCTGTATAATTTACTTAATTACCATAAATTAGAATCAGCTTCACTACTATCTTTATGAATATTGATCCTGCACTACAGAATATTTTTATGCCCATGTATATTTTTATGCTAAGCGTTTCTTCTCTGGAAATCTATTTTGTATCAGTCACTCCTCCCAGGATTCTGTGCAACATTGGTAGTCACACTAGAAATGTATCCAACGTAGCCTGTGCCACACAAACCTGCTTCTTACTTCTTGAGGGAACCATTGAAAGTTTCCTTCTGGTTGTGATGGCCTATAACCATTCTGATGCACTCTGCATCCCTTAGTCATGAACCCAGTAGAGTCCACACAGCATGCATCACGCTCCTGGCTCAGTGTTTGGACAAACTTATCAGATTTTCTCTCTACATTTCTGCAATTCTATCCAAATCCACCCTTTCTTCCATGACATACCACCAACTCTCAAGCTGGCCTCTGGAGACATTTCCCTTAATGGGCTGTCTGTCTATGATCATGATCCTCTTTGTGGCAGGCCATTGTATGTTGATACTTGCTTCTTATAGCAAAATCATTACCACCATCCTGAAGTGGCCAAGAGCTGCATGACAGGCAAAAGCTTTTTCAATATGTTCTTTAATTTGAGTGTGTTGTTTGTGGGCTTTTAGATCAGTCACTATTACTTATTTGAGGCTAAAGTCCACCAATTCTCCAGGAACTAACAAACTATTTTCTCTGCTCTATACCATTGTGATCTGCATGTTCAACTCTTTTTTTTTTTTTGATATTTTCATTATTTACATTTCAAATGTTGTCCCCTTTCCAGGTTTCACCTCCAAAAATACCCTATCCCACTCCTACTCCCCCTGCTCACCAACCTATCCATTCTTGCTTCCCTGTCCTGGCATTTAACTATAACTGGGGCCTTGAGCTCAGAACCAAGGGCTCTCCTCTCTTTGATGTCCAACAAAGCCATCTTCTGCTACATATGCAGCTGGAGCCATGGGTCCCTCTGGTTGGTCTTTTAGTCCCTGGGAACTCTGGGTACTGGTTGGTTCTTCCTATGGGGCTGCGAGCTCTTTTTTTTTTTTTTTTTTTTTATGTCTCTATAACCTTGAAATTGTACTTTGCTAGTTGAAAATTTTTAAATTGTTAATTTTTTTATTGATATAGTTTTATTTACATTTCAAATGACTTCCCCTTTTCTGGACCCCCGAAAGTCCCATCAGCCCAATTCCCTCCCCTGTTTTCCCACCCAACCCTTCCCACTTACCTCTTCTGGTTTTGCCCTGTACTGCTTCACTGAGTCTTTCCAGAACAAAGGGCCATTCCTCCATTCTTCTTGTACCTCATATGATGTGTGGATTATGTTTTGGGTATTCCAGTTTTCTAGGAAAACACCCACTTATTAGTGAGTGCATACCATGGTTCATCTTTTGAGTCTGGGTTACCTCACTTAGTATGATGTTCTACAGCTCCATCCATTAGCCTAAAAATTTCATGAATTCATTGTTTCTAATGGCCGAATAGTCCTCCATTGTGTAGATATACCACATTTTTTGCATCCACACTTCTGTTGAGGGACATGTGGGTTATTTCCAGCTTCTGGCAATTATAAATAGGGCTGCTATGAACATAGTGGAACAAGCATCCTTATTACATGCTGGGGAATCTTTTGGGTATATGCCCAGGAGTGGTATAGCAGGATCTTCTGGAAGTGAGGTGCCCAGTTTTCTGAGGAACCGCCAGACTGATTTCCAGAGTGGTTGTACCAATTTGCAACCCCACCAGCAGTGGAGGAGTGTTCATCTTTCTCCACATCCTCACCAACATCTGCTGTCTCCTGAATTTTTAATCTTAGCCATTCTGACTGGTGTAAGGTGAAATCTGAGGGTTGTTTTGATTTGCATTTCCCTAATGACTAATGAAGTTGAGCATTTTTTAAGATGCTTCTCTGCCATCTGAAGTTCTTCAGGTGAGAATTCTTTAACTCTATACTCCATTTTTTAATAGGGTTATTTGGTTTTCTGGAGTCTAACTTCTTGAGTTCTTTATATATATTGGATATTAGCCCTCTATCTGATGTAGGGTTGGTGAAGATCTTTTCCCAATTTGTTGATTGCCGATTTGCCCTTTTGATGGTGTCCTTTGCCTTACAGAGACTTTGTAATTTTATGAGGTCCCATTTGTCAATTCTTGTTCTTAGCGCATAAGCTATTGGTGTTCTGTTCAGGAACTTTCCCCCTGTACCGATGTCCTCAAGGGTCTTCCCCAGTTTCTTTTCTATTAGCTTCAGAGTGTCTGGCTTTATGAGGAGGTCCTTGATCCATTTGGAGTTGAGCTTAGTACAAGGAGACAAGGATAGATCAATTCCCATTCTTCTGCATGCTGACCTCCAGTTGACCCAGCACCATTTGTTGAAAAGGCTATCTTTTATCCATTGGATGTTTTCTGCCCCTTTGTCGAGGATCAAGTGGCCAATGGTGTGTGGATTCATTTCTGGATCTTCAATCCTGTTCCATTGATCTGCCTGCCTGCCACTGTACCAACACCATGCAGTTTTTAACACTATTGCTCTGTAGTATTTCTTGACGCCAGGGATACTGATACCCCCAGAATTTCTTTTATTGTTGAGAATAATTTTAGCTATCCTGGGTTTTTGTTATTCCAGATGGTCTTTTAGTCCCTGAGTACTCTGGGTACTGGTTGGTTCATATTGTTGTTCTTCCTATGGGGCTGAGAGCTCTAAATATACAGACTTTGTAGCACTGATTGTTGCACTGAGAATTGTTACATAAGAAATAGCCGAGTGGTGGTGGCTCACGCCTGTAATCCCAGCACTCTGGGAGGCAGAGGCAGTCGGATTTCCGAGTTCGAGGCCAGCCTGGTCTACAGAGTGAGTTCCAAGACAGCCAGGGCTATACAGGGAAACCATGTCTCAAAAAAAACAAAAAAAAAACAAAAAAACAAAAAGAAACAAAAAAACAAAAACAAAAACAAAAAAACCAAAAAACAAATAACCAAAAAACCCAAAAACAACAACAACAACAAAAAAAACCAAAAGCCCCAGGCGGTAGTGGCACACACCTGTAATCCTAGCATTCTGGGAGGCAAAGGCAGGCAGATTTCTGAGTTAGAGGCCAGACTGGTCTACAGAGTGAGTTCTAGGACAGCCAGAGCTATACAGAGAAACCCTGTCTTGAAAAAAACAAATCCAAAAAACAAAAGAAATTATGGCATACTCATGTGTATTAATATCTAAAATACTTTCTTTAACTACCTGTAGTGCAAGGAAACTTTTATCCTGGTGTCACAGAGTGCTACTTTTTTGCTACTGCCATTGAGCCTTTTGTAGGCCTCTATGCTAATGCCTAATCTATGCATCCATCTAGTGGTGGGCTTTTAAATAGTACAATCCTTCTTTACATAGGGAAGATTTGCAGACGTTCTCTTTGTCATTTTAATGTTCCTACAAATTCAGTCACTTCTTTGGCTTTGCCCCTATCCCTGATTCACTTGCTATGTGTGATAATCTTTGTGAAGGAGATGGTGGTCTTTCTTGGTGCTTTGTTATTACCCCTGTTCCATTTATATTAATAATTTTCTACCAAAGTAAAACCATGTCTACAATCTTAAAATTGTCATCAACTATATATTGGCATGAAAATTAAAAACATGCTGTTTCTGTTCATTGCATCTTGCAGGTGTGGTTTTAGGAATGTGACTCTGATAATTATCCTCAAGTAAGAAGAATATCATATCAACACTGAGGAAGTAATAATATAAAGAATTTTGCAAAATTTATCATGGCAGATTGGCAAACAGAATTTTTTTATTTGTCACAGTAACATTTCAAGACTCTTCTTGTTTAAGAATATAACTTTTGTTTTCTAAATGGTAAATATTTCCTAATAAAATTGTATTTATATGTGTTGAAGGATGGTATTGTATGCACTATCAAATAACTAGAAATTCAATATTCATACATACACCTTTGCATAATATTCACTTCCAAATTGCATTGGGTTTTGGGGGGTTCTTTTGTTTTGTTTTGTTTTGTTTGTTTGTTTTTGGTTTTTCGAGACATGGTTTCTATGTGTAGTCCTGGCCGTTCTGGAACTCATTCTGAAGACCAAGCTGGCCTCGAACTAAGAAATCTGCCTGCCTCTGCCTCCCAACTACTGGGATTAAAGGTGTGCTACACCACCACCTGGCCGCATTGGTTTTTAAAGAAAACATTTAATTAGGCTTACTAGTCCAATGGGTTAAAAGTACATGATTGCAAAGTTCCCCGAAGAGCTAAAAGTTCTAACATCAAATCACAAGCATTAGTCAAAAATGCTTACTGTGAACAGGTTGAGTTATCTAGCAGAGATGAGTAACCTTTTTTTTTTTATGAATATAGTTATGCGGGCTGGAGAGATGCTCTTCCCAAGGTCCTGAGTTCAAATCCCAGCAACCACATGGTATCCCAGAACCATCCTTAATGAGATCTGACATCCTCTTCTGGAGTGTCTGAAGACAGCTACAATGTACTCACATACCATACATAAATAAATCTTTTTCAATAAAAAAATGATATAAGTATGTTTCTCAGTTTTTGCCAACTTGCTATAAAGTAGTGTCTGTCCTATGGCAAGTGGAAATTGATTGAGGTTGGACACAGGAAATGTCTTTGGGCCATTTTCTTAATTTCTGAATGCTTTAGGATACTCTATCATTCTCTCAGTAGTGTTGCCTTTCCGTGGTATGTGTGTGTGTGTGTGTGTGTGTGTGTGTGTGTGTGCGCGTGTGTGTGCTGCTTCCTTTGATTGAACAAATCAGAGTAGTTAAATCAGTTAGCAAGAATCATGGCCTTTATCACATCAACAGAAAGCAAATGTAGACTAATTGGCAGCTATTAGATGAAAGACATGCTCAAAAACACATAGAACTGTACCTGGTTTGGATTAGAAATGACTCTCCAAAGAACTCAGTTTAAACATAAGATCCTCAGGTTTCGTTATTGATTTGTTTTTATAATATAGAGAATAATACCTAGAACCTCTCACATACTAAAGAAGAGTTTATGTTATTTAATTACATGCATAAGGACTTAAAAATATTATTTAGATGTATGTAGTTCTATTACTCGTGACTGTGTGTATTAAGTACAATATATGTTTGATTATACATGAAGTTTTATGTATGATAAATGTTGCTATTAAATAAATTAAATGTTATTAAGATGTTAATATGAGATATCATCTTCTGGAATCCATATTCTACTTCATAACTCATTCCCTTAAGTCACACAAGTAACAGAGATCCCATGAAAGACCCTGCACTATGCCCTAACCTTATACCTACCAACTTCCCTTAAAGATCCTGCCCTATGCCTCACCCTATACCTACCAACTTTCCTTAAAGACTCTGCACTATGCCCTATCCCTATACCTAGCAACTCCCCTTAAAGCACAGCCAGGAGCTATAAACTGCAACCCATCCCATGGGGTTCATATTCTGTCCCACACCTTCCTGCTAATTTGGAGGCTATGCTGGGATCACTGGCCACAGTCCAAGCCTCATCTAGGGAATTTTCTTTAAAGATATCTATCATCTTTTAAAGGTTGTATTTAAGGTCATTTTACTGCACTTCATTTGTGTTAGGTTATTCAAGGCTTGCTGTAGTGGGTTAGCTTTGCTCTGAATGTGCAATGTTGGCCAGGATCTTATTGTTTGTGTTTCTTACACTAGCCTTTAGGCATGTGGTTTTCCCTTGATATTGCTCGTGTAGCAGGTATCTAGAAGGAAGGCCTAATTTGATGTTCCCCTGTCCTCCTTCAGCAACACTCCTGTGGTAGCCTTAGAATAAAAGTACTTAGTGTAGCAGAACCTAGATCATCTTGTTCATTGGAACTCACACTTGGTCAGTGGCCAGACAATGGAGTTCAGGAGAGAAGCTGCAGCTGTCTCTGGGCAGCTGGCCATGCTCCTGCAAATAGACCCATTCTATCACCCTGCATAAAGCTCATGTCCAAGTGGTCTAAGACCTCAATAAAATTCCAGACATATTAAACCTGAGAGATGAGAAACTGTGGACTAACATTGAATGGATTGGAGAAAATTTCCTGAACAGAACACCAGTAGCACCGGCAGTTAGATCAATAAATAAATGGGGCCTTGAGACATGAAAAGCCACTGTAATCAAAGGGGCAAAAGAGCAGCATACAGAAGTAGAAAAATGCTCGCCAATCCCACATCTAACAGAGGATATGTATACAAAATATATAAAAAGTGAAAGAAACTGGACAACAACAAAAAAAAAAAAAACGCCAGTTTAAAAATGGGGTACAGAGGAAGGTGAGATGGCTCAGTAGTTAAGAGCACTGACTGCTCTTCCAAAGGTCCTGAGTTCAAATCCCAGTAACCACATGGTGACTTAACAACCATCTGTAATGAGCTCTGACTCCCTCTTCTTGTTTGTCTGAAGATAGCTACAGTGTAATATATAATAATAAATAAATCTTTAAAAAGCTAAGATAAAAATGGGATACAATTATTATAAGAGAATTCTCAATAGAGGAATCTTGAATACCTGAAAGAAGCAGTTAAATAAGTGTTCAACAGCCAGGCAGTGGTGGAACACACCTTTAATCCCAGCACTTGGGAGGTAGAGGCAGGCAAATTTCTGAGTTTGAGGGCAGCCAGGGGTACACAGAAAAAGCCTGTCTTGAACAGCAATATATATATATTTCATGGGAGATATAAATATATATATTTCATGGGAAATATAAATATATTAAATCAGTGATTAAGACTAAACTTTAAATAAAAGCATGTATTTATTTATCTTATAAATGCATCACAGGTATATTTAAAATGCATAAAAATGGATGTAGCAATGAGGATATAATCATCAATATGTATTGTGTCTATGTCAGTATCAATTATCTTCTCTTTCTTTATTCCCCTGACAGATGGGTCTATTTATGGGTCTAGACAGGAGCAAGTATAAAACACGAACACTTCTTTCTGGACACACACACTGTGGCCAATTTCTGATACCCCTTTCAATGTTCATTTTTCTTAATAATCACAAAACAGAAAATAAAACCAAAATGTACAAAAGGAGTAGTTAACTTCAGTTTCATTTTACTTTTCTCACTTAACATATATATTCTTTTGCTTAACTTCTTGAATGGAAAGAGAACGAATTTTCTTGAATCAGACAATAGCATTGGGAAGGACAATTTCCCCAGAGTGGGTATCATTTCCTACTTAAACACCACTGTGTTTGGCAGTACATAAAACACTTGAAAGTGTTTTGCCTGAGCAGATTTAAAAAAAATATTTAAGCCTTAAAACCTAAAGTTACTTACTATTTTCGTTCCCAAATCAATAAAGGTAAGATGTATATTTAGCTCACACTGCATTTGACTTATGTTTAATATATATTGAACTTGTCTCTTCTTTTAAATACCAGTATGAGATGGAATTGAAAAAGAAAATTAGAGCAAATCTTGTTATCTTATATTTTTATCACAAATATTGTTTATTTTTTACTCTTCTGACATTTATGACATAGATCAAAGAAGAACAAGATGCAGAATATGATTTTGTATAAAAGGCCAATGTATTAAAGAAAAATAATAATATGGACACAACATTATATTGTAGCTTGTATTAACTTGTTAATATATTTATTCAATTATAGGTATTATTATGTTTTATCAAGCTGTAATTTTAGATATTCACATATTAATCTGCTTTATAGGAATAAGTTGGAGATAATAGCCATTAAAATTTCTTACATTTTAAGATGATAATAAATGTATGTCATTAAACATGTCTGCCTTGTATTACAGTCAAAAGTGTCCCTAAAAGTTAAGGAGTAAATCTTGTGATTATAAAAACATTATACAACTATTAGCATGTACAGACATGTGTGTGCATGTGTCTTCTGTGATATTTACAAAGAGAAAAACCTTTTTGAATTCATGTGACTATACAAAACTTTCAACATTTATCTACTCTTTTTATGAATTTGGTCAGAGAAATATAAGCCCTGTGTACTCTCCATGTTACATGTATCAGTTAAGAAGAGAGTAACCATAGGATCATGCATTCAAAGATGACAGCTAAATAAGCATAAAGTGCTTGAATAAAACAAAAGTGCCTTTATTTCAAAAAATGCTAGTTGATTTCTTTGTTAGAGTATTAATTATGTTTTCTAAATGTTATCCATAGTCAGAAACAGTAGAAACCAGGGCAAACATCCAGAAACACCATGTTTTATAGGCAGAAAAAAAATCTCAAGGTATAGTTTTGGCCCAGAATGCTTGCCTTGTGTGTGTCAGTCCTGGACTGGAACTGCCGTGTCACAGAAAAAACTACACAATTCCCATTTGAATATTTCAATATAGTTCCAATATCATCTTACTCTGTAACATTAAATGTCCAAATTGCAGAATGTGAATAAAATTGAGGATGGTTTTACAAATGAAAAATTGAGATGCTTCCTTTCCAAACTTGAAAACAAAACAAAATTAAGAGAAGATTTTGTACAGTTAGAGGAATAAAATTCAGGCTATTGCTACTTTCCACTTAGTAGTTTGGAAGTATGATTAGACCTTGATTTAGAAATCAATTACACTATTGCTTTTATATTAGTACTTTTCAAACTTCTGAAATGATAATTGTGAGGGCAATAATTATCTACCAAAATACAACAAGGATAACACTTATGAACAGGTATGAAATAATTTAAACAAATGATTTTCTTTTCTATTTCAATCATTGTCTTTATAATAAGTTCTAGATTTAATTCAGTAGATGAAAAACTTAACCATTCTGTTATTTATTTTTAAGAAAAAATAACCTTGTACTTCAGTTTTTTTGCCTGGGAGCCATAGTTTTTCAATGGCAGGATTTTTTAATTTTCTATTCTATATATATATATATATATATATATATATATATATATATATATATATATATATATATATATATAATGAATATGAAATATACTATTTATATATTATAAATGTATATGTGTATATATATACAATTTTTGCAATATAACATTAAATTATCATTGAAGTGTCCATATTTTTTACTTAAAGAATTTTATATTTTACTGAGTAGTACTTATTTTAATATTTAATGTGAAAACCTGAAAATCGAAAACAAATACTTGTTAACATTTGATTAATATAAAATGTGATTTCCATTTCACAGCAGTGTTTTGAATGTGAACCCTTGAACACAAACCATGCATAGTTTTAAAACCATATTTAGAAGTGAGAGCCCTCTAACGATCTAATTTGTCCCTTTGTCTTTAGGTAAATAACAATGTGACAATTGGACAATAAATACTGAAAATAATGCCATAAACAAAAAAATTCTGTGAAAGTGGAAAATTATAATTCTTATATTCTCAATACTGACTACAAGCCACACACATTATGTAGAAAATTAAAACGGCTATCAAATGAAGGTAAATACATTGGTGAGAGGAGAGAGTATAAATATGTGGAAATGGGTAGATAAGTAAAATGTTTGCATAGTAAAGTGAAAATTTCAGTAAAAAAGATGAGTATTTTCATACCTTTTTAGGAAATTCTTTCAAGGATTCTCCATTTTTGAACAACTCATTTTGAAAATCTGGAAAAACTCAGTAAAATATAAATTTCACTGAGCAATAAATAGAGAACAATGAAAGATACACAATGATGTGATTATGTCAATTCCCACAGTAATGTATGCAATCAAGTTGACTGGGCTGATGGTAATATTTACAAAAGTTCAGGATGAGATGTGGTAACTCTGCTTTCCTGTAGTAGACATGTACATTATATTTCCTCCATAAAAATGATGATCTGATGGTTTCAAATCAATCTTGAGTTTAATCTAAATGTCATATGAACATGAAAATGTAATTGAAATTATTGGTCCCCATTTCCACAAAATAATGAGTAGCATCCAATGTAATGTGGCAGCCTGCATTTAAATAATTTCATAGAAAAAGGACATATGAACCCAATAAAAATGAGAAACTACATTTGTATATTAAAATGAACAACATGAAATTATTTTAAATATGTTTAAGAATATTTACCCAGGTATTAAAACCAATCTTAAATTAATGACAATGGAACACAAATATACCTAGAAGCCTTCAATCTGAGAAGCAAATTAATTATTAGAAAATACAAACAGAAATTGCCTATTTTCCTTACAAGAAGAAAATAAATATGGCACGGTTTATCACCAAACCCCCTAAAACCCTTAACATTTAGTATATTAGAAAATATATAGGACTATTTTGTATGCTGTTCAACATCAACAACAACAAAAAAACCAAGCTTTAAAAAAATATTGAAGCATGTAGAAGACATATAAATTTTGTTCATGGACACTGAAAAAATTGCAAGAGTGTCACCATTACTTTATGCATGATAAAATGAATCCAAAGGCAAGAAAATTCTTGTCACTTTTCTTTGAATCATCCCTACAGATGAAATTCACAGAAATCAGGGCAGAGGACAATGCCTCCACTGTGACAGAATTTCTCCTCCTGGGATTTTCTGACCTTCCCAACTTACAAGGGATTCTGTTTGTGATGTTCTCCATAATTTACTTAATCATCGTGATTGGCAATAGTTTCATAATTGTAATAACTAGAATTGATCCTGCACTACAAAAGCCCATGTATTTTTTCCTGGCAAATTTTTCTACTCTGGAAATCTGTTATGTATCAGTCACTCTTCCTAGGATTCTGTTCAACATTGCTACTCAAGACAGAAACATTTCTGTCCTCAGCTGTGCCACACAGATGTGTTTCTTCCTTATGCTGGGAGCCACTGAGTGTTTCCTGCTGGCGGTGATGTCCTATGACCGCTATGTGGCCATCTGCAACCCTCTGCACTATCCTCTGGTCATGAACCCAACAAAGTGCACTCAGCTGGCAGCAGGCTCCTGGCTTGGAGGCATCCCAGTCCAGATAGGACAAACCTGTCAGATATTCTCTCTACATTTCTGCAGTTCTAACCAAATAGAGCACTTCTTCTGTGACTTACCGCCCATTCTCAAGCTGGCCTGTGGGGACACTTCAATGCATGAGCTGTCTGTCTACCTAGTGGCTATGCTCTTTGTCGCTTTCCCTTTCACACTGATTCTTGCCTCTTATAGCAAAATCATTGCCACCATCCTGAGGTTGCCAACTGCCACAGGACGGGCAAAAGCCTTCTCAACATGTTCTTCCCACTTAGTTGTGGTGTTTCTGTTTTTTGGATCAGCAACTGTTACCTACCTGAGGCCAAAGTCCACCCATTCTCCAGGAACTGACAAACTGCTCTCTCTGTTCTACACCATTGTGACTCCCATGTTTAATCCACTGATATACAGCCTTCGGAACAAGGAGGTGATTGCTGCACTGAGAAAGATGTTACTTATAAAGTAATGCCTGAAGCTCTGGAACTAAAGATAGATAGCTTCTTATACAGTGACTGAACAAATCGGTCAGATTTCATTCATTTGATTGAAATATAATCAGTTTATGCTACTAAAATGTCTCCATTATTTTGAATGATAACCTGAAATTTATTCTGCTTTGAAATAATCTACACATATTAATATGTCTCTATTCAATAAGATATAATAAAAAGAGAATATTTTAATATGATATAATACAATATGAACCACAGTTTTTATAGGAAAACTTTGAGGACATTTCTAATTATTGAAATTTGTGTTGTAAATGCACAGGTAAATATTTATCTTAATATTTTAACATAAATGTCAATATATGGTGGTATTCTTTCATTCAACATTATATAAAATTAATTATTAATAAAATTATTAATAAAAATTAATATCAATATGCTTTGCTGAATTGTTAAATGACTTAATACGATTAATATTAATATACTGTTTTTCACAGTTCTGGCATCTTCTGTATTTGTCACAACATAAATAAATGTGACACAAATATTTCAACCTAATATTAATCATTATAGTGCTCAGCCATAACACTATGTTAAAATCTGCTTATTTTCTTCACATGCTTAATATCAATGTACAAGGGTCTTTATAATATATTTATTACATTTAACTTCTATCAGTTGTGTCTTCAACTGGCATAGTTTTCAATGAATCTCTTATTACACAAGCTTCCAATTTGATTATATATACATATAAATATATACATATATATACATGTATATATATATGTATGTATATATATATACACACACATAAATAAACGTGGCCATTGATAAGATGGTTCAGTGGGCAAGACAGTTTTCTCTGTAATCATATATCCTAAGTTTAACTACCCATCATCTATGTTAAAATATTGGCATGACTACACATTTGACTTTTGTCTCAGTACTGTGAGGAAGAGATAGGTGTGTGGCCTTGTGTGTGGCCTGTCTTATTTCAATTAAATGGAGAATACTCTCATTAAAAATTTAATGTGTGGAGGACAGCTATAGAAGGACAACTGATATGCTTTTCTGACTTCTGTGAAAGTACATGCTTCCACATGCACACATTGTACATACCACATGTACATACATACATAAGAAAATGTACACATAGGGCTAGAGAGATGGCTCATTGGTTATGAGCACTGACTATTCTTCCTAATTTCTAGAGTTCAAATCCCAGCAACCACCTGGTGGCTTACAACCAATGGTAATGAGATCTGATGCCCTCTTCTGGTGTGTATGAAGACAGCTACAGTGTACTTACATGTAATAATAAATAAATCTTTGGGTCCGAGCTAGAGTGTCTGGAACAAGCAGAGGTCCTGAGTTCAATACTTGACAACCACATGATGGCTCACAACCATCTGTCTAGCTACAATGTACTCATGTACATAAAATGAATAAATAAATCTTTAAAAAAATATATGGAAATGAAATTTTTGCTTTTTGAAATTATTTTTTGAAACAATGTATTGAATGTTTGTATTAATTTTTATTTAAAAGTTTGGTGGGTTATCCACTAAAATAATCACCACCTGTTTGGTTTGGTTTTGTTTTCCATAGTTGTTTTATTGTTGTGGTTTGTTGTTGTTCTTGTAAGATATTGCTTACTGGTGATATTTTACTTGAGGTTGTAGATCTATTTAAATTCATGTCTGATGGCATATGTGATCTAGATTTAACTTTTGTAAGTAGTGTGTACTGAGATAATTAGGCATTTCTTCGACATTTAATAATGTAGAGTAAAACAAGTTTTAAAAGTATGACCTTACGATTCTCTGGATTTCTTCTTTTTTTGTTCTTGTGCACATTTTTATTTCTTTTCTTTTCTTTTTCTTTTTCTTTTTCTTTTTTTTTTTTTTTTTTGGATTTTGGTTTTTTCGAGACAGGGTTTCTCTGTCTAACCCTGGCTGTTCTAGACCTCACTCTGTAGACCAGGCTGGCCTCAAACTCAGAAATCTGCCTGCCTCTGCCTCCCAGAGTGCTGGGATTGCAGGCGTGTGCCACCACTGCCCAGCCATATATATATTTCTAATCCTATTAATGTGGAGATTTTCTCTCATTGTTAATTTGAATACGTTTTGCCAATCAAATTTCTGAAAGAACTAACTCCTTCTTTATTGATTTTTTGTATTATATTATTTCTTGTGCCTACTTTGTTTTCTTCCCTGAGTTTGATTGTTTCTTGCTATCTACTCCTTTTGGGCGTGATATCTTCTTTTAATATAAGAGTTTTAGGTGAGATATTAAGTTGCTGGCATCAGATCTCTCCAGTTTTTCTTATGTAGGCACTCAGTGCTATGGACTTACCTCTTAGTATGGTCCTTATTGTGTCACATACATGTACATACACTATGTACTTATTTTTATTAAATGCTAGAAAAACTTTAATTATCTTTTTTAAAGCAATTTATTTATTTATTTATTTATTTATTTATTTATTTATTTATTTAAAATCCAGGCATTGCCTCTTCTTATGGTACCTCCTCTCACAGTTCTTCATCCCATTTCTCCTCTCCCCTGCCCCCAAAGAATTACTATTCTGTAATGGTAGATCTGCTCAATCTAAGAGTGCAGACTGTATTCATATTGAGTTGTGTTTCTTTGCCAGGACTAATTTGGGTTAGAGATTCACCACAACAAAGGAGTGTCAAGTATATTGATTTGAACTCAACTAACCTGGGATAAATAAATGTTCACTACCTCTCAATCCCTGAATAGAACTTGGGCAGCTATACATAGGCTGAAGCAGGGTGGATTGGAAGCTCACTGGATCTGAAGGGGTTACCAAGAATGGCAGAGAGGCTCCCTCCCCTAAACCCTCAGACAGAGAGCTAAGGCCAGGGGCAGCACCTCAGCCTGGAGCTACACTGTATAAGAACTGCAGGGAGGGACAGGAGACCCTGGAGCACAACTGCCTGTGAGATAGTTTTGGGGCAGACACAGTGAACTAATAGGGCATCTACCTCAAAAAGAGCCTTCAGATGTTTACTTCCCTGCATCCTTCACCCCCACTGTGCTTCCCCAACCCCCAGGGTATAGCACAGATAGACTGGTCTCTAGACTCCTTGCTGTGGCTTACCTGAGATCAGCAGAGGGACACAGAAGACAAGGGTCTTTCTAAACTCATCCCATTCCTGTGAATAAAGAATCAGGAGACAATGGCACAAAAGGCCCGGACCAGGTAATTCATTGATATAATAATGAGAGATATTTAATCTTTTGATACTTAAAGCTGAGAAACACAATAAATATCCTTTGGGAATTTTTTTTTCAATACATTTTTTATTTACATTTCAAATGATTCCCCTTTTCTAGACCCCCACTCCCAAAAGTCCCATCAGCGTACCTCCCTCCCCCTGTTTTCCCACCCAACCCTTCCCACTTCCCTGTTCTGGTTTGCTCTATACTGCTTCACTGAGTCTTTCCAAAACAAGGGGCCACTCATCCTTTCTTCTTGCACCTCATTTGATGGGTGGATTCTGTTTTTGGTATTCCAGTTTTCTAGGTTAATATCCACTTATTAGTGAGTGCATACCATGATTCATCTTTTGAGTCTGGGTTACCTCACTTATTATGATGTTCTCCATCTCCATTCATTTGCCTAAGAATTTCATGAATTCATTGTTTCTAATGGCTGAATAGTCCTCCATTGAGTATATATACCACATTTTTTGCATCCACTCTTCTGTTGAGGGATATTTGGGTTCTTTCCAGCTTCTAGCAATTATAAATAGGGCTGCTATGAACATAGTGGAACAGGTATCCTTATTACATGCTGGGGAATCTTCTGGGTATATGCCCAGGAGTGGTATAGCAGGATCTTCTGGAAGTGAGGTGCCCAGTTTTCAGAGGAACTGCCAGACTGATTTCCAGAGTGGTTGTACCAATTTGCAACCCCACCAGCAATGGAGGAGTGTTCCTCTTTCTCCACTTCCTTGCCAACATCTGCTGTCTCCTGAATTTTTAATCTTAGCCATTCTGACTGGTGTAAGGTGAAATCTCAGGGTTGTTTTGATTTGCATTTCCCTAATGACTAATGAAGTTGTTCATTTTTAAGATGCTTCTCCGCCATCCGAAGTTCTTCAGATGAAAATTCTTTGTTTAACTCTGTACTCCATTTTTAATAGGGTTATTTGGTTTTCTGGAGTCTAACTTCTTGAGTTCTTTATATATATTGGATATTAGCCCTCTATCTGATGTAGGGTGGGTGAAGATCTTTCCCAATTTTTTGGTTGAAGACAAACTAGAAAAACGAATTCACCAATTCACAGATCAGACTGAATAGTAAGGAGATAGTGATAAAATTTGAACGCAAAATCTAGAAGATAATTTATGAAAGCTAGCAAATCAAAATAAGGTAGATGTTGCAATATAAAACCTCCCATGCTCATGGATCGGTAGAATCAATATAGTTAAAATGGTCATTTTGCCAAAAGCAATATACAGATTCAATGCAATACCCATCAAAATCCCAACTCAATTCTTCACAGAGTTAGAAAGAGCAATTATCAAATTCATCTGGAACAACAAAAAACCCAGGATAGCTAAAACTATTCTCAGCAACAAAAGAAAATCTGGGGGAATCAGTATCCCTGACCTCAAGCAATACTACAGAGCAATAGTGTTAAAAACTGCATGGTATTGGTACAGTGACAGGCAGGAGGATCAATGGAACAGGATTGAAGATCCATAAATGAACCCACACACCTATGGCCAATGGAAAAAAGATAGCCTTTTCAACAAATGGTGCTGGTTCAACTGGAGGTCAGCATGCAGAAGAATGCGAATTGATTTATCCTTGTCTCCTTGTACTAAGCTCAAATCCAAATGGATCAAGGACCTCCACATAAAGCCAGACACTCTGAAGCTAATAGAAAAGAAACTGGGGAAGACCCTTGAGGACATCGGTACAGGGAGAAAGTTTCTGAACAGAACACCAATAGCGTATGCTCTAAGAGCAAGAATTGACAAATGGGACCTCATAAGGTTACAGATTTTCTGTAAGGCAAAGGACACCATCAAGAGGACAGATCGGCAACCAACTAATTGGGAAAAGATCTTCACCAATCCTACATCAGATAGAGGGCTAATATCCAATATATACAAAGAACTCAAGAAGTTAGACTCCAGAAAACCGAACAACCCTATTAAAAAATGGGGTACAGAGTTAAACAAAGAATTCTCACCTGAAGAACTTTGGATGGCGGAGAAGCATCTTAAAAAATGCTCAACTTCATTAGTCATTAGGGAAATGCAAATCAAAACAACCCTAAGATTTCATCTTACACCAGTCAGAATGGCTAAGATTAAAAATTCAGGAGACAGCAGGTGTTGGAGAGGGTGTGGAGAAAGAGGAACACTCCTCCACTGCTGGTGGGGTTGCAAATTGGTACAACCACTCCGGAAATCAGTCTGGCAGTTCCTCCGAAAACTGGGCACCTCACTTCCAGAAGATCCTGCTATACCACTCCTGGGCATATACCCAGAGGATTCCCCACCATGTAATAAAGATACATGCTCTACTATGTTCATAGAAACCCTATTTATAATTGCCAGATGCTGGAAAGAACCCAGGTATCCCTCAACAGAAGAGTGGATGCAAAAAATGTGGTATATCTACACAATGGAGTAGTATTCAGCCATTAGAAACAATGAATTCATGAAATTCTTAGGCAAATGGATGGAGCTAGAGAACATCATACTAAGTGAGATAACCCAGACTCAAAAGGTGAATCATGGTATGCACTCACTAATAAGTGGTTATTAACCTAGAAAACTGGAATACCCAAAACATAATCCACACATCAAATGAGATACAAGAAGAAAGGAGGAGTGGTCCCTGGTTCTGGAAAGACTCAGTGAAACAGTATTCGGCAAAACCAGAACGGGGAACTGGGAAGGGTGGGAGGGAGGACAGGGGAAGAGAAGGGGGCTTACAGGACTTTCGGGAGTGGGGGGGGGGCTAGAAAAGGGGAAATCATTTGAAATGTAAATAAATTATATCGAATAAAAAAATTATAAAAAAAAGAATTACAACATAAAGAGAAGCTATATTTATGGAAGCAGGGCTTAGAAAAGAAGATACAAGAAATTGTAGAGCAGCATGAACAACAGAAAGAGAAATTTAAGGCTTGGAAACATGGCTTAGAGGAAACACTAGAAAGGACGGCACAGAAAATCATAAAACAGAATAAGAGGCAGAAAGTTGAAAATGAATTTTGAGAGAGAAGGAGGGGGCAGGGAGAGAGGACAGCTGAGGAGGAGGTGGAAGGAAGGTAGAACATAAGGTCATGGCCTGGAGAAACTTCAACTGATAAGGGGTTTCCCAGATGGGGAGGATGGTTGTGTAGTGGTAGTCCACAAATCAAAGATAACATCAGTAGTATCTGTCTTACATCCTCTTTCTGACTAAGGCCATGGATTTTTTTAACCACCCCTTTGCATTTGAGATCGATGATCAAATGGAAAGAATATTATTATCTAAGACTGTAAAGCATCCTCCCTGCTGGAAGAATAGCAAGACTAGGCCTCTTCTGTGAGACTACTTCTGTCAGATAGGATAGGGAATTCCACAGGGCCGTGATGGACTTTTTCATCTCCTATATATCTGTATCTATCGTTATCTGTATGACATTATTTAACTGAGTACCGTATACTAGAAGCTCGAGCCAGCCCTATGGGGTTCTCTCCAACTAGGAGAGAACCTAGTAACACAGTGGAAATGGCCACCATTTTAACCTGATTATTTGGAGGTGCTAGCTGGTTGAAGACATTCTTCCCAGAGTAATAAGTCACTGAGGTCAAGCAGTACTAGACCATAAATATCCTTAGTCCTACTTTCATAAATGTATGGAGTGAGCCTTGAGACACAAACACAACAAGCAGTCTCTGGAACAAGCATGTATCCTGCAACAGTAGGACTTACAGTGCAGTTGTAGAGGTAGGAATAGTTCATGGGTACCTTATTTTCAATGTAGAATCCCCAACCACTAACCAGCAATTCTATGTTAAGTCAAGGGAGAAAGTAGTTAAGAAGTGGCAGTCCAATCTACTTTTATGCCAGCCACTGTGAACTTGATGACAAGGTTGTTGTGCCCAGATAGTAAGAGTGCTACTGGCTGGTATATCAAGGCAACCAAGCAGGATCTGGAGCTCTGGAGTCCCTGTTTCAATGGATTGACAGGATGTGGGGCAACATTTGGTCATTCTTGTGGTGGTTCACATGAAATTCTCCTCCACTGGGAACTCAACTTTTGGATTATTTCTCTCCGTGGCAGGCTTAATGTGGGAATGGGGTATCCACATCTGGCCCACCTTAACTGCTAAGGGTATGGTCAGGCTCACGGTATGAGGTTCTTTCCAGCACAGTTCTAGAGTTTTGTGGTTATATCTCTTAATCTAGACTTTCTAACTTGGTTTAAAGCAATGGGGTTTAGGGGGAAGAGCATACACATACCTGGTTGTGGTGATATTTAGCTAAGATATCATACTGGAGGATAGGAAGCAAGGGAGCTAGCCTCCATATAGGATCTCAAAACAATGGAGTGGCGTGGGGAACTTAAAATGTAGGGGGTGTTCCTAGCTCTATATAAGGCATAAGGAAGGAGAGCTATCCAGTCACAGCCAGTTTCAGGGATTAATTTGTTCAAGGTCTCCTTCAGGGTCCAATTCATTCTCTCTACTTTCTCTGAACTCTAGTGTCTATATGTACAATGTAATTTCCAAGTGGTCTCCAGAACCTTTGTTAGAGATTGAGTTACCTGAGAGATAAGTGCTGCTCAATTGTCAGACTCAAACAGTGTAGGCAAACCGTACCTGGGTATGTCTTCCAGATGCTTCTTTGTTACTACTTTGGCAGTATCTTTCTTTGTAGGGTAGGCTTCTATCTATCCTGAAAACTTATCAATGAAAATTAGCAAACATTATATCTATATGTTCCTGGGTTTATTGCTGTATAATCTGTTTCTCAATTAGCCCCTGGCTATTGACCACTGATACTGGTTCCTAGAGTGGTCCCTTAATTGGGGCCTAAGGAATTCACAGCAAGGCAGGTGGCAAAGTCTGAGATTATCTGATGACCCAAGTCTCCTAAGTCAAATATTTTGTACCTTGCCCCTCACAACAATTTCTTCAGTTTTCGATGACCAGATGCAAAGTTTGATGAATCTGATGGATGAGTTGTTTTGCAAACTCCTTAGGTAGAATAGTGCAGCCTTCAGAGATCAGCAATCATGTGTCTCTTCTGTAAACTCCTTGGCATTTCACCTGATACCATTTGTCCTCACCATTATATTCAGAGTTGGTGGGA